>NC_143560.1:25837500-27045000 GCF_054136105.1 Typopeltis vanoorti
TTATATTAGTTAAATTCATTTAAACATCTGACTCTGATTTCTATACACACTAAGTTATATTCGTTTATCTAAAGAAGGCGGAGATTTACAACAACAACAACAAAAAAAAAAAAAAAAATACATTGAGACCGTGTATTTGCCTCAGATAAAATAACGAAAAAATATCTGGATACGGATCTTTCGGAATAGGAGGTGTGCAACGAAAATATTGACACGGTTACATCGTTTTTATTGTAGAATGTGTGAGTGTCAGTAATTGGGAAAAATCGAAACTTTTTTTTTTTAACCCTGAATTGTCATGCAGCAGTAGCGTGGAACAGTGCTTGTAACATTATATAGGAGCGGTTTTAAAAAGTAGCTTGAGAATGGAAACATCCCATACACATCCGTCGTACTCATCTAGGTTATTTATGTTCTGCTTTTCTGGTGTGTCTACATGATATTGTTTATACCATGTTTTTTAGTATAGACAAGTTTTGTGCATAGGTACTGTATATGGTAATATGGAGTTGTGGTAACGTGGAAGAAAGGGTTTTAGTAACTGCTTTCACATATATGAAGGACTGAAAAATAGACACTAGATTCAATTCTACTTGAAATGCTCAAGAGAGCAGCTAACGTGTTTAGGTGATTGGATGGCACATAGCGTGTTATTATTATTATTATTATTATTATTACTATTATTATTATTATAGACTGCTACCAGTCATCTCAAAAATTCTAGAAAAAATAACACACACCAGACTACAGAACTATTTACAGAAGTGCAACATCATCTCACAAAACCAATATGGCTTTCAGAAAACAAAAAGCACCATTACTTTATTAGAAGATATCGCCGACACAATAAACAAAGCTCTCGACAAAAACAAATACGCCGTCCTTATACTGCTGGACAAAGCATTTGACACACTTGAACATGGCATACTGCTCACCAAACTATACTCAATAGGTATAAGAGGAACACTGCATACATGGTTCAAGAACTACCTCTCAAACAGAACACAAGTAACAAAAATGGGTACATGTCACAGTCGGAGTATACAAGCAAAACACGGTGTACCTCAAGTTGCCATATTATCACCCACTCTATTCAACATATACATTAACGATGTTCATAACATATCCATAAGAAGTCAAATATTTCAATACGCAGATGATACTGCACTACTAGCAATCCACACAGACATTAACACAGCTCTCTGCAAAGCACAACAAGACCTAAACGAAATCACAACATACTTCCACCAAAACGCAATTCTAGTGAACGGCACCAAAACACAGATGTTGATAATACACAACCCAAGAATCATACGCCCTGCATCACTATCGATACATTGTCACACATACCGCTGTATTAACAACAAAAATACCTGCCAATGTTCCGAAATCAAATCTGTAACACACGCAAAATACCTCTGTCTCTATATAGATTCCCACCTTAAATGGACAAAACATATAGAATACTTACACACCAAACTCCGGATCATCGCAGCAAAACTCTTCCAAATTAAAGACATTATTCCATCCAACATAAAAAAAACTCCCATATCACGGTATCTGCGAATCCCTACTCAGATACGGAATAACAGTCTATGCAAATACATCAAACAGCCACCTAACAAAATTAGAAACACAGGAAAATCGTGTCAACAGTGATCTGGACACCTTACACGCAACAACCAATATCCGACAAGCACATGGCGATACACAGAATTCTGAGCATTAAAAACCTGAAACACTACATGACATTAACAAGGAATTACTTCAACATCACCTATCGAAACAACAGAGACACATATCGTATAACACGACCTACAATAACTCTCTACATCCCCACACCCTTCAACAACTCATACTGTTCTTTTGTGAGTTAAAACACGTAGATAACTACAGAACATTAAAAAACGAACTCTGGAAAATATACCAACAAAGTTAAGAAACCATTAACACTAATATACACATCACAAATCACTAGCATCTAATGCCTACATCCCATCCATAAACAGTAGCAACAACATAAATAGTGAAGGTTAAATCCCACTCTCTTCATAAAAGCTAACCCAAGCTTCGAAGTAGGTGGGATTAACTTGCCTCGCTCATCTACAAGTAAGTAATCCTTATAAGCAGATGCAGAAATTTGTATGTATAATCACTCTTTCTCAAACTTTAAAAAATAAAATAAAAATAAAAATAAAAAAATAAAAAAATTATACAAAAACATTCTGTTTAATCTTCATTGTTAATATTAGAAGAACATGTGTTGTAAATACATAATATAAAGGCAAAAAAGTATTATTAAAAATTTTAATTGAAAACAATGTAGGAATTGCAGCACTTAGTGCTGAAGTCTGTAAAATTATAAGGTGCAATGTCACACAAGATGTTTATTGTATGCATAAATATTTTAGCAATCAATAAAAAAAAATTAAATAAAATAAAAAAATAAAAATAAATTATTATTATTATTATTATTATTATTATTATTATACGGACATCTTCATGGAGTCAGTAGACTCATCACGGGAGCCCAAACTATCCTAACGTATTTTGAAGGCAGAGTAGATCCTTCATGGAAGCCAGATGACACTTATGATGTTCAATAAACAAAGTAGTTGTATAGTACTGGCAAACGAAAATTATCATTTCGATTGCTAGTATTCAAATTATTAAATTCAAATTAAAAGTAGTAAAAAATCAATTTTATTACTAGATAAAAAAATTCACAAATTATTCAACCTTTTTGGCTCTAGTAAATGTATTATAGGTGTTCAACGGATGGTCGTTTGGTGGTTTTTACTAATATACTAGATGGGTTCACCGTTTGGCTCATCTCATCTAATACATTAAGATGTAAAGATTTCCAAATTTACATGTGTGGGTTTTCTATATATATATATAAGACGTTAGCGAATTTTTTCCCCCAAATTAACCAATGATTAATATTTAATTATTTAATAAATAATAAATTTGCATCAAATTTTAATTAGAAATTTATAAATTTTATTCAAATGTATACAGAAGAAATAGGTCGAAGAAATTTTTTAAAATACATTTTTGACATACATCCTGATATTTATGCATAGTTAATTATTTCATTTTCAGCATCAAAGAACACCATCCCCCAATTCCTGAATCTCCAGAGCCAATGTGGTAACATCCAAATTACCCGAATATTGAATTTTGTTTGGCTTATGTCAAAAATAAACTATGTATTTTAAATTGTAATATAAATACTATACCAACATTGTGAATAATCAAAGAAGTGCCTTTCTGTATATAAGCTGTAATTATTCATTAGGATAAATAAATAAATAAATAAATATATATATATATATATATATATATATCTTCTTTTATTTTGATTCTTTGAAGTTATTTCTTTTTCATAATTTGTGATATGTGAGATGCAAATAGGTGCGCTGTGTGCAAATCAAGTAGAAATATTATTTAGAGGAAAAGCGTAAGCAATCAGACATAATTAAAACTCACATAATATAAAATAAAGTAAAAATCAACAAGGAAGAAATTGACAGGAGTTCGTAAATTTCTAAAAACGTTTAGAAACTTTCATACAGTGAACGGGGATTCAAAAGTATGAAAATAATATCTAATTATATAAATAATACTGTCTGCACACACACACACACACACACACACACACACACACACACACACACACACACACACACACACACACACACACACACACACACACACACACACACACACACACACACACACACACACACACACACACACACACACAAATGGAAAATAACATGGAAAATATAATTTTGCATAATGCGCATGCCTAATTTAGACCAAACTTGAAGGTAAAGCTGAAATCAATATTTGTAATATGCACTGAACGGTATATTTCAGTCGAGAGTTCCAGAAACAAGTGCATAATAATAATAATTATTTTTTTAAATAATAAATATGATCTTCATGTTGGCTGTTAAATATTGCCAGACAATAAGTAAAAATGTTTTATCATTGCTAGAATTATCCTGTCCTTCAAGTGTCATCTCCATCCAAGAGGGTGATTATTATGGATCTCTACCTGAGATCCATAATGTATTGACATTTAATACATTAATATTATAATATTAATGTATTATAATATTAACATCACAGACGAGATTCGAACCCGAGTATTTCCAACCAAAGGGCTATACCAACTTACCTTTGGAGGATCAGAGTCCTTAAACGATCTCTAGCCAATAGGGCAAAGCCATTTTCACCATACATGCGACTAGAAATAAGTTTCTCCACTGTTGGTGTATTATATTACCTCATTATACACATCACCCTCATCTTTCTTGTTCAGCTGTCCATCCTCCCACAGAATATGATCAAGTGAATTGAAAAAGCAGTACTTGCAAAAGAACACCACAGGTCAAAAAGTCGTTTGCGAAATGCACATTTTTTCAGACATTAGTGTGAGTTCTAAGAAGACACTTTGTCTGCATTCTTTCTCTCTCTCTCTCTCTCTCTCTCTCTCTCTCTCTCTCTCTCTCTCTCCTATGCTTCTAAAATAATTAATAATTATGGGATAAGCTGATTGTGATGGCTAAGGGTTGAATATGACTTCTTGCCAATTTCCAAGAAAGTTAACTAAAAAAGAAACTGGCAAAATCCCATTTGGAAATTAAAAGGTCTTCATTTTTCTTAAAATTTAATTTTCAACATTTTGTTTCTGGAGGGGAAAAAATCAGTGGTCCATAGACTGTTCCCTTTTTTGGGAGCAGTGTAGAAGCTCATACTTTATGCTATGTAAAGGTTGCTCCTCTTCCTTTATGATAATAAAATGATTATAATAAAGCCTGACATAAAATGTACATATGCCTGCCTATGTAGCCTTGTAGGAATGGTATTTTCACCCAGAGCATTAGGCTACCTGAAGAAAAAAACATAAGTTCAATTCTAGTCGCCAACTAGACGACTTTTAATAAGCCTTTCTTCGATTGGTTCCCGAGTTAGTCGAGAACCTGTTTTAACCTGTTTTAACCCATACCAAGAAAATTGAACATAAAACTCATGCTATTGCAGACAATAATATGAATATTTGGATTCAGAGCCAAGAAACTTCAATACCGACTGCCCCCTCTCTCTTTCTCCTAAAATGCTTTGATTTATTAATAAGTGAATAAATATCACTCACTGTCAGAAAATTCTTAAAGAATTGATACCAGTCGCCCAATAGTCTTCAATAAATTAGGGATAAAGGAATTCTTTCTACTCCCTTTGGCAAACAAAACTGTTAGAGGATTTTTATTTTTTATAGAATTTAGTGATGTTAATTTTTTGTGTGCTTTTTTAGCCCTGTGCAATTATAAGTGTTAATCGTGTGTAAGTTCGATTTGTCTTTGTTGTTTCCAGTAAACATTTATTTTTTGGTTATGAGTTATCCTGGTTTGTGTAGCAGATAGTGTCTACTTACTCTGATTTCCTACCAGTACGCTGTGGTTAGACAAAAGATCTACCCATAACCGGCTGTAGATAAACAGTGAAAGCAAAGACCAAACATGGAACTGTTTTAAGCCACTTCGGCTTTTAGAAAGCATGGCATCTAAAGCAATTTTCTAGGATTATCTAAGCCTTAACCTATCACGATACAAAAAATGTACATGACAATTTTATAACATTTAGTTGGAAGGATTAACATAAAAAAATTCAACTTACATTCCTATATTTCTTTTGATGTACAGTGTTTTAGAATGAGAATTTGCTAATACCTGGTTTCTAAACAAAGAAATTTCAGATCCGACCTATAAGGGTCAGAGGTGTGATCCGTAAGCGTAGTTCTAATTCACGACAAATTTTATGCTAATCATTATTGTTAAAATAAATACTAAACAGAGAACAATAAAGACATGCTCATTTATTAATAAAAAATATTCAAATAAATTGGGCGAAAAACATAAAATTTGAAAATCCATTCATAGGTAAGCTAAACTAGTTATTGCACTAATGAATATTCATGCGTTCATGAACTGTTTAAAAAAGATGAGAAACATTTTTAATAACGCTTTTTTAAGGTATACGTGTTCTATGACATAGTAGTTCATTGTTACCATCTCACTACTGTCACAAAATTGTAGCTTCTTCAAGCATCCTCCGTAATTATGGACAGATCTCCACAACTGCAAACTAAAAAAATAACAATAAAACAGCAATGTTATAAATATTAGAAGTCACTGCAGTGAATCTTAAGCTAAGCATAGTAAGTCAGCGACTAATTTTTTTAGAAGAATCATTGGCATCATATTTTCAAGTACTGTAACTGCAGTTCTCTGCTCAATATTATTGATCAGTCTTCATACTTCTGTGGAATACTTCAACAAAAGTGTTCAAGAGGACTTGAAAATTAAAAAGGAAACTTGGAAAATATCCTCAAATGCCTCCAAAAGAGTTGATTTATTCTTCTTTCTTTATTTTCTTCTTCTTCTTTTTTTCTTTCATTTCCCCCATCTTCTTTTTATTTTCTTCCTGTTCTCGTCTTCTTCCTGTACAGATTAATATATTAATATGATTTTGCTAAGCTGTTGCTTAGACTTTTTGTGACCAGTTCCCAAGTTAGTCGATCTAAGTTAGGAACCGGTCCCAAGTTTCTTGGAGAAAATTCGGGTTTTTCGTCCCGTCAACTCAAGAAAATCGGCCGTTGAACCCATACTATTTTCATACAGTAAACATAATATTAGCATTGGGGACCACAAGATGGCAGGACTTGTCAGTCTCCTCTCTTCACTGGATCATGTATAATTAGCGGTAGTCTTGGGCAAGGTATCTCTGATTGGCTACCGGTGGAGATTAAACTGCCTTCCCCAAGTTTCAAAAGCAAGATAAGGCTCAAACTGCCTTGCCTACTTCCTATACGAAAATAAAAAGGGTTAGCGGATTTTTTTTTATGTGCGAGGAACTTGAAAAAAAATCAAAAATTAATATATATAATAACGATATATCTGCAGTATAATTAATTAAGCGGCACGCTTAATTAATTATACTGCAGATATATCGTGCTCCCTAGCCCTAATACAATATTCTTAATGTGTGAAAGTGTGGGTTCTATTTTACGGTCGAATTAATCGCTTTCAAGCCCCGTGCCAGAAATCGATTAACTAGGGAACCGGTCGAAAAAAGGTCAGAAAAAGTCTTCCTACGGCGATAAGAATCGAACTTTTGACGCTCTTTCTTCTGGCGGTTTAGTGCTGAGGAATGTAGTGTAAACATCACATCCACCGAGCTACACAGACTCAAACAAGAGTAAAATTTTTCGATGAGATATTTTATTAAGTTAATTCTTAAAATATGATTAACATAGTAACAGTCTGCTTTATTTAATGACACATAAATATTTATTATTATTATTATTATTATTATTATTATTATTATTATTATTATTATTATATACCAAACTCCGGATCATCACAGCAAAACTTTTCCAAATTAAAGACATTATTCCATCCAACATAAAAAAACTCCCATATCACGGTATCTGCGAATCCCTACTCAGATACGGAATAACAGTCTATGCACACACATCAAACAGCTACCTAACAAAATTAGAAATATTATTACAGGAAAATCGTGTCAACAGTGATCTGGACATCTTACACGCAACAACCAATATCCTATAAGCACATGGTGATACACAGAATTCTGAGCATTAAAAAACCTGAAACACTACATGACTTTAACAAGGAATTACTTCAACATCGCCTATCGAAACCACAGAGACATATATCGTATAACACGACCCACAATAACTCTCTACATCCCTACATCCTTCAATAATTCAGACGGTTCTTTTGTGAGATCACATCAGATACCCACGCAACTCAACAACCTGCCAAGAAATTTAAACACATAGATAACTACAGAACATTAAAACACGAACTTTGGAAAATATACCAACAAAGTTAATATACCATTCACACTAATATACACATCACAAATCACCAGCATCCAATGCCAACTTCCTATACATAAACAGTAGCAACAACGTAAATAGTGAAGCCTAAATCCCACTCTCTTCACAAAAGCTAACCCAAGCTTCGAAGTAGGTGGGATTAACTCGCCCACTCAACCACACGTAATCCTTATTAGCAAAGAAGTAGATTATGTAATAGAACAGTTAGTAAAGTATACACCAATAAAGAAGATATATAAGATACTGGTTATTATGTGATAATATCATTAATATAATACTCTTTTGTAACATGAAAAAAATAATGTAATAAATTATTCTTATAATCAAAAATTTATATAAACAAAAAAAATTATTATACAAAAAATTCTGAATAATCTTCATTGTTTAGAAGAACATGTGTTGTAAATACATAATATAGAGGCAAAAAATACTATTGAAAATTTTAGTTGAAATCAATATAGAAAATGCAGCACTTAGAGCTGAATTCTGTAAAATTATTAGTTACAATGTCACTCAAGATGTCTATTGTATGTGTAAATATTTTAGCGATCAATAAAATTACTATTACTATTAAGAGAAACCTCCAGAGAGTCAGAGACTCATCAAGGGAGGCAAAACATTACACACACCAGCTATCATGCTTATTCTTGAATTCATTCACGCTGTTTGCACTCACAACATCCAGTCGCAATCCATTCGAATCAAGCACCATCCTATGAAAGAAAAATCTAGCCTCCAACCACTTCTTAGTGGCATTCATTCGTAGCATCCAAGGATGCTTTCTTGTCCTTACTCCCACATTTCAGAAATTGAAAAATTCTTTCAGTTGAAATCCTATATGACCCTTTCAGAAGTTTGTAAGTCTCAATCATATCACCTCTCTTTTTCCTGTTTACTAGTGTCTGCTCTGTACAAATTCTCAATCTGAATTCAGTATTCCACAATCCTGATATCATTTTTAACACTATCCTTTGCATTCTCTCCAATATATCAGAATCATAACGGAAACCAGGAGACGAGACTTGCACACAATAATCCAAGTGAGGTCTTATCAAAGGCCTTCTAAAGAGGCAAAATAACAGCCGTATGCTGATGGACTGCCTTTGCATCTTTACATGTGAAAGTTCGTTTCAGCATTGCAATTATCTTTTGAGTTGTATTTGCAATCTTTGCTACATATCTCCTGAACTTCGACCTCTTATCTACTAACACTCCAAGATCCCTAAGCTAATCAGTTTCTTCGAGCTTAATCCAATATAATATGATATTGGATATCTAATCAAAACCAACGTGCATAACTTTACATTTACTGACATCCATTTTCCCATGCCTACAATTCTAGCCTATTCAAATCATTCTGCAAGTAATGCATATCAGCCACATTCCTGATTTCCATACCTATCTTTGCATCATCAGCAAATAGATGTATGTTGCCAGTAAAATCCTCCCCAATGTCATTAATATAGAGGTTGAATAAGAGTTCACCAAGAACTGATCCTTGTGGTACACCTCTAGTTACCGTCTATTTTGCAGACTCACATCTCCTGAATACCACTTCTTGATATCTGTTCAGTCAGCCATCCTCTTATCCATGCTAATATTCTAGAACCCAAACCCATATTCTCCATTTATGCAACAGTCTACCATGCTGTATTTTGTCAAAAGCCTTAGCAAAATCCAAAAGTATAATAGAATATAGTTCAATGGTGCAAGTTGCTAAAGCATTACCTTCCCTTAGTAAACCCATGTTACTCATTGCAAAGTAGAGATTCACTGTCAACCCATGTCTGAATGTGAACCCAACCAACTTTTCCACAATCTTCACTACCACTCTTGAGATACTAATTGGTTGATAGTTGGATATATCATTCTTTGGAATGATATATCCAGCTGACTGAACGCTACCGGCCTGGAAGTATATATACGTACAAGTTACCATGGATGCGAAGTGCATATTAAAATTGTAATATCATTGATATTATATTGAAATATATGATGGATACGAAGCGTATGAGGAGTATTTGATCCATAATGGCCGGTAAGGTGGTTAAAGAAATAGCCAGCTCAGCTGAATCACTTTTACCATACGTGCTAGTATCCCATCACTCACTATTGCTGAATTCTTATACAGTTTGTGCAACAGCTCCTATATCTCGTCCTCATACAACTGAATTTCTTCATTCAGTGAAGAGGTAACAGTGAGCTCAAAGTCACGTACACCAGGTTGATTGCTTTTAACAAAATTGGCACTCATTAGTTGAACAACCTCTTCTGTATCTGTAATCCTCACGCCATCTGCATGTAGCAGAGTTATTCTTTCATATTCATGTTTTCTTTTATTGCAGCATATCGATAGAATTCTTGTGGGTTGTTTTTAGCACTCAGAGCAAATTTCTTTTCATTTTAAGACTTGGCTTTACGTACAACAGTTGTGAATATTCTAGCCTGCTGCTTATAACTTTGATAACGGTCACCATCCTTATGCACAGTATTCCTCCCACATTATCCCCGAGACAAATTCTGTATTGCATCATTTAAGTAATGTCTAAATGCTTCCCATGCACTGTCGATATTCATCCCATCCAGCAAACGACCCCATTCCACTGAACTCAGGATATTGTACAATTAACTAGAGCTGTCTAAAACGTTCTCTGCCTCGACCATAGATGGCAACACTATCGGCAAGATTTTTTTTTTTAAGTTGGTACATCTGGTATAAGCATTCATGTGAAATTGCAAGTCATTCTATGAAGTAGTTTTTTTAAATACAACTGTCTGAAGCAAAAGGGTCGTCTGTATCCTTTGAAATGGATAAAACTGAGTATCGTGCAGTTATAAAATTTCTTTGTAAAAGAAAGTTTAACGCCAAACGAAATTCATTTGAAGTTCATAAGGGTTTATAGGCACTCTTCTCTTTCGTTGTCGACAATTAAGAAATGATCTTCCGAGTTTAAACGTGACCGTACCAGCCTTGAAGATGATCCACGTGAAGGACATCCAAAAAAGTGTAACAACACCAGAAATCATTGATGTCAAGTACACGATATGGTATTGGGTGACAAGAGAATCAGAGTGCGCGAAATTAATGAGACTATTGGCATTTCAAAAGAATGTGTAGGATATATTTTGCATAAAGAATTTCAAATGAAAAATCTTTGTGCAAGATGGGTGCCGAGGTTACTCACAGCAGATCAAAAACGCACTAGCATGAAAACCTCTGAACAGTGCTTGGAGCATTTTAACAAGAATAGAACTGATTTTGTGCGTTGATTTATTACGATCGGTCAGACTTGGATTTACCATTACCCAGCATAATCCAAACAGCAGTCAAAACAGTGGGCAGAAGTCCTTTGTTCAGCAGCAAATAAGACAAAGCCAGTTCCATCAGCGAAAGGTCATGGCATCGGTGTTTTGGGATGATAAAGGCATTTGGTTTATTAATTATCTTGAAAAGGGTAAAATAATAACTGGAGAATATTATTCCGATTTTATAACCACACTAGACGAAAAAATTCGTAAGATAAGACCCGGTTTCCAGAAGAAAAGGTTGTGTTGAAAATTAAATAAAAATAATTATAAGTTCGTTTTTTCATTGTTAGGCCGAGAACTTTTCCGATGACCTGTGTCTACACACACACACACACACACACACACACACACACACACACACACACACACACACACGGTAGACAACTTATCTTCCAAAAACACTACTGAATAACTTCAACGATATACGAGGGTGAGGTCCGAAAACTTCTCAGCCTAACAATGAAAAAACGAATTTCATCATCTCCATCATCAACATGTGTATCAAGGATTTAGGCGTAGCATGGCCTGTTCCTGCCTTGGAAGTCACCATTGAATCTTTTAAGAGGATGTCCTTGTTTTTCTTTTCCTATTGGTTTGTACTTTAAGGCTTGTTTTTGTAATCTTTCTATTTTCATTCTTTGAACGTGTTCCATCCATCAAATCAATCAAATCAGCTAACGCCTTTTTGTTCCTGTATAGGGAGTAGGCGAGGCCATTTTTTTAGGCCTATCTTACTTTTGGAGACTGAGTGGGCAGTTCAATCTCCACTGGAAGCCAATCTGGATAGCTGGCCCAAGGCTATCACTAATTAATCGACACGCAGTGAAGAAGGCGGCTAGTAAGTTCTGCCATCTGGTGGTCCCTAACCCTAACACAATATATTTAATGTCTGAAAATAATGTTGGTTCGACGGTTGATCGAACACCTTTCGTCGTGCGGTCAAGCACTGAAGAATGCAAACACCACTTCTACTGAGCTACACAGTCTCTGTTTATATTTTTTAATTTTTTGTATTACTGATTCTTGGTTTAATTCTTTCATAATTTCTTCGTTTCTTTTAACGAATTTATAATTAATTTATAATTATTGTAAACGAATTTATAATTTCAAAATTATTTTTATTTTTCAACATAATTTCTCTTAAGACTAATAGATTTATTCCAGCGATGTTTCACGCCATTATCCCGTCCCTCTAGTGGTTCTCAGTAAGATCTGCAAAATACTTCTCTATAGCTGCAATCACCTCTTGATTCGAATAAAAACGCTGACCATCGAGGAAGAGTTTTAGTTTCAGAGGGAGCCAAATCAGTGGAATAGAGTGAATGTTCCAACAATTCATAGTGCAGATCCTTAATTTTCCCATTGCCAAAACACCTTTGTGGGCAGGTACATTGTCCTCATGAAAGATGATTTTTTTCTTCTGCAAACCGACTGTTTTCTCACGAATTTTTTCGTTTAGTCTGTTATAAGATCGGAATAATAAAAATCCCCGGTTATTGTTTTACCCTTTTCAAGATAATTAATAAACAAATGCCTTTAGCATCCCCAAATAACGATGCCACGACCTTTCCTGCTGATGGAACAGACTTTCTCGTCTTTGACTGAACAACCAGCTTCTGTCCACTATTTGGACTGCTGTTTGGATTCTGGGGTGTAATGGTGAATCCACGTCTGGCCCATAGTAATAAATCGACTCACAAAATCAGTTTTAATTCTTGTTAAAATGCTCCAAGCACCGTTCAGAGATATTCATACAAGTGCGTTTCTAATCTGCTGTGAGCCAGTGTGGCACCGATCTTGTGCAATGCTTTTTCATTTGCAATTCTTTATGCAAAATATATCCTACACGTTCTTTTGCAATGCCTATAGTCTCAGCAATTTCACGCACTTTGACTCGCCGGTCATCCAATACCATATCGTGCACTTGACATCAATGATTTCTGGCTGTTACACTTTTTGGACGTCCTTCATGTGGATCATCTTCAAAGCTGATACGGCCATGTTGAATCTCAGCAGCCCATTTCTTAATTGTCGATAACGAAGGAGAAGAGTGCTTATAAATTCTTATGAACTTCGAATGAATTTCTTTTGGCGATCGCACGATACTCAATTTTATCCATTTCAAGGGATACCGACAATACTTTTTCGTCAGACAACTGTATAAAAAACTACTTTATAGACTCACTTGCAATTTCACATGGATGCTTATGACAGATGTACCAACTTATAAAAAAATCTTGCCGATAGTGTTGCCATCTCTGGTCGAGGCCGAGAACTTTTCAAACCACATTCGTATGTTACGGAGTAAACTGGTTTATTAACAAAGAAATATAGTTTTACCTATGATATGTACATTCATAATAAGTAGATGGTGGAATCTTGATCGGATATAGTATTAACGACAGCAGATTATATGCTCGAAATGGTAATGTTGTCTTTCAATGCCGGTTTTGTAGCATATGAGAAGAATGTCTGTCCTCTTATTTTGTCATCATCTATAAGACTATAATTCGTCCACATCTTGACGGCTGTGGACAGGTTTGGAAACCTGTCTTCCATGGGAATCAGGAGGCAGTCGAGAGGATTCAGAGACGATTGATCGATATGGTGACAGGTCTGTGAAGTACTCGCTACCAGGATACGTTGAAGGTTTGTGAGTTACAAAGTTTGGTTGATAGGCGGAAAAGAGGAGACTTGATAGAAACTTTTAAGATATTTATAAGTTTTTCTATCTAGAAAATGTTCAATATATGACAAATAGTCAGAGAACTAGGGGCCATCCATGGAACTGTGTAAGAGTGCAGTGAGTAGGACGTGCATACTAGAATTTTTGCATGGAGAGTGGTGAGTAAGTGGAATGGATTTCCAGAATTGGTTGTGAGTTCCCTGACAATGAAGTGATTCAAGGAAAGATATGATAGGATTTGTGTGTGTATAATGGTTCATTAGGGTGTCCCACAATATGTCTCCAGACTCCATGAAGATGCTGATATCATGAATCTCTATGTCTGTGAAGTTAGAATTCATCAGAGTGGTAGAATGTTAGTTATTGACATGGTGTAGTTGTTCTTTATGACAAATACTAAGAAACGATGCAAAACACATATGGAAGTACTATTCTGACAACTGAGGAGAGGGAGAGAGAGAGAGAGAGAGAGAGAGAGAGAGAGAGAGAGAGAGAGAGAGAGAGAGAGAGAGAGAGAGAGAGAGAGAGAATAACTCCATGGCATGTAAGGTGTCAAAATACTTTTGTCAGTATAGTTTATTATGCATTTACCAATTAATTGAAGTTAAAAATGCAAACAAAAATTGGCCACTATGGACATTTTTTTTGTTGAGCATGCAGGATTACCGTGGATTGCTAATCCATGGTAGGATATGCAGACCTGTAATAGATGAAGTATACTGATGTAAAGAAAAATTGGTGCCTGTGTAGTCCTGTGGAAATTTATTTGCTTCCTAATGCAATATTACTAGTAAATGGTTTATAGGATCAATATTAGTCGTCTACCAGAGGAACTTTTTCGAAGTTTCTTTTGAGTTGGTTTCCGAAATAGATAATCTTTGACATAAACGGCAGGTGAAATCTCCTCGCCCCCACTTTGCAACTGGAGAAAATTCTCTGTAAAACTCACACGTTTCCAGTACAATAATATAGATATCTTTTAGAATTTGTGATCATGATATGGGGATCACTGCCTATCTTACTTTCTTCCCCTCCCCATTCCTTTGAAATCATCGATAGCCTTGTACTCAGCCATTACTGGCGGAAACTGGAGATCCACATACACACACACACACACACACACATACTGTATATATATATATATATATATAAGAAAAGTCACCCTATTTATTAACACACACACATACACGCACATCCTATTGATTAATATACGGGTATTAAGAAACCGGAATTTTGTCCCTTAGGACTGTTGAACTTAAAAATAAACATTGTCATATGTAAAGTTTGGGCTTTTTTTTTTATTGTGCAATATATTATTATATTATGTATCGTATGGCTGGCAGATGATTCACAGGACATAGGGGTGTAACATGTAACGGAGATGATCGCTTTTACATTTCGAGTTTTAAAGTGTGTTGAAATGATTAAGAGGTGTTTCGATTTTCGGTTGTGATTTTTTTTTTTTTCTTTTTTAGTCGGGCTTTAATTTTGAGGTGTGGATATTTTGACAGTGCAATAGGAATACAGCTATGCCCTTTCACTCGTTTCTGAATTTATACTTTGCTATGATAATATTGACACGATAATTGAATGTTAGGTGCGGTTTTTGATTGTTTATTGTATAGTATCTGAAGAAAAGTCACCGTAATTTGTGTTTTTCACTGTGAGCAGAAAATATGTAAGCTATATAGATGGTGTACTGAGTATATTGTTATATTGAATTTATTTTGCTTAGCATGGTTCTTTACTATCAGGTACCACACTTGATAGTAAAAGAGTGCTGTCTTAGCTGAAAATAAATAAACAATAATCGTCATATAAACAGGAACACTTATATTTCTAACCATTCCATGTATTTTTCCCACTGTACACTCACTTAATAGTTTTTAACATAATTTACTCCAGTAACAATTTAAAATGGTTAATCGCTTATAAAATTCAAATGCCCATAACGATTATAATTAAAGAAACACCACCAAGAACTTTCTTTTAGCCTTGATTTAAAAGTAAAATAATGTTATTAACATTATTTTTATTAATATTATTACACTCTCCATGGAGCTCAGCAGACTCATCTTGGGAGGTTCATTCAACTGACAACATATCATACTGAATCTTAAAATCCTTAACACTCCTTGCATTTACAACATATTCTGGTAATGCGTTCCATTCACTTACAATTCTCCATGTGGTTTTGGGAACAGTTGTCATTCTAATGAACACACCATGTGTCTAGATGCTGTCATGAAATAATATTTTCCTATCTAATTAGTCAACATTATGAAATTTAGGATGGCAAGAAGTAAGGTATTCAAACAATTTGATTGTATGATTACTCATCACCACTGATCACTAACCCAAAGTATACTTGAAGGTAAGAAAGAGGCCTGATGCCACCTAGCCTTGATTCTTTCTTGGCCTTTTTTGCTTAGTAGTTTGCAAATATGACATTCAAGCATTTTTCTGCAGTTTCTGTGGATCAAAAACATTATTTTTATTTATTTCCATAGTTGTAAACTTTAGACTTGCACTTTGAAGGGATTGCTCCCTTCTGCCAAAAAAAGAAAAGAAAAAAAAAGTAGAACTGTTTTGGGGGATTGCAGTTTGCAGTAAATTTGCCCATCTTTTGTCTATGAAAGCATTAAACATTTGGTGGCCCATTGATCGCTGGTGAGACACAGTCTCGTCTAACTTTGCTAAGCCCCTCCCTCCAGCAGGAGGGAGGGGCTTAGCAAGTTTGATTCCACAAACAGGATTCTGGCAGTAGATGATCTGGATGATAAGGTGGTAGCTGACTTTGATCTGCCATGTTTGGCCTCCACAGTTGTGGTTGCTGTCTTCTCCTCAAGACAAACGCATGCAGCACAGGTTACACTTTCCATGGGTATGCTTAATATGCTCCAATTAATTAGAGCAGTACTGCCTCTTACAATACAACAGCAAAGTTCTGTAGGCTGGATCTGAGAGTAAGCTTCCTAATGCATTAGGGAAGCTCTCAAATCTTTGATGCTTTCAGGTTTATGCACTAGCTGGTGGGAAAATTCTTAATGCACTGGGAGATTTCCCAACCAGCTAGAAAAAGTTATCAAAATTAAGTGATACTGCAGATTACTAGAAAATAAAAAAAAAATCAGAAAAAAAAATAAAAATGCACTTCTCTCAAAAGTTAACTTCTAATCATATCAATGGTTATGTTGATGACAGCACACTCCATTCTTCATATTTGTTACATACCTCTGCATTGCTCAAATGATTAAGGTGTCTAGATCTTTAATAACTAGTGTCTTAAACACCAATTTGATTCATTCTCCACTGTAATAAGGATAATATAGTGAATTTCAGTGCAACAAAAACAGATGTTTTAATTCTTGTAAGAATGATTTCACTTGACTCCTCTTTAGTTTTGGTAATATCAAATTTAGTGTTGGTATTACTTCCAAGCCTCCATGGAGTCTGAAGACTCTGCAGGAGGTCAAGCACTCAGGCCACAATAACTGTCATACATTGCTTTGAACACATTCAGTGTTGGAGCACACTCTGGCAATGCATTTCACTCATTAGCCCCCCCCCCCCCCCAACAGACAAGCAGTTCTCCACCTCTTCATTGACATAACCTTTGTATAGCTTCCAGAGATGACTTCTTGTTCTTTCATCACGTATTATCCTATGTAATAAATTCACTGTATCTATTTGATAGGCTCCTCTCTCCAACTTATACATCTCAGCCATGTCACCCCCCCCTTTCCTCTTCCTATCTGCCAAGCTTTGAAGGCCACATTCTCTCAATCTGCCCTCATACTTTAATATTTCAGAGTACTGAGACAATGTAAATTATTTGCATCTGTACTTTTGACAAAGTTATCACCAGTATAGCCAGGTGACCAGATCTGTGCACAGAAATCCAAACTAATTTGCACATTATACTGTGGAACTATCACCACCTTATCTGTGCATGTCAGCATGTTCTTTTCATTTTAGCAGAAATTTTTTGGGATGAGTCTTACAACTTTTGCAATATGTACCCCGAACTTCAGTTTCCCATCCACCAAGATATCCGGATCTTTGCCTCTTCCAATATGGTACATCTAATTCCATATCATCTCTGGCCAAATTGCAGAACTTTTCACTTAACAACATTGAAATGACATCTTCATTCTTCAGTCCAAAGCACCAACCTATTCAAATCCTCTTGTAACAACAATACATCATAACTTCCTGACATTGCTCTTCCTAATTTAGTATCATCAGCAAACAACTGAATATCACCTTTCACATCATGAACTATATCATTGATATATAAAGTAAATAACAGTAGTCCCAGAACAGAACCCTGTAGTACTCCACTTATTTTCCCTTTCTGGGACACTGCACCACCATACAACTCATGGCTTGTATCAGTCAACCATCATTGTAACCAAGCTACCATCTTCATCCTGCTCAGTGTCAACAGTAGCTTATCATGTGCCATTCAAATGATTCAGATAAATCACAGTATAAGCATCTCCCGTGTCCAATACACTACTCACCCTATTATAACATTTAACTAAGTTACTGAAGCATCACCCCCCCCCCAACAAACAAATCCATGTTGCTCTTTGAAAAAATTTTCATTCTCATCAATCTAGATTTGTATTGTCTCTAACCAGCCGCCTACAATTTGACACTACTGACTTGAATTCTCCCATATGCATTGACACTTTTTTTTTTATTCTTTCCCTCTTTTGGGACTGTTTCAGTTAGCAGACTCTCATTGAACAACCACGTCAAGGACACTGCCAGCTCTTTTGCACATTCCTGTAATATATATGTAGTGATATCCCATTCATTCCTGCAGCCCTATTGACATTAATGTTACTCAATATGCTGGACACTTCCCATTCTTGAGCGGTCAATCCTCTGTCCTTCCTATTTAATCCCACTACATGAAATATATTAATGGGATACTCTAATAATAAATTTAGTTTAATCCTTTATCCAAGTATGAGCAAACAAAGTTTGCACCTGAAAATATCTTCAGGACTGAGGTAAGGTAGTACAACACTGGGCAACTCGCAGCAAAGGTGGATCAAGCTCTCAATTCTGTCTCAGTATCTCCCATAATGCACAGCACATCTCCTTGCGGACATGCATACTGCTATGCATTAAGGGAAGGGCCACTACCCATACCGGTTTCGACCTTTATTGAGGTCTTGTCAGTGGGAGCCAGGCCCAGAGTGGAGATACTAAGGCAGAAGCAATAGGAGAAGTCATCCTTACCTATAGGAGTTGCCAAAAGGTGTGCCACCTTATTATTAAATTACTCTGGATTTAGAGAAAGTTGTTTGAAAGTTTATTTTTCACTTGGTTAGACTATAATAAATTTAGTTTAATCCTTTATCTAAATGTGAGCAAACAAAGTTTGCCAATGAAAATATCTTCAGGACTGAGGTAAGGTAGTACAACACCGGGCAACTCGCAGCAAAGGTGGATCAAGCTCTCAAAATGTGATCTGTGTGCCATCTCCAGCAACTGAAGTCAATCTTTCATACTCACCCTTTCTTCTTCTTCTTGAAACATAACATAGAATTCTCTACAGCTTTGCTTTATTACTTCAGCCAGTCTCCTTTCATATGCTAATTTCTCTTTTCTTATTACACATCACCTTTCTAGCCTCTGCCTCATACTCTTCCTCCATGATATCCACTTTCTCAGAAGTTCGTACATAATTCCCTAATTCATCCATTTCACCACTACTTTATTTATTCTCAAAACTTTAGGAATGCAATATAACATTGCCACAAGTAATTGATTGTTGACCACATACCAGTAACTACTGAGATCAAGCTGCTGCATATCACCAGTCTACTTTCTTAATTTATTATAGTTCCCTTGCTTTGTAATTCTACACATCTCTTGCTTCACGAAGCTTGTACCAGACTAGCTACTCCCCCCCCCCCCCCCATCAAAACCACACAATCACTCTCCCCAACTGGTGAAATCTACATACTGGCTACTGAATTAGAAACTTTTATACAGATTTATGTAAATGTCAATAATGCACCATATATCAAAATATTTAGTCCCGTGCATTATCATGTGTTCTAGGCAACTATTTAAGAATGCTGCAGCAAGTAATTGAAGCAACACATGAAACTTAAATGTCACATTTGATGATATCATCTCGTACAGCGATGACAGAAGATGTTGATAAATTATGGATTTTTAAGGTGAATGGAAGGATGGTGTGTGTGTGAAGTGTGACTTGAATGTGGAGTTGATGGGCAGTAACATATTGTCAACTGAAGGTAATAGTAGTGAGAATGTAAGGAGAAGAATGAGTGCTCATCTGATAGCAAAGAGAGGTACTGTAAAAGCAGACTGGAAGTGTCTAATTATAGGCCTTTAAGATCTTGGAGAAAGTAGTGAAGGACCGTATACAGCATTGGGCAGATGAGGGTAATGTTATCTGTGAGAGTCAACATGGATTTGTGAAGGGGTGCTCTTGTTTTAGCAATATGCTAGTCTTTTATGATAAAGTTACAAGAGCATTAGATGAGGGAAAGGCATATACTCCCATTTTCTTAGACTTAGCGAAGGCATTTGGCAGGGTGCCACATGATAAGTTGATATTTAAGTTGCAGCACATGGGTCTGGATGTCAGATTGGTCAACTGGATTCAGGATTGGCTGTCCAATAGGTATCAGGAGAGTTGTGTATGGTGAGGCAGTTTCAAGGAAGCAGAGGGTTACAATTGGGGTCCCACAGGGCTCAGTACTGGGACCTATATTGTTTAACCTTTATATTAATGACATTGTCAGTGGTTTGCAAGGGGATATTCAGTTGTTTGCGGATGATGCGAAGCTGGGAAGGATTATTAGTAATAGTACAGATGTGCAGCCCTGCAAGAGGATTTGAATAAGCTAGATAGATGGGCAAATGAATGGGGGTGTCGATTTAATGCAGCAAAATGTAAGGTCTTGAGGTTTGGGAATCATCGATGGGACACTACATACTCTATGGGAGGAGTTATACTGGAGGAATATTGTTTAACCTATATTGTTTAACCTTTATATTAATGACATTGTCAGTGGTTTGCAAGGGGATATTCAGTTGTTTGCGGATGATGCAAAGCTGGGAAGGATTATTAGTAATAGTACAGATATGCAGCCCTGCAAGAGGATTTGAATAAGCTAGATAGATGGGCAAATGAATGGGGGTGTCGATTTAATGCAGCAAAATGTAAGGTCTTGAGGTTTGGGAACCATCGATGGGACACTACATACTCTATGGGAGAAGTTATACTGGAGGAAGTAGGGGAGACAAGAGATCTGGGGTTGATGATTGATAGAAACCTGAAATTTAGGGGACATATTGCAAAGGTGGTGAAGGTAACACAGAGGATTGCTGCAATAATGAGAAGGATGCTGACCTGCAGAGATAAAACAGTTATCATTCCGTTGTATAAGACCCTGATCAGACCACACTTGGACTATTGTTCTCAGATTTGGTACCCAGGATTTGAAGGGGATAAATTAACTGCGGAAACGGTACAAAGACGGATAACAAAGATGGTTTCAGGACTGTACGATGATAGTTATGAGGATCGGCTGAGGGAATGTGGACTGCAGAGTTTTGTGGATAGAAGGAGAAGAGGTGATATGATTGAGACTTTTAAACTGTTGAGAGGTGGCTACAGGGTTGACACTGGGGAGTTCTTTTGCTTGGTTGAACAGTGGGAAGGAGTGATGACAAGAGGCCATCCCTAGAAGTTACAAAAGGAAACTGTGAGCAAGAGGGTGAGGAGTGGTTTCTTTGCATGGAGGGTGGTTGAGTCATGGAATGCATTGCCTGATGGAGTGGTGGGAGCGAGAACGGTCAATGAGTTTAAGGAGTGGTATGATAGACTTTTTGTTTCTTGGGGGGGGGGAGGAACCTCCCCTCAATGAGTTTTAGTAGTCTTTGTGTTTCTTAAGAAGGACCTCCCATGAAGAGTCTTTTGACTCCATGGAGGCCTGAATAATAATAATAATAATAATAAAAAGAGCAGCAATGAGTAGTAAGAAAGTTATGAAAAAGCAAATGAGTGATCTGCTGAAAGAAATGTTCGATGGCTGCATAAATGGTCAGTAATCGTCAATAGTGTTGATCACAATGGGAAAACAAAGGATCTTTCAGAGTTCGATAAAGGGCTTATTCTGGATGCCTGTCTGACTGAAGCTAATTTTGAAAAGAACAGAGCTGACTGGTTTCTCAAAAGGCTAGATATTCTGGATGTTTTATCAGTGGAAAAAGCCCATATTGCTTGTCTAAGAGATGTAAATATGGTCCTAAGGCAGTCTGTCAGGAACGAGATTGCTGTCTTTATTTGTATGCGCAAAAAAGAACTTCCTGTGTGCAGCAATTGACTGAAGCATTTAATGAAGACTGATCCCGACCCACATCTCAGGAATTGAAATGCCTATGCAGAAACCACTGATTTCTGCAAAGAACCAGAAAGTTCATCTGGACACTGGAGGACTGGACATGTTCTGTTGGAACAGAACAAGCCCCCTGATATTGCTGGAAGGTGTCCTCCAAAGGATATCTGAACCTTGTTGCTGATCAAGTTCATCCAGCAATGTTGACTTTTTATCCAGCAGGTGACAGTTGTTTCCCAGAAGACAGTGCAATTGTGCATCGTGCAAGAATTTTTAAGGAATGGTTCAGCAAGAATGATAGCAATTTCCACCATCTTCCTTGCCCATCACAAAGCCCAGATTCAAACCCCATTGAGAATGTAGATAAACAGATCCAGGAGCAGAGTCCTCTTCTATCAAATCTGAGTGAATGCTATGTTGTAAACATAGATGGAGGGCCAACATGGTACTAATTCAGTGTCTGGTATGCGTGCTATCATTACTATTTGAGATATATTAAATTTAACACACTAGTCTCACGTGTTATTTCAGCTACATGCTGCATAGGATGATTGTTCCTAAGTAGCTCAAGAAATTTGATCTTCTTACACATGATATTTTTGCTTCATTGGTACTTTCATAATTCAAGTTGCCCATTATTGTCATCTTCCTGTTGCTCACTAATTTCATCTGTCTGAACATTTTGGAATCATATCCCTCTGCATTCCCTGACCTGTAGCAACATCCCACTAAATATCTAAAATTTGTACTAACCTCAACCTCACACCAAATGACCTTAAAGCCATTATCATTATTGCATTTCTGAAGTTCCACACTGAGAGGACACAACTGTTCTGAAATCATCAGTAATACCCTACTTCCTCTTTTATCTTTTATGTGATTTTGAAAAATGCCATAACCATAATATTCTATCCTGCGAGCTCATCATCCTCTGTAAATCGTGTCTTGCTGATACCAATGATTTGTGGGCCAACTAACTGTATCAAGGCCACAAACTTTGCACCCTTATTCCTAATACTCCTTGCATTGGTGTATAAGCACAGAAACTTTCCCCTGATTCTGCTTTCTTTTCCACAATTCCTTCTCATTGAGGCCATTCCTAATGTGGATCATCTGTAGCAAACCTCTCTCCTGCCTTCAAATTTATCCCATACATCAACTAACTGAAGTCCCTTTCTTCTTGCAAATTCTAGTTATCTTGACATTTGTGATGATTGCTCTTCTCCTCAACTTTCTACTATCATAAATTGATAGCACTTAAAATTCTTCCTCTCACACTATTTCACTTCACTATTCCTAGCAACACTCACAAATTCCATGCTACCTCATTTACATTTCCTCGCAAGTCATTTGTTCCAACCAGCACAGACAGCTCCTCTCCAGCCTTACTCTTCCTACTATTACTCCTCTCAGACATACTTTTGGCACCTCCTCTATTTTTACATATTTCATCACAGATTCTTCATGTAACACTACACTACTTTCCATTGCAATCATTCATCTCTGATTTATCTGCCACTTTCACCATCCTTCTTACACTTTCAACTACCAATCTCTTCTCTAAATATCTTGTTATACTCTGCATGATCCACAATTCATTTCTCAATCTTACCAGTTCTTATCTGATGTCTTGATTTACATTCATCGCTTTCATGATGTCTTCTTTACCATTCTTCATTCGTTCTTCTGCCATTCTACCATCTTTTGCATCTTCTTCTGCCTTACTGTACTCTGTCCAGTCATTCACCACATTTGCACTACATTTATATTGCTTACCTCATTTATGCAGCCATCGAACATTTCTTTCAGCAGATCACTCATTTGCTTTTTCATAACTTTCTTACTACTCATTGCTGCTCTTTTTATTATTATTATTATTATTATTCAGGCCTCCATGGAGTCAAAAGACTCATCATGGGAGGTCCTTCTTAAGAAACACAAAGACTATTAAAACTCATTGAGGGGAGGTTCCTCCCCCCCCCCCCCAAGAAACAAAAAGTCTATCATACCACTCCTTAAACTCATTGACCGTTCTTGCTTCCACCACTCCATCAGGCAATGCATTCCATGACTCAACCACCCTCCATGCAAAGAAACCACTCCTCACCCTCTTGCTCACAGTTTCCTTTTGTAACTTCTAGGGATGGCCTCTTGTCATCACTCCTTCCCACTGTTCAACCAAGCAAAAGAATTCCCCAGTGTCAACCCTGTAGCCACCTCTCAACAGTTTAAAAGTCTCAATCATATCACCTCTTCTCCTTCTATCCACAAAACTCTGCAGTCCACATTCCCTCAGCCGATCCTCATAACTATCATCGTACAGTCCTGAAACCATCTTTGTTATCCGTCTTTGTACCGTTTCCGCAGTTAATTTATCCCCTTCATATCCTGGGGACCAAATCTGAGAACAATAGTCCAAGTGTGGTCTGATCAGGGTCTTATACAACGGAATGATAACTGTTTTATCTCTGCAGGTCAGCATCCTTCTCATTATTGCAGCAATCCTCTGTGTTACCTTCACCACCTTTGCAATATGTCTCCTAAATTTCAGGTTTCTATCAATCATCAACCCCAGATCTCTTGTCTTCCCTACTTCCTCCAGTATAACTTCTCCCATAGAGTATGTAGTGTCCCATCGATGGTTCCCAAACCTCAAGACCTTACATTTTGCTGCATTAAATCGACACCCCCATTCATTTGCCCATCTATCTAGCTTATTCAAATCCTCTTGCAGGGCTGCATATCTGTACTATTACTAATAATCCTTCCCAGCTTTGCATCATCCGCAAACAACTGAATATCCCCTTGCAAACCACTGACAATGTCATTAATATAAAGGTTAAACAATATAGGTAAAACAATATTCCTCCAGTATAACTCCTCCCATAGAGTATGTAGTGTCCCATCGATGTTTCCCAAACCTCAAGACCTTACATTTTGCTGCATTAAATCGACACCCCCCATTCATTTGCCCATCTATCTAGCTTATTCAAATCCTCTTGCAGGGCTGCACATCTGTACTATTACTAATAATCCTTCCCAGCTTCGCATCATCCGCAAACAACTGAATATCCCCTTGCAAACCACTGACAATGTCATTAATATAAAGGTTAAACAATATAGGTCCCAGTACTGGGCAGATGACCCCAATTGTAACCCTCTGCTTCCTTGAAACTGCCTCACCATACACAACTCTCCTGATACCTATTGGACAGCCAATCCTGAATCCAGTTGACCAATCTGACATCCAGACCCATGTGCTGCAACTTAAATATCAACTTATCATGTGCCACCCTGCCAAATGCCTTCGCTAAGTCTAAGAAAATGGGAGTATATGCCTTTCCCTCATCTAATGCTCTTGTAACTTTATCATAAAAGACTAGCATATTGCTAAAACAAGAGCACCCCTTCACAAATCCATGTTGACTCTCACAGATAACATTACCCTCATCTGCCCAATGCTGTATACGGTCCTTCACTACTTTCTCCAAGATCTTAAAGGCCTATAATTAGACACTTCCAGTCTGCTTTTACAGTACCTCTCTTTGCTATCAGATGAGCACTCATTCTTCTCCTTACATTCTCACTACTATTACCTTCAGTTGACAATATGTTACTGCCCATCAACTCCACATTCAAGTCACACTTCACACACACACCATCCTTCCATTCACCTTAAAAATCCATAATTTATCAACATCTTCTGTCATCGCTGTATGAGATGATATCATCAAATGTGACATTTAAGTTTCATGTGTTGCTTCAATTACTTGCTGGATAAATAAATATCCCTAAGTAGCTCAAGAAATTTGATATCCTTACTCTCACATGATATTTCTGGCTTTCAGTCAATACTTCCACAGTTCATTACCCATTATTATCATCATTCTGTCCCAAATTTCCAGTCAAAGATTTCTCTTCTTGGGCTATCCTACACTTTCATCTTCCTGTACATACTCATTGCATTTATGTTTTTCTCACCCTCCAAAAAACTCATGGTTCTCTTATGTTCAAGGTTCTGTTTCTGACCTATATAAATTGTAATGCTATATAAATTCATTCATTTCAAAAAAGGACAATTCACTTAATGGATAATCATCCCTCTCTCTCTTTCACACTGATTATTCCCTCCAATCACTTTCTCATCATATCGTGTTTACATTGTCTTTTTTAATACACATTTTAATTAAAAACTTGAGCATTTCTTTCAGACATATCAAATCACTTTCTCTTATATAAAGTGGAAAATCCATAAATATACTTCATTGTTTCCTGTTTTTGCAAAGAAAATACTAACATGTTGCATAGTAACAGACTGACAGCATCAAATTTTACAATCAGTATGTGTGGCAAAAATCTAACTAAATATAGGAAATTCAGTAAAGAAATAACTCAGAAATATAAAGAGGTTGGTTGGTCAATTTGTGATTTATGGCCAAAGCACCTCGGGCTATGTGACTATTGTATTATCCCCATTCATTATATGTGTTCTAATGGCTGACTTGCCCATTTTGCTGGAAGAAAAATCCAAGTTCCTGGGAAGAAAAATCCTGCCACCTCTGTATAGTGTAAGGAGGCAAAGAAAACCCTAGTGTTCATTATTTATATGGATCACTAGGGTTTTCTTTTCCTCCTTAGGATAATATAATATACATTATCCTCAGAAAGGATAATGTACATCCTTGTCTTATACCAGATTTAACATTAAACCATCTTCCTGTACTTCAGTTCTAACTACTGTCTTACAACTGAAAAAACTAAGTATTGCTTGATATAATGCTCCACTGACTCAATACAACTGTAGCATTTTGAATAGCTTCTCTCTTGGCACCTTGTCATATGCCTTTTCTAGATCTACAAATTGTGTCTACTTTAAAGATTAAACTAAAAAACATTTCTAAAAACAATCATACTTGAAAGACTTGATATCTTAGCTCAGAAATTAGATCATGTAGGATATAAAACAGAAGACAATACACTTGAATGGCAGGTGCCAAGCAATTCTACTTCACCATGATTTTCACAAGATACAAGATAAAGAAACTTACAGGAAAGAAATGGAACAAACAACTCAAATGTTTAAAAAAAGGGGGAGGTGTTGGGGGAACTATATTAAAATCTATAGACAATAGGAAAGACACCTAAAAACTATAAGAAGAATGAAATAGATAACTGTCCAGTTCTAACTAAAGATGTAAGAAAAGCACTTAAAAGTTGAAGAAAATAAAGCACTGGGTCCAGATTTAGTTATACTTGATGATACCATTAATGCTAAAAAATTTAGAGATAATGGTATCATCCATTTAACAAAAATATGTAATATATGATTATGATATCTTGCCTAAAACTGTGGAAAACTCTATCATCCCAATACTGAAAAGCCAAATTCACTAATGTGTCCTGATTATGTGAAAATGTTGACAGAAACTTGAGGAAGTTGTTGCAGCAGGTAAAGAAGAATAGTGTTGTTGGGAAAGCCGTAGCATGTTGCCCAGATATGATAGCATGAATTGAGGAGGAGAGCAGAGATAATGAATAGTAAGATGGCTGAGTTGTGTGAAGCAAAAGGGGTTCATTTGTAAATCTGTGGAGTGAATTTGAAGGGAGTTGGAATGGTATGAATGTCGAATAATTGTGATGAATATGATTTGGGGCCTCCCTCGATGAGTCTAATGACTCCCTGGAGTTGCCCGTAATAATAGTAATAGTATAAAGCTGATGGATTACATTTGAATGGGTTTGGTATTGGGCATTTAGAAAGGCTATTGTTTTCTGAGAAGGCACAGTCAAGAAGTTAATGTAGTAAATGATCATTCTACTTGTTAAGCAGAATAGCACTAAATGGATTGTATGACAGGAGGGAAGATAGATATGAGGTTGAAGATGTGATTGCAGCAGCACAAGTTGATGGAATGCATAAAGATCAAGATGAGACAGATAGGAATGGAAATCACAGTCAGGATCAGGGAATTGGGAGTGATCAGACAAGAGAGAGAGAGAGAGAGAGAGAGAGGGGTAATATAGCAGCTAGAATAGAGAATGTTGGTACTGGTAGAATGACCTCAAACACACAGGGATTGTTATGTTTATACACAGATGTAAGGAGTATTCGAAATGAGTGCAGAGTTTGTTGCATTGATTGAGACAGTATGCTCATAAATAATTGGAATAAGTGAAACTTGTTTGTCTGAGGAGAATGTGATGTCAGGAATAGAATTAGAAGGATATATAATTTTCTTGAAGGATAGAAATGTGAAGAGAACTCACATTTCAGTGTCTTAAACTGATTAATTATTTATGACTTCTTGTGACTCTTTAACAAAACGATGCATAAAATTTTGTAAAAAAAACCTATATCAAATCCTTTTAATCTTCATAGTCATCTGAATCAATGTTCGAATCACCATCACTTTCACTTACATTAATTACCAAAGGTTTGCATAATTCTTCAATAATTTCATCTGTCCCAATACATATTTTTCAATTAGGCGACATGAGAGTGATATTTTCCCTAGTTTTGAACTGTAATACTTTTAATTGTCTTATCTGAAAACTTTAAAAAAGGTTCGACATATCAGTATTCCCAGTTACGTTATGATGACTAATAAAATTCTTCTCCTTCATACCCAAACATGCTCAATAGCATTAATATCAATGATATGGTGGTAGTCTCAAAGCAGGAATCCATTCTCTTCAAGTATTGTATTGAATTTAAATAGTTTAGTTTTGGGCAAGTTTCTTTTGACTAAGTTGAGCAATTTAATTTTTCTCAAATCAGAGGAATGAGAAATGTTATTTACAGTGCCAGTCCATAATGACTTGCTTCCTATTAGAAGAATTGGGAACTTTCTTTAATTGGATGGAGTGATATGGAGCATTATTAGTTATAACAATTGCATTTTTAGGGAGGTTTGGAATCAATTTTTTCATCTGCCCACTTTTCAAAGATCATAGAATTCACTTGCCCATGGTAATCTCCAGTTATTGAATTGGCTTTGTAAAGTAAATTTAAATTCAGTAAAAAAACCCATTTCTCTGCCTACACACAAAATCATTATGCGGCGTGAGGTATTTGCTTTCAAATCCTGCATTCTAGATAAACCTACGTTGCTTTACTTCATGATAAGTTTCATTTTATTCTGTGACTTTTTGAATCAAAATCCAATTTCATGAAGTATTGCCCTTATAGTTTCTCTTTTCCAAGGAAAATTAATTTTTTCTTTCAGCACAGGAATCAGTTTAGGAACAGTTGGCCTTTTTTTGACTGCATAAAATTTGTGAATAGTTCTTATAACATCTACATCAAAATCATTCAAAGCTATGTTTTTGATGGTTTTCTTTCTCCGGAGGTTTTTAGGAGATTTAAATTTTGACTTATCTTCACTTTTTGATTCCCTATGAATTCTTTAAAAAAAATGATTCCGATAGGACTGCAATTTCACTTGCACGTTTTGTGGCCTAAAAAATTGGAGCAAGACTGCTTTCTAATGATTCTTTTTCACAGAATGTCAGTACATTATGCAATATTCTTTTGCAAGCTATGAAACTCCAGAACTTGTTGACGGTAGTACTAGATCCATCATACAAGTAAAAAGTGGCAACAAAAAATCAACACAAAAAAGCAACAACAAAAAATCAAGCTAGAACAGTGACAGACAAAAAAAGCATGTGATTTTGCATGTTGGTGACAAATTCATACATTCTTTATTCCTTTTCACCCTACAATATGAATTGACTCTTCTTGGTACTCCCGCTATGATTCTATCGACTGTGGGCAGACATTATGTTAAGGATATTGAAAACACTTCAAAAGCAAAAGTACCATATAGATCTTTAGAGATGCACAAGATAGAAACATGAGAGTGATATTTTCCCTAGTTTTGAACTGTAATACTTTTAATTGTCTTATCTGAAAACTTTAAAAAAGGTTCGACATATCAGTATTCCCAGTTACGTTAGTGAAGAGCCATGGTGACACGTCAATAAGTGAAGAGCCATGGTCACCAACCTCCAGATCAGAAATGGCACTTGAATGAATATGTGTGTGTGGGGGGGGGGACCTGTATGGAATGCAAGGACTTATGTGGGAAGGCACTGGCTAGTTTTCCAATTTGCCTCAATTTCTTCTCTAGGACAAACTTGAAAACTGGTGAGTGCAACTAGAAAGCAGCTGCACTGAACCAAAATAAACATATTTGCACCTTTATTATTTTTTTAATATAAAAATACACTTCAGAATTTTATAATTTTTGCCAAAAAAGTAAAGAAACGTTTGCTTCTGCATTGACATATGGATCTTCAAAAGATACACAGATACTGCAAAGAAAACCAATAAATCAGTGATAAACAGAATAAAGCCAGATTGCTCCCTTGAAGCTATGATCATCAACTTTGGACATATTATCTGAGCAAATGACAATCTGGAGAAGATGATGCTTGCTAAAGTTGATAGAAGTAGGAGAAGAGGAAGACCAAGAATTAGATGGGTGGATGGAGTTAAAGAAGCAGCTGGAATGCACCTGGAAATTCTGAAAGATATGGCCAGGGACAGATCAGAATGGAGAGTGTATGTTCATAGAATCACCAGGAGTCGAAAATGACTCGATGGAACATAACAACAACAACAACTGAACAGTTAGGTTTACACCATTACTAACTTCCTTCAGTTCTTTTTCCAGATTAATTTGTTATTGTTGTCATATCTTGTATTTCAAATTTCTAATATTTCTAACAACTGCATTAATTTACCAAGATTCTTCTCCCCTGATGCTTGATTTCTAAGATTATCATAATCACCTGCCTTATATATAAATTCCTTTCTTCTTGACATCTCAGCATATCTACTTATTCCCTACATCAAGACCACGTAGTCACTCTCTCCAAGTTGGAGCAGAGATGACATTTCAGATACAGTCGAGTCATTTGATGCCAGAACCAAATCCAAAACTATTGCACCTCTTGTTTCTTCTACTACATGTTACTTGAGGCATTTCCCCCTCAAGAATTCTAGAATTCCATTTTTTTTCACTATTACTACATGCTGTTTCTTCTTCCCAATTTATACTGCTGTAGTTAAAATCTCCTGTAATGAACACTCATTTTGCACTTGCCAAGCTCAACTGTCTAAACATTTCCTGCTCTTCAGATTGTATTCCCTGGCCTATTGCAACATTCCACTAAATATCCTATCCTACCTACCTCACACCAGATACTCCCAAAACCATTAGTTGTATTTCCCTTCTACACCTCCACTTTGAGAGGACATAACTCATCACTTATAAGCAATACTCCATGACCGCATTTGCTCTTCTTATCCTGCCAAAATATGCTATACCTTTCTATTTGTATTCCTGTTAGTATATATCTTCCATCCACCATGCTTCAGTAATTCCAATAATCTTTGGACTAGCTGAGGCTATCGGTGCCACTAATTCATCTTCTTTATTCCTGATACTCCTGGTATTTGTATAAAGGAACATCAATGAATTGTTAGTATTTCTATACCTATTATTATTCCCCCCAGACTCTGCTTGATTCTTCATAACACCATATGTCCCCCATTTCCTGAGTGTCTGTTCCTGCAATTGTCTATCTCTGCTTCCATCCACCTTGACAACTCTAGTTTACCTGTACTAATACTCCCATTTGTTCTGAGAACAACATTCTGTTTGAATGCCTGCATTCTTCCTCATTCAAATGCAATCCATATTTTGCATACAGTGCTTTTCTATCCTCAAATGCATTCCAATCATTCACATAATCCAATCCTCTATTTTGACACATTCTCACTATCATGCCATTCATTATTGACATTCTTTTTCCTCATCTCTGCATTATCTACACTATTTCCATATTTAATTGGAAAATGGATGTCAATTTAATATCAGTAAATGTAAAGTCATTCACTTCGGTGTGATTAGATATCCAGTGTCATATTATATTGGTGGAATTATGCTTGAAGAAACTGATGAGGCTAGGGATCTTGGAGTGTTAGTAGGTAGGAAGTAGAAGTTCAGGGGCCAAGTAGCAAAGATTGCAAATACAACTCAAAAGATGAATTGCAATGCTGAAACAGACTTTCACATGTAAAGATAAGGATGTCATTTTGCCTCTTTACAAGGCCTTGATAAGACCTCACTTGGACTATTGTATACAGGTCTGGTCTCCTGGTTTCTGTTGTGATTCTGATATATTGGAGAGAGAGAGAGAGAATGCCAAGGAGAGTGTTAAAAATGATTTCAGGATTATGGAATACTGATTGTGAAGACAGATTGAGAATTTGTAGATACTGGCAAACAGGAGGTGAGGGGTAGATTTTTCTCTCATAGGATGATGCGTGATTGGAATGGATTGCCATTGGCTGTTGTGAGTGCAAGCAGTGTGAATGAATTCAAGAATAAAGTACGATAGCTGGTGCATGTAGTATATGGCCTCCCTTGATGAGTTCCTGACTCCCTGGAGGTCTCTTGGTATCTTCACAAAAAATTGTGATCTCTTTTTTTGTGTTCTGTAGAAATACAGTTATTGCTTCCTGTCTTCGGCACTCCTGCCTATTTTTGTAGTCTCTTTCTCATGCCAAATTGGTTTTACTGGTTATACAGTTTGGATAGTCAAAGATCTGTAGTGGATTTATTTAAAAGCATAATATCAGCATGATAATGATGCAAAGCTGGGAAGGATTATTAGTAATAGTGCAGATGCAGCAGCCCTGCAAGAGGATTTGAATAAGCTAGATAGATGGGCAAATGAATGGGGGTGTCGATTTAATGCAGCAAAATGTAAGGTCTTGAGGTTTGGGAAACATCGATGGGACACTGCATACTCTATGGGAGGAGTTATACTGAGGAAGTAGGGGAGACAAGAGATCTGGGGTTGATGATTGATAGAAACTTGAAATTTAGGGGACATATTGCAAAGGTGGTGAAGGTAACACAGAGGATTGCTGCAATAATGAGAAGGACGCTGACCTGCAGAGATAAAACAGTTATCATTCTGTTGTATAAGACCCTGATCAGACCACACTTGGACTATTGTTCTCAGATTTGGTCCCCAGGATTTGAAGGGGATAAATTAACTGCGGAAAGGGTACAAAGGCGGATAACAAAGATGGTTTCAGGACTGTACGATGATAGTTATGAGGATCAGCTGAGGGAATGTGGACTGCAGAGTTTGGTGGATAGAAGAAGGAGAGGTGATATGATTGAGACTTTTAAACTGTTGAGAGGTGGCTACAGGGTTGACACTGGGGAGTTCTTTTACTTAGTTGAACAGCAGGAAGGAGTGATGACAAGAGGCCATCCCTGGAAGTTACAAAAGGAAACTGCGAGCAAGAGGGTGAGGAGTGGTTTCTTTGCATGGAGGGTGGTTGAACCATGGCATGCATTGCCTGATGGAGTGGTGGGAGCGAGAACGGTCAATGAGTTTAAGGAGTGGTATGATAGACTTTGTGTTTCTTGGGGGGGGGTGACCTCCCCTCGATGAGTTTTAATAGTCTTTGTGTTTCTTAAGAAGGACCTCCCACGATGAATCTTTTGACTCCGTGGATAATAATAATAATAAAGCAGAGCTGAGTTTAATATCACCAGTTTTGATATCAGATGTAATGCAACTTTCCTTCAAAGTGTGATATAGGATGAATAGTAATGGAGATGGCTTAAACTTGCTTTATGGGGATTCATGTAGTGAAGCAAAAAGTGTCATTTCTTAATATTGGGTGGACATATGTTCACCCAATTATCACATTCCATGTTTTCAAAAATATGTAGAATCCACATATTCTTTACATCTCATTTCCAGCCAATATCGATTAATTTGCTTATAAGTTTTTGAGACCACACAAAACAAGAAATTCTGTTTGTACATGGAAAAGACCAGGAATCTTCTTTGTCTTTGACAGAAGAAAGTGTTTGAAAGAAGGAAATGTTAATTTCCTACGAGAAGGAAATGGCAGAGTTGAATTCTTGTAGGATGAGTGAGTTGACAGAAAATCTGGATATATGGAATAGTTTTATGTGATGTTTATTATCAACAGAGGTTTATCGGTATATAGTATAGGGTGTTAACATTGAACCTCCCTAGTTTCAAAGAACAGTAAAATTGAAATGCGGAAATATGTAAATTTTGTGTTGTTCAAACTTTTCAGAGAGACTTCAAGTTTAATTCAGAATTTTTTCTTGCATCACAATGTGATGGTGCTACTGGACAGGGCTGTCGTAGTTTTGCCATGAAATGCCACAACAGGTAATGTTTGCAGCTGACATTGTGGAATGTTTCGATGAGAATCAAGATTTTCTTTCCTGGATTTATTTTTTGGACGAAGCTACTTTTCATGTCAGCGGAAAAGTAAACAGGCCCAATATCAGGATATGGGGGAGTGAAAATCCTAACTGTGTCATGGAACGTGTGTACTGTACCAAGGCAAACATCTGCTGTGGTGTAATGCAAAACACTATCATTGGCCCATTTTTTTTCATGGAAAGCAATATCAACGGAATGATTTATCTTGAGGGAAGACCCTGTCAAGAGTTGCACTGATATCCAAATGCCACTGTGGCGGCATTTGGATATCCGTGCAACTCTTGACAGGGTCTTCCCTCAGCAGTGGATCAGACATGGAGGACTGATTCCCTTGCTGACGTGATTGCCGGATCTTACCCCCACTTGATTTTTTTTTTTTTTTTGTGGGAGTGTGAAGGACACAGTCTATGCAACTAAAGTGGATAGCCTAGAGAACCTGAAACATCGCATTTCTATTGCTGTGTCCTCCTTCATCCCTGACATGCTTCAGAGAACCTGGTCAGAGATAGACTGTCGACTTGACATTGCGCATGCTACTAAAGGAGCACACATGGACGTGTACTGATTTTTTTTTTTTTTTGTACAAAAACTTGTTGAGTGTTCCTTCTCATTTGTACAACACCATGGTCCATACACTTTAGTAGTAACATGTTGAAACTAGGTAGGTCCAATGTGGACATCCTGTATTTTGTTAATAATGGATGTGCCATCTATTGGCATATGATCATATTCATATAATCATATACCAATAGATGTTTGTGATCAAAACTTATAAGCTCGTTGGGCAAGGATTTTAATTTTTTGTTGCTTTTTTATGTTGCTCCCACCTACCAAAAAGTTATTTGGTACTGTGAGTGGGCTATGGATTTTTTTTCTATTTTTCATCAATTTTATATATTTTAAAAAAATTTTTAATCTATGTTTTATATAGTCTGGAACCCCTTCTCTGGTGACCAAACATGAAACTTTTTCTAGCCACTTCAGGTCTCTAATAAGTGGGATGGTGGTCGTACAGTGGGTGATGCAATTCATCTCTGATTTCAAGAGACAAGGACAAACATCCATTCCTATGGCAGGTAAGCTAAACACTCGGTCAACCATGCCAGCAAAATGTAATAATTTTACCAATATTGATATGATGTTGGTAAAGTTATGACAGGTTAAATATAATTATTAAGAAAAAAAAAAAAACAGGTATCAAAAGGAAGTGTGGCAAGCAGTTTATGATAACTGTGAAATAAAGATAATGAAAATAAGAATATCTTGCTTTGAAGAAATAGACGAAACAAATTAAAACAGTTTGGCTTAATTGAAATCCTTGTCCATTGGCCAGATGGAGGATGGGAGTTCCCATGGATCTATCTTCTGATAGAGGTGGGATTTCTCTCAACAGAAAAACTTAATTTGTTAAGAATATATATGTATGAGACAGTCCATAAAAGAAAGGTTGGCTTTCTTTTTCCAGGTAATGTTGCTGCATCAGTAGATACTTCAACTGAAAAAGATGTTAACACTGGAATATTAACTTCCAATGTTAACATCTTTTATAGTTTTACAATGTTAACAAGTTTTTACAGTTTATTTTTTATTTTGTGTGTGTGTGAGAGAGAGAAAGTGCTCACTTATCTGAGAAGAAGCTTAAATAAAATTTTATTTAATAAACTTCTTAACTAAGACGTAATAATTTTATCACTATTGAAATAATTTTGTTACAATTATTACAGGTTAAATATGATTATTGAAATTAAAAAAAAAAAAAAAAAAGATAAAAAGGAAGTGTGGCAAGCAGTTTATGCTAACTGTGAAATAAACATACTGAAAATAAAAATACTTTCCTTTCTGTCTAGTCATGAATTAAAAATTCAAGAAACAGACAAAAAAAAGTTACAATGTGAAGGATTATATATATCACTTTTTCTAATTTTAAACAAAAAAACTTTCTTCTTTTATATGTGTGTCACGAACTTATGAAAAACAACAACAACAAAAAAAAGTTTTCTCATTGCAATGTAATGCATTGTTTTTCAATGAGCTCATATTCATGAATTTTTTTAATAATTATATTGCTGAACAAGGATTTTGATTTCCAGGATCAAAACACATTGATTCTATGTATTATAGGATACAGTAATGGTATTATTATTATTACATGACACCTCCAGGGAGTCCAAAGACTCATCGAGGGAGGATACTTACTCCACAACTCTGTCTCCAACTACAATAAACCGCAACTACCTTCATCATCTATACCAACTCCATCTAACGCCAACCACCACCACCACTAGTATTTTCACGATCATAAACATCCATGCTCACGGCGGGATTCGAACCTGCAGCACCTTTCCTACTACACTGTTATCTTTCACTCTTCTCAATAGTCTCCTGATATTCATCCTCACATCCTTCTTATGTCCACTTAGATCATTCATCCCTACAATCACACCTAACTCTCTTGCTTGTTTCTTCCTCATGTCCAATGCCTTAATTATTGTACTCATTCTCTCACCCGGATAGCAGACTTTATGGACTCTGTCATTAACTAGCCCTCTAATTGAGTCGCCTCCATATACTGTTATCCTGAAATCACTCGTTACTTCTTTTACTCTTTTTTCTTTCGTTCTGTTTTCTTGCTCACTTTGATTAGTTTCCACTAGACGTCTCACATCACTCCACATATCCTTCATTTCATTTTTCATTTCCAATACTGTTTCATTAAATCTTGCATTTTGACAATTTTATTCTCTATCTCGCTACTCTCATTTGGCTGCACTTTATTTCCTTTTCCTCATTCATGCTTTCTTTCACTCCCTTATCACTAACTTTTGCTTGTACATCTTTGCATTCTTTCAGTTGGAGAAACTCCTTCAGTTTCTCCAACTTTCGTTTCATTTCTGTTTTTTGTAACTTTTGCTTCTACATCTTTGCATTCTTTTACTCTCTCTCTGTTTCTCTTGCTTTCATTTCATTTCCATTTTTGCCCAACTTTTTCCGTAACTTTCGCTTCCATATCCTCGCATTCTTTCACTCTTTCAGTTTCTCCTGCTTTCGTTTCATTTCCGTTTTTTGTAACTTTTTCCTTAACTTTGACTTCTACATCCTTGCATTCTTTCACTCTGTCAGTTTCTCTGCCGTTTGTTTAATTTCCATTTCTTTATGTACACCATCTACCCTTTCAGTCAATTTTGCATTCTTTGTATCGTGGTCCAACAATATATCGCACTTCCGATACATCTATACTTTCGTCTCTCTTCATTCTCTCTCTCTCTACAAAGACATCTCTTACACTCCACCATGCATACATATTGCACTCACGACATCAAATCAGTTTCGAAAAGTCTATGTCAGCAATGCTATTTGACTTTCGTGGCATTCACCTAGTAGCACCAGTCGATGCCCGCGTGGTTGACCTTGTGACTGCCATTGTATGATATTTAAAATGGCAATTTAGGCTAATAAATCGGACAGAATTTCACACCAAAAATCACTCAGACACACTTTGTTATCAAAAATAAATAACGATAGACATCCACGGAGTCCGCACAGTTAGCCTAGTGGCTGTGTGCTTCGCAACCATATGCCTGGGAAAGGAGTGTCCTAAGTTCGATTCCCATCAGTGATGCGAGGAGCTGAAGGATCTTCCTCAACCATAGCCAAGTTAGCCGGTCTTGGGTGTGGACAGTAGGGTTTTTCCCCAGTTTATCCTGAGGTTTTTTCATCCCACAGAGCAGGCAAACTGGCCTTGAGAACTCAACACTACAGGACATAGGATACACCGGGGCATAGGGCTGACCACTTTATCCTGTGAACAGTTTGAGATCCGAAGATTAATAAACCCTCGACACCACAAGGTAAAAGAGAGTAATAAAAAGATGAGATATGCGATCCATGGAGTCAAAAGACTCATGAGTGGTCATCCACCTCCCCCCCCATAATTACCCATGAGGCCCATCAAACTGTGCCTTACTTATTCACTCACTATTTCTACATGCACTGCATTCTCAGGTAATGCATTCTAATCACAAACACTTTCTTGCTCACATCCTTCTTATATCGCTTCCAGGGATGTCTTCTTACTCCACCTCTAGCTTCCCCCATTCTATGAAATATCTCACACAGCTGGCCTGGTTGGACGGCTAGTTAGTGTATCTGCTCTCCCCCCAAAGACTGCAGATTTGAATCCCACCATGGGCATAGATGTTTGTGATTGTCTGTGAAAATACTAACCAATATCATCTACACCAATGCCAACTACCATGGTAAATGATGTTGGTGTAGTTGCAGTTCATTGTAGATAGTGGATTGTGAGTGGTGGAGACAGAGCTGTAGAGTAGGTGCCCTCCTTTGATGAGTCTTTGGATCCCCCCCCCCCCCCAGAGGTGTCACGTAATAATAATAATAATTCAGTGACAATAACTTATTCTGCTGATATTATCAAGAGCACTATTCACCCCTCCCTTCTTGCCTTTGCTACCCTCACAGAAAACACCATACTCTTTCATTTTTGCTTCTATCAGGTATTATCTTCATACAGCTTTACTCATTCTAATAATTTTCAATCTTATCAGTTCAGTTAGTAGAACAATTTCAACTCCTGAAAGTGATCACCTAGGTTGTGGCTAGCCATAAGACTTCAGTGAAAAAAAGAATATTTGTGGAAGTACAAGCAAGGCTGATAATTATGATGAGCTTAGGAGACAGCTTGAAGCTATAGCATGGAATGAGGAGTTGAGCAGTAAGGAAATAAATGCTGCTTGGGAACTGATAAAGAAATATATAACAACATGAATGTGTGAATGTATTCTGAAGGCCAAAAGGTTGAGTAAGGTAGGTAGGTGTAAAATGGATGAATGAGAGGATTAAGCATGGAATTTGAAAGAAGAGGTTACTGTGGAAGCAGCACAAGATAAATAATGGTAACAATCAATTGTATGAGGAATATAAAGAGCATGGGCCAAGAAGGTGATTCATTTGGCAAGGACAACAAAAGTGCAATACGATCAGAAATTAGCGAATCAGGTCAAGAAAAACCCTCATATGTTTTTTCAATATGTGGCAAAAGAAGAATGATTATAGTAAGATGATATTAATGGATGAAAGTGGGAGATTTATAACTGCTGCAGAGGACATACTTGAAGAATTCAATGAGCAGTTCATGAGGACATTTCATCCTTAGTGTGAAATCAGAAGCTCAAGTGTAGAGAATGAAATGATAGAAGACTTAATGGTGAGCATGCAAGAAATATATGAGTTAAGTAAGCTAGATGCCATAAGGCAATAGGACTTGATGACATAGCAAAACGTCTTAAGGGAATGTTCTAAGCACTCAGCATCAGCCTTGGCCTACCTGTTTAACAAGAATTCTGCAACAGCTCAAGTCCCAAAGGAGTGGAATGAAGGCAAAATTATTCCGCTTCACAAAAGTGGTGATAAGACCGAGGAGAATTGGCAATACCTCGCCAGGCCATCTCAGCACTAACAGGTTCTCAATGAGAGTGGAATGAGAGTAAAATAGACAACATAAATGAGATCCCAAGAGAAGTAGTGAATTATAGATCATTGAGCATCTCAAGAGTTCATAGTGGTTGAGGTATTATAAAAGTTGGTTAAGGATTGTAGAAGATGATTTAATGAGCTGTATTGTGGGGCAAATGATAATTGTTATCAATTTAGTATACCAAATATTACAAGCTGTGTATTGCATCATAGGAAGCTTCACTGTAAGAATTTGATGAGGCTGGTGGATGAATCATCATCTTTATTTTTAAAAGCAAAACATTTTGGCAATAAACTCTGTCTAGGCTAGTCTACTCTGTCTAGTAGAGTAGACAAGGAAGTGCTGAAAGTTTATTTTGCACTTGGTTAGACTATAATAAATTTAGTTTAATCCTTTATCCAAGTGTGAGCAAACAAAGTTTGCACCTGAAAATATCTTCAGTAAGGTTGTACCACCTTACTGAGGTAAGGTGGTACAACCTTACCTCAGTCCTGAAGTTCTGGGCCTGGCTCCCACTGACGAGACCTCAATAAAGGTCGAAACCGGTCTGTTTAGTGGCTCTTACCTTAATGCATAGCATTATACGTATCCACAAGGGGATGTTCTTTGCATTATGGGAGATACTGAGATAGGAGTGATAATAGCTTGGTCCACCTTTGCTACGAGTTGCCCGGTGTTGTACCACCTTACCTCAGTCCTGAAGATATTTTCAGGCGCAAACTTTGTTTGCTCACACTTGGATAAAGGATTAAACTAAATTTATTATAGTCTAACCAAGTGCAAAATAAGCTTTCAACCATCTCTCTCTAAATCCAGAGTAATTTAATAATAAGGTGGTACACCTTTTAGCAACTCCTATAAGTAAAGATGACCTCTCCATTGCTTCTGCCTTGATATCTCCACTTCTGGGCCTGGCTCCCACTGACGAGACCTCAATAAAGGTCGAAACTGGTCTGGGTAGTTGGCCCTTACATAATGCATAGCATTATACTTATCCACAAGGAGATGTGCTTTGCATTATGGGAGATACTGAGATAGGAGTGATGATAGCTTGGTCCACCTTTGCTACGAGTTCCCTAGTGTTGTACCACCTTACCTCAGTCCTGAAGATATTTTCAGGTGCAAACTTTGTTTGCTCACACTTGGATTAAGGATTAAATGAAATTTATTACAAGGAAGTGCACTGGCTCAGGCAACACATTTTTTGACTGATTAGTAGACAAGTCATTTTTGGGGATAGGGGGGAGGGGAAAGGAAGATATTTTGAAAATATGGCTTCAGAATGCACTGAACATGTTGATAATGTGTGCCACTGCTGAATCTTGCATATGCTATAAATATGAGTGATAGCAGTGAGGTGTTATGAATCAGTATTCTAAGTGCTAACTCAGTTATTTTTCTTTGCAGTGAAGGAAGATCTCTTCACTGTCGATTATTGATTTAGGATTGTCGAATAAGAACAGCACAACCTCTGGTAATTTATTCTTATAACAGATTGTATTTCTTATACTAAAGATGTTGCACTGTGTTACTGTTATTGTATCTACTAGAATGAGGCCGCCTTTCCTTTTAATATATCCATAATGAAGTTTCATTGATTATATTTTATTAAGAATATTGTGTAATTAATGGATCTCTAATATTTGTTAATTACACAGTTGCCTTCCAGTGATAAATTTGAGTATAAATGCACAGCTAGTATAATTTCCTCTTTCTATATTATTATTGTTGTTGTTATTATTTTAACATCTGATACTTCTAGCCTCTGAGCTAGAATTTGAGAATGTTGGAATAAATGAAACTAGCCATATGATAAAATGAAAATGTAGCTTGAGACAGATCCCCCCCAGAAACTGCAGGAGAAAAAACCTCCTTGGAGAAAAAGCAGTATTCATATACTGCTTTTTCTTATATACTCCTTTTTTTAAAATTCTGCTTATTGAAATGGCAAAGGTTGAAAGAAAAATCTAGAGTTTCAAGAACATAAATAGGAACATTTTACCAGCAAATACAATATAAAAAAAAAGACATCATTCTCAGAGGCTGCTCCACATATGGACATTTATGAATATATATTATGAATGTAAGTGAATTTTATGAATATATTATTATGAATGTAAATCTCAGATCAAAAAATTGAAAAGTCTGCTCAAAAAAGATTTTTGTGGCCTCCTAAAATCGCAAAAAAACTCAGTCTTCAGTAGTCTCTCCCCCATCCCATGGATTTAAGGATTTCCAAAAATACACCAACCCAATTCTCCCTCTAAGACCTATATTAGATGCTACAAATTCCCATGCTGTAAATTAGAAAACAGTTAGCAATCTCATCACCTCCTATATAAAAAAAAACTTGATCCATTTTAAAACTTCTATTGAGAATTTAATTTTCATACAATTGACCCTTGAACATTCATACAGTTGACCCTTGAACAACGCAGATGTTAGAAGAATTGACCCCCCCCCCTCGTGCAGCCCAAAATCTGCGTATAACTTTTGACTCTCCAAAAACTTAACTATTAATAGCCTTCACAACCATACGCTTGGGGAAGGAGTGTCCTAGGTTTGATTCCCATCAATGACGTGAGGAACTTCTTCAGCCATAGCCAAGTTAGCCTGTCTTGGGCATGGACAACAGGGTTTTTTCCACCAGTTTATTTGGGGTTTTTCATCCTGCAAACAGGCAAACCGGTTCTATGAACATACAGGGTACAGTCATAGGATATAGCATGACAAGGAAGGCAATGGGAAACCACCTTGCTCATAATCATTTCCATAGTATGGTGGCATATAGCTACCCCAACCAGCCTTATGGCTGAGGGAATAGAATAGCCAACTCTTGATCGGAAGCCTTACTGATAACATAAACAGTCAATTCACACATATTTTGTGTGCTATATGTATTATATACTGTATTCTTACAATAAAGTAAGCTAGAAAAAAGAAAATGTTATTAAGAAAATCATAAGGAAGAGAAAATACATTTACAGTACTGTATTTATCAATACCATAAGTTTATCCATATACCAGATGAATCATCTGACTGTCAGTAACTAAATACATCAATATTGTCTTATATAATTCAATTATATAAGACAAAATATAATTCAATTATAACACTGTAGATGTTATACTTATTACTGAAACTAGACATCAAAAATGAAAAGGTAATGTAAAAAAGAAATTCACGTTTATTTATAGGTATAATGATTCATGCATTGATAAGAAAAGCAGCAGCAATATGATTGCTTTACGGTAGCCTAGCCTATACACTAATGAATAAATCATCATCATCATCATCAAATTCCTGTCATGTACCCTCAAGGGGTGTACAGGATATGACAGTACTACATGAAAAAATTACATCATTACTAACTTGTTATCTACAATTTTCCTCCAAATCAGTCTGTTACTTGTCAAGACTCCAACATTATCAGATCTTATATTTCTATCATCTAAGGCACTTTGTACCATATCAATCCACCTATATCTTGGTCTTCCTTTGGGTCGTTTTCCTGCCAACATGGCAGAGAACACTTGTTTTGCTAATCTTTCCTCTCCCATTCTATTTAAGTGACCATACCACCTGAGATTAGCTCTGCTAATGCATTCCTGGATGCTGACAATGTCAAGTTCTTTCCAAATATCCTCGTTTTTAATATGATATTGCCATCGATGCCATCTGTTCACGCCTCTAATCTTTCTCAGGACTCTCATATCTGTGGTCTCTAGTCTTTGGTCAACTGTTTTACTTCTGACCCAGCTCTCAGATCCATAAGTTAAAACTGGTTTGAACACTGTCTTGTATACAGCTAATTTAGTGTTCCGACTAATTTCTCTCTTATTCCATATGAATTTATTCAATTGACTTCCTACCATACCAGCTTTGCTGATTCTGTTGTCTATTTCTATATTTAATTTACCATCTTCAGTAAAAATTGTGCCTAAGTAGCTGAAATGTTTTACTTGTTCCACAGGTTCTCCATTCACAACACAGTTGACATTTTCAATGATTCTGCCTATTTTCATTGTCTTTGTCTTTTTATTGCTGACCTTCATACCATATCTATTACAACAGCTATTCAATTTAGTCAGAGAATCTTGCAGACTTGTAGCGGATTTATTTAGAAGTATAACATCATCCGCATAAAGCAAAGAGCTGACATTAACATCTCCAATTTTGATATCAGGTTTAATACCACTTTCCTTCAGAATGTGATCCATATAGATAATGAATAACAGAGGGGATAATGTACATTAAACCATCTTCCTGTACTTCCTTCAATTCTAACTGCTGACTTACAACTCAAATAAAGACTAAGTATTGCTTGATATAATGTCCCATTGACACCATATAACTGCAGCTTATTGAATAGCTTCTCTCTTGGTACCTTGTCATATGCCTTTTCCAAATCGACAAAACTTAAATACAGATCTTTGTTATATTCCCATGCTTTCTCGACTATTTGTCATAAAGTGAAGATCTGATCCTGACAGCCTCTACTTGGCCTAAATCCAGCTTGTTCTTCACCAAGCTTTTCTTCCACAATTCTTCTCAACCGTTTCTCAAGTATACTTGCATAGATCTTGCCAGGAACACTCAGTAGGGAAATACCTCTGTAATTCTCACATTCAGTTTTATTTCCTTTTTTATATATGGGTACTATGAGAGCTCTACTCCAATCATCGGGAATTCGTCCCTCTGTCCAGGCTTTCTGAACTATGCAGTGCAGCCACTGTAAGACTTTTATACCACCATACTTCAGCATTTCTGGTCAAATGTCATCTACTCCTGCTGCCTTTCCACATTTCAAGCCTTTGATGGCTTTTTCTACTTCAAGTATGGATATGTATTCCTGACTGCATGCCTGGTCAGTGTTTTTTATCACTGTGCTGTCATCACTGCTTGTTTCACTTAGCAGTTTTTCAAAGTAATTACTCCATACTTCAAGGATATCTTTTTCTCCTGTTTTCATGTCACCTTTATCATCTCTAACTCCTTTTACAGCACTCTTTCCTCCATTCCTAAGCTTCTTCAACAACCTCCAGAATATTTTGCCACCTTCTTGATATTTATTTTCTGTATTCTTGCCAAAGTCCTCCCATGACTTTTGTTTAGCTAGTTTTACACACTGTTTAGCTTTCTTACATTTGTCTCTGTATTCTGTAGGAGTAAAATCTGACTTATTTGCCAGGAACTTTTGATATGCTTTCTTCTTTTCCTTCACTGCCTCTTTAACTTCCTGTGTCCACCGGGGAGTTCTGATTTTTTTATCCTTGCACACAACCTCACCACATGCCTCTCTGGCAGAATCAATCAATGTTTTCTTCAGAGTTTGCCACTGAATCTCCAAGGTTTGATTCCTGTTCTCAAATTCTTTCATTTTCTTTTCAATAATCTTTGTGTATTTTAGTCTACAGTTCACATCTGAGAGCTGCTCAACTTTTATTCGCTTTAAAACTTTCTTACATGTTATTCTTTTCAATATGAAATTCAATTTTATCCTGCTCAAGACTAAATAGTGATCACTTCCAATTTCAAATCCTCTGTACACTCTGGTGTCCTGCACCAGGGAGAAAACATCACTATCAACAATAACATATTCAATGAGGCTTTTCTTATTCCTTGCCTCTTCTCTCCATGTGAATTTGTGCACATTTTTATGTTGGAACATGGTGTTAGTAATAACCAGTCCATGTCCTGAGCAGAAATCCAACAGATATTTGCCATTATTATTAGCTTTGCTCTTTTCTCCAAATTTTCCCAAAATATTTTTGTATGTCTCACAATCATTTCCTACTCTGCTATTTAGATCCCCAACAAGGACCAACTTTTCCTTTTTCATTGTGTCAGTTGCTTTTTCTAAAGCGTCAAAAAATTCCTCCACTTCTACCTTAGTAGAACCTTCTGTGGGACCATAGGCACAAATAAGTCTCATTGTCCAGTTCCCCATTCTCATATTTGCCCACATTACTCTACTTGAGACTGACTGCCATTCAAGAAGATTAGCCTCGTATTTTGTGTTGAATACTATGGCTACTCCTTCTTTTCCTTGATTTTCATTGCCTGAATATAACATTTTGTATTTATTGCTCAGGAAGATCTCACCAGTTTTGGTCTTTTTTGTTTCAGTCACCCCGATTATGTCAATCTGGTACTTATCTAATTCCTCAGCTAGCTCCATTTCTTTGCCATTCAGGCTTCTTACGTTGATAGTACCGATCTTTAACTCTGGTGATGTTGAGTTGGGGTTTGTTTTCAGATTTGTTCCAGTAGCTGACTTTTCGATGTTCGCCCTGGTTCCCTGGCGAAAACAACGGGGGCCTTGTTTAACCGGGCCACGCCCCAGCTGGCATGAAATTTTGTCATGTTGTACCATGTAACTAATTAATAACTGTGTTATTAATTAGTTACAATTAATTAGCATAAAATAAATTTTTTTTTTATAAATCATAAAATTTTTATTTTATGCTAATTAATTGTAACTAATTAATAACACAGTTAATTTTATGCAGTTATGATTTAATACTGCACCTTTACATTTGCTTACATTTCTCTTGACTGCAAATGGCGCCATGTACAGTCTGTATAAGTGCTTGTGTGCATAAGTTTTGATGAATTTTAACTTTTTATAATAGATTCGTGTATATTTAATGATAGTAAATGATAAAATAGACTAGTATCTACATCTATTTTATGCATTCATTACATACCTAACTTTTCTTAAATTGTTTGTTAAATATTTCTACGCTACATGGTTCATCTGTGAGTTTTTTCGAATTTCCACAACTCTCCAAAAATTTTTCAGTATATTGATTGAAAAAAAATCCATGTATAAGTAGAATTGTGCAGTTCAAACGCTTGTTGTTCAAGGGTCAACTGTACAGATATTTTGGTTAGTTTTGATATTTCCTTACTGTTCACCAATATTCCCTTAAATGATACCTTAATAAGTGTCATTTAAGGAGGAATATCAGGATGAAAGTTTTTCCTCCTGATATTACTGATCTGTTTTCCTTTGCTATCCATTCTGGATATTGTGGTTAAGATATGTGGATGATGTGTTCTCCATTTGGCCTCATGGCCCAAACACATTACTCTTTACTTTCTCACCTGAATAGTCTTCACTCTAAAATCCAGTTTACCATAGAAAAAGAAATTAATAATAATTTAGCCTTTCTATAGATACCTTAGTAACATGCCTCTTGGAAGCACAAAATTTAGGAACAGATAGACGGTACCTCTATGGGTTCTCTCCTCTCACCTCCACTAATTTTTTATGGAATATTTTGAAAAACAAATTCTTGACTCAGCCCCTCTCAAACCTTTTATCTGGTTAAGATATGTGGATGATGTGTTCTCAATTTGACCTCATGGCCCAGACACATTAGACTCTTTCCTTTCTCACCTGAATAGTCTTCACCCTAGAATCCAGTTTACCATAGAAAAAAATAAAGAAAAAGAAAGAAAAACTAATAATAATTTAGCCTTTCTATAGACACCTTGGTAACATGCTTACCTAATGGTAACTTGTCCTTTTCAGTATATGGGAAGCCCACCCACACAAGCAGATACATTCATAAACTTTCCCATCCCCTCCCCCTCAACAGTATGGTATCATTCAAAAAACCAACCAATAGAACCCATAACCTTTGTTCTAATGAGTCCTCTCTCTTATAGCAGAACTTGATCACATACACCAAAACCTTATCTAATGGCTACAGTTTTCATAGTATAAAAAATATAATAATAAATCCTTCTTCCAATCCTTGACCTTCTCTTCAGAAACATTTTATTAATGCTATCATCTCCTACCATGTCCGAAACACTTCAGATAAAATATCCAGAGTCTTAAAGAAAGATAATCTCTGCATAGCTTTCAAGCCCCACTAAAGATCAGCTCTCCCTCCTCTCCTGTTGGACAGACAGGAAGATCAGTCAACATCTGTATGTAAAAACACACAAAATACATTTGCAGTCATGACTGTGATCAATCAGGCATTGCGGACCATGCTTTAGATATGACTCACAGAATTGGTTTGAAGAAGATCACCATGCTCCACCACAGTAAAGTTAAAAGAGAAATTTTAAATTTTGGAATTTGCAGCTGCTCTTAGAAATCGGCCTAATTTAAATAATATGGTTGCATTAAACTTCCCAAAATATGGGAAACACTCATACTTTGAGATCCCAGTTTATATCTTAGGTGCCCACAGAGGGCACCTCCGCCTAGTTAGGACTCCTAGTTTTTCATCCAGGTGTTTCACTTAGTTTTGTGTTGCCTTTGTGTGTGTGTAACAAGCCTCATATTATACTCCCTGACAATGTCTCACTGACTGAGACGAAATATTGAAGACTTAAATAATATTTTTAATCCATTTTCAGTGCTGTTTTATTCCATTAAGCCTCTAACATGAATTTCTCACAGCATTTAAACCTTAACACACGAATTATTAGAGAAAGTTAGCTTAGTAAACAAAACAAAACAAAAAAAAAACCTAATGATTTCATTAACATACAGTTTCTGAGTTTATTGGCATGTGGTAAATAAACAGAAAAATGATTGATAGAATAGTTTTTAGTAGATTTTTATTATTTACAGCAACTATCATGGAGTTGGCAGACTCATCACAGAATACTCTTTTGACTAACAGTATATCTGTCATATTGAACCTTAAACTTATATATACTTTCTGCATTCGCAATGCATTTCATTCACTTGCCCACCATTCTCCATGCAAAAAATATACTCATCACACCTTTCTGACCAATGCCCTCTGATTAGTGGTGCAACCACCTCCTTATCCCTACTTGTTAATTTGCTCCTTATTATTTTAGCAGTGGTGAGATCTGGTGGCATTATCAATATTGAAAAATCTGATGCAATTATGGTCATGGATGATTGTCACTGCACCGTGTGAGAGATGTCGCCTTGCTTATTGGAAACCTGAAGTAGTTTTAAAAAAAAAAAAGTTGTTTGGTCTCTCAGAGCAAAGTTTCCAGATTATATAACCTTTAATCTACCTGTGGTCTAGTGGTGCATGATAATTTAAACATTTCATGATTGGGAATGATGTATTTTTATGAGTGAGAACTGCTAATGCTTTTGGCATTTGAGTAACTAACTTCCATGTTGGGAATTGTGCAGCTGTTGGGACTCAAGCATAAGTAAGTCCTGATGTTTGACACTGTCAGTCATTATCTCCGGTGAGTGGGATGGTGCCTAGATGCACCAGTGCAGTGAATTATATGCCAGTTAGTATCTTTGGAATGGTAGTGAAGAGCTACTTGTAGAAGCTAGTTAGTGCCTGAATTTGGCATGGTCAGATGCCAAATTCAGGCACTAACTCTAAGGGATATCATTATTTATTAAGGAGTCCCCTATATAGCAATCTCATCCATAAGAGGTAGCAGGACACATACTATATGTGCTTTGTGTGAGAGATTAGAAATTAAAAGAAGCCTGCTGATATTCTTTTTTGAATAGTTTGAAGTACTTGAAATGCATTTCATTAGAAAGCCAGTTCAGATTATAGAAGTAGATGAAATGAAAGAGAAGAAGATTATTCAGTGGCTTAATTCAAGGGAACAAAAAAAAATTGGATATTTATTTAGCTAGTTTTTATACCCAGCATCTGTGGAGCACAAATAGTTTTCACAGTACATAAGCACTAACAATCGGTTATTAGTGGGAACATGAAAACTTGCACACAAAAGAAGCTGACATTGACATCAAAATTTCAAATTTTCTAAAGATAACAGGAATGATCGATGATATTTTCAAACCTAACCAAGAATAAGAGTTTATAAAGTTTTGGCAAGACCTCTACTGTATGGAAGTGAATTATGGACCATAAAAACTGCAGAAGAAAAATGAATGGAAACTGGAGAAATGAAATTCCTCTGAAAGACAGCAGGCTGTACTCTCTCTTTCTGGGACAAAAGAAGCACAGAAATAAGTAAAGAACTAAAAATAAACTCAGTATTAGACAAAGTATATGAATACCAAAAGAAGTGGATTGATCATGAAAGAATGAACAGTTCAAGACTATTAAAAAAATACTCCGATACCACCCATTTGGAGGATATGGAAGTCTAGGATGACCAAGGAAAAGATGGAAAGAAACCAGAACAGGCCACTGAGCCTAAATACCTGAAAGGATGATTCAATTAAACTTGTAATTCAATGTCTCTGCTGTTGGGACAAAAGAAGCACAGAAATAAGTAAAGAACTAAAAATAAACTCAGTATTAGACAAAGTATGTGAATACCAAAAGAAGTGGATTGACCATAAAAGAATGAACAGTTCAAGACTACTGAAAAAATACTCCGATACTACCCATTTGGAGGATACGGAAGTCTAGGATGACCAAAGAAAAGATGGAAAGAAACTAAAACAGGCCACTGAGCCTAAATATCTGAAAGGATGATTGTAAACTTGTAATTCAATGTCTCTGCTGTTGGCGAAAAAGAAGCTTATAGGTTTAAGTTGGAGTTTGGCTTAAGATTACTGGCCAGATTTTTGGTAAATTAATACAACCATACTTGTTGTGATTTGGGGAGTATCTCATTGCTGATTCCAAAAACAGTCTTACCAACTTGTAAAAACTTCTTTGTAACTATATATTTTTTAAGAAATTACAGTGTGGACAGTTAAATTGTCATCAGGAAACACAGTACAGTATGATATGAACATGCAGGCACTACACTGGGTAAATGAGGCTGAAGCATGGTAGCCAAAAGTAAGCCCAAAATCTTAAATAGTGTCCTCCCCTATAGGACTAAAATAGGTGTTCTTGGCTGTTGGGCTGAAGTATGGAGGATGAGTGCTTCCCAAATTCAGGGCAGTTTCACGCAACTCCATATGTTGAGGTTTAGGTAATTTCTTAAGGCTGAAGCAGATTCAAGGAATAGTTCTCTCTCATACTTAAATTTGCTCTTCTAGCATATCCTGTGGTGGAAACAGATGTAGTCCTTTTGTTCAGTGATTCTGATGTTGGCTGTCTTGTCTTTTTGGCCATAGTAGTATAGTCTAGACTGCCTAGGATCCTGGTAAATTTGTAAACACCTGGCAGGTCTAGGGACTATGGCTCATCTTTGGTGGGTGGATAAGGGATGCCAATTTTTTTTTATTTGATAAGTAGTTATAAGGTTATATATTTTTAGCTATTTTTCTAGTTTTTCAGATGTGCCCTGGATATATAGAATGGTAGTTTCTGTTCCAGGGGGAAGAGGATGTTTGGTTTTGGGTTTTAATAATTTTTGGATATTTTGGAGATTGTAACCAATAGCTTAGAAGGTTTTGTGAATGTGGTCAGATTCAATAGTGAAGGCACTGTTATCAGAACAAATTAATTTGCCCTAGGGCAGTATTTCTCAAACTTCAGATATCTGCGGACCCCTTCTTAAATTTTCATTATTACCAATTACCCCTAATTAATTAATTCATAAATTAATTAATTAAAAATTAATTAAAATGAATAAATTAAAATTAATAAATTAATTTAAAATATTAAAAAAATTAAATATCTATTTTATTTGAATTTATATGTTCATGTAAACAAAAAATGCGATTTATTTTTAACAGAACAAACTTTATAAAAATACTATAAAGTTTTACTTACTTGAAATAATTTATCATCAATGAGAGGAGTGAAATTGCTTATGGTGAGATAAAATTTCAGCAAAATTTGGCTCTATAGTTGTTAATTTCAATCTCAGATGCTGTTCGACATCTATAATGCGATTCCTCTTCTTCATCTTAATATCTACAAGGGCCGAAAATCCAACTTCGCACAGATATGAACTTGGAAATAGAAAAATGAACCTTAGAGCTTTATCTGTTAATTCAGGAAATTCATTCTGTATTTGTAGCCAAAATGATGATTACGTATTCTCACTGTATTTATTTTTTAGGAAACCATCAGAAGCTAGTTCTAAAAGTTGTTGTTCTTCTATTGACGATAGATCCTTTGGCATAAATTTGTTTTTATTGAAAGGGTATCTTATCCACTCAATATTAATGTCCAATTCAGGGAAATACTTTTCTAGATTCATTTGTAAGCTTTTTAAATGCTGCATGATAGTAATTTTCACATCATCGTCAATTTGTTCATTTGAACTTGCAAGCAATTCATGAAGTGATGGAAACGCGTCAAATTTTTCATTACCAACCCGCTTTTGCCATAACTTCATTTTTGCCAACGTGGCATTCACTTTATCTTGGATATGAAATATATAAATTTCCTTGCCTTGTAAAGATAAATTAAGACTATTTAATACAGTAAATATATCTGCCAGGTATGCTAACTGACTGAGCCATTTCCAATTATGTAAATACTTTTTCAATTCAAACTTTTCATCAAGAAAAACTTGTAGTTCATTCCGAAGTTCAAATAAACGAGTAAGAACTTTTCCATGAGAAAGCCAACAAACATCGGAATGGAAAAGAAGTTGTGTATAGTTGCTTCCCATTTCTTTGCAAAGTTGAGAGAAAAGTCTGGCATTTAAATGACGGCCTTTAATATAATTTATGATTTTTACAGCTTCATCAAGAACTTTTCTTAGGTCTGTAGACATCATATGTGTAGCCAAAGCCTCCCTGTGTATGCAGCAGTGTGTCGATTTTGCATTTGGTGCAACAGCTTGAATCCTTGAAACAAGCCCTTTTTTAGATCCAACCATGGATTTCACTCCATTCGTGCTTATTCCAACACAACTTTTCCAATCAAGCTTGTTTTGATGCATAAAGGTATTTATGCTGTTGAATATTTCTTCTCCTGTTGTATGTTCTGGCAAGGGTTGGCAATATAAAAGGTCGTCATGAATTTTTTGATTTTTTTCGTACCTAATGAACACTAGAAGATTTGCAAAATTTGTAATGTCGGTGGATTCATCTACCTGCAACGCATAATAACGACTCTTACGTATATCGAATAACAATGTTTGTTTTATATTTTCAGCCATTTCAGTGATTCTTTGATGAATGGTACTATTTGAAAGACAAATCCTATTAAAAGATCTTTTTGCATTATCTCCGATCATAATTTCTGCTATTATTTTTGCTGCAGGCTTGACCAAAGTTTCACCAATTGTTTCCGCTGCACCACTTTTTGCTATTAATAGTGACACACGATATGAAGCTTCTAAAGCCTTCATGTTTTCACCTCCTGACACGATCGACATCACTTTTTGAGATTCTTTTAAATTTTTTAGTTTATTTTGAAAAAATTCGACAGGTTTGTCCTATGTTTCGATTCAAAATGGCGATTTAAATTACATGGTTTCATGCTTTCATTTTTTAAAGTTTCACTGCAAATTACACACAATGGAATAGGTTCCTCTTCATTTCCCGTCCGTGAAAATCCACATTTCAAGTAATTTATATCGTACTTACGAAGTTTTCTCATCTTCTTCCTAGTTGGTTCTTTAGAGATGTCAGATGCACACACTTATCAATTTCACTTGATCCAGATACAATATCAACATTTTCTTGTTGCTGACAGCTACTTGTATCTACTATGTTCCTCTCTTTTGCACATTTTAAAAATCCAGTCTTTAACCAGTGATCCATACTTAAGAATTTGAAAGCTAAAAAAAAATTACCGTATTTAACGAACATTCCTTCAATAAATGGCTAGTGAAAGCAGAACTCGAAACAGACAGCAAAAGTAGGCCAGTAGAGATAAAGCAGCTATGAAGACGTCCATATGATTGGTGCAGTATTAACAAAAGATCGCACTACTAATTGACAAAAGCAAGCTGACAGTTCAGTTGAAATGCTAATTCTCTTCAACCGAATTCCGTATATAATATCTGAAACACATTCAATATATATTTCTTAGTTTTAACACGTTCACTCAAACAAAACCATATGTTGCCGGTGCACCATATGGTTTTGATTGTCTACTATACAGCATTTTATGTGGTAGGGGTCATGCGATTCATTAGTTCCGTTTTTACCCAGTTGTCTCTAATTGCACTGTTTGTTGAGAAACATATTACACAGCCTGCAGATGTCTCTGTACCTTATTCAGTGATACGATAGGAACATATTACGATCTCAAACTTAAATTTTATTCCATGCGTTAATGATGCATAGTCGAAAATTGCCACGGACCTCTGGGGGTCTGCGTACCACACTTTGAGAAAGCCCTAGGGTTTTAATAATCCCATGTTGTTGGGAGGGGTGAAGTGACTGTTGGTGAACATATCTAGCAATATGTGGATTTTCTATAAATAGGAAGGGGACTATTGTTGTGTGACATTGGTGAATGAACTGAGGTGTCAGAGCATAAGGTTTTTTACTGACTTTAAAGTGGGCTAAGTTTTTTTGTGTGGAGGGATGTTGCCAGTATACTGGGAGAGCACTATGACCAGATGTTTGCCTAATTTGTATGTGGGTGATTGGGTATAATGGCACATTTCATTTATGGGTTTTTGGTAGCCCATATATCTGGAGGGGAGGGGGTGGAGATCTAGAATTGTATGGTTTTAGTTTATTAGTAATTTCATCAGACCAGGAAGTGACCTTTTTAAGGAGCCCTGTGAAGTGATGTGATCTGTTTATTGGTATTTATAGAGTGGGTAGGTTGAGCAATCTTTAAGCAAAGAGGCGTTTTAATGTAATTGTGGTAGTTCAGTAGCATTCTCCTTATCAGCTTTCATAATTACTATTTGATTGCTCTTCATTTCCTGTAGTGCTTCATTCCTTGTGGGAGAAGTTACTTTTATTTATTTGGTGGTCTTGCTTGTGTCAGTACACTACATTTAGTCTGATGTTTTTAGCAATATGGACAGGAAGGCTGAGAATCCTTCATTCACTCTGAATCATAATTTCTTAATCATGGATTTTTATAGGTGCAAGTGCAATGATTATTTATGCTTGAGGGTGGAAGACAGTAAGTTTACTACAATGTTTTCTTGAGGTCACTGAGGTTGGAAAGCAGTTTTTTAAAATGTTATGAAACTTGTTGGTGCAACTCCTTATATTTTTGAAATTCTTTGGCTGCTGAAGCATTGTAGACATCTGAAAGGATATCCAGGGCACAATCTGAAAAACTAGCAAAAATCCTAAAAATAAAAAAAAATAACTTTTCAACTACTTGCAGACTATATAAAGATTGATATTTTTTTATCTGCTCCACTAAAGACCAGCCACAGTCTCTAGACCTAGCAGCTGTTATCAGGTCTTTTGTAGCTATAAACCAACCTACTATGACCAAACAGACAGGATAGCTATGTCAGAATTGGTGAAAACAAGGACTCCATTTCTGCCAATAACAGCCATTTATAACTTTGCACGCCATACTTTTGACACCTACCACAGGATTCTCTGCAAGAAGGCCACTGTACTCCACTGCAGCAAATTTAAGTATGAGAGGGAATATTTCTTGAATCCTCTTCAGCCTTAAGAAACTATTCAAATCTTAGCAAATTTGGTTGCATGAAACTGCCTTGAATTTGGGAAGAACTCATCCTACTCCAGCCCAATAGCCAATGATAGATTTTATCCTGCTAGGGAGTCACTATTTTGGACTTGAGGCTTATTTTTGGTTGCCATTCTTCAGCCTCATTTACCTTATCTGCATGCATATCATATTGTTCTCTTTCCTGATGATGGTAATTTGACCTTGCCAAATACTGCCAAAATATTGGAAGTATTAATTAAATTTATTTTAATCAATATTAGTTTATGTTGGAATTTGCTTTATAAAAAAGCAGTTATGAATAGTCAACTTATAAGCTTTACCACCAGGCTAACTTCATTATAGCACTTTCCTTTTCTTTGATTAATACTGTGTAATAATATTATGTCCTCCTAGGCAGATGTCAACATATCTTCCTTTCTGTCCATACTAAGACAGTTCACAGATGCAAGGCACTTCATACACTCCAGGGTGTGATAAAAGATGGAATTTGTCCTCAGGTAAACAGATGAGGGTTGCTAATTTGACATATGTTTGGTTGGCATATGGCGTGCAGCTAGCTATTTTATTCAGTTACTTAATGCATTGTTTGATTATTAATCCTCTTAGCCTTGGGAATGCCAAAGTAGGAGTGAAAGGGATCAATCATGGAATTATTCGGAGCTTCTGAAAAAAGAGAACATCATGGAGGATGCACAAAGAGCAGGGTGTCCCTCAGCAGCATGCAGGCTAGGAAGGTGACGTATAGTAAGGAAAATTAGCATATGAAAAGAGATTGGCTGAAAAGGTAAAGCAAAGCTCTAGAGAATTCTACAGTTATGTTGCTAGTGGAAGAAAGGGTGAACATGTAAGATTGACTTTAGTTGCTGGAGATGGAACATGTGACATCTGCTGAAGATATACTGGAAATGTTCAGTGAGTATTTCATTAGTGTATTTCATGTAGTAGGGTAAAGAATGGTGTTGAATAGCAATAGGAAGGAGGACAGAAGATTAATAGTTTAGGAAGTGTTTAGAATAATATGGCCTGTGGGATTAAATGGGATATCACTACGTATATTGTTCTCTTTCCTGATGATGGTAATTTGACCTTGGACGGCAAAGGTTGGCCGATTGGTAGAGCCTCTGCTACTAATGGCTCAGTTAAGTAAGTTTGAGCGCGGTTAGTAGTTGGAAGGGAACCAATCATTCGATGCTGTTGGCACACTCTCCCTCAATGAGTCTTTGGACTCCCTGGAGGTGTCAAATAAAAATAATAATAATATTACAGGAATGTGAAAATGAGTTGGCAGATCCTGACTTGGTTGTTCAACAGAAGTTTTGCAACATCAGTGGACCCACAAGAATGGAAAGAAGGAAAAAGACGAGGGTGATCTGAAAAGTTCTTGGCCTCGACCATAGTTGGCAACACTATTAGCAAGATTTTTTTTTTCTAAGTTGGTACATCTGTCATAAGCATCCATGTGAAATTGCAAGTTATTCTATCAAGTAGTTTGTTTTTATGCAGCTGTCTGAAGCAAAAGTGTTGTCTGTATCCCTTGAAATGGATAAAATTGAGTATCATGCAGTTATAAAATTCTTTGTAAAAGAAGGTTTCCAAAAGAAATTCATTCAAAGTTCATAAAAGTTTATGGGCACTCCTTCATTTTCGACAATTAAGAAATGGGCTGCCGAGTTTAAACATGGTCGTACAAGCCTTGAAGATGATCCATGTGAACTAAACATGATATAGATGGCAGCCTGCAGTTTGACAGCTGACTTGGATTCTCCCTTATGCAGTGGCACTATGTGTTAAAAAGGCTGGTTATAGACAGAATACAAACCTGCATTGATTGAGAATTGAAATCTTTTGAAAGAGCAGTATGGGGTCTCTTAAGGAGGGTAATCATACTCTAGTAACTTGGTTACATTTTATAATGGGGTGACTAATATAGTGGACAGAGCAGATGCTTATACCATGATTTATTGGGATTTTGTTAAAGCATTTGGGCACCATATGATAAGCTACTGTTGATATTGAATAGGATTGTGATGGATGGTCATTTGGTAGTTTGCTTGCAGGGATGGTTGAATGATAGGAGCCAATGAGTATGGTAGTGCTACTACAACATAGTGTCTTGGAAAAGGAAGTTGACAAGTGGGGAGGGGGATATCACAGGGTTCTGTTCTGAGGCCACCGTTGTTTAACTTATCACTTATATCAGGGCTGTCCTACCTTAGGTAATCCGCAGGCTGCATTAAAAAAAAGAGATTTATCTGAGGGCTGCATCCAGAATAATAAATACATTACATATATTAAATTCTTGGAGAGTCCTACTATTAGTTAGGTTTAGTAAGCACTTCGAAAATTTCATAAGAAAGAAAAGTCATGGTGCTTATAAAAGTTTTTATTGAAACAGTAGACAAGGAACAATAATTGTTTATTTCATTTTAACGAGGCTCTGTGGTAGTTCGGCTTCATTTACCAAAGTACCTGTATCAATTTTGATGCTTGTAGTTGCCAATCACAGTAAATTTGCACGAGAATTATCAGTCAATGAACATCTGTACTTTGATTTAATGAATTTCATCGTTGAAAAAGTGCTTTCGCAAAGATGTGTGCTCCCGAGCATTGAGCACATCTTGAGTCCAAAGTTCTTCAATTTCAGGTACTTCTCTATTGGTAGTAATTTAAAAAAATCTTCTCCTTTTTCACTTCTGTTAGTATGAAAAAAAAGTGTAAGAACGCTTCTTTGATACATCTAATATTTGAAAAACATGTGGGTATGTAGTGATGCAAAAACACCAAATAAAATTACCAACATCGAAATTATCGATTAGTGATAGAATTAAAATATCTAATATGCATTTGATTCAAATTGTTATTTCTTTTTTGCTCATGAAAATCAAAACTCAAAGGTGGGCTGCACAGAATCACACCGTGGGCTGTGTTTTGGACAGCCCTGACTTATATAGTTCACAACGTGAAAGGAGATATTCAGTTGATTGCTCAATGATGCTAAATTAAGAAGAGCAATGTCAGGAAGTTCTGATGTGTTGTTACAAGAGGATTTGAACAGGTTGGTGCTTTGGGCTAAAAAAATGGAGATGTCATTTCTTTGTTGTTAAGTGTAAAGTCAGAGAAAGATGGAATGAAATTTACCATATTGGAAAAATCTTGCTTCAAGCAGTGGAGGAGGTAAGTGATCTGGAGATCTTGGTGGTTAGTAACTGAAGTTCAGGAGATACATTGTGAAAGTTTATAAGGGTTAATGTATGCCCACAGATATGAGACCCTACGACACTTCTGCACATATCAACAGAAGGAGGATCCATTCCGATAATAGGGTAATCAATCCGTATTATGAGATGAGTTATTTATTATTACACATCGGAAAATTAACTTCACTTTTATGATCATTATAGTTTTTAAAGTGGTAACTATTTTGCTTGTATAACAGTTGGAAAATTTTACCTATGAAGCATGTGATTTTGCATATTGGCGACCAATTCATACATTCTTCATTTCTTTCTCCCCTTCAGCATGAATCGACTATTCTTGGCACAAAGCCAAGCGAAGCTCTAGCAAGTGTGGGCGTACTATATCCAGCAAATTATGCTATAATGAAAAGAATGCTGACATATGCAGATAAGGTGGGATGGTTCCACAGTATAAGGTGCTAATTAGGATTTGGGACCACTGATGGATTGAAAGTTAAAGTTCAGAGGACATACTGCAAAAGTAGTCACAGCTTACAGCATTATTTGGTTACTGAAGAAACATAAGCAGATATAAGGAAGAAGTTATGATTCCTTTTTATTATGCTATTATGTAGAAGTGGTGCTGACCCCCACCCTCCCCAGCATTGTTTGAATATATGTGTATAACTTTTGACTCCCCAAAAACTTGACTACTAATTGGCTACTGTTGACTGGAAACTTACCGATAACATAAACAGTCGATTAACATATATTTCATATGGTAAATAAAATAAATTCTGTGTGATGATGCAGCGTTCCCCCTTTTTACGGGAGTTTATGGTACCATCTAGTTCCCCCCAAATTTTATCCGGGCTCCGGAACTGGCATAGGCTGATGAATCAGACTGGGTCAGTATTCCTGACTGTAATCCATGTGTGTCCTCGGACCAGTTTGCCTGCTTGCGGGATGAGAAACCCCAGATAAACTGGCGGAAAAAACCTTGCTGTCCATGCCCAAGACCGGCTAACTTGTCTATGACTGAGGAAGATCCGATCCTTGAACTCCTCACGTCATTGATGGGAATCGAACCTAGGACACTCCTTCCCCAGGCATATGGTTGTGAAGTGCAAAGCCACTAGGCTAACTGCACGGACATTTTATATGGTATGTATGTGTGTATATAGAGTAAACCTCAATTTAATGGACTATAGGGGCTAAGGGATGGCCGTTAAATCGCGAATTTTTTAAAATAAAAATATCTGTAACATTATACTGCAGTTTTATCAATATTATCACTGTAATAACAAAAAAATTGTTTTACACGCAATTTTTAACAATTTTCACACTTTTAGATATAAGCTAATATGAAGTTAATGTTCAATGTTGAGGTGCTTGGTTTAGGTAATCCTGCATTGAAAAAACTATAAATTTTTTTTTGAACTTTTGAATTCTGTTTTTTTATAATTAACTCCTTAAAATTACAAAAATGTGTATAATAAAACTGCCGCAGAAAGTCAAGCTACGCGACAAAAGAACCAATTACAGTGTGATTGGTGTGATTACGTCCTAATCATTAGTCGAACATGTTTTATGAATGGCGACTCATTTTTGTTGACTAAATTACTACAGTGTTTTTCCAACATATGATGGCCTATTTGCCAAAATGTTAATTTAATTATAAGCAAATCCTGGTTAAAAGCATTTTAAAATTAACATGGTGTTAATTTTCAGTTGTGACATACGGGCCGAAAATTTTGTCCATTAAATCCGAAGTCCGTTAAATCAAGGGTTTACTGTACTATATTCTTACAATAAAGTAAGCTAGAGAAAAGAAAATGTTATTAAACAAAATCATAAGGAAGTGAAAGTACATTTAGAGTACTGTACTGTATTTATCGATACTGTAAGTTTACATCACCTGTTTACAAGATTCGTATGTCTGTAAGTACCTACATCAATATTGTCTTATATGATACAAAACACTGTAAGTGTTATACGTATTACTAACACTAGACATCAAAAAATGAAAAGTGATGTGTAAAAGAAATTATTCATATTTATTTACAGGCATAATGATTCATGCAGTACTGTCGACAGGGTGTAGCATAGAGGCAGCCTGCCTGACGGTGGTGTTTAATAAGGGGCGTGCTCGTTCAGCCATATTGCAGTAGGCGCCATCTCTACATTAACAGGAACTGTTAGCATAGCAACTGAGGAAAGAAGTTTTTCCAAGCTTAAACTGATTACAAATTATTTGTGAACAGCAATGACCCAAGAAAGCCTCTTTGGTCTAGCAACTATATCGATAGAGGCGGACATAGCTTATAATTTAAATTTAGAAGAACTTATAAACAGCTTTATTGTGTGACATCCCCATAGAGCAAGCATTTAATTAATATTATTATGTAATCCTTTTGTATTAATGTTTCTCTTGTAATAAAAACAAAATAGCAAGGTTTCTTCTTGATGGGGAGGAGGTGGAGAGGATCCAGAGGCGGGTGACAAAGGTGATAGCAGGTCTATGGAATGAACCTTATGAGAACAGGTAGAAGATTTGTGAGTTGCAGAAATTAGTTGATATGCGGAAAAGGGGAGATATGATTGAATGCATTAGATGTCAAAATCTTTCAGGAAGACTTGGATAGATTGGAGTTCTGGGCTAAGGAGAGAGAATGTCAATTTAATGTGACAAAATGTAAGGTTATGCATTTTGGGGTGAAAAGATTAGCAGCAGTATACCACATTGGTGGAATTGTACTCCATGAGATTGATGAGGCCAGGGACTTGGGAGTGATGATGGATAGGGAGATGAAGTTTAGGGGGCACATTGCAAAAGTGGCTAAATCAGCTCATCAACTCACTTGGTTGTTGAAAAATACTTTGACGAGCAGAGACAAGCAAGTTATTGCACCTCTGTACTGAGCCTTGATAAGACCTCATCTCGACTACTGTGCCCAGATTTGGTCACCGAGGTTTCTTCTTGATGGGGAGGAGGTGGAGAGGATCCAGAGGCAAGTGACCAAGATGATAGCAGGTCTATGGAATTAACCTTATGAGAACAGGTTGAAGATTTGTGGGGTGCAGAAATTAGTTGATAGGCAGAAAAGGGGAGATATGATTGAGACATTCAAATAGCTAAAGGGTTTCTATAGGATTAATTCAGAGGATATTTTTGAGATCAGAACTATATGGAAGCTGGGCAAGAGTGTGGTTAGCAAGGGTGTTAGAGCTGGGTTCTTTACTTTTAGAGTGGTAAATGAGTGGAATAAGCTGCAAGAGTCCGTTGTGGGTGCTCTGACAGTGAATGAGTTCAAGGCAAGGTATGATAGATACTGTGAGAATGTCGAATAGTTGTGTGGACATGTTGTTTAGGGCCTCCATCGATCCTGGAGTCGCCCATAATAATAATAATTGTAGATTTTTTAATATTTTGTCTTATATTCATCAGGGGCGATGTTTAATCGTTTGCCTCAGGGCTCAATCTAATCTGGTGATGGCCCTGATGAAGCAGCAGCAGTATGGTTGCTTTGTGGTAGCCTAGTGCAATTGATACGATTACTTCGTAGTAGCCTAGCTTATACACTAATAAATGAATCATTATAAAAGTTTTAGTTTATGCTAATTAATTTAATTACCATATATGTGTCGGCGTATAGAATGACTGGCGTATAAGACGAGGCCTAAATTTTAGGGTATTTTTAGGTTTTAAGCTTATATCAGTTGTATAAGACAACCCCCCCCCCCCAGTTTCTTCTTTCTTGTATTAATGCAATATCAGGTATTGTTGTTATATCCATTATTTTTATATCTATACATATCCGTTATTTTTTTTGCATAGTATAGATTTTGTATTTACACGAATTTCCCTAATTAAAAGTGTTTAGCCCAATTTTAATTATTAATTTTGCATTTTTTAAAATTTTACGATTATTAAAATTGTTATTTAAAATCATGGAACCAGCAACAAAACAAGAAAGTATGAAGCTCAATTTAAAATAATGGTAATTGAAATGGCAAAGTAAACTAATAACTGCTGCTGCTGCAAGAAAGTTTGACATAACTGAGAAGATGGTAAGAGAATGGAGGAAGATAGAAGATATTTAAAAAAAATTGCCAAACTAAAAATATGCAATGAGAATGGGGATCACCTGATGGCCGCAACTGGAAAATCATGTTGCAGAATGGGTATGCAACATGATTTTGTTCGAATGGGTATTCGAACAAAGGCAGAATGGTTATCTTGTTACAAGAAATATGATTAGAGCATATGCACTAAAATGGTCAAGATTGAATCTGGATGAAAGTATAGAATTTCATGCTACTTCAGGATGGTGTAATCGTTTTATGAACAGACAAAATCTGGTAATACGATAAAAAAACGAAAATTGCTCAAAAACTACCAGCAGATCTTGTCCACAAACTTACCAGTTTCCATAAATTTATTATTCAGTTGAGACAATAACATAAATTTCTATTGTCAAATATTGGAGATATGAATGAAACTCCTATGAACTTTGATATGATAAGCAATAAAACAGTGGAATCTAAAGATAGTAATAGTGTGCTAGCTCGAAGTACAGGTCATGAAAAAACAAGGTTTACAGTTGTGTTGTCATGTTTGGCTGATGGAACCAAGTTAAAACCAATGATCATCTTCAAACATAAAACTAAATCTAAGATAAAATTTCCTTCAGGTGTTTTGTACATTTTCACAAAAATGACATTTTTGTGAAAATGTCATTTTTCACTGTTTTATTGCTTATCACAGATATGATAAGCAATAAAACAGTGGAATCTAAAGATAGTAATAGTGTGCTAGCTCGAAGTACAGGTCATGAAAAAACAAGGTTTACAGTTGTGTTGTCATGTTTGGCTGATGGAACCAAGTTAAAAACCAATGATCATCTTCAAACATAAAACTAAATCTAAGATAAAATTTCCTTCAGGTGTTTTGTACATTTTCACAAAAAAGGATAGATGGATGAAAATGGTGTGAAATTATGGATAAATAATGTGTGGAACGCACGACCAGGCAGTATAATGAAGAAACACAGTTTATTAGTATGGGATATGTTTCATAGTCATTTAACTGAGAATGTTAAAAGTCTTCTAGAAAAAAATAACACAAAAATTGGCTGTTATACCAGGTGGTTTAACTTCTATATTGCAACCACTGCTTGAACAAACCATTTAAAGGTTATATGTGAGAAAAGTGGAATAATTGGATGTTATAGGTGTAAAATCATTTACAAACGGTAGATCTATGCATGCTGCATCACTTGATATGTTGTGCAATCAAAGCATGGAATAAAGTAAAAGTAAAGAGTGTAATAAAATCATTTAAAAAGTGGTATCTGTAATCTTATGGATGGTATGGAAGATGATCTGTTGTGGGACACTGATGATGAAAAAGAAATCAATTCACCGGATTTGAAATGGGATCCATACGACGATCATTTAAACAATGAATCTGAAGAACTATTTTCAACAGATGATGAAGAAAATTTACATGAAAATTGAGGTTAATAATTATTTGGTTTTTAAGACTTACATCTATTGTAATATTTTAAATAAATTTATATAACAAAAAATTAATCTGATTTGTTTATAAACACTGTCTATTTTCTTATATAACAATGTATTGTAACTACCTAAATGTTCATCCAAGAAATTAACTTCCCTTTTTATACTCGCCGTATAAGATGACCCATGATTTCGAAGGGTTTTCTGTAGTATTCGAGATTCGTCTTATACCCAAACATATACGGTATTTAACTAATTAATAACAGGTAATTTTATGCAATTATGATTTAACACTTCATTTTTATGTTTGCTTACATTTCTCTCGAAATTTTAACTTTTTATAAATAGATTTGTGTATACTTTGTGGTAGTAAATGATAAAATAGACTAGTATCTACGTATCTTTTATGCATTCATGACATACCTAACTTTTTCTTAATTTTTTTGATATTTCCAAGCTACACAGTTTACATCTGCGAGTTTTTTCAAATTGTTTCAAATCTCCAAAAAATTTTTCCAGTACAGCAATCCCTCGATTAGTGCGCCTAATGCATTCTTTAAAACAGGTGCATTAATCGAAAATGCACTAATCGAATATAATAACCTATGGGAAAAAGTATAATTCGTTCCTCAAATTTCTTTTTTTGAACATTAATTTTTTATAAAAGAATTAAGGTATGTCTCAAGTCCTAGTTAAAGGAAACCATGAAGCTGAAAGACGATAAAATATATTCAGAATATAAATTTTATTATTTTACTTCTTAACAAAGAATTGACCTAACGTAGTATGGCGGGCATTTTGTTTATTTTTTCATACAACCGACGGTATGGCGCTATTTCCTTTTCTACTCTTCTGCAAATTTTACTGCTTGTCCCTTCATCAGGGTCAGCCTCGAAGCATTGCTGCTTAAAAACTTCGATTGTACGAAAAATATTTTCAAATTGTTTCTGCGAAATCTCTTTTGGCTGACTATCAGTGATTAAAATTTCTTCATATTTTTCGGGATCTTCCTGCTGTGCATCTAAATTTAGCAGGTCGAAATCACTCAGTTCTTCAGAATGAGATTTAATTAACTCTCGGAAGTTATCATTGAAGGGAAGAAAGAAATGAAGGATGTACGAATCGGTCGTCAACACGCAAAATCACATGCTTTATAGATAAAATTTCGCAACTGTTATACAAGCAAAATAGTTACCACTTTAAAAACTACAATCATCATTAAAGAGAAGTTAATTTTCCGATATGTAATAATAAACAACTCATCCCAGAAGACGGATTGATTACCTATTATCGGAATGGATTCTCCTTTTTGTGACAGCGCAGAAATGTTGAAGGGTCTCAAATCTGTGCGCATACTATAGCAGACGACATAAATTTTGGCGGTAAAAATTTGAGCATAGTGTACATGGAAGTAATGTAGTATGCCATTAAAAATAACTTTGTAAAATGTTTTAAATCAGTAACTAAATTATTTCATTCTGGTGAGTGATTTTTTAAAATAGTTAGCCATAAAAATGTATAGATAGAAAATTTTTAAAATCTGTAACATTTATTTTTAAGATGTATATAGGCGCACTAATCGAATTTGGATATAGAAAAAAATGGCGCACTAATCGGGGGTGCATTAATTGAAGGATTACTGTATATTTATTCATAAACTGCATATAAATGGATCTGCACAGTTCAAGCCCATGTTCTTCAAGGATCAACTGCCATCAGCCACATATCCATATCACCCAGAATCATATTCATCCTATTCACCCCAGATGTATAACAGAGTTTCATGTGGTATCCTGTCCAACACCATTGTGAAATCCATTCTTATTCTTAGATATTTTCTTATCCATCCATATATTCTTATCTGTCCATTCCCAAATTTCGTTTTTACTGACTTCTGTAATACCTGTCCCATGACTTCTTATTACTGCTTGTATGTAATTTGCTCTTGGCACCTCCTTTATGTAATGGAAACTATTTCATTCCCTTTCTACTTCCTCCAGACTGAGACAGTAGTTCCCAAATGGCTTCTAAGTCTTTAGGAAATAAATCATTGGTTAAGTACTTTGACTAATTACTTAATAAATGGAACTGTTAAGTACAGTAAACCCTTGATTTAATGGACTAATAGGGGCTAAGGGTGTTTGTTAAATCGAGAATTTTTTTAAAATAAAATATCTGTAACATTATACTGCAATTTTATCAATATTAGCACTGTAATAACAAAAAAATTGTTTTACACACAATTTTTGACACAATTTTCATGCTTTTAGATAAGTTAATGTTCGATGTTGAGGCGCTTGATTTAGGTAATCCTGCTTTGAAAAAAACTATAAAGTTTTTTGAACTTTTGAATTCTGCTGTTTTTTTATAATTAACTCCCTAAAATTACAAAAATGTGTGTAATAAAACTGCCACAGAAATTCGTTCTTTTGTCGCACCATGTGACAAAAGAACCAATTACAGTGCAATTGGTATGATTACGTCCTAATTATTCGCCAAACATGTTTTATAAGTGGTGACTCATTTATGTTGGCTAAATTACTACAGTGTTTTTCCAACATATGATGGCCTATTTGTCAAAATTTGTTAAAAATAACAGGGAATTAATAACAAAAAAAAACCCCGTTAATTTAATTATAAGCAAATCTTGGTTAAAAGCATTTTAAAATTAACAGGATGTTAATTTTCAGTTGTGACATATGGACGCAAAATTTTGTCCGTTAAATCCGAAGACCGTTAAATCGAGGGTTTACTGTATTGATTTTTGCCAAGGGGTGCTATAAAAACTTACTGAGGTACTAAATGTGTTGTGAATTAAGAAAGTTTGACAGACAGTTTCACAGCAGTATCGTCACCCTGATGATAAATTTACAGAGTGGTCACTAACTTTACTGCTTTGTCTGCATCTGTCACCTTTGTTATATCTTCGTCTTTTTTTTTCTTTGGCGTTATTGCCGCCTTATTTCTTATTTGTCCTATCTTACACTTTATCTTTTGTTATCATTAAATCTTAGTACTTTACTTATTATCAGTTAATTCGCTTGCCGACAAATTTGTATTATTTAATGACTGCGCCAGCCGGCAACAGAATCCTGATGCTATCCAAGATTACTTAGAAAGAAAATGCATATCTTACACTTTATCTTTTGTTATCATTAAATCTTAGTACTTTACTTATTATCAGTTAATTCGCTTGCCGACAAATTTGTATTATTTAATGACTGCGCCAGCCGGCAACAGAATCCTGATATGCTATCCAAGATTACTTAGAAAGAAAATGCAGGGATCATGAAGTATGCAGTCGTGGTCCCGTTTCTTATATTATTAGTGGATTCTCCTTTTATGCACGGTTCGTAATTTTCCAAGCGGTAATTCAATCCACAGAAAGCATGACAAACTCATTTGATTACACATAAAGAAATACATTTATTTTAGCACAAAACATAATGATACAAGTTAGTTAATCCTTAAATTAAAAGAGTCTGGGTTCCCTCCCTTTTCTTAATTTAACACATCCAAAATTTCTACGCTGTAATCCTCTATACTGACACAAATTCCTTCACTTATATATAACTATCCTCAGACTCTGACAACATATACTAAGTAACCAATCTACTATCACACATGCTAACTACATATATATATATATATATATATATATATATATATATATATATATATATACAAGTCAATTCAGTAACTCTGACATAGATTTCTTGAGGCAATGCTCCTTATATTTCAGACTTAATCCTCCCCCAAAATTTTAGTTAACATTCAATTAGGTTTTAACAGTATAATATTATTATTATACTGTTAAAACCTAATTGAATGTTATTAGTCTAAAGAATAATAACATTATTATTCTTTAGACACAAACAGTTCGTAGCCTTGGTTTCCTACTTGGCTCAAGCCTAAAGTGCCTTTTCCTTAGATATAGACAAAATGTCCAAGCTGCAGACAGTTCCTGCAACACTTCATGGAAATGGGCTGTGTTCTCAAGATCAGTTCTCCTTATTCCATGGTTACTCCGATATTAATATGAAAAGATTTCTGCTTACCGTTCTTGCTTTATCTGGATATTCGGATCTCTTTACTGTACTTTCTTTAATGGCGACTTCACCATTCTTTTGTTCCACACGAAACGAAACACTTTTACACTGATTTATACACTGACGTTAACTCATCAGTGGCCCTCTCTTCTTAGGAATCTGCACGCACTATAGCTGCAGCTTTATCCACGTAGCACACATAGCAAGGGGAGATTCTTGCTACGCATGGCGGCAAGCTTTTCACAGCTATACAGCCTTCCGCACAGCTAAACCAGGTACCGACAAAACGAGAAGAAAAAGATGATGATTCAAATCCCCGCCGAAACCTATATACTCCAAAACAGCAACCTCACTTGGTGGTGTCGTCATACATACTGCGACAGCCGATTGGATACCGTGGCCACGAACTATCTTCGACATGGCCTAAAACTATTATTAGCTTGTACGCATCTTTTTAGAATTTATACATGATTTTCTATCTTAATAGATTTAACAAACCTTCTCTATTTAGTTTATGGGATACTTTAACATTACTTAGAATTTACTAATCTGGATATACACATGTTCTTGGGTCATTAATGAGCACATTTTCTGTTTGGAGGCATAAGCATGTCATTATCCACTGCTTCTGAGCTAACCCTATGTAGTGTCGGAAAAGGGAGATGACTCATCACATTTTCTCGACACAACAAAGGCCCCCCCTTTAATTAAAATTTTTTCTTAATTAAGTTATGACAAAATTTCTTTGCCCCCTTTCCCTTTGTTTCCCCTTTTACATTTCTGCTAGAAGTCCCTGCCGAAGGAATTCTTTCTCTCAGTTCTCTGCGGTGGGTTGATGGTGATGTTTCTCTACTTTCCACACTGCCCTTTGGTAATGGCATGATATCTGTGGGGGTCCCTTCGGTTTGAATTTTCCGTTCATTCAGCCTTGTGTTCTGACTTTCTATTGAGTTCTCTGATTCTACCTCTTTGCTTTCATACTTTTGATTGTTCTTTGAGTCATTCCTTCTTCCATGGAAGAGCACAGTTGCTTTGGGATAATCACAGGAAAAACCATGTTTTTTCAGGAAATCTTCACCTAAGATCATTTCCACATGTGGGTACGCGTTTCTGGGCAGTACGAGGAAATTATGCCATGTATGTAGGCCTAGTCCTACCAATTCTATTCTTAACCTTGCCCGTTTTTGGGCATAAATCACAGGGGGTGATATCCCTAATAGTCTAATTGGCTTCCTCAATCTCTTAGTTCTCACTTTTATGAACGTACTCAGTTCCCTGATGCAGTTTTCAGATACAGTTGAAACCTGGGAGACTGTATCTAAGATTGTGTCTAAATCCTTCCTGCCTATTCTCGTTGTTACTTTCATACCTGTGAGGTTTTTCCTTTCCCTTTTCAAATTGCTTGGCACAAACGTAAGATGTGGCCTCATGTTGGTGCCTAACACTTGAGGATCCCTGTGTGGTAAAACAATCACGGGCAATGTGTCCTAGTTTATTACAACGGTAACATCTAGGGATTTCACGTTCGAAATCTCGTCTAACCTCTCCGTCTGCAGACAAAGAAGGGCTCGAGCCACATTGGCTAGACATTTCAGTCAACCTGTGCATTAGGGACTCTAATTTATCAAGTACTGGCTGTTGTAATCTATTTACTTCTTGTCTTATGAGATCAGCTACCTTCTCCTCTGGGATCATTTGAAAACTCTTGCTGTTAATATTATTTTCCGTCAACTGGCTTGCTATTAAATCAAGTCGTTCCATGAGTGGTTGTTGGAGTTTTTCAACCTCCATTTTGATTAAGGAGCGGACTTCATTGAGGCTACAGGTGTCATCGTCGACCTTACAGACAGATTTCACTTTGTTTCCTTCTATATTTTCTTGTACTTCTCAGCATTTTTCTATTTCCTTTTCTCTTCCTTCCTTTCCTTGATATAAAAATTATATTATCTCTTATTATCATTTACTACGTTTACGTAGTTTGCAGTGGCTGTGGGGTAGATGTCCCCAAGCAGTTGCTCTTTCTCTGTGGTGACATTAAGGCACTCCTTCAGGTTAGATATGTCTTTTGCAAACGCCACCTCCTTTAATTCCTGTCTCAGGCCTACTCTGAATAGTTGGAACACTGTCCAATCCAAATGTCGTCTCTCCTCCTCTTGTACACTTGGTGAGTTAGCACACGTGAGTAGCCTGTTGTAATACTCATTTACACTTTCTTTTTCCTGTTGCCTTATGCTTTGGAGCTTCCAGAGGTTAGGCCCCACTGTCTTGGTCTTTGAGAATTGTGAGGTTAGAATTTGCCTAAACCTCTGGTAGTCCATTGTATTTTTCAATAGAGGAGAGGAGTAGAAGTAGCTTTTTGCCCTTCCAGTTAACTTGCTGCGAAGCAGAATGAGTAACTGGAAGTCACTCAATCTCCCTATGTTCCTAAGTTCTACTTATTGAAAATAAGCCCCCACATCGTCAGAATCTTCGCTAGAGAACTGAGGGAAAATTTGTTGGGGGTTTATGGTCCTAAAGAACTCTGTGTCGCTCATCTCGGTGGTTGTATTTGGTAGGGACATACTTACGCTCTTTGATTAACACTGTTCAAATTCAAATAATTTCAAAAAAATTTCACTATTATACCTATCAATACTGAGTTTGTTTCTGGGATTGAGACCAGCTTGGTGCGCAAATTAATCTCTTTCAGCACATCCTGTCGACTGCGGCATTGTTATATCTTCGTCTTTTTGTCTTTGACGTTATTGGTGCCTTATTTCTTATTTGTCCTATCTTACACTTTATCTTTTATTATCATTAAATCTTAGTACTTTACTTATTATCAGTTAATTCGCTTGCCGACAAATTTGTATTATTTAATGACTGCGCCAGCCGGCAACAGAATCCTGATATGCTATCCAAGATTACTTAGAAAGAAAATGCAGGTATCATGAACTATGCAGTCGTGGTCCCGTTTCTTATATTATTAGTGGATTCCCCTTTTATGCACGGTTCGTAATTTTCCAAGCGGTAATTCAATCCACAGAAAGCATGACAAACTCATTTGATTACACATAAAGAAATACGTTTATTTTAGCACAAAACATAATGATACAAGTTAGTTAATCCTTAAATTAAAAGAGCCTGGGTTCCCTCCCTTTTCTTAATTTAACACATCCAAAATTTCTACACTGTAATCCTCTATACTGACACAAATTCCTTCACTTATATATATATATATATATATATATATATATATATAAAACTATCCTCAGACTCTGACAACATATACTAAGTAACCAATCTACTATCATACATGCTAACTACACACATATATATATATACACAAGTCAATTCAGTAACTCTGACATAGATTTCTTGAGGCAATGCTCCTTCTTATATTTCAGACTTAATCCTCCCCCAAAATTTTAGTTAACATTCAATTAGGTTTGAACAGTATAACATTATTATTCTTTAGACACAAACAGTTCGTAGCCTTGGTTTCCTACTTGGCTCAAGCCTAAAGTGCCTTTTCCTTAGATATAGACAAAATGTCCAAGCTGCTGACAGTTCCTGCAACACTTCACGGAAATGGGCTGTGTTCTCAAGATCAGTTCTCCTTACTCCACAGTTACTCCGATATTAATATGAAAAGATTTCTGCTTATTTCTTGCTTTATCTGGATATTTGGATCTCTTTACTGTACTTTCTTTAATGGGAGCTTCATCATTCTTTTGTTCCACACGAAACGAAACACTTTTACACTGATTTATACACTGACTTTAACTGATCAGTGGCCCTCTCTTCTTAGGAATCTGGATGCACTATAGCGGCAGCTTTATCCACGTAGCACACATAGCAAGGGGAGATTCTTGCTATGCATGGCGGCAAGCTTTTCACAGCTATACAGCCTTCTGCACAGCTAAACCAGTACCGATGAAATGAGAAAAAAAAGAGGACGATTCAAATCCCTGCCGAAACCTATATACTCCAAAACAGCGCCCTCACTTGGTGGTGTCGTCATACGTACGGCGACAGCTGATTGGATACCGTGGCCATGAACTATCTTCGACATGGCCTAAAACTATTATTAGCTTGTACACATCTTTTTAGAAGTTATACATGATTTTCTACCTTAATAGATTTAACAAACCTTCTCTATTTAGTTTATGGGATACTTTAACATTACTTAGAATTTACTAATCTGGATATACACATGTTCTTGGGTCATTAATGAGCACATTTTCTGTTTGGAGGCATAAGCATGTCCTTATCCACTGCTTCTGAGCTAACACTATGTTGTGTCGGAAAAGGGAGATGACTCATCACATTTTCTCGACACAACACCTTACTACTATCATCACTGAGAAAATTTAGTCTCCCATAGTCATTTTTTCTTTTACTTGTTGCAAAGTTTACTACAGACTGAAAGAACTATGATTTCTTTTGTCCTGCTCAGCTAATGTCTTCTCAAAATCTGATTTTGCACTTACCATGCTGGTCCCTTTCTTGTCTGTATCTTTTACTACTTGTGAGCTTGCTGATCACTTTCCTCCTTATATATACCCTCCACAACATTTTTGCATCTTGTGCTTCTGATACTAATCATCCATCGAGCTCTCACCTAATTTATCCTCTTGACCTTGTATATATGTCTAATATTTTTTTTCTTCAGACACCTGCCCTCTCCAATTATTAACATTTTTCCCTTATATATTCTTATGCTATTGCTCTGCTTCCAGCTGTTATAAGCTGTCTGCTGGTAAGTTTGTCATATTCGCCTGTTCTCTAGCTCCATAGTCTCTCTTCCCAGTTGGAGCCAGTGGACTACCTTGGTTTTGAATATAACTTTTGATCATGTGACCAAATTCAGCACTTCAAATTTTAAGTTCACTCCATCGCACGTTGATTCAAGTAGCTATCTCTTAGTATGTAAATTACATTTCTTTCCTCCTTTCCATATCCTTGAAGTTAAAGTCTCCTATAATAATTGGCCTGCACTCATCATACTAATTTGCAACTCATGTCATCTCATCTTTCTTTACATCCCCTAGTCCAGTGTTTCTCAAACTTCAGATATCCACATGTACCCTTTCTTAAATCTTCATTATTACCAAGTACCCCCTTATCAAAATAATAATAATAAATTAATAAAGTATATTTCATTGTAAATGTCTAGTTTATTTGAATTTATATGTTCATGTAAACAAAAAATATGATTTATTTTTAATAGAACAAAATTTGGAATAGGTTCCTCTTCATTTCCCTTCCATGAAAATTCACATTTCAAGTAATTCATATCATACTTACGAAAATTTTTCATCTTCTTCCTAGTTAGTTCTCTAGAGATGTCAGACGACACACCCTTATCAATTTCATTTGATCCAGATACAATATCAACATTTTCTTGTTGCTTACAGCTACTTGTATTTGCTATATTGCTCTCTTTTGTGCATTTTATAAATCCAGTCTTTAATCAGTGATCCATACTTAAGAATTTGAAAGCTAAAAAATTTACTGTATTTACTCGAATATAACTCGCATTTTTTTCCCAAAATGAAAGCTAAAAAATCGTGGTATGATATATATGCAGGGATTTTCGGAAACTAACGTTTTCAGGAAAAAAACTGAAAATGGCGTGACTTACTGAGAAGCCCCTATTCGCTGTCGCTACTTTTGGCATCAAGAACAGTTTCCTTGTGGGCATTGTAAGTCACCTACTCAAATAGCTTTATCTTCTTTCCCATTATTTCAAGCAGAAATTACCAATAATTTACAAGACTTGAGATATGTAATGAACAATCCTTCATGAATTACTAATGAGAAATAAAAGCAAAGTGTGAAACAGACAGCAATGGTAGGCCAGTAGAGATAGAGCAGCCATGAAGAAGTGCATATGATTGCAGTATTAACAAAAGATCGTGCAAACCAAAGACAAGCCAACAGTAGAGTTGAAATGCTAATTCTCTTCAACCGAATTCCATAATATCTGAAACACTTTCACTATATATTTCTTAGTTTTAACATGTTCATAACAGGGTGGTGTCAACCAAAACCATATGTTGCCAGTGCAGCATGTGGTTTTGCTTGAGTCTATGCAGCTGTTTCTGTTGGAGGGAAGATGTGATTCATCAGTTAGTGCAATTTTTATCCCAGTTGTCTCTAATTGCACTATTTGTTCAGAAATATATTACACAGACTGCAAATGTCTCTGTACCTTATTCAGTGATACAATAAAACTACTTTTTTTTCTTGCATCTTCAATATAGTGATGCTGTTGGGGAGAGCGTGTTGTTTACCACAGGGATCGAGTTACTATCGCCAGGACGTGAATGTCGTGGCAATAGTAACTCACAATTTTCGTGAACCAATGGGGGTACGCATATACCACACTTTGAGAAACACTGTCCTAGCCTATAATGGCAATCAATCATATTGTAATTATCCTCAGTAGGACAATTATCTTGTCTTACTTAAAGCAATTAATGTGAAGTCAGTAGCATCTGTATACAAGTAGATTAGTCCAGAAGACAATTGATATGAAATCTTTTTTTGCTTATGCTTGGGCAAAGGATTAAAAGAAGATTGGAATATTTCTTTTCAAGTAAAATAAATTTTGTACTGTGGTGATTTGCTGATGCTTGTCTTCTGTCTTCCTTTGTACTTCCACCTCCCTCCAGCCTGTAGCAGTAGCTGTATATTTTGTCCTAATTGGCTCTATCTCACCTATCATCAGCAGACCCACCTCCCCAATTCTGTTTCTTCATCTTTACTGAAAATACTATATCCCTCACATGCTATCCCTATAACCACATCATCTATTTATATACTTTTAAGGGGTAATTTTCTGTCTTTTTCTTTCATATTTGATTGTAATATTTTTTTTTCTTTTGCTTTTTTCTAATTCTCTTAGATTAACTTGGGTTTAGAAGAAACCATTTTGATTAGTAATGCCAGGATTAGAGAAAATTCATCTACAAGATGCATTTGATGATAATCCTCAAGTAAGTCCATTTTGTATATTGATAATTGATTGTGAAGACTAAGAATAATGTTGATAGAAGAATTGACAAATCTATTCAATAAATGACTAAAAGAAAAAGGTATATCAAACATCCTCAACAACATGTTATCATGATATTGCTGGAAAATAAAGCTGATAAGAAAAAAGATAAAAACTGCATGCTTATGTCTCTGTCACAAGTGCTAACCACTTGTAAAAATAACAAGTAGAATCATCAGATTATTAGCTCTAGCTCAGCATGATGAGCAAGGCAGTTTATAAAGGATTTACCGCAACAACATTTTCTCAGTACGTATAATACTGTAAAAAACGTATATAATAAATGATACAATTATGTGAAATTTTGACAACTCTACTAGTAGCCATTTTCTTTAAGCAGAGGAGTTTCATTTAAACAACCACATTTGAGAACTAGGTTACATTAAAAATATAGGTTTCTGCTTTAATTTAGGTATGTAAGTTGATATACTTAGAAAAATTAAAGATGGAAACTTACATGAAATAAATTTATTAGCTGCATAATTGTAGTTGGTGGATTGAATGGTGAGAAGGAGAGTGGTAGAGTAGGTGCCTCCCTCGATGAGTCTTTGGACTCCCTGGAGGTGTTAATAATAATAATAATTTTTGCCTATGTATTTTTCATACTTATCTGCCTAGATTATATGGTCTTTCCAAGTTCCCTAACAGTGAGTAGATTCAAGGAGAGGTATGATAGGATTTGTGTGTATGATGATTGATTTGGGTCTCCTGTGATGAGTCTCTGGAATCTATGGAGATACCTTAAAATAATAATAATAATTTATAAACTAGGTATTTCCATTAAGACCAGTAGTAGATTGTATTGGCTGTCCTACATATAAAGTTTCTAAATGCTTGTCTATGTTACTGTCTTCATTTACTGGAAAGTCTACTTCTCATATCAAGAATAAATATGAAGATAAGCTTCAGGAATGGCAGACAGTATCAAATAGTGGGTTGGACAAATATCAGAACAGGGAACTTAACATGAGACTAATTTGCCTATAGTCAAACAGAGGGTTCTATTAAGAAAGAAGTAAAATTTTTTGAGGCATTAGAGAAGGCAGGTCTCACAACAAAAAAAGGAAAAGTAGGAAATTATTGCCAGACATATTGAAATGTTTTGGGAAAATTTGGAGAAAGAGCATGTTAAATGCCTGCTGGATTTCTGTTCCGGACACAGACTAGTTATTACTAACACCATGACCTAACATAAATGTGTACAAACTCACATGCAGAGAATATGCAAGTAATAAGAAAAGTCTCATTGACTACATTATTGTTGATAAAGATGTTTTCCATTGGTTCATGACACAAGTGTACAGAGGATTTGAAATTGGAAGGGATCATTATTTAGCTTTAAGCAGGATAAGATTGAATTTTATATCGAAAAGAAGTTTTAAAATGAATCCATGTTTAGCAACTTTCAGAGGTGAATTTCAGACTCAAATACACCAAAATTATTCAAGAAAAAATGAGAGAGGTTGAACACAAAAAGGAAACATCGATCAATTCAGCCAGAAAGTCATGTGGTGAGGTTGTCTGTAAGAATAGAAAAATCAAAAATCCATGGTGGATGCAGGAAGTTAAAGAGGCAGTGAAGAAAAAGAAGAAAGCATATCGAAAGTTCCTGGCAAGTAAGTCAGCTTATGCTCTTAGAGAATACAGAGAAAAATGTAAGGAAGTTAAGTACTGTGTAAGAAAGTAAAACTAGCTAAACAAAAGTCATGGGAAGGCTTTGGTAAGAACATAGAAAATGAATATCAGGGAGGTGGCAAAATTTTCTGGAGGCTATTGAAAATGCTTAGAAATGGAGGAAGCAGTACTGTAAAAGGAATCAGAGATGATAAAGATCACACGAAATCTGAAGATAAAGGTATTCTAGATGTCCAGAGTAATTACTTTGAAAGATTATTAAATTAAGCAAGCAATGTCAGCAACATGGCAGAAAACACTCAACGGCGGGAATGCAGGCAGAAATACATAACCATACTTGAAGTAGAAAAAGCCATCAAAAACCTGAAATGTTAAAAAGCAACTGGAGTAGATGAAATTCAACCAGAAATGCTGAAAAGTTTTACAGTGACTGCACTGCATAATTCCTAGTCAGAAGGCCTACTCAGAGATTGAATTCCAGATGATTGGAGTAGAGCTCTCATCTCTAAAAAGGGAAATAAAACTGAATGTGAGTATTAAAAAGGTATTTTCCTACTGAGTGTTCCATAAGACTACTTACTTCAAGCAAGTATACTTCAAAAACACCTAAGAAAAATTGTGGAAGGGAAGTTTGATGAAGAACATGCTGGATTCAGGCCAAATAGAGATTGTGGGGATCACATTTTCACTTTAAGATAAGTTGTTTTGAAATCTTGGGAATATAACATGGGTGTCGATAGTATCGCAAGTGAATGCAGCAGTAGATTTGAGCTGCGCTAAAAAAATGTTTTTAATTAGTGTAGTGCAGCTTTTTATTGCAAATTGTGCTGCATTTTTTCAGTTTAGATACAAGTGTCTTCTGATGTTGTTGTAGAAATTTTTTTTTTGTTTATATTGTGTTTTGCTACTTGTTTGTTCATACTGCTTCTGAAAATGGTGTCTATAAAGAAACATACATCAGCAGTATGGAAGGCTTCTGTATAAAAGTCTAGCTCTGCCTTGGATTTTTTTGCAGTGGATGCATTGCGAAAATTGCTATATGCATGCACCCAAAAATGTGAAAGATTTGTGGAATGTTTGGGTAAATAAGAAGAAGGAAAGCATCAATGTATATGAAAAGCATCTTGATAGATTAGAGCAATTAGAAATGGTGGCAAGCATTGGGATCATAGTAGAAGAGCTTAGGCAGGAGGTAGTGAACATGAAGTCAAAGGATAGGCGAATTTCATTGTATGGGGGCTCAATCATTAGAGACGTGATGACTAATCAAGTGTACAAAACATGCTTTCCTGGTGGAACAATGAAGCAAATAACTGATGTGTTGCAGAAAAGGAAAGACCAGGTATCAAAATTAGTAGTAGTTATGGGCACAAATGACTTGAGACTTGAGGAAGTTGTTGCAGCAGATAAAGAAGAATAGCGTTGTTGGGGAAGTCATAGGCATTTTGCTCAGATATGACAACAGTGAATGGAAAAGGAGAGCACAGATAATGAATAGTAAGATATCTGAGTTATATGAGGCAAAGGGGATTCAATTTGTAAATCTGTGGAGTGAATTTGAAGGGAAGTTGGAATGGTCATTGTTTTCTGAGAAGACACAGTCAAGAAGATAATGTAGTAAATGATCATTCTACTTGTTAACTAAATGGATGCTTTCAGCATTGTGAGGCAAGCTTTTTGGCATACTTAATATCACAAAATGAGAGTGGGGGAAGCATTCATTTTAAAATCATATTCCAACTAAACTCTTATATTAGATAACTTTTTTTTTTTGTTTAGTTTAGCATTATATTATAGTGCAAACAAAATTATATTTTGTTGTTTAGATTCTTATCTAAGTAATGGCAGTGATAAATTGCAATTCATTTATGACTGTTTTTATTCTTTTTTTAATGAGAGTATACAACAAGATATTAATTTCTTTTGTGAACTCTGGCATATTCAGCTGTTTCATACCCAGTGTTGAGATTCCCCATAAACTAGGATAGGGAATGCTTAAGGCTGATTTTTGCTCTAATGGTGATATCATTCATGGTGTCAGCACCTTTTTTGTCGATTTGCAGAAATTAAGTTATTACCTTTCTCTATAAGGTGCAAGTAAATTTTTTAAATATATTGTCAGGAAAGTAATCATTATTTTGGATATCTTTTAAGGCTATGTTACTAATTTTTTCATATAGCAGTATTTTAATTTACTGTTTTATAGACAAGGGCACTTGTGGCTTTATTTGAGCAAGATGCACACCTTTTGAAGAACTTTATCAAGTCATTTTATAATCATTGTGAAAAAGTCTTAAATGCACAGGTTAGAATTGTCTTTTATTTTTGTAATTTTAGAATTTTTTTCGATTATATCAGACTATATGTTCAGTATTTATTTGTAACTTTTGTCACTTTGATTCTCTCCCTCCCCCATATATCTTAAAATATAGAGTGAGAGAAAAGTATGTAGATAATTTTTTGTGATACTTCTGAAGTATAAAGTAACATATAAAAGATTTGAAGAAAATCATTAGCATTGTCATAATAATACATATAGATACAAGCCTGATCAAAAAGAAAAGCCTCAGTATTTTGTCATACCAAATATAAGCAAGAAAGATTATTCTTGAAATCTGCATCCACACTTAAAAATTATTACTCCAACCTTAATAAATATTTATATATGAAACCACACCTCCTCTGGGTCCTGAGTTGGACCAGCTCAACTTTCTTTGTGTTGCTTTCATGCAAATGATGGTTCTGTATTGTATTGATATATGTGACAGAGAAGAAATATCAGAATCATTAAACTTGTGTTTACTTTTATTCCTTAATGGTGCTGATTCTGTTAAATTGCTGTTCTAAATATTCAATAATAATAATTGATGAATTTCTTTGCCAGCAAACATTTTGCTTCTTTAAAAGTACACTACCAGACCTACAATTTACCAATGATAGTTAAAATATTGTTCTTGATTAATTGTGTATTATAAAATATGTTTGAGGATATCATATGTAATTTGAATGTGAAAGCAATACTCACTAAGAGTAATATTCAGATAGCTCAGAAGATAATGCAAAGAGGATTTTGGAGAAGGATGGTGTAATGACTATGGCTTCTGAACAAATCTTTATTTTCCATTCTCCATCTGCCTACTGGTAAGCCTATTTGTAATTGACTATTTGCTTAATTAAAAAAGATTGTGAATAAACTGACGCTTTAGGACTGACTGGACTGGCTAAATTTTTATTCTGTATTAGCTCAAACACAATTAATAGTGTCTTATAAATTTCATTGTCAAGAATGTTAGGAGAAGAATACTTGGGAGTTGGGGGGAGGGAAACACCACCTATCTTGCTATTTACATCATGGAATCAATGTTATAAATAGCCTTCTGGAACAATGGATGGAACTAATACATTATTAATGAGTAAAGGATCGAGGGTAAAATGATGAGCTATCAAAGGAACTTCATTTATCAGCCAGTTATACATTTATACATCAATCACTGAATTACCCAATCTTGTTGGGAAATCAATCTGCTAGTCAGGTAATTCAGGATACTGTAGGTATCCTGAATTATGATGAATCATGATATTATACCAGAAGTTGATTTACGTGCTAACCCCATTTAGGGATTGGTTTTTACTGAAAGTTGTTATTTGGTCCTTTTCATTAAAATTGAAACATACTATTTGATTTTTCAGACCATGGATTTAATAAACATTTATACAAATGGTCTACTAGTTTCACCAGCTGTAACATTCTAGCTTTGTCAAGACGAGAAAGGTTATGCTAGTATTAAATGCAAAAAACAAAAGAATGAAGTAACGGTTTAAAAACAGTTAGACAAATTGGAGAGCACGCATGACATCACACGCATAAGGAGTGAAGACTTAGTTATTGTTATTAAGTCACATTTTATAATTTTTTTGCGTAATTTAGTTCCGTTAAACTTGATGAATTTAACAGATTTTTCCACATGTCTTTTAATATTATTCCCTGGTTTTTATTGAGATTATTTCCTGTTCATAGGACTACTGCAGCTTCTTTAAAGGTTCTACATCTAAAATCCTCTTCGATATGTTGCATGGAACTGTTATCACAATCTATTGAATGGTCTGAAGTTGAGAAATGATGTGCTAACCCTGGGGTGTCTCTTCTATTATGATTGACATCTCAGACATGTTCCTTTCGAATTTCTAGGCTTCTTGAAGTTTGGCCTATGTAGGTGTCCACATGTACATGGTATGCTATAAACACCTGCATATTAGTAGAAAGCGACACTATCCTTAGTGGATCTTAATAACTGTCTTGTAGTTGTGGTAGGTTTAAAAACAACTCTGATGTTAAAAGGTCTCATGATTCTTGCTATTTTCGTGGAGACTGATCCAGCATAGGGCATGACAATGGATGATACGTACTGGGTCGTCCGAGGTTGTTTCTATAGAGAATTTTGTTGATTATATTTTGAGGATAACCATTTTGTGATAGAGTTTTTGATATAAGGGTTTTGATATATTTGACTTAGCAAGTACATCCTTTTCCTCTGTGATGATATTTTTGACTGTTTTTTAGCATGCGTATAATGCTCAGTTTCTGTGCATAGTGATGATTGGATGTATAATGGAGATAACGTCCAATATCTGTAGGTTTATGATATATCGTAAGTTTGATATTTCTATTATCTTGTTTTTTAACTAGTACATCTAAAAAGGGCAATTGATGATTGTTTTCCAATTCTAATGTGAATTTAAACTTCAAATTCAACTTCAAACCATTTAATAGATTGGGATAACAATTCCATGCCATATATTGAAGAGGTTTTAGTTGTAGAGCCTTTAAAGAAGCTGCAGTAGTCCTACGAACAGGAAATAATTTCAATAGAAACCAGGGAATAATATTAAAAGATGTGGAAAAATCTGTTAAATTCATTAAGTTTAACAGAACTAAATTACATGAAAAATTATAAAACGCGACTTAATAACAATAACTAAGTCTTCACGCCTTATGCGTGTGATCTCATGCGTGCTCTTCAATTTGTCTAACTGTTTTTAAACCATTACTTCATTCTTTTGTTTTTTTTGCATTTAATACTAGCATAACCTTTCTCATCTTGACAAAGCTAGACAGTTACAGCTAGCGAAACTAGTAGACAATTTGTATAAATGTTTATTAAATCCATTGTTTTAAAAATCAAATAGTATGTTTCAATTTTGAGGGTTTGGTTATTTGAAAGCCAGGTATTTGAGACATCATTCCATTCAAGCAATAAGGAACAATAAAAGGATGAATTAGATGAGGATTTTAAATTAGTATATATGAGAATATGCTTTGAATTAGGCAATTTTGTGTAGTGATGATGTGGGTGGGCAAGTTTTAAGACGCAACATTGTCAGATAGGAGGAATTTTTTTAATCATTAGAAGGCAGATGAAATGAAGTGCTAACAAGATACATCATCTCTGCAGAAAATCTGAGAGTATTTTATCATCATCATCAAATTCTTGACATGTACCCTCAAGGGGTCTACAGGATATGAGAGTACTACATGAAAAATTTACATCATTACTAACTTCCTATGTGCAGTTTTCCTCCAAATCAGTCTGCTACTTGTCAAGACTCCAATATTATCATTATCAGATCTTATATTTCTATCGTCTAAGGCACATTGTATTGTATAACTCCACCTATATCTTGGACTTCCTCTGGGTCATTTTCCTGCCAATCTGGCAGAGAAGACTTGTTTTGCTAATCTTTCCTCGCCCATTCTGTTTAAGTGACCATACCGCCTGAGATTAGCTCTACTAATGCATTCCTGGATGTCGACAATGTCAAGTTCTTTCCTAATATCCTCATTTTTAATATGATATTGCCATTGATGCCATCTGTTCACGCCTCTTATCTTTCTCAGGACTCTCATATCTGCGGTTTCTAGTCTTTGGTCAAGTGTTTTACTTCTGACCCAGCTCTCACATCCATAAGTTAAAACTGGTTTGAACACTGTCTTGTATACAGCTAATTTAGTGTTCTGACTAATTTCTCTCTTATTCCATATGCATTTATTCATTTGACTTCCTACCATACCAGCTTTGTTTATTCTGTTGTCTATTTCAATATTTAATTTACCATCTTCACTAAAAATCATGCCTAAGTAGCTGAAATGTTTTACTTGTTCCACAGGTTCCCCATTCACAACAAAGTTGACATTTTCATCAATTCTGCCTATTTTCATTGTCTTTGTCTTTTTAATGCTGACCTTCATACCATATCTATTACAACAGTTATTCAATTTAGTCAGGGAATCTTGCAAACTTGTAGCGGATTTATTTAGAAGTATAACACCGTCTGCATAAAGCAAAGAGCTGACATTAACATCTCCAATTCTGATATCATGTTTAATCCCACTTTCCTTCATAATGTGATCCATATAGATAACGAATAACAGAGGGGATAATGTACATCCTTGTCTCACACCAGATTTAACATTAAACCATCTTCCTGTACTTCCTTCAATTCTAACTGCTGACTTACAACTCAAATACAGACAAGTATTGCTTGATATAATGCCCCATTGACACCACATAACTGTAGCGTATTAAATAGCTTCTCTCTTGGCACCTTGTCATATGCCTTTTCCAGATCGACAAAACTTTAATACAGATCTTTGTTATATTCCCATGCTTTCTCAACTATTTGTCGTAAAGTGAAGCTCTGATCCTGACAGCCTCTAATTGGCCTGAATCCAGCTTGTTCTTCACCAAGGTTTTCTCTCCACAATTCTTCTCAACCGTTTTTCAAGTATGCTTGCATAGATCTTGCCAGGATCACTCAGTAGGGATATACCTCTGTAATTCTCACATTCAGTTTTATTTCCCTTTTTATATATAGGTACTATTAGAGCTCTACTCCAATCATCGGGAATTTGTCCCTCTGTCCAGGCTTTCTGAACTATGCAGTGCAGCCACTGTAAGACTTATACCACCATATTTCAGCATTTCTGGTCGAATATCATCTACTCCTGCTGAATTTCCACATTTCCACAAAAATCCTTTGATGACTTTTTCTACTTCAAGTATGGATATGTATTCCTGACTGTATGCCTGTTGAGTGTTTTTTACCACTGTGCTATCACTGCTTGTTTCATTTAGTAATTTTTCGAAGTAATTACTCCATACTTCAGGGATATCTTTTTCTCATGTTTTCATGTAACCTTTATCATCTCTAACTCCTTTTACAGCACTCTTTCCTCCATTTCTAAGCTTCTTCAACAACCTCCAGAATATCTTACCACCTTCTTGATATTTATTTTCTGTGTTCTTGCCAAAGTCCTCCCATGAGTTTTGTTTAGCTAGTTTTACACAGTGTTTAGCTTTCTTACATTTGTCTCTGTATTCTGTAAGAGTAAAAGCTGACTTATTTGCCAGGAACTTTTGATATGCTTTCTTCTTTTCTTTCACTGCTTCTTTAACTTCTTGTATCCACCATGGAGTTCTGATTTTTCTATCCTTGCATACTACCTTCCACATGCCTCTCTGACTGAATCAATCAGGGTTTTCTTCATGGCTTGCCATTGAATCTCCAAGGTTTGGTTCCTTTTCTCAAACTCTTTCATTTTTTCTTCAATAATCTTTGTGTATTTTAGTCTACAGTTCCCATCTGAGAGCTGCTCAACTTTTATTCGCTTTCAAACTTTCTTAAATGTTATTCTTTTCAATACAAAATTCAATTTTATCTTGCTCAAGACTAAATAGTGATCACTTCCAATTTCAAATCCTCTGTGCACTCTGGTGTCCTGCACCAGGGGGAAAACATCACTATCAACAATAACATAGTCAATGAGAACTTTTTATGTTGATAGTACCGATCTTTAGCTTTGGTGATGTTGAGTTGGGGTGTGCTTTCAGATTTGTTCTAGTAGCTGACTTTTCACTGTTTGCCCTGGTTTCCTGGCAAAAACAACGGGAGCCTTGTTTAACCGGGCGACGCCCCAGCCGGCACGAAATTTTGTCATGTTGTACCATCATTTTCTATATAGGTTAAGCCAATAAGAATACAATTTGGTCTGCTAAATCCCAAATTGTGAGCCCATCCTTGTTCGTTCAGTATCCAAGTAGATACCCAACAGGGTGCACCACTAGAAGATGAGAATTGGACATTAGGTCAGAAGCCCTGGTCGGTTCTCTGCATTCCTTTAAAGGCTATGTGGAGGTCTCCTCTCAGTTATACAGCTTTGACCCTTAAGCACCCCGAGAGTATTTTATGCTCTCCAAATTGGCCAGCATAATACAGCACAGCAATTATTAAATGCTTTGAACACTTCTATAGAATGCTAAGAACCATGGCTTTCGCAAAAGGTAAAAGAAAGATTCTCACATGCTTTGCCAATTTTGAACAGTTGCAAATTCCTCAATTGGTCTATTTTCTGTTCCCTTAATATGATCATTCAGTTAATGTAAAGTTTATTCCATTGACTTTTGCATTTTTTTTAATGCAGTGCTGAAATTTTTACTTAGTTGTGCATCAAGAATTAGTCAAAATTTTGAATTCTATAGTTTGATACAGTATTCCCAATGTATAAATTAAAAGTTTACCTTAAATGGAAAATTCAGTTTTTTTTTATTATTATTACACACACACACACACACACACACACACACACGCACACACACTGAGAGGCCAACAAGGCCTATAGCAAATAAATGCTGTGTATGTGCTGGAGTCGAGAACAAAATCTGTTGATATTCTTCTTGAACTAGAAGTTATTCTTGGGAAATACTTCATGGGAAGGTTATTCCACAGAACTGAAGTGGATGTAATAAAAGATGACTGGGAGTAACAGTTTGTTCTTAATTTACTTAAGTCAAAATCCTATTTTTACATTCCTTTTTATCCTTTACTCTGATTAGTAAGAAGTGAAGAGAAATGATTGACCCATTTAGGTCAGTCATTTCTTTTTGCTTGCCTGGTTGGCCAAGTGGTTAGCATATCCACTCTCCAACCAACACAGTGTAGGTTCGAATCTTGCCAGGAGCATGAATGTTTGTGATTGTCTTTAGGTGAGAGACGAATTTCATTGCCCAGTGTGAGACTACTGCCTGGTTTATTGGAGGCCTGAAATGGCTTAAAAATGTTCCATGTTTGGTCTCTAGAGCAAGGTTTCCAGACCATGTAAGAATAAATAAAAAATAAAAATAATGAAAAATAGAAAGAGAAAAAAAATATCCTTTAGCCCACCCATGATACAAATGTACTATAGGTTTACAGAAAAGATTTTTATGGGAAAAAATGCTACATAAAATTATATAATTAAATACATAAATAAATACACATACATAAGAAAAAATATGACATATCTTATGAAAAAATTATTTATCATAAGAATTTCATAAATACAAGCCATTCGCAGGATGGCTAACGTTAGTTGCCTTCCATGTCATTGTGAATTTTTCACATGTAGCTTTGTTAACTGTGTAATTTATTATTATTATTATATTGCATAGGCATCTCATTGTGGAAGGTCTGCATTGTCTACACCATAGGTGGCCAACAGCAGGCCCGCGGTAGTATAAAAACTATATTAAATTATATTTATCAATTTAGCTATTAGTTTCGACCGCAGAGTTTCTGATTGATATACTAGTTATATTCATTATTTCTGATGACAGAAACAATTTATATTCTCAACATGGAATCAAAATTGCTTTAAAAAAGATTACTCAATTTATAAAATCTACTGCTTCTCTGTGTGAGGTGTAGTAGTGGGAGTGGAAGATTTCTATGCGCTCCAGAGTAATGCATCATTGAAAGTCACTTGCTCTGCTCTGGTTACAGTGATCAGTTTCACAGTTAACAGTGTTATTGTTGCAGTTTGTCTCCTGGTCAGTTACTTCAGCCTTTGTGTACTATGAGTAAGAAATGTAAGATCTGTGAAGAAAACAGATTATTTCAGGAGAAATGGGAAAATGAATTTCTGTTTATAAACAATAACAACAAACCACAGTGCCTTCTGTGTTTGCAAGTATTGTCTGTGCACAAGGAATATAACCTCAAACGCCACTGCATACAGCACCATGCCACTAGATACCAAGTTGGACAAGTAATACACTGGACAAGTACTATAATTATACGTAATTTGAAGAGAAAGGTTAGTGCTCAGAAACCTATTTTTACTAAATCAACATCATTACAAAAATGCTCACTCTTGGCATCGTTTTTTGTAAGCGCAGAGATAGGAAAAGTAAAAAAATCATTATCTGATGGTGAATTTATGAAACACTGTTCTGTGAAAATGGCAGGTGCATTTGGGGAGGATAAAATTGCCAGTGAGTTTGAAAGCATCTCACTATCAAACAAACTGTAACAAAAAGAGTCTAGAAAATAGGTTCTCACATATTAAATAAATTAAAAAGTGTTATTACAGATTCAGCTTACTTCTCATTTGCTCTGGATGAATCAACTGACATAACAGATACAGCTCAACTTCTAATTTTCATTTGAACAGTTTCCAAAGACTTTGTTATTAATGAAGAGTTACTAGCATTAGAGCCATTGCATAACACAGCCAAAGATCAAGACATTTATGATGCAGTTATGAAGGTTGTAAATGGTACTGGTGGTAATCTCACAGCTGTTGTGACAGATGGCGCCAAATCAATGCATGGTACTCAAACAGGCTTAGTTCCTGTATTAATCTGATAGATTAATACAGAAAAAATTATAAAAAGAGTGGATGTTAAGATGGGAAGAACAAGAGGCCATCTCTGAAAGTTGTATAAAGATGTGGTGAAGAAGGGTTTTAGGAGTTGATTTTTTACATGGAGAATTGTTAGTCAGTGGAATACATTGCCTGAGTGTGTTGTGAGTGTAGGTGGTATAAATAACTTCAAAGCTCATTATGATAAATACATTGGTGATTAAGTGGGCCTTCCACGATTAGTCTGACTCCATGGAGGTTACCAAATAATAATAATAATAAAATATACAACTATTTCTTAAAAGCTAAACAACACATGCTGTCACACATTCCTATAAAAAACAAAAAATGCAACAAATTAACCTAATATTAACTAAATTTAAAAAAAAATGCTTATTTGTCTGTTCCCTTGTAATCACCTATTGTTCACTATGATTCTCTCCAGTCTACATTTAAACATGTGGTCAATACACCAATTTTATAGTCTCACTCTTATATATGGTTTTATTCCAAAAGTTCAGTGAGCTTTAGGAGATAATTGTTATTTTCATGTAGCAGTGATGAAGTATTCATATTCAATTAGGATTAGAGCCTCTGTAGCTTAGTCAGTATAGACAAAGCCCTTTGGTTGGAAAGACCTGGGTTCAATTTCCATCCATGACATGAAGAACCCTTATCTGATCTCTTTCAACTAAAGGTGAGTTAGCTGGTCTCATATGGAAGTAGAGGGATTTTTTTCCACCTGTAAACTTGGAGTTTTTTGTCCCTCTGAACAGGCAAACCCTCCCCATGAACACACACAGACTTAGTCATAAGATACGTGTACTTCAATCCCTCATTAGGAGGGCTCCCCCCCTCCCCCCCCAAGGAATGGGGAGAAAGAGGAGAGAACCCCATACAAATAAATAAAAAAAAATCCTCAACAAATTCCACCAAAAACATTCCCACATGCACTTCGCTATTTATGAGACATACATTACCAACAGACATCCTAAACTGATTTTTTGCTTTTGTTTGAAACGCATACTGAAATTGTGTTAGTAACCAGCGTTAATATTGGCATATGCTGGGATTCTTAATCTAGGGATGTTTTCTACCACATACAAATGTACAGGGACAAAACCTGCACATTTGTATGTGGTCTCATGTTCTGTGATAGACATTGTGAAATCTAGATTTTTTTACCTTCTCTAACTGAATGTTTCCTTTGGACATTCATCTCTTGTCTTGACTACTTTACCTAAATTGTAAAAATGGTCCTGAACTTTCTCACTTGTTACCCTGAGGCTTGATTTTCTGCAATACAACTATTTATACAGTCAAGTAATCTTTCTTGGCATAACTTTAGTCCTCTACTGTGTGTGTGTAGCCCCAATTTTTCTAGTGTTCTGCTAACCATCTGGAACAGTTTTGATGTGATTTGTTGTATATAAACAAGGGTTTAAGCAAATTGTCCATTCATCAGTCAGAATACCAGACAACCTTTCTACTCTCCCAATGCTCTTGATCCTTTCTTAACTAGTCCTCATTCAAATATTCTATAGTGGAGTGGAGTGCCTTTCCCTCAAACACTGGTATCCTTTGGTGTGTGGGATGATCTTTGGGACTTCTCCTCCTTTCCATGGTCATGTATACTCTTTCTACTTTCCTGTGTCAAATATATATATATATATATGTCAAACACTTGCTCTTATCAAGTTAAATAAATTATTATTGCTAGAATGAAGGCCTTCATTCTGTACTTTGTTTAGAATTCCCACCTGCTATTCAAGCTTTGGAAGTATAGAATCAAGACATTTTAAGGGAAAACTACAGCATATCCCTAATGACTTAAGATAAAAACTAACTTCATTCTCAGCATTTACTGAAGGAACAAAACAACCATTAACAAATCCCCTAACATTAACAAGTATAGCATTTATCTAAAATTTGGGAGACAGCCAATTTTAGGCCTTCTCCAGCCCAGTAAAGGTTAGAATTTGTCTTAAAATTTTTTTTTTTTCTTTTTTTCAACGTCAGACAGTATCAAGTTAGACTTTAGTTCTTTTTTGTCCATTACAATTTCAATTGTTTTCACTACTAATTGTTATTGAGTGTGTATGGTGACATTATTTGTGGCTTGAAGTACTGGTTTGAAATCCAGCAAAATTTAGCCACTTAATAAATATCTTATTTTTTTCTTGTTGTTTAACCATCAAACATAAAATGAATACAGTACCCAAGTCTGCCTGTACGATCATCAGATCCCAGTCTGACTTTGAAAACTAAGTGCAGAAAATTATCCTCTTGTACAAAATAGTAGTCATTCTATTTTCAGTATTCTGATTGGAAAATATTATTTATTTTTTAAAATAGAGTAATTATAATTATAATAAGTAATTATAGAGTAATTATAATTACTCTATAATTAATAGAGTAATTATAATTATAATAGTAATTATTATAAGGGGTGCTTAAGGGTCAAAGCTGTATAACTGAGAGGAGACCTCCACATAGCCTTTAAAGGAATGCGGTGAACCGACCAGGGCTTCTGACCTAATGTCCAATCCTCACCTTCTCGTGGTGCACCCTGTTGGGTATCTACTTTGATACTGAACGAACGAGGATGGGCTGGCAATTTTGGATTTAGCCGACCAAATTGTATTCTTATTGGTTAAACCAAAATAAAAAATGATGGTACAACATGACAAAATTTCATGCCGGCTGGGGCGTCGCCCGGTTAAACAAGGCCCCCGTTGTTTTCGCCAGGGAACCAGGGCGAACAGCGAAAAGTCAGCTACTGGAACAAATCTGAAAACAAACCCCAACTCAACATCACCAGAGTTAAAGATCGGTACTATCAACGTAAGAAGCCTGAATGGCAAAGAAATGGAGCTAGCTGAGGAATTAGATAAGTACCAGATCGACATAATAGGGGTGACTGAAACAAAAAAGACCAAAACTGGTGAGATCTTTCTGAGCAATAAATACAAAATGTTATATTCAGGCAATAACAATCAAGGAAGAGAAGGAGTAGCCATAGTATTCAACACAAAATACGAGGCTAATCTTCTTGAATGGCAGTCAGTCTCAAGTAGAGTAATGTGGGCAAATATGAGAATGGGGAACTGGACAATGAGACTTATTTGTGCCTATGGTCCCACAGAAGGTTCTACTAAGGTAGAAGTGGAGGAATTTTTTGAGGCTTTAGAAAAAGCAACTGACACAATGAAAAAGGAAAAGTTGGTCCTTGTTGGGGATCTAAATAGTAGAGTAGGAAATGATTGTGAGACATACAAAAATATTTTGGGAAAATTTGGAGAAAAGAGCAAAGCTAATAATAATGGCAAATATCTGTTGGATTTCTGCTCAGGACATGGACTGGTTATTACTAACACCATGTTCCAACATAAAAATGTCCACAAATTCACATGGAGAGAAGAGGCTAGGAATAAGAAAAGTCTCATTGACTATGTTATTGTTGATAGTGATGTTTTCTCCCTGGTGCAGGACACCAGAGTGTACAGAGGATTTGAAATTGGAAGTGATCACTATTTAGTCTTGAGCAGGATAAAATTGAATTTCATATTGAAAAGAATAACATGTAAGAAAGTTTTAAAGCGAATAAAAGTTGAGCAGCTCTCAGATGTAAACTGTAGACTAAAATACAGAAATATTATTGAAAAGAAAATGAAAGAGTTTGAGAACAGGAATCAAACCTTGGAGATTCAGTGGCAAACTCTGAAGGAAACATTGATTGATTCTGCCAGAGAGGCATGTGGTGAGGTTGTGTGCAAAGATAAAAAAATCAGAACTCCCTGGTGGACACAGGAAGTTAAAGAGGCAGTGAAGGAAAAGAAGAAAGCATATCAAAAGTTCCTGGCAAATAAGTCAGCTTTTACTCTTACAGAATACAGAGACAAATGTAAGAAAGCTAAACAGTGTGTAAAACTAGCTAAACAAAAGTCATGGGAGGACTTTGGCAAGAATATAGAAAATAAATATCAAGAAGGTGGCAAAATATTCTGGAGGTTGTTGAAGAAGCTTAGGAATGGAGGAAAGAGTGCTGTAAAAGGAATTAGAGATGATAAAGGTGAAATGAAAACAGGAGAAAAAGATATCCTTGAAGTATGGAGTAATTACTTTGAAAAACTGCTAAATGAAACAAGCAGTGATGACAGCACAGTGATAAAAAACACTGACCAGGCATGCAGTCAGGAATACATATCCATACTTGAAGTAGAAAAAGCCATCAAAGGTTTGAAATGTGGAAAGGCAGCAGGAGTAGATGATATTCGACCAAAATGCTGAAGTATGGTGGTATAAGAGTCTTACACTGGCTGCACTACATAGTTCAGAAAGCCTGGACAGAGGGATGAATTCCCGATGATTGGAGTAGAGCTCTCATAGTACCTATATATAAAAAGGGAAATAAAACTGAATGTGAGAATTACAGAGGTATTTCCCTACTGAGTGTTCCTGGCAAGATCTATGCAAGTATACTTGAGAAACGGTTGAGAAGAATTGTGGAAGAAAAGCTTGGTGAAGAACAAGCTGGATTCAGGCCAAATAGAGGCTGTCAGGATCAGATCTTCACTTTACGACAAATAGTCGAGAAAGCATGGGAATATAACAAAGATCTGTATTTAAGTTTTGTCGATTTGGAAAAGGCATATGACAAGGTGCCAAGAGAGAAGCTATTCAATACACTGCAGTTATATGGTGTCAATGGGGCATTATATCAAGCAATACTTAGTCTTTATTTGAGTTGTGAGTCAGCAGTTAGAATTGAAGGAAGTACAGGAAGATGGTTTAATGTTAAATCTGGTGTGAGACAAGGATGTACATTATCCCCTCTGTTATTCATTATCTATATGGATCACATTATGAAGGAATGTGGTATTAAACCTGATATCAAAATAGGAGATGTTAATGTCAGCTCTTTGCTTTATGCGGATGATGTTATACTTGTAAATAAATCCGCTACAAGTCTGCAAGATTCTCTGACTAAATTGAATAGCTGTTGTAATAGATATGGTATGAAGGTCAGCAATAAAAAGACAAAGACAATGAAAATAGGCAGAATCATTGAAAATGTCAACTGTGTTGTGAATGGAGAACCTGTGGAACAAGTAAAACATTTCAGCTACTTAGGCACAATTTTTACTAAAGATGGTAAACTAAATATAGAAATAGACAACAGAATCAGCAAAGCTGGTATCGTGGGAAGTCAATTGAATAAATTCATATGGAATAAGAAAGAAATTAGTCGGAACACTAAATTAACTGTATACAAGACTGTGTTCAAACCAATTTTAACTTATGGATCTGAGAGCTGGGTCAGAAGTAAAACACTTGACCAAAGACTAGAGACCGCAGATATGAGAGTCCTGAGAAAGATTAGAGGCGTGAACAGATGACATCAATGGCAATATCATATTAAAAATGAGGATATTAGGAAAGAACTTGACATTGTCAGCATCCAGGAATGCGTTAGCAGAGCTAATCTCAGATGGTATGGTCACTTAAATAGAATGGGAGAGGAAAGATTAGCAAAACAAGTGTTCTCTGCCAGGTTGGCAGGAAAACGACCCAGAGCAAGACCAAGATATAGGTGGATTGATACGGTACAAAGTGCCTTAGACGATAGAAATATAAGATCTGATAATGTTGGAGTCTTGACAAGTAACAGACTGATTTGGAGGAAAATTGTAGATAGGAAGTTAGTAATGATGTAATTTTTTCATGTAGTACTGTCATATCCTGTACACCCCTTGAGGGTACATGGCAGGAATTTGATGATGATGATGATGAGTAATTATAAAATTTTAAAAATAAATATTGATGATTATTTAAAAAATTATCAAGTTAGAAAAATTATTCTTGCTGTAATAAATTATTTTACCTTCATTCTTCACTTCTTTACTCTGTTCAGAAATTTCTTTCATGTTCCAAAAAAATTATGCCAAGGCATTCCAAGAAGAAAATTTCTTCTATATATATATATATATTTTTTTTTTTTTTAAATAGATGTGTAAGTTGTCATGTTTGTTGAAATTAAAGATGGAAACTCAAAGAATATTTCCCATAACTGTGATAACTGAAGGCCATCAGATCTGTTTAAATTTGGGCAATATAGAAAGGCCTCACCTATAACCATTCTGCAAGGAAAGTACTCTGTTTAGTCAAGATGGCAGATTTAGCTAGGTGAATCTTACATCCAGTTCATGATACTGGATGTAAGAGTTATTTTCCTCACAATAGACGGCTGCAGATCTTCTAGAACATCCGAAGTAAGACAAACCAGATAAGCAAGGGATCTCGTAGACATCTGGAAAGTTCAGTGTTGGAAGCTTGTCTTTAAGTGAAGAAAGAAAGGTAGAAATCTTCCTGATAGGACGAAAGCACACCACAATGTTGAGAGGTCTTAGAACTTCAGCAATACATTCAGAAATTCCTTTAATATACAGAAGTGTAATCTGAGAGGTTGTTTCTTCTGGGGACTTAGAGATTGGCAACCTAAAGCTGTTAAATACTTTATTGATAAAGGACTCATTAAAACTTTTTTAAAAAAGGCAGATTTGATATATTTCAGCAGAACATATAAGAAAAGTCTAATCAATATCTTGAAGGGCCTAAATGAAGATTGCATTTTTTTAATATATATATATATATTAAATTAAAGTATCTGTCAAACAGATGTTAGTGAAAAGAAATTATTATTAATAATAATAATCTCTTTTCACTAACATCCATTTGACGGATACTGTTAATTTACTCGAGCAAGATTTTACGGACATTATTAGACTTTTTGGAAGTTATCCACTCTGGTTATTTTAGTGTCCAGGACAAATTATATCAGCAGGTGCAGGTAACCCCTGTTTTACATGGAGGATTTGTTCCAAAAAAAAAAAAAAAAAAAAAAAATATATATATATATATATATATATATATATATATATATATATATATATATATAAAGCAAATTTCCCCTTTAAAATAGGATACTGTTTTTTTTTCTTTTTCACATCTTTTGACAGTTTGTATTTGTTGATTGATTTTTTTCTATTTTTTAAAGACTGAGAGCCTTATTTGTTGATGGGTATTGATTTTTGATTTAAATGTTTGATCCACGCAATTAAGAATTTTTTCAGCTCTCAGATGGTTTCCCTCTGAGAATGGATGATTTTCTTTGTCAAAACGGAAGTAACATTTTCACGCACTTTAATTTTATCCTTATTCTTTGGAGATTGTTGTTGACTTGCTTAATTTAAATTCATGTGCATCGTCAACAATCTTAAAACCAGAGTTGAGTTTTTGTATGAATTTTAATATTGTATCTGAATTGATAACAGCATGCCTCTTTTTATGTATTGGCATATCTTCATTGTTGTGACTTTGCTGACATGTTTAATAAGGGTGCAAATTAAACCTGTAATAAATTTGCAGAAACAGTAACATCAGAAGCGTATTGAGCTGATATTTATCTACCTCTATTTTTAAAGTTCATCTTCAAACCAGCAATTGAATTTTCAACTTGCAGATATGAGGTAATATGCTGGCTAACTGCTGCATACATGGCACATGCATACAAGTGCATAGCAACATGTAGACAGTGGCATAACATATATATATATATATATATATACATACGTAGGCTGTTCAATAAGTAATATTACATGGTCTTTTTCAAAGTAACTACTGTGAGACGCGATGCATTTGTCCCAACGTTGCGTCCACTTCTTAAACACATGTGAGAGTCTGTTTTTTGAGAGTTCTTTCAAAACTGCCTCCTCAGCTTTTACACATGCTTTGTTGCTTTCGAAATGGCGGCCTCTTAGTGGTTTCTTGAGCTGAGGAAACAGCCAGAAATCGCACGGTGCGAGATCAGGACTGTATGGAGGGTGTGGTAGGATATCTGTGTTGTTCTTCTGCTAAACGTCCACTACACAACCAGCAATATGTGGCCTTGCATTATCGTGGTGCAATAAGAAGCCATTCTTCAGCAATGGACGCTTCCTTTTGATGTGTTTGATGATAATCGCTGTTGTGTTGATCATTGTCTCTGTGATGGACGTTGAAGGTCTTCCCTCACGTTCAAGATCTTCCACATTTTGCCTTCCTTCCTTAAAAGTTTTATGCCAGCGAAAAACACTTGCCCTCGACATTGCTTCATCGTGGAAAGCTTCGCGTATCATGTTAAAAGTGTCTGATGCCGATTTTTGCAAATGCACACAAAATTTAATCGCATACCGCTGTTCCAAGGACGCTTCCATTTCGAAGACTGGTCGCACCTCGTAGGCGCACCGATGAGCACTTGCGTTTAGTCACGTGACACTCTGGCACATCAGCCAGTATACGAAATCTATCAACCTCTTTTGTTAATGCATACAGCAACATTTCTTTATTCCACAGAAATTAATATTGTGATGAGTGGTTTTGCCACAGTAAAATTAGTCTTATTACGTATTGAACAGCCCACGTATATACAATGGCAAAAAAAAAAAAGAGTAAAAGCAAATCATATAAATTGGGGATCACCTGTACAGCCATGGGTAGTCCTCTCTCTCCTATGCTTGCTAACTGTTACACAGTCTTTTGAAGATCACCTCCTTAATGACATTTCTACTAAACTATAGTGTGGTACAGAAATGCTGTTGATATATTTGTGATATGAAATGCTTCTCCATCCGATTTTAAAATGCTTTTAAAAAATAAATATGATTTGTCCTGGAATTCAGTTTACCTTAGAGGTAAAAAAACCATCAGCTAGACTTATTTTTTTGATTCTTTGTCAGCCAGATGGTAGTTTACAATTTTCAGTTTTTTTAAAAGAAACACTGATTTCTATATCCATGCTATTATTGGAACCATTAAGACCTTATTTATACCATGCTCATAGTATGTCTCACCAAGACCTTCTAGGACAAGAATTGAATTTATCAAATCTGCCTTTTTAAAAAATTGTTTTAATGTATTATTTATCAAAGCATTTAATAGCTTTAGGCTGCCAATCTCTAAGTCTCCAGAAGAAATAACCTCTCAGATTCCACTTCTGTATATTAAAGAAATTTCTGAATATACTGCTGAAGTTCTAAGACCTCTCAGCATTGAAAGGAAGGTAGAAATCTTCCTGTCCTTTCAGGAAGATTTCTACCTTCTTTTCCTAATCTAAAGACAAGCTTCCTCCACTCAGCTTTCCTGATGTCTATGGTTCTTCATTTACCCATTCCCCTTTCTGGAAAATATTGTATCAATCTTCTGTAAATTCCTAATTTTTTTTTTTTTTCATTATGTATATATATATTATTAAATTAGGAATTTGCTGACAGTCTGCTGTCTTCTTATACCATAGTGGTGCATCTTAAAATAATTCTATTGTTGCATTTTATTTTGTGTTCCATTGTCAGGGTACTGAGAATGCCGTAGATACTAAGGCAAAAATGTTACGTCAATTAAAATTATTTCGATGTCAGTTTGAATCTCTGTCTTTGATTTTTACAAATCTAACATGTCCAAAGATATTCCGAGTAGTTTAAGACAAGAGCTTTAACTTCGTTCTCATTGGACACTGTTGCAGCATATAGGTACAAAACAATCATCAGCAAATTCAAATCTGACTTCAAAAGAACTTAATGCAGAAAAATCATTTCCTGTATAAATGATAATCATGCATTCTAGCCTCTTGCAAAGGTGTGCAACCTCTATCCATCTGTGCTCCTGACTCCCTTCCTCTCTCTCTCTTTCATGTGTGTGTGTGTGTGTGTGCACATGTGTACACACACACCACCGGATGACTCTGCTGCAATTAATTCTGAGAAGGAAACACACCTTTTGGCACAATTGATCTTTACCAAATCTTGCATAATGACCAAGGCAAATCAGCTCTACATGTACTTGCTTACAGTACACTATATTTGTCTTGTGGCCTATCACAAGAAAAGCATCAGAAGAATCTTGACTAACCAAGATACTAAAAAGTCTTCTGGTCCCCATGGTGTTATTCCCACATTTGTATTTAAAGTTGTGCTTCACAGCTAACACTGTCCTTCATCTCTGTATTGTGTTCTACTCAGCTGGCATCTATTCCGTAGCCCATTCAAAAAAACAAGAAAAAAAAAGATATAAAAATTCCATCATTAAACTATCAACCTATTCTCATCGGAGTTCTACCTAACATAACGGAGAAAGTCATTAGGTGTCACTGCCTTAGAGTCCCACAAGTTCATGATTGGCATCAGTATGGATTTTGCCATTTTATATCCACAGCTGATCTCCTAGACATTACTTACTTCAGGACTTATGGAAAATGTATGTGCATTTTCTACATCTCCATGAGGGCTACTCACCTAACTTCTATCCTGTTATCTCCCTTCCACCCTTTTAATTGGATTTACTTTCCTCTCTTGTCATTCACTGCTGGTCATGATGACTGGCTTTCTCTCATTCTCCAAATTTTGATACCAATTCTGAGTACTCTTCTGTTTGATTCTGTGTTCCCTTGCCTACCCTCTTTGAGGTTAGTATGTGTGGGGGGGGGTCATTTATACATAAATAATCTTGTCTTCAAGCTTCAAGATTTTCTATAGCCAGTGCCTTAAACACTGATTTACCATTATTCAGTGGAGTGAGGACAGTTTTTTTTTTTTTTTTTTTTTTTTTCAGTTCTGCAAAATGCAGTCCTATCTTTATTCTCACAAAAAAGATCTCAGGATCATCTTTCCTTATTTTTGTTAACACTCAGTTCACCTTATATTTATCTCTAGTCTCCTTTGATCCAAACACATCACATCATTAAACTCTCCCTGTTGTTCTCATCTAAGTCCTACCTAATATAATTTCCTCATTCTTCAAAAACTTGGTATCCTTTTCCACTCAAGACATTATTTTTTGCCTTTCCAACTGCTAACTCTAGAAATCCCAAATCCACCTAACCCTAGAGTACTGTTACACCATAGTGCACCAAAATCCTGTCTAATTTTTTTTAATTGCGTTAAGAAGAGGGCATTTGACTAATTGTTTTTCTCTCTCTCTCTCTCTCTCTCTCTCTCACATACTCACTCACTCCAGCTGCTTTCTCACAGATAGCACTAAGCAGTGTGTCTTTTCTGTAGGCGCTATTTTTCTGAACTGGCAGCCATTATTCCTTTACTTTCTGCTAAGCCTATAGCACCTGCTCAACATCCATTTATAATTTGACTGCTAATCTGCTGATTGTTTTACTGTTCCTTCTTTTTCATTCCATCTACTTTTGTTGTTTTGTCACAAAATGTTTCCCGAGGACCTCAGCCATTCCAAAAAAAAAGAATATCAGTAGATTTTTTCTCTTAATTCCTGTCGCATATTGTACCGGTTTGCTCACATTCCCACACTGCACCAATAATGAATGTAGCATGGGTTTTGAAACTGTGTGCGTAGAATTGTTATGTTAATCAGTAAGTATATTTACTTAAGTAAGAAAATAGCAGAGAATGTTGTATATTTGCCAGCCAGATTAACTGAGTGGTTAATGTACCTGCTCTCCATCCAATAGTTTCAAATCTGGGTGTGGAATGTCATTGGTAGATGGACAGTAAATTTCATCACCGAATGTGTGGAGACCACTGCCCTGCTTATTAGAGGCCTGAAGTGGCTTGAAAAATTCCTCATTTAGTCTCTAGAGCAGGGTTTCTGGATTCCTTAAAAATGTATAAAAAATACAAATACATGAATAACATAAAGAATAATAATAAAAAAAATTCTTAATCCATGCATGGTGCTAATGTATTGTAGGTCATTAACCTTTCATGGGTGGGAGTCACATAAAAATTAGATCCTTGAGAAGATTAGAACTGTAATGGATGAAAGATTAATAATAGTTTCATCACATTTTATGGCAGTTTATTAATGTTATTAATTGCACAAATGCTAGTAATTAATAATTCAATATCGAAAACAATAAAAATTTATTTATCCGAGTTATGATTTTGAATTTTCTAGAAAGATCTTGTGGCTGCAACTAGCAGTCTCTCAGATCATCTAAGGACTTATGAAATTGAGGTAAGTTAGACATACATTTTTCTTTTGACATGTATTGCATTTCATCCTTAATATAGTTGAGCATGTCTTTAAATAATTAAATTTAAATTTTTTTAAAGATTTAAATTAAAAGCTTTATTCATACAACAAGAGCCTGTGTAGCTCAGTGGATGTGGTGTTTGCACACCACGGCGCTTGGCCGCACGAAGGAAGACCTGGTTTCAAGTCTAGTCGGCGACTAGAAGAAATTTTTCTAAGACTTTTTTCGACCGGTTCCCGAGTTAGTCGATCTCTGGCACGGGCAAGCAGGTTTTTCCTCCCGGAAACTCGGGTTTTTTGTCCTGTAAACTCAAGAAAATCGACCGTAGAACCCACATTATTTCAGACATTAAATATATCGTGTTAGGGACCACGAGATGCCGGCACATTTGAGCCGTCTCTCTTCACTGTGTACCGCTTAATTAGTGATAGCCTTGGGCCATCTATCTCTGATTGGTACCAGTGGAGATTGAACTGCCCACTCAGTCTCCAAAAGTTAGATAGGGCTAAATGGCCTCGCCTACTCCCCGTATATGGGAATAAAAAGGCGTTAACTGATTTTTTTTTTTGATTTGATTTCATGCAACAAACATTTATTTATGCTATTTCGTATCTCATGTGTTTAAAAAGCTCATACTATGAGTATTATTTAAGCATTTCTGATTTCTTTCCAATATATTCATTTACTTTAAAAATAATTCTAGTTTCCCCAAACTGTTAAAATCTCAGATATTATATTCACCTCCCTTAGTCTTAATATTAAGACAAGAAAGATGTAATGCAAAGAAAACATTGTTTAATTAAAATAACTTACAAATATAATTATTTACATAAAATTCATTAAAAATGAGTTTCAGAGAGATACTTTCTCACTCACACATTTAATTTTGTGAATTAAAAAAATCTAACAAACAAAACAAAATTCTCTGTAAATCTAGAAGTAACAACTTCAGCTTTCCAATGTGATTGATTCACTCAGTTTCCAAATGAGAGCTGTCTGACTAATTCACAGTCTGCATTCTTTACAAATAAAATAACCTGGTCCTACCTCAGGATGTGTATGTAAAAAATATTGGAAAAATTACCCTGCTTCAGAAAGTAATCCATGAAGAGAAAATACTCAGAGTAATGTTTTTGGTTTTATAGTTCTCTAAACAAATCTTCATTACATGAATTCAATTCCTTTCTTTGTCTAAATAATACAGTTTCCTTCATATCATCAGTATTCTAATTCGTATACTATCATGAAAAAACACAGTTTTGAATGTGTTTTTTCATGATACATTCCACAACTCTCTGCTTGAAAATAAAATGTTCTATGTTCAGTTTTGTCTGTTGACAGGAACAAATGCAGGATTAAATAAACAAACACTAGATCAAAACTAGTACTTGAATTTCTTCTTATTATTTGGCACTACAGCCCCATGTAGGGCCTTGGCCTCCCATTTTTGGGTTTTGTAACTCACTACGAGGTGGGGTCGTTACCCCCATGCTCAACCATGCGTAATTGTCTATGAAGCGTTGTTTTCTTAAGACCCATTTGCCTGCTTTGCAGGAGGAAAAACCCCAGATAAACTAGGGAGAAAAACCCTGCAGTCCACGCCCAAGACTGGCTAACTTGGCTATGTCTGAGGAAGATCCTTAAGCTCTTCATGTCGGCGATGAGAATCGAACGCAGGACAGTACTTGAATTTATTCTTTCCAAAGCTTGCACTACTATTTATCTTTTAAAACAAGAAACATTAGGTGCCTTCTAGATTTTCAAATGGTGGTCATACACCATTTGAAAGAATTAAATACTTGCAGATAAATCTGTGTTTCCAAATACATTCCTACAACTCTCTCTCCTCCTTTAAACAGAACCCGTGTTATTCTTCTCATCTCTACAGTGATGTCACAAACACCTGTTGCTTAGCTATCCAGATACTTATATGTGTGTATATGCATGCATCCAAGCTCAAACTACTGGTATAACTTAATGGTGTTCTCCTCATATAGGTAGAACCACTCCATTGTGAATGGAGTGTCTAATCTTCCCTGGTTGGTGAGAGTGTACATGAAGTGATTACCTGAGTTGTAGCTGGTCATATGAGAACTTACAAAGAAGGGGTATATGTGGAACTACAAGACTGGTGATTATGAAAAACTTAGAAGACAACTGGGAGCTGTAGCATGGAAAGAGGAGTTGAGTGGGAAGGAGACACACTGTGTGGGCATTGATCAAGAACTATTTAACAGCAGTAATGCTTGAGTGTATTCTAAAGGTTAAAAGGCTAACCAGTATAAGAGTAAAATGGATGAATGAAGAGATTAAATCTGGAAGAAGAAGCTATGGAGGCAATACAAGATGGATATTGGTAATGATCAGTTGCACGAAGAGCACAAAGAACAGGCCAGGACTCTGTTGGTAAAGACAGCAGAAATGCAGTTTGAGAATAAATTAGCCAATCAAGCCAAGAAAAATCCTAGGAGTTCTTTCATTATGTGGCAAGTAGAAGAAAAAATGACTATGGGAGGATGATGCTCGTTGTTGACACTGCAGATTGGTAACCAATGCAGAGGATATAGTTGAAGTATTCAGTGATCAGTTTATCAGTATATTTCATCCTTGTGAAGGGTGACATCATGAGAAGCTGCAGTGTAGAAGGTATGGTGGAGAGGAATTAAGTCAACTTGATGTTAATAAGGCAATAGGACTTGACAATATATTGCCACATTTCTTCAGAGAATGCTCTTTGGAATTAGGGTTCCCATTCATCCTGTTTTTCCTGGGGACAGTCCCATTTTTTATAAAAAAAAATGTCCCGAGTTAATTCCAAAAGTCTCGCTGTTTTAAGTATCCATAAGGAAAAAATGGATAAACGGATTTTATTTTGTTTTTAGTACCAATTTCTATTACAATGTTGATAATAATAAATTTTATTTATTTATTATTTATAATAATAATCATTAGTATTATAAATAATATAACTAACTAATAGTAACTAATGGCAATGTTCTTTTTTCCCATGCTTCTGTTATAACAGTATCTTCTTCTCTTCTGTCTAAGACGGGTTGAGTCTTCCCTTGAGCAGGATCTTCCAGTCTTCTCTATTCCTTGCTGTTCGAAAAAGTTCCTTATATGTTCTGCATTCCGAAATGTTCTTTATTAATTTCAGCCAGGTAATTCTTGGTCTTCCGGGTCTTCTTTTTTCAGTCAGAAAAGTATTGATTAGGATGTTAGGAAGTCTGCCTGCGTCCATGCGTACAGTGTGGCCAAACCACCTCAGTTGTTCTTTTCTAATTTTTTCTATTATTGTCTTTTTATGCAATAATTCTTGTCTAACTGTGCTGTTTGTTTTCTTTTCTATCCAACTTGTTCTATTTATTTTTCTTAAGCATTTCATTTCAAATGCCAGCAGTTTTTTCTCCTCTCTTAACTATCCACGCTTCTGATCCATAGATGACTGTTGATTCATATAATTTGATTTTGGCTTGCTTAGATATCTTAAAATGATTTGACCAGATTTTTCTTATATCTTCAATATTCCCGGTTTAAGTCTTCTTGTTTACTATTGTTACTGCTTTTACTGAGAATTCCTCTGTAATTTCTCTTGTAGTGTAATGGAAGACTTTTTAGGTTGTTTTGTTGGTATGCTTCTTGGCATTTCTTAGCTTTTTCTTCTAGCCATTTTTCTTTGGCTGTTTTGCATAGGTTATCAACTTTATTTTTTAGAGGCCAAGATACTTGTAAACCAACAAAATTTCATTGTTTTGTTGGTTTACAAGTATCTTGGCCTCTTTTTTCTCTTCTATTATAGCTATGATTTCTTGGGTTATCCACTGTTTGTTTATTTTCGGTTTGGTACCTAGAGTGTCTTTTGCAATTGATAACACTGTTTCTTTTTCTTCTTCCCAGTATTTTACGCTGTTCTGGAAGATGGAGGGTTTTAATTTCAAGCACATCTGTTCTAAAAATCGACTTCTGCTTGAGCTATCTTTTAGTTTTGATGTTTTCTTCTTTTCTGATATTGTCAGTGTCAAAATCAAAGCTTCTTAATGTTCGTACATTATTTAGTGATCTTTTCCATTGTTTGTTTATGATGATATAGTCTATGCAGTTCTTTATATTACCATCTGGAGATGTCCATGTATATTTATTATTAGGGCGTTGATAGAACAACGTGTTTGCAATCATTAGATCGTTTGCTTTACAGAAGTGGAGTAATTGTCCTCCTCTGTCATTAAGCTCTCCATATCCAAATTTCCCCATCACATCTTTTTTGTCTGCTGTGAACTGTCCTATTTTGGCGTTAAAATCTCCCATCACTATTGTGAGTTCTCTATTTTTGGAATTATCTATTTCCTGTTGTAGTTCTTCATAGAAATTTTCTATTTCTTCCTCTGAATGGTTACTGTCTGGTGCATATATTTGGATTATTTTAATTGTTTGACCTTTTTTCTTTTGTTTGAAGTTTGGCTGTGATTATTCTGGGAGACACTGGTTTTATTTCAATTACTGAGTGTGCAAGTTTCTTTTCAATTAATAATGCAACTCCTTCTCTGTGTATGTTATCTTTTCTTCCTGAGAAGTATAGTCTTCCTTCTGGTAAATCCATGAATCCATATTCGCACCAATATGTCTCTGATAAACCTAAAATACTCCATTTCAGTCTTTTTAAATTTTCCTGTACTAATTGCAATTTTCCAGGTCGGTATAATGATCTTATGTTGAGGGTGGCCACGTGTTACACATCCTTGGCTGACCACATTGCTGATTTTTCACCTGTTCTATGTGGTCTTCGAGTAGGTGCGTCTGCTGTCCTGTACGAAGTAGCACTATCTCGGTTTGTAGACTTTCTCGGGCTCATGGAAGTTACTAGCTCATTGAAGACACTAAAGCCACTAAAGTCACCCACGTGGCTTTAGTGTCACTCTTTAGTGGCATAATAATGTAGCCAGCTTGCCATGCCTCTGCTACATCCTTTGGTCCACGACTCTTTATTCAGAGCAACCCATTTGAGTTTTTCCACATCCACCACCAGGGGGGCGTGCCTGGTAGGAGTGTGGTCTCCCCAAGTTGGTCTCTCCCCCCCCCCCAACAGTATCTTACTCGATCAATACTTTGTGTGTTTTAATTTTTATCATTTTCTATCCCTATAATGTCGAAACGTAAGTGCAGTATTAATGATTATATTTGAAGAGAATTTCCTTTCATTAAAGGTGTAGATGAAAATGTGGAATGTACTTTATGTAACTGTAAATTTTGCATTTCGTGGTTGACTGCATCTGACTGACCATGGTCGGTCAGACATAGTCAACCACGTGAAAATGAAAAAACAAAGCTACTGTTCGAAGTAAGGCTTCCAACTGCAGTATAAGTAATTTTTTAATTGTGAAAACCAAGAGGGAAGGGGGAAAAGAGTTATCACTGGCAGCGCAGGAAGCAACCTTCACGTATCACACAGCCATAACCACAGCTTTAACTCCATGGACTGCACAACAACAATCGTGAAAAAAATTTTCAACGATAAATTCAGGTGTTCACAAACAAAGTGCAAGGCAATAATAACCAATGTTATTGCAACCAGTATCATCGACAGGGTGTAGCATAGAGGTAGCCTGCCTCACACCGCGGCTTAATAAGGGCGCTCGTCAGCCATATTGTGGTAGGCTCTGTCGCTAGAGGCTTTGTCGCTATTAAGCCTCCAACATGAATTGTTGTACACTAACAATTCATGTTGGGGGGCTTAATGGATTGTATACAGCACTCAGAAAGGATTAAAACAGAATTTAATTCTTCCTATATTTTGTCTCAGTCAAAGAGACATCTTCAGGGATTACAAAAAAACTAATGTAACATAAATACAAATAACATTCACTGTTATTTATATTTATAAAATTAACTGGTTAGTGAATGTTCAATTACATTCATTAACCAGAGGAAATTTTTCTAACACTCTCTTCAACCTAGTTCCCAAGTTAGTCAATGGCACAGGTGTTTTTTTTTTTTAGTTACCTTCCTCTTTTGAGATATAGCCCCCTCCATACACAACCTGCTGATACTTATCTGACAACCAACAAGCTATCAAACTCACTAGTCTTATCTAATCCCATCTTCGCTTGATTGAACAGCGGGAAGGAGTGATGACAGGAGGCCATCCCTGGAAGTTACAAAAGGAAACTGTGTGCAAGAGGGTGAGGAGTGGTTTCTTTGCATGGAGGGTGGTTGAACCATGGAATACATTGCCTGATGGAGTGGGTGAGAGTGGGAACGTTTGATGAGTTCAAGGAGTGGTATGATGGACTTTGTGTTTCTTAGGGGGTACCTCCCCTCGATTAGTCTCGATAGACTTTGTGTTTCTTAGGAAGGATCTCCCACGATGAGTCTTTTGACTCCATGGAGTCCTGAATAATAATAATAGATGCTAGCTTATCATGTATCCTAGTCCTCAGCAACTTCTCTAACACCTTAACAACAACCCTAGACACACAGACTGGCCTATAATTTGTAGCCTCAGTTTCACATCTTCCCCTTTTTGTGAAGTGAAACAATTTTTCCCACTTTCCATTCCTTTCAGACTCACCCTGTTGCAAGACTCATGTTAAGAAATGCCATTATTTTAGGGTTCCCATAATGTTTTACTAAAATCTGGAACATTCTGAAATTTTTACTTAAAAAACCCAGGACATTTCACAAACAAACAGGACATGTTAAAAATTAAGAAAACGAAAAATAAAACTATTATATGTTGCAGTTAAATTAAATACTGCTATAAACATACATTAACATTAAATCCACTTTAAAAAAGGATTATTAATCACAAACATATTTAATTAGAAAAATATTTATCAGATTTATGAACCTGTTTAAGAATTTTTTTTTCTTTTGATATTTGATCATAGAACTCAGCAGAAGAGAAATTCTTAAAATATGTCTTTACAATGATTAAAGCTTTTACTGTCTCAATTTTAAGTCTGTTTTTTTCATCTGTCCAGAGCGTATTTATTAATGAAAAAACACATTCAACAGCTGCATTAGTTCCTGGCAGTGCTAAACAAAAACTAACTAGGCATTAAATACTCCAAGAATTTATACATCGCTTTGTAAAATGACCAAACAACAAAAACTAACTAGGCATTTAATACTCCAAGAATTTATACCCCGCTTTGTAAAATGACCAAACATTTCACACCATTTATCACTGACACTTTGATCCTTCTGTTCACTCCACACTTCAAATTTGCTTTCACAATATTTTTTCACACATACAAACTCATCAAATAAGTCCTCTTCATTCACAGTAAAACCTGGTGAAACTGTCTGCATGAATACGTAGCTTTCTTGTATGTTCTTGCAAGTCACGGGATCCTTTCCCTTGAAATTAATCCAATTCATAGACTGAAGAGGTATGAGAAATAGTGGAGTAGAAATCTATTGCATAGCTTTCAAACTTTTCAACTGTTGTGTCCTTTTTCTAATCCTTTTCACAGTAGATGTAAGATACTCTTCTGCCTTCCTACAATTTAACCTTTCCACCAGTTTGTTTGTTTCATCCTTCACTTCAATTACTGTTATATCTTGTTTTTCAATACATTTAATGGTATCATAAAAGGTTTTTAACTGGCTGGCAAGGAAATGCAGGAGTGTAATTGAAAGTGGATTTTCAAAGAAATTTTTGAGACTGATAAGACATTTGTCAATAGAAAGAAAATATGACTTCAATGAAGGGAACATGTCAATAACCCTCTGGATTGCAGGCAGAAGAGAGAGCCATCTTGTCTTGCTGCTACTGTGTTTGTGAATTCACAAAATGAATTCACAAAATGAACTGAATTCACAAAATGATTTCAGTTCCTCAACTCATACACAATATATGTGGAAATGTTGGTAAATCTTGTTAATTATTAACTGAAGATTGATAGTTAAGCAATCTGAAACAGACTGCACAGCATTATGTATCACATGTGCAGGGCAGCCGATTCCAATTAAATTGTTTACGGTGTTTTCTTGAATTTTAAAGTACAGTTTATTCTTTCTCTTTCTCTTCTTTCCACCAAAGTTTGTATTTGTATTATCTGCTAATATAGCAGTAACCTTATTCAAGAGATCTAACTTCTCTAACACTTCCAACACATAAGAAAAGTTTCACCACCTAAATTAATTAACCCTAACACATTCACCTTCACACCTTTTTCTGGATGATAGTATCTAATGACCAGAGGCACTAATTTCACGTCAAAGTGGTTTGATGAAACCCTCATAGAAAATTTAACCTAACACAGACATATTGGTAAGCTTTGACATCTCCTCATTGTTTACCAATATTCCTTTAATTGATACCTTAATCCTCATAAAAAACGTTTTTCCTTCTGACATCTTAGATATCTTTTCATCTATTCTGGTTATTGTTCTTGGAAGAACAAAATCTACAATCAGATAGAGGGGAACTGCCATGGGTTTCCCTCTCACTCACTCTTGCCAATTTTTATATGAAAGATTTTGAAAAATGAGCCATAGACACAGCCCCTCTCAAATCTTCTATCTAGCTAAAATATGTAGATGATGTGTTCTCTGTTTAGCCTCATGGCCCAGACACATTAAACTCCTTCCTCAGTCACCTCAACAGCCTACATCCAAGAATCCAGTTCACAATGGAAAAGGAAAAGAACAATTGTTTACCCTTCCTAGACAGCTTAGTTACATGCCTTCCCAACGGTACACTTTCCTTCACGGTATACCCACGCACACAGGCAGATACATTCACAAACTCTCCCATCACACCCCGGTCAACAATATGGCATTATTAAAACTCTTACCAAGAGAGCCCACAATTTTTGTTCCAGTGAAACCGCCCTTACTACTGAGCTTGACCACATACACAACACTTTTCTCTCCAATGGTTATAGCGATGGGGTGCTTAAGGGTCCAAGCTGTATAACTGAGAGGAGACCTCCACATAGCCTTTAAAGGAATGCGGAGAACCGACCAGGGCTTCTGACCTAATGTCCAATCCTCACCTTCTCGTGGTGCACCCTGTTGGGTATCTACTTTGATACTGAACGAACGAGGATGGGCTGGCAATTTGGGATTTAGCCGACCAAATTGTATTCTTATTGATTAAACCAAAATAAAAAATGATGGTACAACATGACAAAATTTCATGCCGGCTGGAGCGTCGCCTGGTTAAACAAGGCCCCTGTTGTTTTCGCCAGGGAACCAGGGCGAACAGCGAAAAGTCAGCTACTGGAACAAATCTGAAAACAAACCCCAACTCAACATCACCAGAGTTAAAGATCGGTACTATCAACGTAAGAAGCCTGAATGGCAAAGAAATGGAGCTAGCTGAGGAATTAGATAAGTACCAGATCGACATAATAGGGGTGACTGAAACAAAAAAGACCAAAACTGGTGAGATCTTTCTGAGCAATAAATACAAAATGTTATATTCAGGCAATAACAATCAAGGAAAAGAAGGAGTAGCCATAGTATTCAACACAAAATACGAGGCTAATCTTCTTGAATGGCAGTCAGTCTCAAGTAGAGTAATGTGGGCAAATATGAGAATGGGGAACTGGACAATGAGACTTATTTGTGCCTATGGTCCCACAGAAGGTTCTACTAAGGTAGAAGTGGAGGAATTTTTTGAGGCTTTAGAAAAAGCAACTGACACAATGAAAAAGGAAAAGTTGGTCCTTGTTGGGGATCTAAATAGTAGAGTAGGAAATGATTGTGAGACATACAAAAATATTTTGGGAAAATTTGGAGAAAAGAGCAAAGCTAATAATAATGGCAAATATCTGTTGGATTTCTGCTCAGGACATGGACTGGTTATTACTAACACCATGTTCCAACATAAAAATGTGGGCAAATTCACATGGAGAGAAGAGGCTAGGAATAAGAAAAGTCTCATTGACTATGTTATTGTTGATAGTGATGTTTTCTCCCTGGTGCAGGACACCAGAGTGTACAGAGGATTTGAAATTGGAAGTGATCACTATTTAGTCTTGAGCAGGATAAAATTGAATTTCATATTGAAAAGAATGACATGTAAGAAAGTTTTAAAGCGAATAAAAGTTGAGCAGCTCTCAGATGTAAAGTGTAGACTAAAATACAGAAATATTATTGAAAAGAAAATGAAAGAGTTTGAGAACAGGAATCAAACCTTGGAGATTCAGTGGCAAACTCTGAAGGAAACATTGATTGATTCTGCCAGAGAGGCATGTGGTGAGGTTGTGTGCAAAGATAAAAAAATCAGAACTCCCTGGTGGACACAGGAAGTTAAAGAGGCAGTGAAGGAAAAGAAGAAAGCATATCAAAAGTTCCTGGCAAATAAGTCAGCTTTTACTCTTACAGAATACAGAGACAAATGTAAGAAAGCTAAACAGTGTGTAAAACTAGCTAAACAAAAGTCATGGGAGGACTTTGGCAAGAATATAGAAAATAAATATCAAGAAGGTGGCAAAATATTCTTGAGGTTGTTGAAGAAGCTTAGGAATGGAGGAAAGAGTGCTGTAAAAGGAATTAGAGATGATAAAGGTGAAATTAAAACAGGAGAAAAAGATATCCTTGAAGTATGGAGTAATTACTTTGAAAAACTGCTAAATGAAACAAGCAGTGATGACAGCACAGTGATAAAAAACACTGACCAGGCATGCAGTCAGGAATACATATCCATACTTGAAGTAGAAAAAGCCATCAAAGGCTTGAAATGTGGAAAGGCAGCAGGAGTAGATGATATTCGACCAGAAATGCTGAAGTATGGTGGTATAAGAGTCTTACAGTGGCTGCACTGCATAGTTCAGAAAACCTGGACAGAGGGACGAATTCCCGATGATTGGAGTAGAGCTCTCATAGTACCCATATATAAAAAGGGAAATAAAACTGAATGTGAGAATTACAGAGGTATTTCCCTACTGAGTGTTCCTGGCAAGATCTATGCAAGTATACTTGAGAAACGGTTGAGAAGAATTGTGGAAGAAAAGCTTGGTGAAGAACAAGCTGGATTCAGGCCAAATAGAGGCTGTCAGGATCAGATCTTCACTTTACGACAAATAGTCGAGAAAGCAAGGGAATATAACAAAGATCTGTATTTAAGTTTTGTCGATTTGGAAAAGGCATATGACAAGGTGCCAAGAGAGAAGCTATTCAATACGCTGCAGTTATATGGTGTCAATGGGGCATTATATCAAGCAATACTTAGTCTTTATTTGAGTTGTGAGTCAGCAGTTAGAATTGAAGGAAGTACAGGAAGATGGTTTAATGTTAAATCTGGTGTGAGACAAGGATGTACATTATCCCCTCTGTTATTCATTATCTATATGGATCACATTATGAAGGAATGTGGTATTAAACCTGATATCAAAATTGGAGATGTTAATGTCAGCTCTTTGCTTTATGCGGATGATGTTATACTTGTAAATAAATCCGCTACAAGTCTGCAAGATTCTCTGACTAAATTGAATAGCTGTTGTAATAGATATGGTATGAAGGTCAGCAATAAAAAGACAAAGACAATGAAAATAGACAGAATCATTGAAAATGTCAACTGTGTTGTGAATGGAGAACCTGTGGAACAAGTAAAACATTTCAGCTACTTAGGCACAATTTTTACTGAAGATGGTAAACTAAATATAGAAATAGACAACAGAATCAGCAAAGCTGGTATCGTGGGAAGTCAATTGAATAAATTCATATGGAATAAGAAAGAAATTAGTCGGAACACTAAATTAACTGTATACAAGACTGTGTTCAAACCAATTTTAACTTATGGATCTGAGAGCTGGGTCAGAAGTAAAACACTTGACCAAAGACTAGAGACCGCAGATATGAGAGTCCTGAGAAAGATTAGAGGCGTGAACAGATGACATCAATGGCAATATCATATTAAAAATGAGGATATTAGGAAAGAACTTGACATTGTCAGCATCCAGGAATGCGTTAGCAGAGCTAATCTCAGATGGTATGGTCACTTAAATAGAATGGGAGAGGAAAGATTAGCAAAACAAGTGTTCTCTGCCAGGTTGGCAGGAAACGACCCAGAGGAAGACCAAGATATAGGTGGATTGATACGGTACAAAGTGCCTTAGACGATAGAAATATAAGATCTGATAATGTTGGAGTCTTGACAAGTAACAGACTGATTTGGAGGAAAATTGTAGATAGGAAGTTAGTAATGATGTAATTTTTTCATGTAGTACTGTCATATCCTGTACACCCCTTGAGGGTACATGGCAGGAATTTGATGATGATGATGATGATGGTTATAGCGATCACAGCATTAAAAAAAATAATCAGGTCCTTTCCCATTCCCTGGTCTTCTCTCCAGAAAGAGTTTAGAAATGCCATCACTATACCCTACATCTGTGGCACATCCAAAAAAATAGCCAAGATTTTAAAAAAGTACAACCTACACACAGCATTTAAGCCCCACCATAAACTTGCTACCCTTATCCGCTCTACAAAAGATCAGCTCCCTCCTCTCTCAGTGCCTGGAGTCTATAAAGTACCCTGTTCCTGTAAACTGGCATACTTTGGACAGACAGGCAGATCAGCTACTATCTGCCTGGAGGAACATAAGTCATACATCTGCAACCACGACTATGGTCAGTCAGGCCTGATGGACCATGTCTTGGATACAACCCACAGGATCTCATGGGAAAAAACCACCATGCTCCACCACAGCAAATTCAAAAGAGAGAGACTATTCTTAGAATCAGCAGCAGCTCTCAGGAATCAACAAAATCTTAACAAATATGGTTGCATTAAGCTTCCTAAGATTTGGGAAACGCTTATCACCAGATGTCCCACTTTACATTCCAGGCCACCTACAACCACCTTCGAGGTGGAGTCCTATCTAGGTGGAGCGCCCTTAGAGGGCACTCCACCTAGATAGGACTTTAGTGTCACACATGTGGTTGGGCTTAGTATTGTTTGTCATTTGTATTTATGTTACATTAGTTTTTTTGTAATCCCTGAAGATGTCTCATTGACTAAGAAGAAATATAGGAAGAATTAAATTTTGTTTTAATCCTTTCTGAGTGCTGTATACAATCCATTAAACCTCCAACATGATGTCCTCACAGCACTTAGGCCTCTACACACAGACACTAACAATTCCTGTTAGTGTAGCAAGTGCAGAAAGAAGTTTTTCCAAGCTTAAACTGATTAAAAATTATTTGGAAACAGCAATGGCTTAAGAAAGATTGGTTGGCCTAGTGACTATAACAATAGAGGCAGACATAGCTTATAATTTAAATTTAGAAGAGCTTATAAACAATTTTATTGTGCAATATCATCGTAGAGCAAACGTTTAATTAATATTATTATGCAATCATTTTGCATTAATATTTCTCTTGTAATAAAAACAAAATAGCAATTGGAGATTCTCTTATAATTTTGTCTTATAATCCATCAGGGGCAATATTTAATTGTTTGTCTCAGGGCATGATCTAATCTAGCGACGGCTGTGATTGCTCCATTAGCAACAAAGCAGATTGAGGAAGAGCTAAAAGAAGTTCGTTTTATATCAGTACCAATCAATTCATCAAACCACTTTGACATGAAATTAGTGCCTCTGGTTATTAGATACTATCATCCAGAAAAAGGTGTGAAGGTGAATGTGTTGGAGTTTGTTAATTTAGGTGGTGAAACTTTTCTTATGTGTTGGAAGTGTTAGAGAAGTTAGATCTCTTGAATAAGGTTACTGCTATATTAGCAGATAATACAAATACAAACTTTGGTGGAAAGAAATAAAAAAATAAACTGTACTTTAAAATGCAAGAAAATACTGTGAACAGTTTAATTGGAATCGATTGCCCTGCACATGTGATACATAATGCTGTGCAGACTGCTTCAGATTGCTTAGCTATCGATCTTCAGTTAATAATTAACAAGATTTACCAACATTTCCACTTATATTGTGTACGAGTTGAGGAACTTAAATCATTTTGTGAATTCACAAACACAGAGTATAAAACTGTTTTGGGTAGCAGCAAGACAAGATGGCTCTCTCTTTTGCCTGCAATCCAGAGGGTTATTGACATGTTCCTTTCATTGAAGTCATATTTTCTTTCTATTGACAAATGTCTTATCAGTCTCAAAAATTTCTTTGAAAATCCACTTTCAATTACACTCCTGCATTTCCTTGCCAGCCAGTTAAAAATCTTTCATGATACCATTAAATGTATTGAAAAGCAAGATATAACAGTAATTGAAGTGAAGGATGAAACAATCAAACTGGTGGAAAGTTTTGTTAAATTGTAGGAAGGCAGAAAAGTATCTTACAACTACTGTGAGAAAACAGTTGCAAGAATTAGAAAAAGGACACATAACAGTTGAAAAGTTTGAAAGCTATGCAATAGATTTCTACTGCACCGTTTCTCATACCTCTTTAGTCTATGAATTGGATTAATTTCAAGGGAAAGGATCCCGTGACTTGCAAGAACATACAAGAAAGCTACGTATTCATGCAGACAGTTTCACCAGGTTTTACTATGAATGAAGAGGACTTATTTGATGAGTTTGTATGTGAAAAAATATTGTGAAAGCAAATTTGAAGTGTGGAGTGAACAGAAGGATCAAAGTGTCAGTGATAAATGGTATGAAATGTTTAGTCATTTTACAAAGCGGGGGTATAAATTCTTGGAGTATTAAATGCCTAGTTAGTTTTTGTTTAGTACTGCCAGGAACTAATGCAGCTGTTGAATGTGTTTTTTCATTAATAAATACGCTCTGGACAGATGAAAAAAACAGACTTAAAATTGAGACAGTAAAAGCTTTAATCATTGTAAAGACATATTTTAAGAATTTCTCTTCGGCTGAGTTCTATGATCAAATATCAAAAGAAAAAAAAATTCTTAAACAGGTTCATAAATCTGATAAATATTTTTCGAATTAAATATGTTTGTGATTAATAATCCTTTTTTTAAAGTGGATTTAATGTTAATGTATGTTTATAGCAGTATTTAATTTAACTGCAACATATATAATTGTTTTATTTTTGGTTTTCTTAATTTTTAACATGTCCTGTTTTTTTTGTGAAATGTCCTGGGTTTTTTAAGTAAAAATTTCAGAATGTTCCAGATTTTAGTAAAACATTATGGGAATCCTAAATTAATGGCATTTTTTAACATAAGTCTTGCAACAGGGTGAGTCTGAAAGGAATGGAAAGTGGGAAAAATTGTTTCACTTCACAAAAAGGGGAAGATATGAAACTGAGGCTACAATTATAGGCCAGTCTGTGTGTCTAGGGTTGTTGTTAAGGTGTTAGAGAGAAGTTGCTGAGGACTAGGATACATGATAAGCTAGCATCTAAATTGAAACAGATGGGATTAGATAAGACTAGTGAGTTTGATAGCTTGTTGGCTGTCAGATAAGTATTAGCAGGTTGTGTATGGAGGGGGGGTTGTATCCCAAAAGAGGAAGGTAACGAAAAAAAAAACACCTGTGCCATTGACTAACTTGGGAACTAGGTTGAAGAAAGTGTTAGAAAAATTTCCTCTGGTTAGTGAATGTAATTGAACATAGAACATGCAGCCTAGTGCTGTGAATACAAATGCATTGCCACCCAGGCTACTTTATGAAAATAGAAATGAATTTATATGGAAATTTTAAGAGTTTGTATATGTGATGATGTGAGATAAAACAAAAGAGATATGCCAAAAACAGCCTCTTTTTACTAAAGGTGTGTGTGTGGGGGGGGGGGATAATTACTTCCTGACAAAACATGACATTTGAAAATATATGTGTGTCTAGTATTAACCGCCGGCCTGATTAGCCGAGTGGTTAGCATGTCTGCTCTCCAGCCAAGGGCCTGCAGGTTAGAATCCCGCCGTGGGCATTGATATTTGGGATTATCCTACAAACTTTGTGTGGAAAGTGAATCTGCGACCCAACCACTTATTCTAGCAGAAGACATCATTGCCAAAACCATATGCGGTACGGCATCTACAGACGTCAAATGTGAAAAAAGTATTAACCTGCTGAGATATATCTTAAACTGTTTACGTAATCAATATTGAAATCTGTAACCCAAATGTTAACATGCGAAGGAAGTCTAATGCCATTTTCTGCTTTGTTTATTGAGACATGAGTTGATAATAATAACCAAGAAAAGCCTACTCTCTTAGCTTCCTGAACATTATTACAAGAAGTAGAATACATAAAATCTAAGAAAATAACCTTGAAGCTCTGCAATACTTTCAGTGTGTGACTTTCAGCTATTTCATAAACAAATAGAAAGCTTTCTTCTTCAACTGTTCAAGAAGTTGAAAATTTTTTATGTTCTGGGAATCTATGAGCATTCTGCTCAAGATACTCTGAATGCTTAAGAAGCTGCATTCTGTCCTGTCTGAAAGCTTTCTTTGTTTTTAGATTTTGTGTAGGATAATTTCTTGCAGTGATATTACTTGGCATTTATCAGATCATTTGCTCCTGTGTTTTATCTTTGGGCAGTTGGGAGTTATGCAGCTATTTGTTGTGTAAAACATAAACATGCAAGCATTATGAAGTAGAACAATTGACTTGCAGAGCATGCTATTATCTCTGCACATAAATTCTACTGGAAAATTTCCACAAGAGCAGAATCTATAAAGAAGATAAACATAGCCCAATAGGCTCTGTGTAGCTTCTTTGTGAGAAGTAGTGTTGCTTGACATTGCTCATTGATGTTAATTTTTTTAATACCTTTTAATAAACCTTTCTGTGAATTGTTGCAGTCAGTGCATTCAACTAAACTACAGCCAACTCTTCATTTCATATCTGCATTGTTAATCCTTCTGTCATCATGTTTGCTTTTACTGTTAATAATCCATCTTTCAAATCATACCAGTGATGCCCATGATACTTTGGGCAAAATTCTATAAATAAATAAAACTTATTATATGGGACCCTCTATGGAATCCAAATATTACTTTTATGCACACAGTACCTGCTATTTCTTTTTAAGCTCATTAACTGACAAAGCACTCATCACTTCCCCTGGGCTTCTCTTCAACTCATTCACCACTCTTCAAGGAAAAATGTTAACCAGACTCTTTCACACATCTGGGGATGACCTCTTGTTCTTTCCTGTCTGTATTGTCCTCATTGACTGTCAGGACAATACTATTACCTATTGACTAAACTTCAAATCACAGAAGGCGGTTTGACTTAGATACACTTCTACATATGAAATATGTAGAAGTGCATTAGCCATATTAAGTTGTACCTATGGTTAATCAAGTAGGTTCGATGGATGAATAATATCATTAAGCATGAGCTTCAAAAAAGAAAATGCTGAAATGCTGTGGAGGATATATAAAGAGAAAGGTGACCATCAGATTCATGAACAGTAGAAGGGACAGGCAAGAAAGGTGACCAGTGTGGTAAGGATGGCAAAATCAGATTACAAGAAGAAACTAGCTGAGCAGGCCAAAGGAAATCCCAAAGAATTCTTTCACTATGTTATTATTATTACGGGTATCTCCATTGAGTCAGTAGACTCATCGTGGGAGATCCAAACTAGCAAAACAATATCTGTCATATCTCTTCTTGAATTCATTTATAGACGAAGAGCTCACAACTAAGTCAGACAATGAATTCCATTCATTCACCACCCTCCAGGCAAAAAACTTTGTTCTGACACTCTTGTTAACCACACTCTTCTTTAATTTCCAGGGATGACCTCTTGTTCTTCCATCACTATCACATAGCTGAAACATTTCCCCTGCATCAATCCTGTAAAAACCTTTCAGTAATTTAAATGTTTCTATCATATCCCCTCTTTTCTGCCTATCAACCAACCTCTGCAATCCACAAGCTCTCAATCTATCAATGTAGGGAGCATTTTTTACATCACTCGCCAACTTGGTCACTCTTCTCTGAACCCTCTCCACAGCCTCCTCATCTCCAAGGAATCCAGGTGACTAGACCTGAGCACAGTAATCCAAATGTGGAAGTATCAACGCTTTATAAAGGGTAATAATAACCTCTTTATCTCTGGATGTCAGTGTGTTCCTCAACAACCAAGTAATCCTATGTGCAATCTTGGACACCTTAGCAATGTGTCCTCTATATGTGTAACTATATATAAGTTCATCTCATTTCAGAAATATATATGTCACTCATTTCAGTAGTCCCATGCAGATTTTTATCCCCTCTCTTCTGCAATTTATTCTGCGAATAAGGATTAATAAATATACAATCAGTGCTAAAGTTTCTCTCTCTTACACTCAGCCATTTCAATATTAGTTTCCTTGCCCAATTACTTCAACTTGTTCAGAAAACAGTATAACTTCTTCAATCACCTATGTCCTTCCATGTTCAGATGTAGCCCATCTCTAGCATACAATATGGTAGGTAAGAGGAAGACTGACTAAGGAAGAATAACCTTAATGAGTGCTGATGGTCACAAGATTACAGAAGCAGATAAAATACACTCGAGTCTCTTTTTATGCAGTAGATATGTTCTACAGAAAACCACATATAAAAAATCGCACAAAAAAGGCCTAACTTACGTTGAAAAATTAGGGATGCATTCCATAATTTCCAAAAACCTTATTAAAACCGAAGCAATGAATTAAAATAAACCTAAAATCGCATAAAGAAAGTTTATGAAAATTCAGGAAAATAAGAATGCTCAAGTTTGTTTTAAAGCTTTATTCATTTAATTTTATTGAAAAGTAACAATTTTTTTTTTTTTACATTTTTCATCAGAATTATCGTCGCTATTAGACAATATTCAGCAACGTTTTCAAACGGTGCAAAATGACTTTCATCACCAGAAAAGATAATCATTTTTAAAAATAATAGGCCTACAGATTTAAATTTTAATATGAATAAGAGACAAGGGACTTTGTTTAATTTTGGTAAATAAGGTTAAGAAATCTCTTAATTGAAGATGTTTGTGACACAACACATAGTGATTCATTCTCCAGACTATAAAGTGATCTCCAGGATGTACAAAAGGAGGAGAAACTACCAGCACACAGGAGAAAAAGTCTGCATTCACTTGTAAGTACTTATAATAATATTATAAATTTTTGGTGATCAGAATGGGATATGTCAATGAAATCAGCACGAATTAATTTAATGATTATGTTTAATTGATGTTTCATTAATTAATAATTAATGATCAATTATTAATTAATAATAAAAATCAGCTAAATTAACAATTAATTATTAATTCATACATTACAAAATAACCAAGGTGTTCCATGAAAATTTCAGGATTTATGAAGTGTTCCATCATAGAAAAAGTTTGGGAAACGCTGGGTTACCCTATTATCGGAATGGATTCTCCTTCTGTTGACATGCACAGAAGTGTCGAAAGGTCTCATATCTTGAAGTTATGCACTGCATAACTTCAAATCCGCATAAAAAAGATACGCATAAGAAGAGACCCGAGTGTAGTTTAGGTTAATCCTTTATCCAAGTGTAAGCAAACAAAGTTTGTGACTGAAGTATCTTCAGGACTGAGGCAACTCGTGGTAAAGACTCGCACTTGGATAAAGGATTAAACTAAATTTATTATAGTCTAACCAAGTGGGGAAAAACTTCCAACATAAAATAGTTGTTACTGAGTGACCACTTTGCAAGGGTATATCATACAAGTGAGGTAATGTTGTGACATATATGACAGACTTATTTGGGAATAGAGGTGCATGAATTGGAGGTTTTTAGTGTATTGCACAATCTCAGTGTAAATGCATCTGTGGGATAAGATAGGATATCAGTTCACATTTTGTAAGAATGTGCAAGGGAACTGGCAATACCTGTGACTAGGCTCTTTAAGTCTCAGCTCTGGTTAAATTCCAATGGAGGGAAAGCGAGCAAAATAATTCCCTTACATAAGGGACGTTCTATGACTGCATTAGCAAATTATAGACCAATCAGTATTTCAGGAGTGGTGGTAAAAGTACTGCAAAAATTGATGAAAAAGAGAATTCAAGATGGGTGGATAAGAATATGATACTCTGAGGGGGCAACATGGCTTTGTGATGGTTGGTCATGCCTTAATAATCTGCTGAGTTTTTATAACTGAGTGACAGCTAAGTTGGATAGAGGAAATGGCTAAATGATGATTTTGCTGGATTTTGCAAAGGCATTTGACTGCATACCACATAGAACTCAGTTATGCTGGTAACCTTACAACAAAAGGGAATGGATATGAGACTGGTTATGTGAATAAGAGGGTAGCTGCTGGACAAATCAGAAAGTGGCATATGGAACAGCAGAAAAGGCAAAAGCTGGTGACTGGTGGTGTGCTGCAAGGTTCAGTGCTAGGACTATTGCTGTTTATTTTGCGTATAAGTGATATAGGAAATAACCTAAAAGGAAATATTCAGGTATTTACTGATAATGCAAAATTAAGTAGAGTAAAGAGCTTGCTAAATGATTTAAATAGGCTGTCAGTATGGACAAAAGATAATGGATGTAAGTTCAATGTGGAGAAATGTAAAGTTATGCATTTTGGGATAAATAGATTATAAGCTGTATGCTAATACAGCTTATAATCTATTTATCTACTTAATGGAACTGTATTCCAGGAAATAGATGAAGCTAGGGATTTAGAGGAGATGGTAGACAGAGTTGTAGTTTAGAGGACATATTGCTAAGATTACTAAGGTAGTTCATAAGATTACTTGGCTATTGAAGAACACACAAGTAGAGATAAGGAAGTTGTTAATCCTCGTTATAAAGTCCTGATATGTCAATTTCTGGATCACTATGCTCAGGTCTAGTCTTCTGAGTTTCTTGGGGATGTGGCTGTGGATGGGGAGGATTCAGAGGCAAGCAATGAAGATGTTAAGTGGTCTGTGGAATGTTCCTTAGAAGGATAGATTGAGGGTGTGAACTGGAGAAATTGATTAATAAGCAAAAAAGAGGGGATGTGATAGAAACATTTAAGTTACTTAAAGTTTTAGAGGATTAACAGGGGAAATGTTTCAGCACTTGGCTTTGAGAAGGACAAGAGGTCATCCCAGGAAGTTAAGTAAAAACATGGTTAGTAGGTGTGTGAGGACTAGATTTTTCACTTGGAGAGTTGTGAATGAACAGAATGGGTTGTCAGAGTCAGTTGTTAGTGCTTTGTCTGTTAATGGGTTTAAGGAGAGGTATGATAGATTGTGTGGATAGTTTGGATCTCTTGCGATAAGTCTTCAGATGACATGGAGGTGCCCATACAACAACAATAATAATACCATTCCTTCTCTGGACACTCTTATAAGACTGAATTGATAAGCAGGTTACAGTATAATGATATGTAGAGGTGATATCTAAGTAATCTTCATAACTTTTGTTCAGTTTAAATTTGATAAAAATCATGTTTCTGCTGATTTGAACTGTCTAAACGAATTTTGGACTTTTCCATTTATATATTGTTGAATTTTTTTTATTTAAGAAATTAAGTATTGCATTTCTTAGCACTGTAAAATTTTAAATGCAGATAAAATTAATTTTTTAAGGGTTTTCCTCTTGATACTGATCTGGATAGCGTTTTGACAGCTACTTTGCGAGAACTTGCTGCAACTCTGGATGAGGTAAATTATTTAAATTTCTATATTTATTTCTGCTGTATTTATTCTATATTTCAGCATAGGGGTTAAACAAAACAGATTTATAGGAATAAATGATATATATAATACTGATATGTAACAAAAAACACAAAAAAAAATCCCTGGATTGTTTTTGCATATTTCATCATCATCATCATCATCAAATTCCTGCCATGTACCCTCAAGGGGTGTACAGGATATGACAGTACTACATGAAAAAATTACATCATTACTAACTTCCTATCTACAATTTTCCTCCAAATCAGTCTGTTACTTGTCAAGACTCCAACATTATCAGATCTTATATTTCTATCGTCTAAGGCACTTTGTACCGTATCAATCCACCTATATCTTGGTCTTCCTCTGGGTCGTTTTCCTGCCAACCTGGCAGAGAACACTTGTTTTGCTAATCTTTCTTCTCCCATTCTATTTAAGTGACCATACCATCTGAGATTAGCTCTGCTAACGCATTCCTGGATGCTGACAATGTCAAGTTCTTTCCTAATATCCTCATTTTTAATATGATATTGCCATTGATGCCATCTGTTCACGCCTCTAATCTTTCTCAGGACTCTCATATCTGCGGTCTCTAGTCTTTGGTCAAGTGTTTTACTTCTGACCCAGCTCTCAGATCCATAAGTTAAAATTGGTTTGAATACAGTTTTGTATACAGCTAATTTAGTGTTCCGACTAATTTCTTTCTTATTCCATATGAATTTATTCAATTGACTTCCCACGATACCAGCTTTGCTGATTCTGTTGTCTATTTCTATATTTAGTTTACCATCTTCAGTAAAAATTGTGCCTAAGTAGCTAAAATGTTTTACTTGTTCCACAGGTTCTCCATTCACAACACAGTTGACATTTTCAATGATTCTGCCTATTTTCATTGTCTTTGTCTTTTTATTGCTGACCTTCATACCATATCTATTACAACAGCTATTCAATTTAGTCAGAGAATCTTGCAGACTTGTAGCGGATTTATTTAGAAGTATAACATCATCCGCATAAAGCAAAGAGCTGACATTAACATCTCCAATTTTGATATCAGGTTTAATACCACATTCCTTCATAATGTGATCCATATAGATAATGAATAACAGAGGGGATAATGTACATCCTTGTCTCACACCAGATTTAACATTAAACCATCTTCCTGTACTTCCTTCAATTCTTACTGCTGACTCACAACTCAAATAAAGACTAAGTATTGCTTGATATAATGCCCCATTGACACCATATAACTGCAGCGTATTGAATAGCTTCTCTCTTGGCACCTTGTCATATGCCTTTTCCAAATCGACAAAACTTAAATACAGATCTCTGTTATATTCCCATGCTTTCTCGACTATTTGTCGTAAAGTGAAGATCTGATCCTGACAGCCTCTATTTGGCCTGAATCCAGCTTGTTCTTTACCAAGCTTTTCTTCCACTATTCTTCTCAACCGTTTCTCAAGTATACTTGCATAGATCTTGCCAGGAACACTCAGTATGGAAATACCTCTGTAATTCTCACATTCAGTTTTATTTCCCTTTTTATATATGGGTGCTATGAGAGCTCTACTCCAATCATCGGGAATTCGTCCCTTTGTCCAGGCTTTCTGAACTATGCAATGCAGCCACTGTAAGACTCTTATACCACCATACTTCAGCATTTCTGGTCGAATATCATCTACTCCTGCTGCCTTTCCACATTTCAAGCCTTTGATGGCTTTTTCTACTTCAAGTATGGATATGTATTCCTGACTGCATGCCTGGTCAGTGTTTTTTTATCACTGTGCTGTCATCACTGCTTGTTTCATTTAGCAGTTTTTCAAAGTAATTACTCCATACTTCAAGGATATCTTTTTCTCCTGTTTTAATTTCACCTTTATCATCTCTAATTCCTTTTACAGCACTCTTTCCTCCATTCCTAAGCTTCTTCAACAACCTCCAGAATATTTTGCCACCTTCTTGATATTTATTTTCTATATTCTTGCCAAAGTCCTCCCATGACTTTTGTTTAGCTAGTTTTACACACTGTTTAGCTTTCTTACATTTGTCTCTGTATTCTGTAAGAGTAAAAGCTGACTTATTTGCCAGGAACTTTTGATATGCTTTCTTCTTTTCCTTCACTGCCTCTTTAACTTCCTGTGTCCACCAGGGAGTTCTGATTTTTTTATCTTTGCACACAACCTCACCACATGCTTCTCTGGCAGAATCAATCAATGTTTCCTTCAGAGTTTGCCACTGAATCTCCAAGGTTTGATTCTTGTTCTCAAACTCTTTCATTTTCTTTTCAATAATATTTCTGTATTTTAGTCTACAGTTTGCATCTGAGAGCTGCTCAACTTTTATTCGCTTTAAAACTTTCTTACATGTTATTCTTTTCATTATGAAATTCAATTTTATCCTGCTCAAGACTAAATAGTGATCACTTCCAATTTCAAATCCTCTGTACACTCTGGTGTCCTGCACCAGGGAGAAAACATCACTATCAACAATAACATAGTCAATGAGACTTTTCTTATTCCTAGCCTCTTCTCTCCATGTGAATTTGTGCACATTTTTATGTTGGAACATGGTGCTAGTAATAACCAGTCCATGTCCTGAGCAGAAATCCAACAGATATTTGCCATTATTATTAGCTTTCCTCTTTTCTCCAAATTTTCCCAAAATATTTTTGTATGTCTCACAATCATTTCCTACTCTACTATTTAGATCCCCAACAAGGAACAACTTTTCCTTTTTCATTGTGTCAGTTGCTTTTCCTAAAGCCTCAAAAAATTCCTCCACTTCTACCTTAGTAGAGCCTTCTGTGGGACCATAGGCACAAATAAGTCTCATTGTCCAGTTCCCCATTCTCATATTTGCCCACATTACTCTACTTGAGACTGACTGCCATTCAAGAAGATTAGCCTCGTATTTTGTGTTGAATACTATGGCTACTCCTTCTTTTCCTTGATTGTTATTGCCTGAATATAACATTTTGTATTTATTGCTCAGAAAGATCTCACCAGTTTTGATCTTTTTTGTTTCAGTCACCCCTATTATGTCGATCTGGTACTTATCTAATTCTTCAGCTAGCTCCATTTCTTTGCCATTCAGGCTTCTTACGTTGATAGTACCGATCTTTAACTCTGGTGATGTTGAGTTGGGGTTTGTTTTCAGATTTGTTCCAGTAGCTGACTTTTCGCTGTTCGCCCTGGTTCCCTGGCGAAAACAACGGGGGCCTTGTTTAACCGGGCGACGCCCCAGCCGGCATGAAATTTTGTCATGTTGTACCATCATTTTTTATTTTGGTTTAACCAATAAGAATACAATTTGGTCGGCTAAATCCCAAATTGCCAGCTCATCCTCGTTCGTTCAGTATCAAAGTAGATACCCAACAGGGTGCACCACGAGAAGGTGAGGATTGGACATTAGGTCAGAAGCCCTGGTCGGTTCTCCGCATTCCTTTAAAGGCTATGTGGAGGTCTCCTCTCAGTTATACAGCTTTGACCCTTAAGCACCCCTTTTTGCATATTTAAATAAATGAATTGCAGATGAGTTCTTGTCTTTACAAAATGAAAATTTTTCATGAAGTAATTGAGTAGAAACTTGAATTTTCTTATTTGTAGGTAATATGAGTCTTGTTTAACAACATTTAAGACTATCACAACAAAAACATTTTTTGTTGTAATTCTAAACTATCACAACAACGTTTTTTTTTGTGGTAATTTATACTTAATTCATATGAAGATCTAACTAGCGTGATATATTTATCATGCGGTGCCTAGTTAAACACTTCAGTGTAGTATCTGAGCACTGATAGCCTAGATTGCTGAGTGGTAAAGCCTTTGTATTTCCATGAATAGGTCATTGGTTTGAATTTTGCCTTGTCATGGATATTTATAAAGCTCCTTCTAAATAAGGAGCTATTTAGATGGGTTAGAGGGGGGGGTGGCAATTAGTATACTTATAAAGCTCCCTGATAAAGTATAGTTAGAAATATACTGGTGTTGCTCTTTCTCCCTGTACAAAAAAAATAATAATATTAGGAACAGTTTACTCTAAGCCACGGAGAAAAGAACAACTTTTGAGACTTGGATACATTGGAAATTGCATCGATTTTTGCTTTATCTGTTGAATTCAATTTTAGATGGGAGATGATATATGTCACCCAATGAGTCTGCCATCCAATCTTGCTTACAGAGACCTGCAGTGGTTCAACAATTTTCATGTTTAGTCTGTAGAGCAGATTTTCCAGAGCATCTGAAATTGATCCCATACTGTTATTGATGTGGCACTAGTTTAATAGGTTCAATTGTTAAAACAAAAAAAAATTAACTTTCATGAGTGTAATTTATGTGTAATGTTAAATCAGTTGATTCATGTTTGATTGGTTTCTGTTTTGCTGGAGGAAAAAACCCAAAGTTTCTGGAGAATTTAAAAACCAATCATCACTTGTATGTCCCCAGATAACTCTCCCTTGCATGCATTATTGAATTGGAACTTGGATCTGGCCAACCAAAGAATGGTTATCATTACTGACTGCATTTTGGAGGTGCTGCATATTGTGATTATAAGTAATTTATTTCATTGTTCATTATTATTTATCAACTGAAATGTGGAATGGCAGTGGGAGTAGATGATATGCTACCAGAAATGCTCAAGTATGGAGGTATAAAGTCTTACAGTGGCTACACTGTATAGTTCAGAAGGCCTGAACAGAGAGATGAATTCCAGATGATTGGAGTAGAGCTCTCATAGCACATGTATAAAAAGGGAAATAAAACTGAATGCGAGAATTACAGAGGTATTTCCCTACTGAGTGTTTCTGGTAAGATTTATGCAAGTATACTTGAGAAACGGTTGAGGATTGTGGAAGGGAAGCTTGGTGAAGAACAAGCTGGATTCAGGCCAAATAGAGACTGTCAGGATCAGATTTTCACTTTACGACAAATAGTTGAGAAATCGTGTTTTGTTCTGTTTTATTCATCAGATTAGGGGTTGGATCAAAATCTATTTTTTGATATGTTTTGGATCTATAATAGTGTTATTTTGTTTCTGTAATCTTTATTAATAAGTACCACAATGTCTCCTTTATCAGCCTTCATTACTATTATATCATGGTTATTTTTTTAGTGATTTTATTGCATTTGGTATCATGATTCCATTATTGTCTGCGGCCAAATCTGTTTGAAAACACCATTTCTTGTCTGATCACTGAAGTTAAGCAAACCTGAGCCCAGTTAGTACTTGGGAGGGTGGCTACCTGGGAATCATGGGTGCTGCTGGCCTGAATTTTTGATTTATGGAGTGTTAAGTGGAATGATAAAAAGTGCGATGAAAGGTTAGGACATCCCAAAAATGAGAATGGTGTTAATGGGAATAATCAAGGAAATGGATGGGAGTACTTGCAATGGTAATAATCGAGGTGATGTGGAAGAGCTTAGGCAAGAGTTAAGGAAAATGAAGAGTCAAGTTAATTGTAGATAGGAGGAAATTGAATGTTTAAAGAAGAGCATAACTGGTGTAAATGACAAGGAAGTTAATAAGAAGCAGCAAATATCTAAGAATGGTAGGGCTGCCTTATATGGTGACTCATTCATTAAAGGTGTGGTAAAAGATAAAGTGCACAAGACACGTTTTACAGGTGGTACAATAAAGTGAATATCGGATGCTTTACATAGAAGAAGTAGACATCAGAATTAGTGGTAGGCACAAACGACTTGAATAGTGGGACAAAGAATGTGGAAAAGGATTTGAAAAAGTTGTTGCAGGAAGTGAAGGATATCTGGGCAACAAACTAACCACTATGGGAAAGTGGTTAGTTTGTTACCCAGATATGATAGTAGTGAACTGAGAAGAGAGCAGTGATACTGAAAGACACAATGGCTAATTGTTTCAGGCAGAACATGTTCAATTTGAATATATGGAATGAATTTGAAGGAAAGTTAGAATGGTTCAAACCTGATGGGATGCATTTGAATGAATTTGGTGTTGGTCATTTGGAGTGATTGTTGTGCAATAAGAGTGCACAGGGTCCATACAGAATTCATACCACTAAGAGTCAGAGATAGGTTGTGAAGCAGGTTGTGAAAGGAAGGGAAGAGGATGGATACAAAGGGGAGGAAAGTGATGCAGTGTAAAATGGTGGGGATCATAAGAATATAAACGAAAATCGGAGTCTGGATCAGGAAAACGGGGATGGTCAGAATGAAGAGAGAAGTGTACTATAGCAGAGAGAATAAGAGGGATTATGTTGATGGGATTCAGTATGCCCAAAGATAATTGACATAAGTGAAACTTTGTTGACTAAGGATGATATACTGTCAGGACTTGAAACGGTAGGTTATAGAATTTTCCAAAAGGATAGGAAAATCAAGAGAGGATGGAGAGTATTAATGGTAGCAGAGGAATTGTGTCCTTCAAGAGTCGAAACGAAAAATAGCATGTGTGAAGATTTTGAAGGTGTTTGGTGTGAAGTTGAGATCAATAGAATAGTATCTAAGAGATACTATTATAGGCCAGGGATTGATTGTGAAATGTTTAGACAAATTAATTGGGCAAGTAAAAGGGAAAATGATCCTGATGGGAGAATTTAATTATAGGAATGTGGATTGCAAAGAAGAGATGGCATATAGTAACTGAATTTGTCGAGTTTCTGCAGGATAACTAAATCTAAAGCAGCATGTGATGGAAACAGCACAAGATTTATTAGTTACATCCTCACAGGATGTGATTATGAATGGGGTATTGTTTTAGCAATCTGCTTTTGTTTTATGATAAAGTGACAAATGTGTTAGATAAGAGAGAATCATATACAGTGATATTCTTGGATTTTGCAGCAGCATTTGATAGATTACCACATGAAAATTGATGTACAAGCTGCAGAGGATAGGAGTAGAGTGTATATTAGTTGGATGGATCGGAGATTGGCTCTCTGAAGGATACCAGCAAGTTGTGTATGATGGTGTCATATCTCAAAAATGGAAGGTAACTGGTAGTGTGCTTCAGGGTTCTGTTCTTGGGCTTTATTGTTTAACTTGTTTATTAATGATATTTCCTGTGGATTGACTGGGGATCTTCAAATGTTTGCTGATGATGCAAAGTTAGGAAGAATTACCAGGAGTAGTGCTGATGTTAATTCTCTACAGGAAGATTTGAATGGACTTTTAGCTTGGACAAATGAGTGGGGGTTGCAGTTTTAATGTTAATAAATGTAGGGGATATGACTATACTGTATTGGTGAAGCTATACTTCAGAAAGTGGATGAGATTTGGGATCTTGGAGTGATGATGGACAGTGGACTGAAGTTCCAAGGGCACGTCGCAAAGACTGCACGTCGTATTGCTGCTATGATAAAAAGTATATTGACATGTAGGGATAAGGAGTGGTGGTGGTGGTGCATCTATATAAGGCATTGGTCAAACCACATATGGACTATTATGCTCAGATTTGGTGACTTAGTTTTAATTGTGTTGTAGAAACACATGGGAGTGGGGAATAGTCATATTTAAGCCTTTTCCCAACAATGTTTCATTAAGTTAAAAGGTGGTGATTAGAAAGGTTCACTATCAAGTTAAATGTTTGCTTGCTTACTCTTGATAAAGGGTTAAAACAAAAGCAAAATTTCTTGTCTGGTATTTATTTTTTTTTTTTTTTACTCTCCTACAAAATCAAAAAAATACAAAGCAATCTTGCTTCTTCCTTTTAATCTATGTGTATATCATTCCTGTCAAATTGCAGTAGCTTACGACTGCAGCTTCCAATAACACTGCCAACAGAAATTCACACTTGGACTTTTTTTTATTTAATTTAATTAAATTAAATTCTTTCCAGACACTTACAGTTGATACTAGCAGCAAAAAGTTTGCATGTAAATGTTACTGAATATGCTCAATAACTGAGAAAAAATTTAAATGAAATTTCCATGTGACAGTATCAGTGGTTCCTTTGTAGAATCATCTACGATCCATATATATATATATATATATATATATATATTTTGCCACAATTTGAATTTTTCAGCTATCCATTGTATTATTATTTTGGCTATTCATTGAACTAGTTAGATCAGTTATTCTTCCCCTCACTGCTTAGAGATCTTTGCAGTTCAACATTAAGAGGTGTTGTTGATTACATATATGGTGTTTATGGCTGTTTAACAACTGAATAGATACAACTGTCAGTTTTATTTGTTTGATAAAACCATCATTTATATTGGAATACTTCATGGATTCCATTTCCCTCTTCAACTGCTCACCTTGATTACTCACTCACGTTACTTCTCTTGTGAATTTTTTAAAATTATTATTAACACCAGACCTTCATGGAATCAAGACCTTGGGAGGGACACACTGTCACACACAAAACTTATGAAACTTTAAACTCATTCATTGGGTTCGCATTCACCACACTGTTGGGGAATGCATTCCACTCACTAGCTACTCTCCATGCAAAGAACCTGCTCCTTACTCCCTTGCACACACCTTCCTTATACAGTTTTCAGAGATGGCCTCTTATGCTATGTTATGAAAAATTTCTTTTTTCCTCCTATTCACAAGGCTTTGCAAATTGATTCCATCAGTCTGTCTTCATACCTCACATTTCAAAGACCAGTTATCATCTTAGTTGATCTTCTCTGGACCATTTCTAATAAATTCTTACTACTACGAAAACTAGGTGACCAAATCTGTGCATAGCAATCCATATGAGGCCTGATCAATGCCTTATAGAATGGAACCATAACCTCTTTATTTCTTCTTGCCAAGGTCTTCTGTATCTTTGCCATAAACTGATGTCATGACCTCAACTTGTGCAATGTAACCCCTGAACTTCAGATCTTCATTCAGCACTCCCAGATCTCTTGTCTCTTCAATCTCCTTCATAATCTCCCCACTAAGTATATACTTCACATTCCATCATTGCCTGCCCAATTTCAGAACATTACACTTTGCAACATTGAACTGATATTTCTGCTACCTTGCCTACTCATACAATCTATTCAAGTCCTCCTGTAAGCCCATAATGCAAAGCACATCTCCTTGCAGACATGTATACTGCTTTGCATTAAGGGAAGAACCACTACCCAGACTGGTTTTGACCTTTATTGAAGTGCTGTTTAAGTAAAGACCTCTCAAACAATTAGACAGTTCCCCAGACCACTCCCTACGAGTGACTGAAGGACTATCCAATTCAGCGTTGTCTACTCAGTGATGGGCTCACCCTGTCACTGAGAAGAACTTCTCAGCGTGGGCTCTACCCAGTAGCAGGCTCACCCCACCACCAGACAGAGCCATAATCTCCATGTGGCCCCACTCAGACACAGGCAAAAACCTACCTCAAGGAAAGGGAAAAAGGGACCACTTCTGTGCAAAAGCACATCAGTGGGCACCATACCCAGAGGTGGTTGATACCAAGGTGGAAGTAACCACCTTGTACAAGTTGCCAAAAGGTCACACCTTATTATTAAAATTCTCTGGATTATCCAAGTGTAAGCAAACAAAGTTTGCACCTGAAGTATTTTCAGGGCTGTGGCAAATCATAGCAAAGGTGGTACAAGTTCTCATCACTTGCCTTAGTATCTCCCATAATGCAAACGCATCTCCTTGCGGACATGTATACTGCTAAGGATTAAGGGAAGGGCCACTACCCTGACCGGTTTCGACCTTTATTGAGGCACATCAATGGGAGCCAGACCCAGAGGTGGTAATACTAAGGTGAAAGTAATGGAGAAGTCATATTTCCATATACAAGTTGCCAAAAGGTGTCACATCTTATTATTAAAATTCTCTGGATTAGAGATAAGTTGATGGAAGTTTTTTCACTTGGCTATGCTAATGCTGCCAATTATATAATTGGTTTAATACTTGGATAAAGGATTGAAAATACTTCAGGTGCAAACAAAGTTTTGCACCCGAAGTATTTTCAGGACTGCCACATCACCTTTGCCACAAGTTGCCCCAGTCCTGTATCTCAGTATCATCCCCAAGATATGATTACTGTATTTGTATAACTGACATATTTTGAGTAGAAAATGTGTACACATTCAAATTTTCGAATTGCATATGCAAAGGGATCGTGTAGTATCACTCAACAGGATAAAAGGCTGAGCTAAGTGAATTGTGTTTGAAGGAATCTCTTTTCATGAAGGAATAAAGTTGCAAACTTTGGTCTTGTAATGTCTCAAAGTCTCAAATCTAGTTGATTTCAGGGAAAAATTATTGGAACGCTTTAAGAATGCTGCAGAAGAGAGTTTGGAATATCACATAGTTTTGTATCAGTGGCTCTGAGCAATGAATGTTTAAACTAATGGAATGTGTTCCAGATGTTTGCTAAGAGATCACCCTCATGCTAGCATGGAGCAGGAAGACAGATTTTTGGTTATACCAGCAAAACTTAATTGATGCACCACAGCAGGTCAGATTGCAATGCTGCTTCATTTAAGCACAAGTATGCAGATATCCTGACAAACTGTGACATGACATCTGAGACAAGTAGGCCTATACACCCGAAGTTATATCTGTGAAAATTGAACAAGACACTAATGGGCTAATGTACTCTTTACAGATGAGTCATTTTAGTTTTTCCTCTGATTTTAGACAACACTTGTGAAAGTTGTACTGCTTACCATTATAAGAATGTTTTGAAAAGGATAGATATCTGATTTTCGAAGCCATCTGACGTGAAGTAGAGTCTAACAAGATTAAATACGTAGTGGAGTGTTGTTACAGACCTGGTGGATCAGTTGCTTGCTAGTGATGAAGAAATGCATAACCAAATAAATATGATGGGTGTGAAAAGAGTAATCACAATGGGGGACTTCAATTATCCAAACATTGATTGGATCGCTATGAAATCTCATGAGGAAGAAAGAAACTGAATTATTGAGCTCTTGTGAGACAACTTCCTCAAGCAGCATGTGACAGAAGGAACTCGTGGTCAAAGACTGTTAGATCTGATTATAGTGTAAGAGGAGGTTTCAATTAAAGACGTAACTATTCTGCCTGCGGTTGGTGTCAGTGATCATGTGGTACTCACTTGGGAAGTGGCTAAGTTTATGAATGTTCCATTCAGAAAAGGTTACATACTGAACTGCAAAGCAAGAAATTATGACTACTTGAGGAGTATGCTGGATTCTGTACCATGGTATTAGTTATTAGATGGGAACGGACATCCACAGTGTGTGGGAAGTGTTTCAAAAATACTTAAATGATGCAATATCAGAATGTGTCCTTAGAGTTACAAGAATAGAGTAGGAGTGAAATGAATGTGTAATCCAATTAAGCAAGAGATCATAAGTAAAAGATGATGTGGAAGGAATATAGTTTGCATAAAGATGATGTCATCTATGATAATTATAAGCAGCAGGTCAAGAAGAGTCACAAGTGTTGTATGGAAAGTTAAGGTCAAGTATGAAAAGAAACTGGCTCTGTAAATTAAAGACAACCCAAAAGAAGTCTATCGTTATGCTAAAAGTAAAAGAAAGAATGAATTTGAAATAATTACTCCTGAATGCAGATGGTATGCGGGTGAGTGATGCAGAAATGATTGTTCAACTAATGAGCAGCTATTTTGCTAAAAGCTATGAATCTGGTATATGCAACGTTGAACTCACTGCTACCGCTTCACCATATGAGTAAACCCATACGTGGATGAGCGGGAAGTACTGGAGCTGTTGCACAAAATGAATAAGAATTCTTCAATAGGAACTGATGAGATATCAGCATGGATGCTAAAAGAATGTTCAGCTGAACTGGCTATTCGCTTGACCATTGACCTTGATTGAGAATTTGCAGGCTGTGGATGCTAGCAAACAGGAGAAAGAGGGATGATGTGATTGAGACTTACAAACTTTTGAAAGGGTTATACAGAATTTCAAAAGATGGAATTTTTCATTTTATGGAGGGTGGGGAAAGGATGCAAGGGCATCCATGGAAGTCGTTGAAAATTTTCCACTTGGTTATACTGTAAATTAAAGCTGCCAAGAAATTATATTCTTGGTTGGTTTCATCCTTTATCTAAGGGTAAGCAGACAAAGTTTTCACGTGAAGTCACTTCACAGGGAGGCTTAATTAAGCATTAAGCCAGCCCACATATTATGCTTAATGGATGCACTACTACAAGTGCATCCATTAAGGATGGAAAATGGAACTATGATATTGCAATGCAGTTCTTCAGTGTCATGTTCATTTGTTCCATGGTGTTGTAGGCAAAAAAAAAAAAAAAAAAAAAAAATATATAAAAAAAATTCATTTTTATGAATGACACACGTACATGAGTAATGGAGGTACTTCTGGAGACTGAATAGAGTGGCCAGCACACTCCCCTGATATCAATCCCATTAGAATGTGTTTGAGACGCAATAAGGAGATGCATTGCTGGTCAAAATTCCCCTGTAGAAAAAAGGTTTTCTCCTTGCTCTGGAGAGTGGGCCAGTTTTCCTCAAGACCACTGAATCACTTGGTGCTAAGCATGGTACAATGTTATGAGAAGAGTTTGAGGTGGACATACTCCATACTGAGATGTCTCTCTGCATAGTTTTCTGTAAGCACCATACATTAATTCCTTAACTGCATCCTTAGGAAATTTGTAACTTTTGTCAAAAATATATTGCAATTTAATAGCACATTTTTTGCATAATAGAATTTATTAGAATGCTGGCAATAAATTAATGTTCATGCTAAATTAATGTTCACATTTAGCTGTAGTCATGAAAATTTTTTTCATATACAGGTAAAAATGTAATTGTCCATAGCTTTTGGATACCAGTGTGTGTGTGTGTGTGTGTAATTTAGTCACCTAAAAACATTTAGAAGTATGTCACAGTGGAATTTTAAACCTGTGAGTTGGAGTGTATAGATGCTATCCACTCAGCCACCCAGGCTTATATTACCTAATACAGGGATCTCTTAAATTATCCAACTCTCAGATAACTAGAACTTATTTAACTAATGTGAAGTGAGCTCTTGGAACAGCTGGAAGTACCATATCATTAGTTAACTGGCCAGCAGATTAACTTATCAGCATGACTGGATTAATGCTATGTATTCATCCAGCTCTTATTGCAGCAAAGTATGTTATGATGTAAACAGATGAATGGCTTATCCTTTTTGCATTCTAGAATGTCATGGACGAATATTCAAGTAGCAGTTGATAAAGGAATTGCACATACCAGCATTAAAATAAAATGATATTTCTTTATCATGATACCAATGTAAATAAGGGAGGAAAAATAAACTAATGTAACAGTTCATTGTATTATGGTTGCTACTCAGGTCAGTGGGAATATGTGTTTTAAATGTGTTTTTTCTATATATATATATATATATATATATATATATCTTATCTTTATCCTTTATCCTTCTCTTCTACCTTTATGGTGTTGAGGTTTTTTATTATTGCTACTGCCACCATCTCAAGGATGAGATAGTTGGCCCTATGCTTGCCTGGTGTGTCCTAGGTCTGTAGATGCACGTGTTCATGGGATCGGTTTGCCTGTTCTGGGGAACAAAAAACCCGAGTTTCCAGGTGGAAAAAAACCCCTATCTCCATATGTCGTTGTTGTTATGATCTATCGAGTTGTTTCCGACTCCTGGCGACTCCACGAACATACACTCTCCATTCCGATCTGTCCCTGACCATGTCTTTCAGAACCTCCAAGCGTACTCCAGTTGCTTCTTTAACTCCATCCACCCATCTAATTCTTGGTCTTCCTCTTCTCCTGCTTAAATCAACTTTAGCAAGCATCATCTTCTCCAGACTGTCATTTGCTCGCATAATATGTCCGAAGTATGACAATTTTTGCTTGATGATCATAGCTTCAAGGGAGCAATCTGGCTTTATTCTGTCTATCACTGATTTGTTGGTTCACTTTGCAGTCCATGGTATTCTTAGTAAGCGTCTCCAAACCCATAATTCAAATGAATCTATCTTCCTTCTTTCACTCTTTCTCAGGGTCCAACTTTCACATCCATACAGCACCACAGGGAATACCATTGCTTTCACGATTCTGATTTTTGTTGTGAGGCTAATATCTTTATCTTTAAAGATCTTGCTTAAATTTGTCATTGCTTTTTTTCCGAGTAATAATCTTCTTCTAACTTCTTCGGTACAATAACCATCTTTATCAATTCGGAGATCCTAGGAACACAAAATTGTTAAGTGCTTCCATTTTCTCCCCATCTACTTCAAAATCATTAAGTTCACATGTTACCATAACTTTTGTCTTTTTGAGGTTAAGTTTAAGGCCATATTTAGCACTTCTTTAACTTTCATGATAAGTTCCTTCAAATCTTCTTTGCATTCTGCTAGCAAGGTGGTATCATCTGCATACCTCAAATTATTAATATTTTTTCCACCAATTTTAATTCCAACTAGAGACTCCTCCAGCCCTGCCATTCTTAAAATGTATTCGCTGTACAAGTTAAACAGGTATGGAGATAAAATATATCCTTGTCGCACCCCTTTACCTATTGTGAAATACTCAGTTTCTCCAAGATCTATTCGGACAGTAGCTTCTTGTTCATAATAAAGATTCCTCAGAAGGATAATGAAATACTCTGGGACTCCCATTGTTCGTAACACATTCCACAGTTTCACATGATCTACAGAGTCAAAAACCTTGCTATAGTCAAGGAAATAAAGGTAGACATTCTTGTGATATTCCTGTGCTCTTTCTATTATCCATCTCACATTGGCAATTTGATCTCTTGTTCCTCTGCCGTTTTGAAATCCTGCCTGTTCATCTGGCATTTCTCTCTTCATGAATGGTTCCAGTCTTTTCTGAATGATCTTAAATAAGACTTTACTTGCATGAGAAATCAGTGCTATAGTTCTGTAATATTCGCACTCCCTTGCATCGCCTTTCTTCAATAAAGGTATATAAACTTATTTTTTCCATTCCCTAGGCCATGTAGTTGTGATCCAAATTCACTGACATAGAGCTGTTAAATTTTTAACTGCCTCTTCTTCCAGGGCTTTGAGCAACTCAATGGCTATTCCATCTCCTCCTGGTGCTTTCTTACTGGATAGCTGTTGCAGTGCCCACCTCACTTCACTCTCCAGTGGTACTGGCTCCTGTGTATAATCCTGCTGTTCAAATTTTTCAGTAATTTTGGAGTCCTTTCTGTAAAAGGCTTCTGTATACTCTTTCCATCTTTCTTTGATATCTGCAGCTTCTGTAAGATATATATCCTTTGTGTTTACTTTTCAATATTGTCACCTTGGCACTAAACTTCCCTGTTAGTTCTCTGATCTTTTTTGAAAAGATCTCTTGTTTTTCCTTTCTTGTTTTGGTCTTCTATTTGGCATTCCTGGTTAAAGTATTTTTCCTTGTCTCTTCTGGCTTGTCGTTGAAACTCTGCATTCAAATGCCGTACTTCCTGCAAATTTCCTGTGGCCTTCATTTTCCTCCTTTCCTGAGCATGATGGCATTTTCTGACAGCCATTTGGACTTCTTCTTCTTACAAACTGTTGGAATATTCTTCTTTGCTTCTGTTTTAATTATATCTTTAATCTCTTTCCATAGTTCATCTGGTTCTCTTTCACACAAATTGAGTGTGTTGAATCTGTTCTGTATGCTAATATTGTATTCAGCTGGTATGTTTCCAAGATCATATCTGATAGACATTTGTGTTGTTTTTAGTTTCCGTAGTTTCACATATATCGTAGCCACTAATAACTGATGGTCTGTTCCACAGTCTGCACCTGGAAAAGTCTTGACAGACTGAATTGCACTTCTCCATCTTCTTTGTCCAAGTATATAGTCAATTTGATTTCTGTGTTGTCCATCAGGTGATATCCATGTGTACAATCTTCTTTTGTGCTGTTTAAAGCAGGTGTTAGCAACAAACAAAGAATTCTCTGCACAAAACTCAACTACTCTCTTCCCTGCAGTGTTACGAATACCTAAACCAAAACGACCTGTTATTCCTTGTTCCTCAGTCTCTCCCACTTTTGCATTCCAATCTCCAATAAGTAGCCATAAATCTCGCTTTGGTGTTGCATCTATCACTTCTTGTAACTTGCCATAAAATTCTTCAATGTATCTTCTTCTGATTCTTCTGTACTAGGTGCATAAACCTGAATGATGGTCATATTTATTGGATGTCCACTCACTCTGAGAGAAATGATTCTGTCACTCACTGGATTATAACCCAATGCATAGCTAGCCATCTTTTTCCTGAGAAAGAAAGATACTCCATTTTTTCGACTTGTCTCATGTCCTGAGTAATACACCATATAGTCCCCTGATCTCCATATGAGACCAGCTAAATTCACCTTTTGTCGAAAGAGACCAGATAAAGGTTTTTCATGTTACTGACAGGAATTGAACCCAGGTCTTTCTGACCAAAGGGCTTCATCTATAACAACTGAGCTATGGAGGCTCCATATAAATGTAGAAAGTTTTTTACCTTGGGTATACTATACGTTAAAGATACCAAGAAATTTTATAAACTTGGTTTTAATCCTTTTTTTTTTCCCAAGTAAGCCAAGTTTGTGCTGAAGTATTTTCAGGTCTGAGGCAACTCTGGTAAAGGTGGCATAAGCTCTGATCACTAAAGGATTAAAACCAAGTTTATAAAATTTCTTGGTATCTTTAACGTATAGTACACCCAAAGTAAAAAACTTTCTACATCTTTCTCTCATCCAGAGATTTTTATTTAATAAGGTTTAAGTGGCAACTCATATAGGTAAATATAAGTTCTGCATTACTTCAACCTTGGTATCACCACCTCTGGGTCTGGCTCCCACTGACGAGACCTCAATAAAAGTCGAAACCAGTTGGAAGCTTGGGTGATGGATAGCAATGCTGTAGTCATTGAAGTTCTAACTGAGGCTCTGCTGTTGCTGTTACCCAGGTACAGGGGTAATGCTGTAGCCCATGAAGTTAACTGAGGCATGGCTGTTTGCTGTTACCCCTCAGATGAAATATGAGTGGTTCTGCTCAGTGGTGGAGTAAGCCTGCCACTGAGTAGAGCCAAATGCTGAGAGTTCTCAGTGACAGGGTGAGCCTCTTACTGGGGGGGGGGGGGGGACAACGCTGAGTTTTCGATCTTTTGGGTCACTCATTGTTTGTTGGGTAATCTGGGGGATCTCATGAGTTTTTGGAGAGGTAATCCCGCACTTATTACGGGGAAACCGGTCTGGGTAGTGACCCTTCCCATAATACATAGCATTATACATGTCTGTAAGGATATGTACTTTGTATTATAGGATACTTAGCAAGTGATCAGAGCTTATGACACCTTTACCAAGAGTTGGTTAACTTGATTATCTATCGCACTTCATTCTGAAGAAGATTGAAAAACATTAATTTATTGTGTATACAAGCATTTTGGTAAGAATTATGATTTCTAGATTAAAAGAGTGATCATTTTTGTCTTAGGTCAGTTCTTGGCAGCAGGTCTGTGCCTCTCAACTTGCAGATGGTATGATGTTCCCTTTGAATCGATTTATTGAAGCTGATTTAACAGGTTAGTTTCTATTATTTGTATTTTTATAAATTTTATTGCCCTCTGAAATGAAAGTAGTCAACTGCAATATATATAATTTCACGAGATTATAATTACAATAATTTACAGTGTATCTAACTAGGAAGGTAATTTGTCATTCTGATACTTGAAAGATCGGATAATTCTGATACTTGAAAGATCGGATAATTCTGATACTTGAAAGATCGGATAATTCTATGTCAACAGATTTTTCTGTTGACATAGAAATATTGGTTAATTGAAGTATCATTGTTTTGAAAGTGGGTAAATAGTAGATTGTTATAGGTCTGGAGCTATAGTAATCTACTATATTTCTTAATTCCAGAAATTCCTGGGAAAAGAGTATCCAGAATTTCCATGAATGTACAGAATAGTAGTATATTAAGTGAGAATGACAATTTTTATTATTGGATGATAAGCTATCCTTTCAAAATTGGGATAATTAATGACTTATGCTTAGATGATCATTTCTATATTGCACCACTAAGTGCATTCTCCATCAGTGATTGCTATTTATTAATCATAAATTTATCATGTTAATCATCAAAGGACTCAAAAAAGACTGAAATAACATATTTCTTTAATTATAATTAAATGCATATGCATCTTTTATCTCAACAAATTTTATTGTAAAATATTTAGCAGTACAAGTTTTGCCAACCAAACTTCTAAAATAACTAGAAGAATGGCATTATCAGTATTGATATTACAATACTTATGTTACACAGAGAGATTTTCTGACATACATAATGTGTTAATGTGTTTCTTTAATGTTTTTAACTTTTGGAAATAGGGGAGTGGAACTGCAGCTCAAGGGATTGCAGATAACATTATAAATTATGTCATGTGAAAAGATTTAAGTTTTGTTTTTTTAGAAAGAAAAACTGTACTGAAACTAAAAATACTGTGATTTTTAACTAGGATTATCAATGAGTAACAAATTAGAGAACAAAAAGCAATGTTTTTAGAACTGATATGCATTATTAATTTATAAAATAGTTTTTCATGAAAGTAATTATCTTCAATAAAGTTCTTCAGGAACAAAGAAAAACATGATCATCTGAGCATAATTAGACAATATTAAAAACAAACAAAAAAAATTCTGGCATTGCTTTTTGATGCTAATGAAATATTTATGCGTAGTCAAGGATTACAAGCATTTCCTGTACCAATTAACAGCCATTTTTTTTAAAGATATACCATATGTTACACTATGAAAGTTTCTCTTATTTTGTCTTGACATTAACAATAATAATTTTGATGTAATAATTATAATAACCACGTGATAAAAGAACTCTATATAAAAATATATTGTATATGTTTATCGTCATCAAATTCCTCGTGTACAGGAAACTATGATAAATACTTCATGAAAAGTTTACATTATTAAATTCTGACAACAATTTTCCTCTACATTAGTCTGTTATCTGTCAGAACTCCAGATATTGTCAATTCTTATATTTTGGTCTTTTAATACAATTCTAAGTTAATCCACCCTGCATTTTGGTCTTTTTTCCTGTCATTCTGGCATTTTAATATGATTCTGGCACTAATGCTACCTATTTATTCCTCTAATTTTTCTCATAATTCTTTATTATTATTTTTTATTTCTCATTCAGCTCTTGGATCCATAAGTTAAAATTTGTTTGAAAACTGTCGTGTACACATCTAGTTTAGTGCGTTGACTAATTTCTCTCTCATTCCATATAAATTTATTCATTTGATTTCTCACATCACCAGCTTTTTATCTATTATCTATTTTCATCTTTAATTCATCTTTACTAAAAATTGGACCTGAATAGTTGAAATACATTACTTGTTCTATAGGTTCTCCATTCAGGATGCAGCTGACGTTTTCAGCAATCCTGTCTATTTTTGTAGTTTTGAACTTTTTGTAGCTGATTTTCAATCAAATTTATTACAGAAGTTTTTCAATTTAGTTAAGGAATCCTGCACACTTGTACTGGATTTATTTAGGAGTAAAACATCTTTCTTTCTATGTTCACTGAGCATCTACAGCTGCCGTATGGTCACTCCTATGCTCGGTGATGTTCCACACCAGGCCTCACCATGTAGTCCTGTTGTTTGCTTTTTCTGGCAGCCTCAACTCTCTGAAGATCAGTCACTCCATCCATCCATCTCATTGATGGTCTACCCCTGCCTCTTTTTCCAGGAACTTTACCTTCTATTACTATTCTGAGAAGTCCTCCTTCCATCCTTTCTATGTGTCCAAAATATTTTAACTTTCTTCTGTCAATATCATTAAGGAGAGCCTTAAAGTTCTACTGATCTTTTCTAACACCCATTAATTTGTATGCCTTTCAGTATATGATATCCTCAACAGCCTTCTGTAACACTACATCTTGAAAGCAGATATCCGTTTCTTATCTGACTTCTTTAGGTTCTAGGTCTCGCATCCATAAGTCGCTGTTGGAAAAACAACTGCATCCAAAATCCTCAGCTTTGTTCCCATGGAGATAGATCCATCCTTCCAGATTTTAGACAGGTCTGAGACTGTTGTTTTAGCCATTCCTAACCTTTTTCTGACATCTTCTGAACAGCAATTCTTCACATTAATAATGGATCCCAGGTACTCAAACTTGCTGACTTCCTCAATTCTTTCTCCATTAAGGTACACTTCTTTCTCAAGAGCTTCTCTGTTTATTTTTCCTTTGAGAACCATGATCTTTGTCTTGCTAGAATTGAGTTGAAGTTCTCTGTTATTACTGATCTTGTTAACTTTGTCAAGAATTAGTCCTAGTTCTTCCATGTCATTACAAAGGAGTACTGTATCATCAGCATACCTCAGATTACTGATCAATCTACCTCCTATCCTAATTCCTGTCCTGAGCTCATCCAATGCTTCATGCATGATGTCCTCTGCATTTATACTAAACAAGTGAGGAGAAAGTAAACATCCTTGCCTAACTCCTTTTCCAACTTGAAGCCAGTCAGTCAATCCAACACCTGTTCTTACTGTGGCTTCTTTCTCCTTATACAAGTTGGCTATCAACCTGATAGTGTGTTGAGGAAAACCCATTCTTTTCATTACTTCCCACAGTTTCACATGCTCAACACAGTCAAAAGCTTTAGAGTAGTCTAAGAAACACATTACCAGAAGGAGTCTGAATTCTTTATATTTTTCTATGATTGGACTAAGGCAAAGGATCTGATCTCTGGTGCCCCTACCTTTCCTAAAACCTGCTTGTTCCTTGGGCATCTTTGCCTCAACTTTGGCCTCAATCCTATTTAGCATGATCTTTAATAAAATTTTGCTTGCATGAGATATCAAACTAATAGTTCTATAATTCTTGCATGCCTTCATATCACCTTTCTTATGTAGTGGTATGAAAACTGACTTATTCCAGTCTCTAGGCCATGATCCTGTCTCCCATATCCTTGTAATCAATCTATGAAACACTCTTATACCTCCATCCCCTGTGGCCTTAATTAATTCTGCTGAGATTTCATCTGCACATGGGGCTTTATTGCTGTTAAGCTGCTGAACTGCTCTTTCAACTTCATGCCTAAGTGGAGGAGGTTCCAAATCAAAATTTTCTTGGTGGGAGGACTTCACATCATCTGTATGAATTATATATTTAGTTTAATCCTTTATCCAAGTGTAAGCAAACAAAGTTTGTGCCTGAAGTGTTTGCTTACACTTGGATAAAGGATTATCCAAGTATCTAAATATATAATTTATAGTCTAACCAAATGGGGGGGGAGACTTCCATGATCTGTATGAAGTAAAGAGCTCAGATTAACATCTCCAATTTAACATTTCACTTTCCTTCATAATGATTCATATAGTTGATGAATGACAGTGAAGATATTCCTTGAGTTTTACAACTGCTTTCACATCAAACCATCTTCTTATATCTTTACTTCTGACTGACTTACATCTTAAATTTAGATAATGTACTACTTGATATGGCTTTCCATTTACACCAAGTAACTGTAGATTTTTGAACAGCTTTTTTGCTTGGCACTTTATTATATCTCTTTTGCAGAACTACAAAACTCAATGCTTGATAACTGGGAGGAGACTTTCATGTAGACTTTTTAGAAAGGCAGAGGTCTGACCTGGGCTTCTGACTTAATGTCCAGTCCTTACCTTCTAATGGCACTTTGTTAGTATGTATCTGGATTCTGAATATATGAGGATGAGCTGTCAATTTGCGATTTAGCTGACCAATTGTATTCTGTATTGACTTAAACCAAAAGGCTGTGATGCTTGAACAATCCAAAAAGTCATGCCAGCTAGGCTGTTTCTCCAATTTAACAAGTTCCTCACTGTATTCATCAAAAAACTGAGATCAATGATAGGTCAGCTACTGGAATGAACTCAAACTTAATGTCAGCAAAGTTCAAGATAGGCACTATAAACATAAGAGGTATCAATGGAAAAGAAGTGGAACTGGCAGAAGAATTGAAGAAGTACTATTTTCACAGAGTTGGTGTTACCAGAACCAAAAACAGGTGAGATTCTTCTAAATAACAGCTACACGATATTATATTCATGCAATAATGATGAGGGAAAGGAAGGGGAAAGCTTTAGACCAACACCAAATATGAAGATAATCTTCTTAAATTGTAGGTGTGTCAAGTAGAATAATGTGGGCAAATATAAAATTGGGGAATTGGACAATAAGACTTATTTGTGCCTGTGATCCAACAGAAAGTTCTACTAAGGAAGAAGTGGAGGAATTTGTCATGTCATTAGAGATGGCAGCTAATGTTAAGAAAGAAGAAACTCTGGTCCTTGTTGGAGATCTAAACAATAGAGTATGAAATAAATACCAGACATAGGAATTATTATCAGACCCTCCCATGGCATTGACTCAGTATGGGAGATCCTCCATCACACATGCAGCTCATCATACTGTGACTTGTATGCATTCACTGTCTCCACACTTCCAGGCAATGCATTCCAACCACTCACAACTCTCCACACAAAAAATTACTCCTCACCCCTTTGCTCATACCCTGCATATGCAGCTTCCACAGATGGTCCCCTTGTTCTCTTCTGTCTCCAACCATTTTGTGAACATTCTGATCCACATTAATCCAGTAATAACCCCTTACCAACTTATGTTTCAATCATGCCTCCCCAACATTCTACCCACTAGACTCTGTAATTTGCAATCCCTCAATCTGTCTTCATACACTACATTCCAGAGACCAGAAACCACTTTAATCAATCATCTCTGAAACTTTTCCAATACCTCATCATCCTTTTGAAAAATCGATGACCAAACCTGTGCACAGTAATCCATATGCAGTCTATCAAATCCTTATACAAAGGAATCATAACATTCTTACCACCGCATGTCAATGTTCTCCACATCATTGTCATAATGCAATGTGCTATCCTCACAATTTTAGCAATATCCCTGAAATTTCAGGTCCTTATCCACCAACACCTCCAGAGATCCCTCATCTCCTCTGCCTCCTCTAAGGTATGTCCACTAATTTTATACCCTGCATCCCATCTGTGCTTCCCAAATTTTAAAATCTTACACTTTTTTCTATGTTGAACTGGTAGTCCCATTCACCCAATTTATTCAAATCCAATTGCAAGGGCTACAACAGCCATTTTTCTAATAATAATTTTTGCCAACTTTGCATCATCTGCAAACAACTGTATGCCACCATTCCAGTCTTTCCCAATGTCATTTACATTCAAATTAAACAGCAGTGGCCCAAAAACAGACCTATGGGGGCACACTACCAGTGACTTTCCTGTTTTGTGATATCATTACCCCATACACATGCTCATATGATGAAGCAGAACAATTTTTCCCTCTTTCCATTCCTTTGGAATTTGGGAAAATATAAGACTAATGTTAAAGCAGTAAGTCAAAGCTGTTAACTGCCTGGAACATTCTCTCAAGAAATGCAGCAATATACCATCAAGTTCTATGGTATTATAAACATGAATTTACTCAAGTCCTCATACACTGCTTGGAAAGAAGTCAATGGACACCCCCACAGACAAGGTGCATCATGTCATGTAATGAGTCATGTTTGTAGCAGGTATAATTGGAGGAATATGATGCTGTCAGTGTAACTGTGTTTAAATGAAATGGCTGTGAGAAGGGAACTGACAGAGTTTTAAAGAAGTGTTGTGATAGGATGCCTCATGTTACAGGCCTATCTGTTTGACAAATTGTTGATAAATTGGGCCATCCCAGGTCAGCAGTCACAAACTGGAACACAAATCTGCTCAAAAACATTCCTAACCAAGGCTTACAACATGGGTTTCCATAGTTGGACTGGAATACACAAGCCCCACGTTACCTGAACCAACATGTAGCATCATCTTCATTGGTGCAAAGAGCAGCTTGTGCAGTGGGACTTGGAAGCTTGGAAGGCTGTGTTATGGAACAGTGGATCCCACTATACTCTACTGAGCAGATGGATGGGTGGGGGTGTGGTGGAGATGCCCAGTGAAAGTCTCTTACTAGAGTGCATAAATATGAAAAATTTCATAAGTATGTAATTTAGAGGTGGCAGTATGATGATATGGTCCTGTTTTTCCTGGACCATATCTGGTTTGGCCTCAGACCTCTGTTTGTGATGCCACAAACATTGAACTCTAATAGGTGTCTGAACATTCTGAACAATGCAGTGCTTCCTACTTTGTTGGCTTTCTATGGAACTGACTATTGTCTCTTTCAGCAAGACTATGCTTCGTGTCATAAGGCTGCTGCTGTAACTACATGGTTGAGGGCATGAATATCATCTTGGCTTTCTGTAGGATGAACTGGAACATCAGGTGAAGGGACGTCTGCCCCATAACATTCCAGGACCTCATTACATGCTTGCGGGAAGAATGGTCCAAAATTCCCATTGATCGCTATCACATGCTTGTGGAAAGTATGCCTCATAGGATTGCTATAGTCATTGCAACAAAAGGAGGTCCTACCTTTTATTAGGATTCCGTTTGTTCCTCACACTATGATCTGTAGGATGAACTGGAACATCAGGTGAAGGGACGTCTGCCCCATAACATTCCAGGACCTCATTACATGCTTGCAGGAAGAATGGTCCAAAATTCCCATTGATCGCTATCATATGCTTGTGGAAAGTATGCCTCATAGGATTGCTATAGTCATTGCAACAAAAGGAGGTCCTACCTTTTATTAGGATTCCGTTTGTTCCTCACACTATGGTGTACATAGACTTCTTTCCAAGCAGTGTATACCTCCTGCTCACTCACCATAAGTGGTTCCTACTCCTTCCCTATTGTTCTCAAAGTTCTCCATGATGTTATCTTCACAAGGATGAAATACCTTTATGAATTGCTCCTTTAACTAATCTACTATATCCTTCTCAGTAGTTATCATTCTACCATTCTTTTCAACTAATGTCATCACTTCTACAATCATTCTTTCTTCTACTTGCACATATTGAAGAAACTTCCTAGGATTTCTTTTGGCTCATTAGCTAACTGCTGCCCTTACTGCACTTTCACTACCCTTACCAAGGAAGTTACCTCTCTTGCTTGCTCTTTGTACTCCTTGTGCAAGCGACTGTTACCACCACCACTACTCATCTTATTCTTACATAATGCTTTCTTCTAAATTGCATGCTTTACCTCTTCATTCATCCATTTCACACCCACCTTATTTGACCTCTTGACCTTTGGAATGCATGAATGAAGAGGTAAAGCATGACATTGCCTCTGCAAGCTGTTTCTATGTTTTTCATAATCACCAGGCTTATAGTTCCACATATATTCTTTTCTCACAGAAGCCTTCATATGGCTGACAACCACCCTAATAATTACTTCATGCTCACTCTTACTAACTGGAGGGAGATTTAACACCTCATTTACAAGAACATGTTGTGATGAAATGATCAAATCCAAGACTGTTGATCCATGTGCCCTCTGTTACATACTACCTAAGGTAGTTGTCCCTCAAAAACTCAAGAAATTCATTTTTGATCTCCCTCCCCAACCTTTCAGATGTTTCCTCTTCATTCCAGTCTATATTACCATAATTAAAATCGCCCGGTTCTTATTAGCTAGGCCGATTTGCCTATACATTTCCCTCTCATTGGCCTCCACATTACCGGGTCTGTAGCAACACCCAACAAGATGTTTCATTCTGTTCACTCCTTTGATCTCCACTTTAGATGGAGATGATGCTTCTACCGACATCAACAGCACTCCTCTTCTGCCGTGCTTATCCTCACGAAAAACGTATTCATTCATCTCTATTCCTACATGTCAGAATATCATCAACTAACCATGTCTCAATTATTTGAACACTGTTTGGATAAATATACTCTATTTATGCTAGAATTTCATTTCCTCTCTTTTAAATACTTCTAGTATTTGTAAACATATATATGAGCTTATTTTTGGTTTTATCACAAGCCTCTGCAACCCCATTCCTCAGATATGATTCCATGCCCCTCCCACCTTTGCCACTCTTCTCTATCATCACTGATTTTACACCTCTCTTCAGATGTTTTTGTTTCTCCCGCATTCCTGATCATTCCAATCCTTTCTTGTGTACACACACATTCTCCTGTATCCATCATGCACTCTTCTCACAGCGTATCCTGTCTACCCTGTTTCCCCATTTGTCTTGTGTTCCTTCTTTTCACTACTTACCTGCTCTTCCATGTCACCTCTACTGCCTCTTGCTTCCTCAGGTCTTCCATTGTCATACTGTTTATTGCAGCAACAACTTCTCCAGCTGACTCACATCAAATCCATTTAAATGCAGCATCTATATGAAACATTATATAGTTTCATCCATCCCTCAAATTTAAAAATGTAGCTGGAAGATTTAGAAAAGAAGTGCAGTGCTAATAATAAGTAGGTACCTTCTGGATTATTACTGTTTGGACATGGTCCACATCACTTACATCATGTTCCAACATAAAGATGTGCATAGATTTATATGGTGAAAATTAAGGGAAAAAAATGATGTTGTTGTGGATAATTATATCTTCATGCTGGTCATGACAAGCATACAGGCAAGTGGTGATCACTAGAACTAATTGACCACATTCTTGTTTGAAACAGAAAGCAATCACTATTTAGTTTTGAACAGAATAAAATGGAATATCATATTGAAAAAAAAATATGCAAGAAACTAAAAAAAATTGAAGAGCAGCTTTCAGAGGTGAACATAGACTCAAGATTCCAAAAATATCATTGGAGGAAAAATTAAGGAGTTTAAAAACAATAATCAAGCCTTGGAGACTCATTGGCAGACTCTGAAGAAAACATTGATTAGCCAGAGAGGCATGTGGCAAAGTTGTCTATAAGGATAGAAAAAGCAAAACTCCATGGAAAAGTTCCTAGCAAATCCATAAACATGTATTCTGAGAGAATATAGAGAAAAATGTAAGAAAGCAAAGCACTGTGTAAGAGTAAATGAAAGTCTTGGGGAAAATTTTGGTAAGAATACTGTCTGCCCACAGATGCGAGAACCTTGGCTGGCACAACACCAAGAAGAGTCAATTCATGTTGGAGGGGAGAAAGGAATAAGGCAATGTACGAATTCATCACCAACATGCAAAATTGCGTACTACATGTAAAATTTTCCAACTGTTGTACAAACAAAATAGTTACTCTTAAAAACTAGAATTTTCATAAAACACTAATTTTCCGACATAAGATAATAAACACTCATCATTGATTACACTATTATCAGAATGAATTCATCTTCTTCTCCTCCTGCCATGTGCCGAGAGGTTTCGCATCTGTGGTCGGACAGTATGTCCCACCAAGTATAGAAAGATATTTATCAGTAAAGTAGCAAAATGGTTTTATTATTATTATTACATAACACCTCCAGGGAGGGGGTGCTTAAGGGTCAAAGCTATATAACTGGTAGGAGACCTCCACTGTTAAGTTCAGAATGAGAGCATTTATAAGACAATATTATCTCATTCAGAATTTAACAAGATCTCCCATTCCTAAAGCCAATTTTGTTATTCAGAATTAATGTGAATTATTTCTTACTGTTGTGTGTCACAAAATTGTAAAATAAGTGTAAATATTTCTAGTTATAAATTGTGCTATTCTTGCAAATTCTTCGTAATACGTATACACACCATGTAATAAATTTAGTTTAATCCTTTATCCAAGTGTGAGCAAACAAAGTTTGCGCCTGAAAGTATCTTCAGGACTGAGGTAAGGTGGTACAACACCAGGACAACTTTGCAAAGGTGGAGCAAGTCCTGAAGATACTTTCAGGCGCAAACTTTGTTTGCTCACACTTGGATAAAGGATTAAACTAAATTTATTATACTCTATTATTTATTATACTCTATTATTGCCTAGGGCGGGATACATAAGCTTGTAAGTTAGTCATAATTGGAGATGTTAATCTTAGCTCTTTGCTTTATGCGGATGATTTTATACTTCTAAATAAATCTGCTACAAGTCTGGAAGATTCCCTGACTAAATTGAATAACTGTTATAGTAGATATGGTATGAAAGTCAGCAATAAAAATACAAAGACAATGAAAATAGGCAGAAACATTGAAAATATAAACTTATTGTGCATGGAGACCCTATTGAGCAAGTAAAACATTTAAGCTACTTAGGCATGATTTTTAGTGAAGATGGTAAATTAAATATGGAAATAGACAATAGAATCAACAACATGCTATTACAATGGTTTCAAGAACATTCCACATTTATAAGTTGGCCAACATATAGTGAGGTTATGTTCTTTTCATCATATGTACAGCAACTTAAATAAGTAAAATAACCTCATGTTATTGTTATTATTAACAGAATTCCGTGGAGTCAAGAGACTCATTGCAGTAGGTCCTGTTCTCACATGCACAGCTCATCATACCTTGATTTAAATGCTTTCACTGTCCTTGCACTCACCACATTCTCAGGCATCGCATTCCAGTCACCCACCACTCTCCATGCAAAAAATCTCATCTCCCCCTCAACCCTTGCTCACACCCATCTTATACAGCTTCCAGGTATAGGTTCTCATTCTCTTCTGTCTCTGGATATTCTATGAAAAATCTCATCCATGTTAATCTGGTAATTACTCCTTACCAAATCATGCATCTCAATCACATCTCCCCTGTTCTTTTTGTCCACTAGACTGTGTAATTTGATTCCTCTCAATCTGTTCTCATATTTCACATTCCAGAGATCAGAAATTAACTTAGTCATCTTTGAATCCTCTCCAACATCTCATTATCATTTAGAAAACCAGGCAACCGAATCGGTGTACAGTAATTCATATGTTGCTTGGACAAAGCCTTGTACAGTGGAACCGGTGTTCTCTGCATCATTCCCATAATCCACTGTGTTTTCCCCACAATTTTAGCAAAATGTACACAAAATTTCAAATCTCATCTACCCCCGCCACCCAAGTCAGTCATCTCCTCCACCTCCTCCAAAATATCCACACCAATCCTATACTCTGCATTCCATTATACTTTGCTTCCCAAATTTTAGAATCTTGCATATTGCTGCGTTAACTGACATCCGCACACACTTGACAGTTAATACAAACTATTATTATCATCATCAACAGACCTCCATGGAGTCAAGAAACTCGTTGTGGAAGGTCCCACTCTCACATTCCCAGCTCATTATACCTCAACTTAAAGGTATTCACTGTCCCTGTACAGTGAATACCTTTAAGTGTAAGTGAATGCACTTACACTTTCATGCAAAAAAATGTACTCCACATTCCCTTGCTCACACCCACCGTATACAGCTTCCAGGAATGGCCTCTCTTATTCCCTTGTCTCCAGATATTCTATGAAAATTCTCATCCATGCTAATCTGGTAATTATTAACTTATGTCTCGATCATATCTCCCCTCTTCCTTCTATCTACTAGGCTCTGATTTGCATTCTCTCAATCTGTCCTCACATTCCAGAGACCAGAAACCAACTTAGTCAATCATCTCTGGATCCAGATGCAGATGATGCAGAGAACATCAGTGTTCTCTGCATCATTCCCATAATCTGCTGTGTCGTCCTCATAAGTTTAGCAAAATGTCCATGAAATTTCAAGTACCTATCCACCACAATCCCCAAATTCTTCATTTCCTCTACCTACTCCAAAATATCTTCACCAGTCCTATACTTTGCATCCCATCTTTGCTTCCCAAATTTTAAAGCTTTACATTTTGCAACATTAAACTGATTGATACAGTCTCCCACACAACACTTGACCATTCAGAGACAGTATATTGAGGAGGCACTCTTGCAAGGTTACAACACCTGCTCTACTTCTCATAACTCTCTCCAACTTTGCATCATCTGCAAACAACTATATATCACTATCACCATTTAAGCCCTTTCCAATGTATTTTACATCATCATCATCAAATTCCTGATATGTACCCTTAAGGGGTGTACAGGATATGATAGTACTACATGAAAATTTACATCATTACTAACTCCCTATCTACAATTTTCCTCCAAATCAGTCTGTTACTTGTCAAGACTCCATCATCATCAGATCTTATATTTCTATTGTCTAAGGCACTTTGTACTGTATCAATCCACCTATATCTTGGTCTTCCTCTGGGTTGTTTTCCTTCCAACCTGGCAGAGCATACTTGTTTTGCTAATCTTTCCTCGCCCATTCTGTTTAAGTGACCATACCACCTGAGAATAGCCCTGCTAATGCATTCCTGGATGCTGACGTCAAGTTCTTTCCTAATATCCTCATTTTTAATATGATATTGCCATTGATGCTATCTGTTCACGCCTCTAATCTTTCTCAGGACTCTCATATCTGCGGTCTCTAGTCTTTGGTCAAGTGTTTTACTTCTGACCCAGCTCTGAAATCCATAAGTTAAAACTGGTTTGAACACTGTCTTGTATACAGCTAATTTAGTGTTCCGACTAATTTCTCTCTTAATCCATATGAATTTATTCAGTTGACTTCCTACCATACCAGCTTTGTTGATTCTGTTGTCTATTTCAATATTTAATTTACCATCTTCACTAAAAATCATGCCTAAGTAGTTGAAATATTTTACTTGTTCCACAGGTTCCCCGTTCACAACATGGTTGATATTTTCAACAATTCTACCTATTTTCATTGTCTTTCATTGCTGACCTTCATACCATATCTATTACAACAGTTATTCAATTTAGTCAGGGAATCTTGCAAACTTGTAGCGGTTTATTTAGAAGTATAACACCGTCCGCATAAAGCAAAGAGCTGACATTAACATGTTTAATACCACTTTCCTTCATAATGTGATCCATATAGATAATGAATAACAGAGGGGATAATGTACATCCTTGTCTCACACCAGATTTAACATTAAACTATCTTCCTGTACTTCCTTCAATTCTAACTGCTGACTTACAACTCGAATAAAGACTAAGTATTGCTTGATATAATGCCCCATTGACACTATATAACTGTAGCGTATTGAATAGCTTCTCTCTTGGCGCCTTGTCATATGCCTTTTCCAAATCGACAAAACTTAAATACAGATCTTTGTTATATTCCCATGCTTTCTCAACTATTTATCTTAAAGTGAAGATCTGATCCTGACAGCCTCTATTGGCCTGAATCCAGCTTGTTCTTCACCAAGCTTTTCTTCCATAATTCTTCTCAACTGTTTCTCAAGTATACTTGCATAGATCTTGCCAGGAACACTAAGTAGGGAAATACCTCTGTAATTCTCACATTTAGTTTTATTTCCCTTTTTATATATGGGTACTATTAGAGCTCTACTCCAATCATTCGGGAATTCGCAGTGTTCTGAACTATGCAGAGCAGCCACTGTAAGATTTTTATACCAGCATACTTCAATATTCTACTTCAAGTATGGATACGTATTCATGACTGTATACCTGTTGAGTGTTTTTTACCACTGTGCTATCACTGCTTGTTTCGTTTAGCAATTTTTCGAAGTAATTACTCCATACTTCAAGGATATCTTTTTCTCCTGTTTTCATGTCACCTTTATCATCTCTAACTCCTTTTACAGCACTCTTTCCTCCGTTTCTAAGCTTCTTCAACAAAGTCCAGAATATCTTACCACCTACTTGATATTTATTTTCTATGTTCTTGCCAAAGTCCTCCCATGACTTTTGTTTAGCTAGTTTGCTTTCTTATATTTGTCTCTGTATTTGTCCTTGAAGAAAACCCTGATGTCAATCAGGGTTTTCTTCAAGACTTGCCACTAAATCTCCAAGGTTTGGTTCCTCTTCTCAAACTCTTTCATTTTTTCTTCAATAATCTTTGTGTATTTTAGTCTGCAGTTCACATCTGAGAGCTGCTCAACTTTTATTCGCTTTAAAACTTTCTTATGTTATTCTTTTCAATATGAAATTCAATTTTATCCTGCTCAAGACTAAATAGTGATCACTTCCAATTTCAAATCCTCTGTACACTCTGGTGTCCTACACCAAGGAGAAAACATCACTATTAACAATAACATAGTCAATGAGACTTTTCTTATTCCTTGCTTCTTCTCTCCATGTGAATTTGTGCACATTTTTATGTTGGAACATGGTGTTAGTAATAACCAGTCCATGTCCTGCGCAGAAATCCAACAGGTATTTGCTATTATTATTAGCTTTGATCTTTTCTCCAAATTTTCCCAAAATATTTATGTATGTTTCATAATCATTTCCTACTCTGCTATTTAGATTCCCCAACAAGGACCAACTTTTCCTTTTTCATTGTGTCAGTTGCTTTTTCTAAAGCATCAAAAAATTCCTCCACTTCTACCTTAGTAGAACCTTCTGTGGGACTATAGGCACAAATAAGTCTCATTGTCCAATTCCCCATTCTGATGTTATCCCATATCACTCTACTTGAGACTGCGTGCCATTCAAGATCAGCCTCGTATTTTGTGTTGAATACTATGGCTACTCCTTCTTTTCCTTGATTGTCATTGCCTGAAAATAACATTTTGTATTTATTACTCAGAAAGATCTCGCCAGTTTTTGTCTTTTTTGTTTGTTTTAGTCACCCCTATTATGTCGATCTGGTACTTATGTAATTCCTCAGCTATCTTTATTTCTTTGCCATTCAGGCTTCTTATGTTGATAGTACCGATCTTTAAATCTGGTGATGTTGAGTTGGGGTGTGCTTGCAGATTTGTTCCAGTAGCTGACTTTTCGCTGTTCGCCCTGGTTCCCTGGCAAAAACAACGCGGGCCTTGTTTAACCGGACGATGTCCGAGCCGGCATGAAATTTTGTCATGCTGTACCATCATTTTGTGTATTGGTTTAAACCAATAAGAATACAATTTGTTGGCTAAATCCCAAATTGCCAGCCCATCCTCGTTCATTCAGTATCCATGTGGATACCCAACAGGGTGCACCACGAGAAGGTGAGGATTGGACAATAGGTCAGAAGCCCTGCTCGGTTCTCCACATTCCTTTAAAGGCTATGTGGAGGTCTCCTCTCAGTTATACAGCTTTGACCCTTAGAAATTAAACATCAGTTGCCCTAAAACAGATTCCCTGGGGTATGCCACTGGTGGCTGTCCTCTTATAGGATATCACTTCCCATACACAACCTGTTGATACCTTACAGACAGCCAGTCTTCAGCCCAACGCACTAATTTACTATCCAATCCCCATCTGTTCCAGTTTAACCACTAGATTGTAATGTGGCAATCTATTGAAAGCCTTTGCAAAATCTAATTATACTACTGTATATGTATCCCCCCACCCTCTTGTCCGTTGTATTTGTTATCTTGTTATAAGTAAGCAGATTGCTAAAACATGATCTTCCTATAGCAGAGCCATGCTGTCCGTTAAAGAGAATTCTACTGCTGTCCACCCTGTTCTGAATCCTTGTCCTCACTAGCTCTGTAGAATTTCTTTTACTATCATTTGCTAACTGCTGCTTATACTGCACTTTTGCTTCCCTTACCAAGAGAGTCATCTTCCTTGCTTGCTCTTTGTGCTCCTCATATAATTGATTATCTTCACTCATCTTGTGCTGCATCCAAAATGCCTTTTTCTTCCAGATTGCATGCTTCACCTCTTCAGTCATCCATTTTACACCTATCTTATTTAACTCCCAATCATTGCATATTTACATTCAGTCATTGCCTCCACCATATACTTTCTGAGTAGAATTGCTTTCCTTCCCATCCAGTTTCTTATTCCATGATATTGCTGCCAGCTGCCTCCTGAGTTTGTCATAATCACTGCCTTGTAGTCCCCATATAACCCTTTCTAACAAAAAATATCCTACCCCCCCCCTCCCACACCCATCTTATACAGCTTCCATGTATAGATTCTCGTTCTCTTCTGTTTCTAGATATTCTATGAAAAATTTCATCCATGATAATCTGGTAATTTCTCCTTACCAAATCATATGTCTCAGTCACAGCTATCCTCTTCTTTCTGTCAACTAGACTCTGTAATTTGATTCCTCTTAATCTGTTTTCATATTTCACATTCCAGAGATCAGAAAACAACTTAGTCATCTCATTTGACCTGATATGACTGGTGATCACTTTATGGTCACTTTAACCAGCTGGAGGAAGATGTGACACTTCATTTATAACAGTCTATTCTGATGAGATAATCAAATCCAAGACCCTTGATCCACATGGCCTCTGTTACGTACTGCTTAAGGTGGTTACCCTTAAAAACTCAAGATATTTGTTCTCTGGTTCCTGATGCTATCTCTTCATTCCATTCTATATTACCATAATTGAAATCACCATAATGATCATTCTTTTCTTATTAGCCAGACCAGTTTGCTTAAACATTTCCTTTTCACTGATTACATTATCAGGTCTGTAGCAACACTCTACTAAACATTTCATCCTGCCTGTCCACCACCACTCCACACCATACTGCTTCAAAATTACTGTCAGTATTTGTTTTTTGCATCTCCACCTTAGATGGACACAACTTCTCTGCCATCATCAATAGCATTTTTTGCCTTGTCTTCCTTCACAAAAGACTACATACCCCTCCATCTCTATTCCTGTCATAATGTCATTTCGTTCAACCATGTTTCACTTTACCGATAATTTCTGGGTGAATGAACTCTGTCAGTGTTACAATTTCATTCCCCTTATTTCAAATACTTCTAGCATTTGTAAACATTATACCAGTTCATTTCTGTTTCTATAGCGAGTCTCACTGATCCCACTTCTCGGATGTGAATCCCCCTCCCCCACTGTCCATTCCTGTCTATCTTACGTGTCTCCCCATATTACGTTTTCCCCATACCTAAATATTACTCCTACAAACTTTACTATCTTAATCCTTTCTTGTGCACTCACACATATCTCTCTCTCTCGTTCACTCACGCACTCACTCCTGAAATCATCATCTACACTTCTCACGCAGTGTCTCCCTGTGTTCCTTTTCTCTCATCTTTTTTACTTGTGCATCCTCTCCATTCCCACTTGCCTACCTTACTCATCTACTCTTCCACAACACCTCTTGTTTCCTCAGGTCTTACATTCATTTCAGTCATTTTCTCTTCCAGCAACAGTTTCTCCAACTGACTCACAGCAAATCAATTCAAATGTAGCCCCTGTCTTTTATACAGTTCTATTTATCCCACACAGTCACAAAATGAATTCCTTTCTCTTTTCGCAATTCTGCTAGCATACCATTTATAATCTTGGCTCATCTTCTCAGCTCATAATCATACCTAGGCAACATGCTTGACTATCTTACATACCACACTGTTATTTTTTACTCTCCTTAACAGTCCTCTGACATCCCTCCTTACATTCTTCTTGTTACCAGTCAAATCATTCGTGTGAACTATCACTGCCAACTCTTTTGCTTGCATACTCCTCTTATCCAATGCTTCAACTACTCTCCTCATTCTTCCTCCTGGAAAACAGACTGTGCACCTTTTCACTCACCACATCTCTTGTCATTAAATCCCATACATTGCTGCTCTCAAATCATTTGATATTTCTTTCAAGTCTTTCGTCCCATTCTCCTCACTTTCCAATTCAAATCCATAATTCTTTTCAGTTCATTCCTCATATGTTTAATCTCTTGTGTCATCTTTTCCAGCTCTGCTTTCACCTCTTCAATTACTTTCTTAGTGCCATTTATGCAAATCACATTTTTACTACCTTGCACATATCTTCTGTCTTACCACTCACTGCCACTAACTTGCCACCATCTATGCGAGCTGTCTTACCAATCAACATTGCTAACTCAGTGCCACTTTTGACCACTGTCTTACCATTACTGTTCATGCACTCAGTCATATAATCAACTCCGCTTAATCCCATAGCTACATCCATGATCTTTTGCCTGCTATCACTCACATTCAGTGATATCTCATAATCTATAAGTATTCTACACTTCTTACACACCCAAACTCTCATCTCTCTCTTATTAATCCTCTCCACATAAATATCTCCAATCTCTCCCCAAGTATACATAATGCATTCCCAGCATGTAACCATTTTCGAACAACCCATGCCACTTACATTCATCTTTTGTGCTGTTCTGTGTTCCACTGCCATTTTATTCATTCTCAAAGCTGTACAGAAGAAACACAAAGAAATTTAATAAATACAGAACTGTACACTGCCTACTGATTACAGCTATCATATAGCAATATTTAAATAACTAATTATCACTATTGTCACTCACAAATTTAAAATTAAACATGTTTTCACCAATCTTGATGAACACTCTTTGTCACCTAGTGGCCATGTTATAAACACATATGTGCTAAACTGCCCTATCAATTATCTGTAAGCAGAAATATGTTGATCCAAATAAATATCCTATCCTAAAGATAGACTCAGCAGAATGCATATAGATAGTATTTCACAAATACTTGAAGTTTTGATTAAGTGATAAAGATATATGGTAATGAATTCACTGAAATATTTGTATTCTGCTATAAAAAATGAAACATGATTATCTACATCTGAGCAAACTCGCTCTAGCAGAACTTCTTCAGACAATTTCTTTTTGTGAATTAGAGGTTTGAAATGTTAACCACACAAAATAAGTCCCAATTTCTCAGTAGGTCAAGAACATTATTCTGTTCTTTGCTGATAACAGAAAAATTTTTACGTGAATTTTTAGCACACAAGTTAATAATAATAATAATAATAATAATAAAAGTTTGCTATTTTAGTAAGAGTTTGAGAACAGGAACCAAACCTTGGAGATTCAGTGGCAAGCCGTGAAGAAAACCCTGATTGATTCAGCCAGAGAGGCATGTGGTCAGGTTGTCTACAAGGATAGAAAAATCAGAACTCCATGGTGGATACAAGAAGTTAAAGAGGCAATGAAGGAAAAGAAGAAAGCTTATCAAAAGTTCCTGGGAAATAAGTCACTTTTACTCTTAGAGAATACAGAGACAAATGTAAGAAAGTGAAACACTGTCTAAAACTCGCTAAACAAAAGTCATGGGAGTGACTTTGGCAAGAACATAGAAAATAAATATCAAGAAGGTGGTAAGATATTCTGGAGGTCGTTGAAGAAGCTTGGATAGAGGAAAGAGTGCTGTAAAAGGACTTAGAGATGATAAAGGTGACATGAAAACAGGAGAAAAAGATATCCTTGAAGTATGGAGTAATTACTTCGAAAAATTGCTAAATGAAACAAGCAGTGATAGCACAGTGGTAAAAAACACTCAACAGGCATACAGTCGGGAATACATATTCATACTTGAAGTAGAAAAAGCCATCAATGGCTTGAGATGTGGAAAGGCAGCAGGACTAGATGATATTCAACCAGAAATGCTGAAGTATGGTGGTATAAAAGTCTTACAGTGGCTGCACTACACTGCACTGCCTGGACAGAGGGACGAATTCCCGATGATTGGAGTAGAGCTCTAATAGTACCCATATATAAAAAGGAAAATAAAACTGAATGTGAGAATTACAGAGGTATTTCCCTACTGAGTGTTCCTGGCAAGATCTATGCAAGTATATTTGAGAAACAGTTGAGAAGAATTGTGGAAGAAAAGCTTTGTGAAGAACAAGCTGGATTCAGGCAAAATAGAGGCTGTCAGTAAGTGAAGATATGTCAGTGTCATATCTTCACTTTAAGATAAATAGTTGAGAAAGCATGGGAATATAACAAAGATCTGTATTTAAGTTTTGTCGATCTGGAAAAGGCATATGACAAGGTGACGAGAGAAGCTATTCAATTCGTTACAGTTATATGGTGTCAACGGGGCATTATATCAAGCAATACTTAGTCTTTATTTGAGTTGTAAGTCAGCAGTTAGAATTGAAGGAAGTACAGGAAGATAGTTTAATGTTAAATCTGGTGTGAGACAAGGATGTACATTATCCCCTCTGTTATTCATTATCTATATGGATCACATTATGAAGGAAAGTGGTATTAAACATGATATCAGAATTGGAGATGTTAATGTCAGCCCTTTGCTTTATGCAGATGATGTTATACTTCTAAATAAATCCGCTACAAGTTTGCAAGATTCCCTGACTAAATTGAATAACTGTTGTAATAGATATGGTATGAAGGTCAGCATTAAAAAGACAAAGACAATGATAATAGGTAGAATTGTTGAAAATGTCAACTGTGTTGTGAACGGGGAACGTGTGGAACAAGTAAAACATTTCAGCTACTTAGGCACGATTTTTACTGAAGATGGTAAATTAAATATTGAAATAGACAACAGAATCAACAAAGCTGGTATGGTAGGCAGTCAATTGAATAAATTCATATGGAGTAAGAGAGAAATTAGCCAAAACACTAAATTAGCTGTATACAAGGCAGTGTTCAAACCAGTTTTAACTTATGGATCTGAGAGCTGGGTCAGAAGTAAAACATTTGACCAAAGACTAGAGATTGAAGATATGAGAGTCCTGAGAAAGATTAGTGGCATGAACAGATAGCATCAATGGCAATATCATATTAAAAACGAGGATATTAGGAAAGAACTTGACATTGTCAGCATCCAGGAATGCATTAGCAGAGCTAATCTTAGGTGGTATGGTCACTTACACAGAATGGGCAAGGAAAGATTAGCAAAACAAGTGTTCTCTGCCAGGTTGGCAGGAAAACGACCCAGTGGAAGACCAAGATATAGGTGGATTGATACAGTACAAAGTGCGCTAGACAATAGAAATATAAGATTTGATAATGTTCGAGTCTTGACAAGTAACAGACTAATTTGGAGGAAAATTGTAGATAGGAAGTTAGTAATGATGTAAATTTTTCATGTAGTACTATCATATCCTGTACACCCCTTGAGGGTACATGTTAGGAATTTGATGATGATGTTATTTTAGTGGTTTGTGGTATATTTATATACAAAAAGATTCTTATTTATTTCCCAAAGCTTTTACAACAACGGTATGATCAAAAAAACAGTGGATCAACTGGATGAACTAGCATTTCATCCAGAGATCAAATCAAGAACAAATCATGTCTGTTTTGCAGGATTTTGATAGATGTAGGCCACTTTGAGCTGATTTTAGCAAGACAGGCCATCAGCTACCTCCTCTAGAGGTAGCTTATGCAATGCAATAATGTTGAGGGATCAAATTGCTAGCACTGAGATAGATCAACATTATAGAACATAATGGTTACATTTTATTAGATAAAATTTGGTCACAAGTTATTCTTCATACTACTAATCTGTCTAAGAAATTTTGATTATTGTTAGTTTTCATCTTTAGTCATAGCACCAAATTAAATAAGACGCATTAAGACAAGAACCCATAATAGCAGCTGCCCATCTGATTTACCTGATGCTTCAGATATTTATTCTGGAGAATAACTATTCTGAGTTCAGGCAAATTCACTATAGCAAAACTGCAGTAACAAAAGAAACATCACTGCATAAAAGTTCAATATAGTGTATTGCGAGTGTTTTGAATCAAGTTTCTACTATACACACAATTGTAATCATACAATTGCTGCCTGCATTAAAAACAAATTTTAGGCCTTCCAACTTATATGAATGCATATAAATACCGTTTTTGACATTTATTTTAATTTTTCCTTATATAAATACACTTTAACAAATTAGTACTGTTGAAGCTGTAAGCCTCAACAGTTTTTGCTCTTTTGTTATTTTTTTCATTCATTACTTTATAATTTCTTTTAGTGTTGTTATAATTTTTTGTCATTCAATTTTACCTCATCTGTAGTATTTTTGTTTGTTTAACATTTTACTGGTTGTTCATTAGTTATCCTGTACACTCCTAGAAAACACACACATCACAATTTGATGTGTATTATAAAATATACTTTTTTAAAATTTGATATTTAAATTCACTAAGAGCTTGAATTTGTCATTTCAATAATTGTTTTATTTATTATTTTTAGAAATATTCACAATGAGAGAACTGTTTTATATATCTTCCAGTGGTGAGTAACTGTTTAAAAGTTCACCTTACTTTGTCATTGGATGTGTCATTGTTCTTATTTCATGTTTAGTATATGCAGAATAAATTTGCAATTTTACATTTTTCTTTCTTTCATTTATATATTTTGTCAAGTGTTATCTGAATATCAACAAATGATATTACCTGTTGTTTTACCTGTTTTACTTTAATAAATTTAGTTTAATCCTTTATCCAAGTGTAAGCAGACAAAGTTTGCACCTGAAGTATCTTCAGGACTGAGGCAACTCGTGGTAAAGGTGGACTAAGCTCTCATCACTTGTCTTAGTATCTCCCATAATGCAAAGCACATCTCCTTGCAGACATGTATAATGCTATGCATTAAGGGAAGGGCCGCTACCCAGACCGGTTTCGACCTTTATTGAGGTCTCGTCAGTGGGAGCCAGACCCAGAGGTGGTGATACTAACGTGGAAGTAATGGAGAAGTCATATTTACCTATACAAGTTGTATAGCATTATAACATTATATATATAATATTATATGCATAATATAGTATTATATACATAATATTATATACATAACATATATAACATTTTGTATTTATTGCTCAAAAAGATGTCACCAGTTTTTGCCTTTTTTTTTTTTTTTTTTTTTTCCAGTCACCCCTATTATGTCAATCTGGTACTTATCCAGTTCCTCAGCTAGCTCCATTTCTTTGCCATTTAGGCTTCCTATGTTGATAGTACCGATCTTGAACTCTGGTGATATTGAGTTGGGGTGGGTTTTAGGATTTGTTCCAGTAGCTGACTTTTCGCTGTTTGCCCTGGTTCCCTGGCAAAAACAATGGGGGCCTTGTTTAACTGGGTTACTCCCCAGCCGGCATGAAATTTTGTCATGTTGAACCATCATTTGATATTTTGGTTTAAGCCAATAAGAATACAGTCTGCTTGGCTAAATCTCAAATTGCCAGCCCATCCTCGTTCATTCAATGTTCAGGTAGATACCTAACAGAGCGCACCACGAGAAGGTGAGGATTGGACATTAGGTCAGAAGCCCTGGTCGGTTCTCTGCATTCTTTAAAGGCTATGTGGAGGTCTCCTCTTAGTTATATAGCTTTGACCCTTAAGCACCCCATATATTCCTTAGCATCTTTAATTTATTCTGTTGCTTCCATATGAAATTGGCTAACTCACTTTCAACTGATAAAGTCCATGTAAGTATTCCTCTTGTCATGATGAGAATCAAATTCAGGCCTTTTCCAATTATAGTACAAATTGTCCCATTATTCTTCCAACTATGCTACAGAGACAAAATCTAGATTGTATTCATGCCATCTTTTGCACAAGATATTACAGACAGATATCAAAATAACTTTGATGACACTGTATTATTTTAAAAATACAAATAATTGGGTAAAGTTTAATTGTGTAATACTACTGCTTGGTATGCAACACATAATAGTGTTGTAGGACAGAATTTTTTAGTTTAATATCAGTTCTGTATATCTGCTATTGTAATTAAGGTATTGAAGAGATGGTTTAGGATTTAAAGTATTTTTTATGATGGTTATCATTGGTTTGTAAAGAGTAGATCTTGTTTTAGCAAGCTGCTTGTGTCTTGTGATGAATATGTTGGGTAAGGTACTCTTATACAGTGATATTTTTGGGCTTTGCCAAAGCATTTGATAGTGGCTACATGATAAATTGGTGTATTAAGCTGGGGGGGGGGGAATGGAATGGATAAGAGTTTGATTATATGTATTGGAGATAGGCTCTCTAAACAATACTCTCAAGTTAAGTATAGTGGGACAGTGTCCCAGAAAAGGAAGTTAACCAGTAGTGTTCCATATGGTTTTGTCCTTGGGCCTGCTGTTTAACTTATTTGATAATGATATTTCCTGTGAATTAACTGGGAATCTTCAGTTTTTTGCTGATACTGCAAAGTTGGGGAGAATTATAAGGAGTGTTCCTCTTTTCTGTTGTTAACTCTTCATTGAACAAATGATGGGATTGCAGTTATTTTAATAAGTGTATTATGTTACACTTTAGAGTGCAGAGGTTAAAGCTGTGTACTATATTGATAAAAGATGGTGAGGGTGGTGATCAGCAGCAGTTTGAAGTTTAGAGGGTATGCTGGAAATATTGTAAAGAATTCATGGTTTGTTGGTGCTGTGATAAGGAACACACTGACAAGTAGGTTCCTTTAATAAATTTAGTTTAATCCTTTATCCCAGTGAGAGCAAACACAGTTTGCACCTGAAAATATCTTCAGGACTGAATATAGTGTTGTACTATCTTACCTGGGTAAGTAGTACAACACCAGGCAACTCGTAGCAAAGGTGGAGCAAGCTACCAACACTCCTATTTTGTTTGCTAAAATAAACTTTCAACATCTTTCTCTAAATCCAGAGTAATTTAATAAAAAAAAGGTGGCAAACCTTTTTGGCAACTCCTATAGGTAAAGATGACCTTGCTACTGTTTCTGCCTGGTATCTCCACCTCTGGGCCTGGCTCCCACTGAAGAGACCTCAGTAAAGGTCGAAACTAGTCTGGGTAGTGGCTAATCCCTTAATGCATAACAGTATACATATCCACAAGGAGATGTGTGTTGCATTATGGAAGATACTGGGATAGGAGTGTTGGTAAGATAGTACAACTATCTTACCAAGTGTTTTACTATCTTACAATAGTGTTGTACTATCTTACCTGGGTAAGTAGTATTGTACTACTTACCCAGGTAAGATAGTACAACACTATATTCAGTCCTGAAGATATTTTCGGGTGCAAACTTTGTTTGCTCTCACTGGGATAAAGGATTAAACTAAATTTATTATAGGCTAACCTAGTGAAAAATAAACTTTCAAGTAGGTTCCTTATCATAGTGATTTTAGTGAATTTATATAGTGGGGATTATAAGCAAGTGTTTGTGCCACTGTTTAAAACACTGTGCAGATTAGACTTGGATTGTTGGGCTCAAATTTGGTCACCTGCAATTTCCATTGTGGTCTGAAAACACTGGAAAAGTCCAGGAACAAGTGAGTAAAGCAGTATCAAAGAAGTTCCAGAATGTTTGGTTATGGGGAGGTTGAGAGAAGGTAAATTTACAGAGTTTGGTGGAAGAGATAAGGTAATTTAAGTTAGTGAGAGGATTTTAGTGAATTTATACAGTGGGGATTATAAAAAAAGAGTGGTGGGTGAGAAGAAAAGAGCAAAAAGTCGTCATTCCTGAAAGTTGTGTGATGGTGAGAGGAATGTGTTGTGAATTCTGAGAGCATGAATGAGTAAGTATGATATGTCACCTATAGGAAGGTTTTCCACTTGGTTACAAAGTAAAATCAAGTTGACAAGAAATATAATTTCTTGTCAACTTAAAATCCCCTCAACTTTTAGGGGATTTTAGTGAATTCTTTCTGATAAATTATATTTCTTGTCAGAAAGAATATAATTTGTCAACTTTGTTGCTTGTCGAGAGAGACCTTTCATGATGAGTCTTTTGAACTCATAGGGGTTTGTTGTGTTCATAATAATAATAATTCATTAATCATTTCAAGATTCAGAGAGCATTTTTATGTATTCAATAGAATTGGAACATGCAGTTACAAAATTCTGCAAAATTTCAAAGAAGAAGGATGGAGAAAAATTGAGACATGAAGCTAATGAGGAAGTATATAACACCAACAAAAAGTTTCATCAGGTATTTATAGTTGATATTTTATACTTTATTCTCGGATTAGCAATATGAATTGAATAATATTATATATATGTATATATATATATGTTACGCACAAATTATGAAATCACACAATCCATGAACTGTATAACACACTTGTACAGTTCATGGAATGTGTAGAATTTTGAAACGAGCATTATGTTTTCTGCTCATTTCATGAATTGAGTACATAGTAACAGTAGCAGTGCATGAGCATCATGTGTGGAAACTCGTGATAAACTGGTGAAGAGCATTTCTTATTGGTTGTTGCTGCTGCTGCAAGTTGCTGTAGTTGCAGGATCCCCCGCGGCATATATGATATGTGACGATTAGGTTTTAAAGAGCATTTCTTATTGGTTGTTGCTGCAAGTTGCTGTGTTTTTAGAAGATTTTTTGTAATAGTATTAGTCAAGTGTTACAGTAAATTTGTACAACATTACATCAGAATTCCTTTTGTTGTATTTACTAAGGTTAGTTTCTCATTGGCATGAGTTGCAGGACCCACGGCTTATATGATATGTGACTATTAGGTTTTAAAGAGCATTTCTTATTGGTTGTTGTTGCAAGTTGCATCTTACATAATATGTGACGATTCGTCACTATTAACTTAATAAAGTGATATTTTAGGTTTTAAACATCCATATTTGTTAAATTTTGGATCCCTATATACAAAATGGAAGATTTGGAAAACGTCGTTAGAGAATGTGAAATCTTATGGAATAATGAATTCGAACAATATGTCATAAACCTTCTAAATGATAATAGATCTGGCTTTAAAAGAAGTAGACAAGAATATCATCTTAGAAGTAAGTACACCATATCAAATTTAATGGGTGTGTAACGAAAGTAGTGACAAAAAAGGGTTGATTTATGGCAACAAAAGAATCCGCTATTCTATCATTCATGATATTCATCTCTCTACTGGTCACAAAGGCTAGTCAAAAACTCCCACAAGAAAATAAATGGAAAAGTACGCTAACATTCCACGACGAATTGTTTCTGAATTAATGTGAAAGATGCACAGAGAAACTAAAAAGGAAGGAGACCATTAAAGGATCGTCGTTAGACCTATTACCAAAAATGACATGAATCAAAGGGGTCGGGTAGATCTTGTTGACTTTCAATGCTTACCAGATGGGAATTTCAGGTTCATCATGCACTATCAAGAGCATCTGATAAACTTTAATTTGCTTCAAGCGCTGCCTTCAAAAACAGCAAAGGAAGTAGCTCAACATTTATTAGACATTTTTCTCGAGTATGGTGCTCCACATGTTTTACAATCCGATAATGGAAGGGAATTCACAGCTGAAATTATCAAAGAACTACTCTTTGGTCAAACTTGGTTTTAGTGAATGGAAGGCCCAGACACCTGCAGAGTCAAGGATCAGTGAAAAGGAGCAATGCAATGCTTAAAGATTTTTTAGTTGTGTGGATGCGAGATAATAATTCTTCCATTTGGAGTATGGGAATAAAATTTGTTCAGTGGAGTATGAATACTGTATACCATGAAACTATAAAAATGGAGCCTTATAAAGCCCTGTTTGGAATAAAACCTAAAGTGGGTCTTGGTACAAGCCTTCCAACAGAATTTCTGAACAAAATTCAGTCGGGAATTGAAGAGAATTTCATGGATATGTTAAACTACACTGACACCAAAAATATATCCGAGCAAGTACCAATTCCAGAACAAAATGAAAATTCATTTATTGGGGCAAATGTAACTATAAATAATCATAACAATGAAGAATACATTGAATTATATGAACAATCTATTACAAATAACAATGAAACAGCACAAGTCATGAATACGATTTGATAGATGAAACCAGAAAATTGAATGGAGGAATTCTTGATGATTCATTAAGCAATCAGAGTCTAATTTTTTCAGATACTGACATTGATGACCTCCATCCAGTGGTCAAGCTGAGGAATATTGCAAGTCAGAACATGAAGCATATCGCTACAAAAAATGGTGCAAAGAACAAACAAAAAACTAAAAGAAGTGGATATTGGAGATTGTGTAAATGTGTTTGTACCATCTTTTGATCGTGGTCGAGGAAATCCGGCAAACTTGATTGGAGTAGTTCTTGACAGGAAAGAAGGAAAATACAGAATTGGTACCAAAGGTGAAGTTATTGAAAAAACTGGCTTCAGAGAAATTGTTTTGAAAAGGTTGATTTTCTGGGATTATCTATAAATGAAGAACTATAGACCTCAACATCAGAGCTCTAGTTCGCCAACTTTCTGTTGGTAATGGACAAGGATTCGAAAGATGCTCTTGTAAAACATGTTGTACAAATAAGAAATGTAGCTGTTTTAAAAATCAAGTTCTTTGTAACTCTTCATGCCATCCAAACAAGTCTTGTGAAAATTCTTAATTATTGTTTACTTGTTGGTTGTAACGAAATTTGGTAATAATATTTTTCTTGTGTTTTGTCAAAGTACATAACTATTTTTATGTAATAGAAGTTTTTGAATTAAAACTATTTTATTACTCTTCACCTGTTTATCATCTATTTATATGCTGTAACTATGCACCCAATTCATGAAATGAGCAGAAAACGTAATGCTCATTTCATGAATTGTGCAAAATTCTACACATTCCACGAACTGTATAAGCATATTATACAGTTCATGGAATGAACAAAAATGTTGCGCATTCCGTGAATTGTGCGATTTCATAATCTGTGCGTAACATATGCTGTAACTATGTACCCAATTCATGAAATGAGCAGAAAACGTAATGCTCATTTCATGAATTGTGCAAAATTCTACACATTCCACGAACTGTACAAGCGTGTTATACAGTTCATAGAATGAGCAAAAATGTTGCGCATCCCATGAATTGTGTGATTTCATAAGCTGCACATGATATATACATGAATGATATATACTGTCATCACAAATGGCCTGTGCAAAATAAGAAAATTGGATTGTACTCAGTACTTCTTGGTGTAAACCCAAATGTAGCCTCGATTCTCCACTGGATAATTAATTTTCACAAAGTAAGAGGGATAACATTGTAAAAGTCTCATATGATCATGATTTGCTAGCCTAGTTAGCTGAGTGGTTAGCATCTTGAGACACTTTCCAACCAACAGGCTGTATATTTACTATGGGCATGGATGTTTGTGATTATCTTTAGGTGGGAGATGAATTTCATCGTTCAGTGTGTGATCACTGCTCTACTTATTGGAGGTCTGAAGTGGTGTGAACAAGCTCTATGTTTGGTCTCCGAAGCAGGGTTTCTGGACTATGTAAAAAATAAAATAAAATACTATGCCCTGTTTATAGTAGTTTTCCTATGCAGTAATCTTGTGATGTGCATTTGCTGTATTATCAAGAGCAGTTTTGTCACATTACAGTTCGTTCTCTCAGGATTATATGGTAGTCAGCATCACTGTGCACAAATTATGGAGGAAAAACACATGTTAGAGCAATTACTTTTCTTAAAATGAATGTTAAGTGAGAATGTTATATACTCAATTGGGAAGCAAATTCTATACATTCCATGAATCAAGATGGAATCTGCAGTAAAGTTCTTTTTCTTGGAAGTACCTTTAGAACTTCCTTAGTTAATTGTGCTTCATTGTCAGAGCAATTATCTTCATGCCCACTTCTTCAGTGAAGGAAAGATGTTTTTCATGAAACATGCTTGCAAGAAAAAGGTATATGCAAGCATAATAGTCAAGTGAGAGCTTCACCTTCTTTTGGTAATTAAATTGTAATGGGATTTTATTGTAATTTTAGAGATAAGGCTGATTGAATAAGTAGAAGTAATAAAAAATGTTGTTGTGGTTATAGCCTTTTGGCTGTTTAGGGGCAGCTATATATATGCCACCATCTAGAAAAATGACTATGAGCATGGTGGTTCCCCGTTGCCTTCCTTACTGTGCTATATCCTATGACTGCACCCTGTATGTTCACGGGGCCGGTTTGCCTGCTTGCAGGATGAAAAACCCCAGATAAACTGGTGGAAAAAACCCTGCTGTCCACACCCAAGACCGGCTAACTTGGCTATGACTGAGGAAGATCCTTAAGCTCCTCACATCGCCAACGGAAATCGAACCTGGGACACTCCTTCCCCAGACATGTGGTTGTAAAACTACTAGTAAAACTGACTAATAAAAAAATAAAGGAAGATAAAAAAAGGCAGTGATGGAATAAATGCTGCAAAGGGAAGTTCCTATATAGTCAAGTGAAAACTATAGAAGATTTAGCTGAATGCTATATTCACTATCTTTGTGTATTTGATATTATCCTTGAAAGATTCTTTGAGCTCACATTATACAATCTATAGAATGTCCATATAAATTTATATATATAGAATTAGAAATTATTTACTAATTGCTATTTTACAGAGAATATGCTAGATCTCCTTAGAGGATAGAGAATAACTTAATATTTAGAATTGTAGTTATACATATATAATTATTTCCAGCAATATTTTAATTTTTTTATATTTGAGCTTCATTCTTTGGAAAAACAGAACATGCTAATTTTGAAGTCAATGCACCATCACAGGTATGAATCCAAAACATTCTAACCAACTAATAAATAATTGCAAATATAGTTAACTTGCTCTCCACAACAGAATCACTATAAACATTTGTATATTGAGAAGGTGGATTAATACACTGTTGTCCTAAACCTAATGACAATGCTATTTCAGAAGATTACAACTGCAAATTCAGACAGATCAGCTTGTGGCAATTTGTATAACTGATGATCTCAAGTTCATTTTAGAAATTATGGATTTTACAACCGTGTTATAAATAACTTTTAATATCCCAACGTTTCGATCTTCATATTAAGATCATCATCTGGAGCATATACAAATATACAGGACAAGCTAAGTTACATTACGTACAGTAAGCTAGAGAAACAATGAATTGATCACAAGTTATTCTACTGGCATGACCTCTAGTGAAAAAAAAAAATGAATTATTTATAAACTACATCAAGCTAAATTCTATTTATGATAACATGAATAAACATTCTTTCTTACAGATAGTTTTCTTTCAGTAACAATGATGTCCTATTTTTAGCATTACAATTGTTATTTTTGATTTAGGATCGTGGATTTTCTACAGTCCTGTTTATAGTTGCTCTTAGAGAGGAAGGTTCCGTGGGTTGAATATACGCCTTCCATATGTTTGGGATTTTTAGACCATCATTATTGTTCAGATTGGGGTGGTTGGTAATAATCTCACAGGCTTCCTTAAATTTGCATTCATACCATGTTTTGGTGTGATGTAGACAACTAGTGCTTTTCCAGTCAATTGTATGTAAGGTGTTCAGGGCATGATCAGAAAGGCCAGCTTCACCATAATTATTATATTTAATGTGTCGTTTATGTTCTTTTTTGTCTGATAGGAATTGCGCATCCTGTTTCTCCTATATATGGTATGTTTATTATTACATCACACCTCCAGGGAGTCCAAAGACTCATCGAGGGAGGACATCTACTCTACAAATCTTCGTCTCACTACTCCACCAACCTTCATCATCTAACACCGACGCCATCTACCGCCTACTGCCACCACTAGTACTTTCACAGACAATCACAACATCCATGCCCACGGTGGGATTCGAACCCGCAGCCTTTTGGCTGGAGAGCGGATACGCTAACCAGATTGCCAAAAGGAAGACGTGTGACAACTCGGCCAACCAGACCGGCAATTACAGGTGCAATAAATACGGTATACTCCAGGGTGGGCCAGCAGAAGGAGTGGGTCAGCTGAGTAAGCTTTTTAATTTTGCAGGAGGTTTAAAGGTGGCTTTGAGGTTGTATTTTTGTGGTATTCTGTTTATTTCATCTGATGTCCCTTTAATGTAAGGAATAGTTATAGTTTTATTGTAGTCTGGTTTGTCTTTGCTTTTTATTGAGGTCTTGTAGAGAATTTTGTTAATAGTGTTTTGGCTGTACCCATTTTTTTGAAAAGTATTGCTGATTACTTTAAATTCGTCTTTCAGTGCCTGTTCACTGGAGCAGATCTTCAGAGTCCTGTTTTTTAGAGTATTAATGACACCTAGGTTTTGTGTTGGGTGGTGATAGGAGTTTATGCATATATATTGGCCAGTATGTGTCGGTTTCCGGTAAACAGTGAAGGAAAGATTGCCAAAAGGAAGACGTGTGACAAGTGTATCTAGAAATGGAAGTATGTTCTTTTTTTTTTACTCTCAATTGTGAACTGTATGTGTTTGTGTTGTTTGTTTGTTTGTTTAGGTGGCTAAGGAATGTGTCTAGTGGCCATGGGGCCAGATCACGAAAACGTTGTCAATCAACGTATCTAAGCCAGACTTTGGGTTTTAAAGGAGAGGAACCTAAAGTAAGTTGCTCAAAATGTTCCATATAAAAGTTAGCAATGGGGGGGGGGGGAGATAATGGTGAGCCCATGGCTGTGCCTTCTTTTTGTAGGCAGAGCATTTTACCATACAAAATAACCAGAACGCAATACATGTGCAAAGAGTGCCATGATATCTGGAGGGAATTTGTTCTGTAAAAGGAGGATTGTGTCATTGATTGGGACATTCGTAAAGCAGGCAGAGACGTCAAAACTGACTAATAAATCATCTTTTTCCAATGTAATGTCTTTGATGATGTTTATGAAGTAGTGTGTGTTTTTGACTAAAAGAAAGGATGATCTCAAGTAGAAAGCAGGTAGACATTCAAATTTTAAAATCACAAACAAAGGGATCATGTAGTTGCTCTCAACAGGATTAAAGGCAAAAAAGGCTGCACTAAATAAATTGTGTTGGTCTTTCTGCCAGTTGGAGATGGCACTTGATCTGGTATGAAAGTGGTACTGCTTACCATTGTGAGAATGTTCTTGAAAGTGATAAATACTTTGATATTGCTGTATCACGAAAGAGAAAGGTCACTAGTGGTGTGCCGCAGGGGTCATTTTTGGGACTATTGTTGTTTTGTATGTTAATGATGTTGGGTTGGGTTTAACTAGAATATTTGATTTGATATCCACCTGTTTGCAGATGATGCAAAACTGGAGAGAGCAATGCAAAGTCAAGCAGATATTATTGCCTTACAAGAGGACTTGAATAGATTGCATGAATGGAAACTGTCAGTTCAATGTTGCAAAGTGAAAGGTTTGAGATTTGGTAAGCAACGATGGGATGCAATGTATACACTTGGTGGGGAAACTTTAATGGAAGTAAAGGAGATGAGAGATCTAGGAGTGATGGTGGATGAGGACCTGAAATTCAAAGGTCACATTGCACAAGTTGTGAAAACATCACATCGGATAATGGCAGTGATGCAGAGGACCCTGACATGCAGAAATAGAGAGGGTAGCCATTGTATAAGGCCTTGTTCAGACCTCATATGAATTATCGTGCACAGATTTGGTTGCTGGGTTTTCATGCTGGCAAGGATATGTTGGAAAGAGTCCAGAGAAGATTCATAAAAGTAGTCAGTGGTCTTTGGAATGTGGAGTATGAGGACAGATTGAGAGAATGTAAGTTGCAGAGTCTCGTGAATTGGAGTAAGGGGGGGGGTATGTTGAGAGATGTTGAGACATAAGTTTGTCAGGGGTTGTTATTGGGACTATGACATGGAGGAGATTTTTCATAGATTGGGAGTGGGGAGTATAACAAGAGGCCATTGCTGGAGACTGTATAAAGAGGGTGTGAACAGAGGAGTAGGTTCTTTGCATGGAGAGTGGTTGGTGAGTGGAATGCATTGCCTGAGTGTGTTGTGGGTGTAGACACATTGAATCAGTTTAAAGCACAGTTGGATGAGCATTGTGTGCAATAGTGTGTATCTTCCACGATGAGTCTCTCCATGGAGGTCAAATGTTAATAATAATAATAATACTGCAGTGCTGGGGTCATGGTGTGGGGAGGCATTATGCTTAATGGTCATGCTGAGCTACATGCCTGAAAAAAGGGACTATGACTGGTGAATGATATTGCAACAAAGTTCTTGAATGCCATGTTCAATTATTCCATGGTGCTGTAGGTGAAGAATCCATTTTTATGAATGGCAATGCCACAGCACATTGTACGTGAGCAGTGGTGATACTTCTGAAGACAGAGGATATTAATTGAATCGAGTGACCAGTATGCTCTCTGCAGACCTCAACCCCATAGAACATGTTTGGGATGCAATAGAGAGATGTATTGCTGCTTGAAATTCCCCTCAAGAAAACAAACAAGGTATTTTTTTCTTGCCTTGAAGGAGGAGTTTGCCAATTTTCCTCAAGAACTCCTGAATCACTTGGTGCTAAGCACAGTACGACATTGCGAGAGCTGCAATGCAGTTCAAGATGGACATATTTCATACTGAAATGTTTCTCTGCATAGTTTTCTATAAGTACTGTACATTAATTCTTTAACTATGTGTCCTTAGGAAATTTATAACTTTTGCTCAAAATGTATTGCAATTTCATTTGCATGAAATTTGTAATAGATTTTTTTGTGTATGCTGGCAATAAATTTATGTCCACATTTGGCTGTAATCATGAAAATTTTTTCATATACAGATAAAATTGTAGTTCATCCATAGCTTTTGGACACCAGTCTATAACTGGTGTCATTGAGAAGATTGGTTTTGACTTCACTACCTATATATTCTTTTAGGGTTTATATTTACCCTTTTGATAAAGGGTAAATATAAACATTTCTTGGAGATGATAATAATAATATTGAATCATATTTTAAATATGAAAAAAAAAAAAAAAAACTTAAATAGAAGAATAGTCAGAATTTCACTTGTTAATTATCCTTAGAAATAAGTTGGTAGATAAGGCAATAATTTTTCTGTGCACTTGCCCGTTAAGATATCCAACATATTACAGTAACTTTAAGAGTTTATTAATTTTAGAGTTTTCAAATGCTAATGAAGTAAGTTCATTAGCATTTGAGGAAGTTACATCAATACTTCCAACGTAATAAACAGTTTCTCAGTATTATAATAGCTCACCAGCTATAGCGTTTAAGTTAAGTGTACCATTTTAAAGTGATTAAAGAAAAATCACTTTAAAATGGTCTGTATTTCATCAATTTAGAGTAGGTTTAAAAGATAAATTAAAGGAAGAAGTTTATAAAAAAAAAAAAAAAAAAGAAAGAAATATGGAGGAATGTTATCAAGCTGTTAGAGAAAGAGAAGAAAGTCTTAAAAGTATATACCAACAAGTATATTCTTTGGGACACCATGATTCTCATACAACTAATGCAGAATGTGATAGTCAAGAAGAAGGTCAAAACCTACTTTAATGAAAAAAGAGAAACATTTTATGAAGAAAAATTTTGAGGATTCGAATCAAATTATGGATGATACTTTAGAAGACGGTATTCAGGTAAAATCCATAACTGGAAGGCATGTGTTTATGCTGCTGGGTATGCCAGTAGATGACGTTAGTGAAATAGATAACTGTTGCTAATCCCCCTCTCCCAGTTATAAGGGATGTGAATAATTTTGCATTAATCCTGTGTTACTACCAGAGGAGAAGAAATTGCCATTATCACAATTTTCTGGTATATATGTTCATGGGTTGCACCAGATATTATGATAGTCTAACACAATTTTTCATGACTAGTTTCCTATTAAGTTTTCTTCTGCACTGGTCTGTCATTTGTGATCAATTTTTTTTCACTCTTCTAAACACATTTAAGTTGATGTCATTCCTTTGACATCAACTTAGCTATATCCTGGGTTTCATGTGGCTTTTTTTTTTCCCCCTTGCTATCCTGACCTTGAATATACCTGCTTTGTTAACCTTTTCTGTTCCATTCTGTTTTAAGTGACCATCCTGCTCACTTGCTTCCATTTTTGAATGCTAATAATATCAAGTTCTTTTCTGATGTTTCTATTTTTAACATGCTTTCTCTACTGAAACCATGTATTTATTCCTCTAATTTTCCTCTTCAAAAATTTTTATCATTATCTGTCAACTTTTTTTAGTGTGGGTCTCAGGTATATATGTTAAAACTGGTTTAAGCACACTTTTTTTGTATTCTGCTAGAGTAGTCTTTTGGCTGATTTCTCTCCTTTTCCATGTAAATATATTAAACTGGCTTTGTGTTGTACCACCCTTATGGTTTTTTTTTTTTTTTATGCCTAATTTTTATCTTCTAAAATTCTTGTATAAATTATTATATGATATGTAACCAGTTTATTGGTCAAGAATGTAGTTTTGTATTTTTCTTCTTGTTTTCATTGTTTTAATCTATTATTGCTGATATTTGAGTTAAAGCAAATACAGGCAAGCGTTTGGATGGCTGATACCCACCTCATTATATAAGGATCAGAGTTAGGTAACTGGCAGGAGATCTCCACATTACAAAGATGGCTTGGTTGTTTGAAATTTAGTCAATCAAATTACATTCCATATTGGCATCTTTAATTTATGGTATAACCAAGTGGAAAAACTTCCAACAGTACAGTCTTCAGTTGGTTCAAGCAGAACATGTTTATGAATTTTTGATCAACCATAGATTATATTAATTGTGCATATGTATCAACCTTATCTACTGTACTGTGGTACCACTCTTATACGTGTGGTTGTATCTCTTTTGAAATCCGTTGTTGTTATTCTACCTTTTTTTAAAATTGTCAGTTACAATGAAGATGATCTGCAAATTTCAGACTGAAATCTTTGGTTTAAGAAGAGAAGAGAGACAAGTATTAAGAGAATTGGAAGTGAAAGAAACAGAGGTGTATCAATTATTGGTTGAGTTAGATGTGAATGAGGTTGTGAGTATGGAATACATATCACCACATATTCTTAAGGAATGTGCACCACAGTTGGCTATTTCCTTGACCTGGTTATTTAACGAATGTCTTAAAGTGGGTAGGGTTCCTAAGACAGAAGTCTCCAACTATAGGCTAGTCTGTATGACTGCAGTTGTGGTCAAGGTGTTGAAGAGATTGGTAAGGAATAGAATACAGAATTGGGTTCATGGACAGTATGAATTTGTGCAGGATAGGTCCTGTTTTAGTAATTTACTTGCATTTTATGATAAGGTGACAAGAGCATTAGATAAAGGAGAATCATATGCAGTGAACTTCATATAAATAGTTTTTTTTTTCTTTCAGATTAATCTGTTATATGTCAGGATTAAATATTTTCAGCTCTTACATTTCAGTCTTCTGAGATGCTACTAACTCAACTTTGCAAAAGTGTTTGATAAATTACCACATAAGTTGGTGTACAAGATGCAGAGGATTAGAATAGATAGTATATTGGTTAGATGGACAGAGATTGGCACTCTGAATGATACCAGCAGGTTATGTATGATGGAGCAGTGTCCCAAAAAAGGATGGTAACCAGTGGTGTGCCACAGGGTTCTGTTCTTGGGTCCCTGCTGTTTAACTTCTTTGTAAACAATATATCATGTGGACTGACTGGGGATCTTTAGTTATTTGCTGATGATGCAAAGTTGGGAAGAATTATAAGTGGCACTGCTGATGTTAATTCCCTTCAGGAAGATTTGAATAGACTTTTTACTTGAACAAAAGAGTGGGGTTGTAGTTTTATTATCAGTAAAACTACAACCCCACTGGAGAATTGTCAGTGATGGAATGCATTATCAGAATGTGTTGTTAATGCAAGAAGTGTTAAGGATTTTAAGATTCTATATGATAAATATGTTGTCAGTTGAATGAACCTTCCACAATGAGTCTGACTCATAAGAGTGAGTTAATAATTAAACTCACTCTTATCTTCATGTTCATATATACATGAGGAGGGTATGGAAAGTTCTGATAAACACCAAGAACAAAAATGATAATGAAGCAACTGATATAATCATAAGAAAGAACATACAAGGATATAAGAATATAAGAACAAAAGTCACCTTCTGCTATTCTGCTACTAGTATGTTCTTTCTTGTGGTTATATATATCAGCTGCTTTAATATCATTTTTGTTCTAGGTGTTATCAGGACTTTCCAGAACCCTCCTCCTCGTGCGTGTGTGTGGGTGGGGGGGTAGTTTTATGTATGTATAGAAGATAGAAATCATTTGAGAAAATTTAATAATAATAGTAAGATATCTGTTCAGGACATGGACTTAATTTGTTTACTTTCAGTTATAATACAATATGACACACAAAAAAAAGTGCTGAATAACTACAATGATATATGCTCTGGAGTAAACTTGTTTATTAACAAAGAAATATATGTTTACACGTGATATGTACATCCATAACTATCATGGCATCTTGGTTGAATAAAGCATTAAGGATGATAGATTATGTGCTGAAAATGGGCACCTTGTCTTTCAGGTCAGGTTGCATAGCACATGTGTAGGTTCTCTGTCATTTGGGAGAATAAGGAATAAAATTGATATGTATGGCAGATGTCCCAGTCCTTGTTCTCCCAAATGACAGAGAACCTATACATGTGCTATGTACATTGCAGCAGGACACTCCCTGTAAATCAATTAAGGCGATGATGACACTGTTGCTTGGGACACCCTTACGGAAATAATGAACAATCTGCTCACAAACATGTCATAAGTCTATGACATGTTTGTCATAGGCTTATGACATGTTCATGTTCATAATGAAACCACCATACTGTAATATGCATATTTTGCTGCATTCTATATCTCAGCAAGCAAGTATATAATAGTACATAAAATTAGCCACTGTGTTGCTGCAGCATATACTAAGAGATGCTCGGAGAAATCCTATGCTAATTTTCAACTGAAAAATATTAAGGTTGTGGTTATGCCAACTCCTCCACAATTTTATATTTAGGCACAGCATATGAAGGCTCTGGTAGTAAAATATGACCTATCAGTAAAGGTGGGGAAGTGCTAGTGGGCCCAGCCAGAAAAATTTGTGAAACACTATTATAGGCAATCTGAAAATGTGCTTTGTTGTCAGGGTTGTATATATGTTGACCAACTTAAAAATTTGTTCATTTGAGATCATCATCAATCATCATTTTTGTTTAATTAGCACCAAATCTGCTTTCCTTAACCATTGAAACAAGCAACACAGATGCACATAGTTCATGATAGAAACAGAAAATCAAATTCCTTACCACTCTTGGGATATGCCTGTAACTTGCCTTCCATTGAGCTCTCTCTCATTCAGTGTATATTGCAAATTTTTACACACTGGTAAATTTATACATATGTATACTCCTATCAGCCCAACACAAAAGCAGTAGCAATTTGCTCCAATGAATATGATCTCAAAAAAAGAACTACAATGGGTCCACCTTTGTGAGAAATGATATAATGCAAATGCAGTATATTGAAAAAAAAAAAAAGATAACACTAAAACAACAGTAATTGCAGCAAAGTTATATCTTATTCTTATATTAACCACCCATATGCCCATGTAAATGAAATATATCAATAATCTTAAGCTTTATATCCATGTTATTTCAATTAAATATTAGTGGTATAATAGCTTTGTCAGTTTTAATGGACACTTGCATCCATGGCAACTGATGTGTATTCATGTCAAGGACTATAGGGGTGGGGAGTTGGGAGTTAGGGGTTTGGGTGAAAAATAGGTAGAAATTTAGGGAAGTATGACATCAAAACAACCTTTAAACCTTCTTTAAAACTAAAACATTTATTCAGTGCATCCAAGGATTCTCCCCCTCCCCTCTCTCTCTCATGTCCATGAGTATACTGAATTAAATGTACACAATCTTCTGTACATTGGTGAAACTGGATTCATAAAACTTCACCTACCTAATCCATCATGGGAAAAATAGGCTTTTCCAATTATGCTCTGTAGACATTCCACAGAATTGATTGGAAAGATGCACAGCAACTCTTGCATCGAACAAAAATTTAGTATGAAAGAAAATGTAGAGGCATGTGAGACTTTACTAAGACAACTAAATTTAAACAATAAGGGTGATCTCAAAATTTCTGTTTTGTTCAACATATATACAACTCTGACAAGACACATCCTTCAATCGCCTAAAAGCATTAAACTATAGTTAACACTAATCTCTACATACCAAAATAATGAAACTCATACAAGCTAATGACTACTTGAAAGCAAAAAAAAAGTAATTTCAGTAAAAAAAAAACCCTGCATTTAAGGACATTATATATATATATATATATATACACACACACACACACACTAGGGGGGGGGTTCTTTCCCCTACGGTGCTGATAAGATATTGCTAGATCTGTTTTATGTAAATGTTGATAACAGTGCCGAACTTCTTTTGGGAATGATATGACAGCTGGATGAAAATATCAACCCTGTATAAGTAGGCTTTCTGTCAATATCGAATTATATTGCTGCCATCTTAAAAAGATAAATTTATTGATGTTCTTTTGTATTTCAGTAGTGAATTTTCTTTGTGATAGTTACCATTTAAAAAAATTCAGAAAGTTGTTCTAATCGTCCAGACTGTTGCTAAACAATAAAATATACTTCATAACACTACCATCTGGTCAGTTTTTAAGATGGCTACTTCAAATTTCATTACACATCATAATTTTGTGATTGATAATGATAGAGAACCCATAGCTAATCCTTGTTTTTGGTTATATTTTTTGCCTTGCGATATGAAGGATTTGAGGCAATGCTTGAAAAGTTCTGGTGGAAACAAATCTATGTATGAAATTGCGTTCTCTGCTGGTACATCATATCTTCAAAATGTACCAATGATGGAAAGTTGCATAGCATTAAATCTGATATCAGAATTGGAGATGTTAAGCCACATATTTATTCTTATACAGATGATGTTATATAAATTCACTACAAGTACTCAGGAATCTTTATATTGAATGGATGCTATAATTGAATAGATTTGTCATTAAAATCTGCAGTTAATTAAAATATGTGGGAACATGAAAAACATCAGTTGCATTCTGTATTCTCAGTGGAAAAATATACGCAAAGTAAAAAAAAAAAAACATTTCAGCCATTTAGGCTCAATTTTTAGTGAAGATGGCAAATTAAATGTGGAAATAGATAAGTAAAGCTGATATGACTGAAAGCCAGTTAAATATATGTGGAATAAGAGAGAAATTAGTCAAAACACTTATTTAACTAGCAGTATTTAACTTACAAGTCTGAGAGTTGGGTTAGAAATAAAACAGTTGATCAACAAAGACTTGGGATTGAATACTTTCATAGATGAAGTGAGCAAATAGTATGAACAGAATCATTAAAAATGATTCTGTCATTTATACTATTAAAAATGAAGATATTAGAAAGGAATTTTACATTCAAGGACAACTCTGAAGAGCAGAGGTGGATAGAATGAAAGAAGAAGAAAAGTTGGTTTGATGTGTTTGAAGCCAAATTATATGTGAGCTCTGATTGCAAATAATGAAGTTTTGTTTATATATTTTCTTTGCACCTTCTTGTGAGCATTACAACAATCTATAAAACCATGACTTAAGTGTACAATAATTTATTCACATTTTATAATAAGGTGACAACAGAATTGAATAAAGGAGATGACTACAACATGATACTACTGGACTTTGCAAATTCATTTTACAGAATACTGCAGTCTATCAACCACTTGGGAGTGACTGACACACACACACACACACATCAGAGGGTGGTGTATGGTGGAGTGGAATCAAGGTGAATGAGAGTGACTAGTGGAGTGCCCCAGGGCTCTGTACTAGGACCACTACTCTTTAATTTGTACATTAATAATATAGCAGAAGATTTGAAAGGGGACATTCAGTTGTTTTCCAATGATGCAAAATGAGGACAATAGTTGTGTAAATAAAGGTGTGTAGATGTTTTACAGGATGATTTAAATAAATTGGCAGTGTGTGTGCAAAAGCAAGTTCAGTGTTGTAAAATGGATGAAAGGGATGAAAAGATTACACTCTTCGTATCATATTGATGGCACTAGTTTACAGGAAATTGATGGGGATGTGGTGGTGATGGTGCATAGAGATTTGAATTTCAGAGAACATATTGCAAGAGTTGGGAAAATAGCTCAAAGGATTACTTGGATACTGAAGAACATATTGACAGGTAAAGATAGGGAAGTTATTTACCTCTTTATAAGGCTATGATTTGGCCACATGGTGACTACTGTGCACAGATTTGATCACCTGCATTTCTTGGGGATTGGGAGGTGGTGGAGAGGATTCAGAGATGAGTGACCAAACTGGTGACAGGTCTGTGGAATGTTCCCTATGAGAATAGGTTTAGGATTGAGGATAGATCGAGTGTGTGAGTTGCAGAGTTTAGCTGGCAGGCAGAGAAGAGGTGATATGATAGAAACTTATAAGTCATTAAAGGGATTCTATAAAATTGACACAGAAGAAATTTTTCAGTACATGAGGAGTAGGGAGGAAAACAAGGGTCACACTTGGAAGTTGTTTAAGGGTGTGCAGACTATGTTCTTAACTTGGTGAATCAGTGGAATGGATTGCCAGAGGTGGTTGTGAGTGCCCCAACAGTGAATAGGTTTAAAGAGATGTATGATAGGTATTATGTTAATTGATAGAGTGAGTCTCCTGTGAAGATTTGAAGACTGCTTTAAAATTTAATATATTTTATTGTTTTCTGCAATTTGAAATATATTGTATTCTCTATGCTTTTCATTGGGCATAATAAGTGAGAAGATACTGTTTTCTTAATTAAAGGTTTAGTAGCTCACCGTCTGAAAAATTGATAAAGTTGTGAAAAAGAAATAAAATTTTAAAATATGAATCCCCCTCCCCCCATTTAAAATAGTTTTGGATTCAGTGATCTTTTTCACTTGATTTTTCAGCATGGGTAGAGGAAAGGGAGGGAGAAATAGAGAGAGAGAGAAAGATTTCTTATGTTCATTTTGGTATTTTTTTATTCTTACTGTAAATTTCCTTGATGCTTGAAGAACAGAGGTTTCAGATGAATTGTAATGGAAAACATTTATGTCAGTGAGAATAATTTTGGTATGTGTTGAGAGTATGGAAATCAGCACTAAAGCCAGTCAAAGTAACAGTAGCAATTATGGAGATCTCAGAAATTTAGATCTCTATCAGTTGGATGATTAGATTTGGGTGAAAAATCCAAAAGTTCTGTGTAGTTGGTTAAGGTTGAGGAAGCAATAATAGTAGCAAATGAATTACACAGACTGATGTAAAGAAATTTTGAACAGGAAAGAGTCATAATGGGAGAAATTCTTTGTTAGATAACTTGAAATCCAAAAGTTCTGTGTAGTTGGTTAAGGTTGAGGAAGCAATAATAGTAGCAAATGAATTACACAGACTGATGTAAAGAAATTTTGAACAGGAAAGAGTCATAATGGGAGAAATTCTTTGTTAGATAACTTGGAGTAGATGGACATATGTTATCAAAATTTTAATTGTCATTTAGAAATTTATAATATTTAATAATTTTTAGATTTGAGATGATTATGGCATTGGGAATATTTTTTCAGTGCCATAATCAGTATACTTTTCATTTTTTATATTTTATTTTGCAGATGGCTCTTCATTATTATGCCAATTTAAATGCATTACAATATAAACGGAAGACTGCTCTACTTGAACCATTATTAGGATTTCTTCATTCTTTAAAATCTTACTTCACTGTAGGTCATGAAGCACTTAATACTCCTGAGTTAGATACTTTCTTATCTAATATCAGTGCCAGCATACAAGGGTAAGTTGATGTAAGGTAAATTAAGATACGAGGGGAGGGGGTCTGGAAAGTTCTGATAAGACACCTAGAACAAAAATTAATTAATTTTGTCTTCTTATATATCCTAAAAGAAAAAGAACAAATTATTACAATTTGATAAAACATAGGGATCAAAGGTTTTTAAGTTATGTTCTTTCTTGTGGTTATATCAGCTGCTTTAATATCATTTTTGTTGTTTATCAAAACTTTCCAGGCTTCTCCCCCACCATTATGTGTGTGTGTGTGTGTGTGTATGTATATGTATATATATATATATATATATATATATATATATGTATATATATGTGTATGTGTATGTATATATATATATAAAACACAGTAAAGCTATAGATGTTTTAATTAGTGTCCCACTAATAAATGTAAAAGAATTCCAGAATTTATCATGAAATCTACCAGAAAATTTAATCCTCTAATAGAAGATGCAGCATTTTATTTTCATGTCATTGCAGATCTTTTCACAGAAATTCACTAAAAATCAAGAAATCTGTGAATGAGGCTAGTTTGAATACTTCTTGGAAATAGGTGAAAATGGTTTATAAGGCCAATGTTTTAAATATTTCAAATTTATGATATAATAATCATAATAAAAAAAAAATGGCAGTGAACCTGAGTTCAGTTACAGTGTGCTGCACTGTGAAAATGTACAGAGCAGCAATGTTTAAATAAACTGTTTTAAATAAACAATCCATATTCACAGAGCCACATAGGAGAATTATGTAAATACAGAAGCGATATCCTTATGGGGAAATGTGAGCTGTATCCCATTGGTTTAAATATCTTATTACTATGTTATTATTAGTTATTTTTGTTTTAGCTATTTATAACTAAACAAAATAATACAAAAATATAAAAACATTACTATATTAAAAAAAAAAGCCTGTTAGATTTAGAATTTGCTGATTTTTGACGTTTTTGCTGATTACTTATCCATGCATGAATCTTAGTACTGTAATTATTTATAAAAAGAAATGTTCTTCTCAAAATAATAATACAGTGATACCTCAGCTAACAAAGATAATTCATTCTGGAATTGCATTCGTTAGCTGAAATGTGATTTCCCTTAGGTTTCTGTAGAAAATCGTTTAATTCGTTCTGGATGCTGCCTACTATTTAAAGATAAGTTTTATAAAATAGTAAAAAGCACAGTATAAAAGGGCAAAAACTCACCAAAGGCTGAGATGAACAGCTACCCAATTAGATGAAGGAGAATGGAAAGTAAAATGAAAAACTGGCAATCTTTACACTATTATATACACTTTATTAAACTGAAAATATGTACACAACGTTTTTACTATTCTTATTCCAAATTTTCAAAGTTTATTCAAGGTAAGTCTCCTCTTCTTCAGTAGCTGGCCTCTGTCTCTTTGCTAAAGGAGAAGTCAAAAATCTGTCCAAAGTTGATTGAACTTCTCTTTTTTTTCAGAAGGTTTTTAAAGTGATTCAGACACTTGTCTTCAACCAAGGCACAAAGTCTGTTCATTTTAGCTTTGTTCGGATGCCACTTTGTAGCCAAAGACTGAAACTCTTCCCAGTAGTGCAGCAATTTTTTAATGTCACCTGTTGGCATTCTTCCCTTTTTATTGCTGTCCTCCTCCTCTGATGAGCACTCTTTATCTTCCTTGTCTCTTTCCTGATTCAGTTGCTTTTTCAACTCTTCAAGATCTTTTGTTTTCCGATCTTTTGAGTGTTCTTCAACTAATTCTTCTACATCTTCTTCATTTACCTCCAAATGTAATGCTTTGCCCAAGGAGACTATCTTATCTGCAATGTCAGCATTTTCAGCAGCATCTTCAGCACTGGAAACAGTACTTCTTAATTTGCAGCAGTCTGGCCATAACTTTTTACAGGCAGCATTAAGTGTCCTATTTAATTAGATAAGAATAGAATTTCCTAATTATAAATTAATCCCCCATAGTAGAATTTAGCCAAGTAAAGAATAAATGCTATCATGCTTACCTCTCGCATTCACAGCCACATGGAGCTTGCACCGCACTGACACTGGTATGAGGCTTCTCGCTGTCTCGAACGTAAACAACCCAGTCCGGGTTGGTGGGTCTCCCCTGTGTGATGTAGCCAGCTCATTTCTTTGTCACACACATACAGATGAAAAAGATAAGCTCCTGGAATGGCCCGACTGTTCATGTTTGCTGCTTTATGTTAGCGTGTGCATCCACTAAAACATTCGTTAGCCGAGTCCGAAGAACAGCAAAAAAAATCTTCGTTAGCCGAAAAATTCGTTAGCAGGGTCACTCGTTAGCCGAGGTATCACTGTACAAGATATTCTATATACATCATCCAAAATGTCAGAGTTAGATTTATGTATGTGCTCCTGAAACTGAGTCCCAGATTAGAGGGATGAAAGGACTTGTAATTTAAGGAGGCTAAGAATTCATTAGAAGCAGAATATATTAGAAGCAGAAACTCTAAATAAGCTTTACAGATTATCTTTTCGTTATATCAGAAGTTCTAGGCAAAATTTGCAAAAAGAATATTTTAGGTATTGAATTCATGCAACAAGTTTGAAAATTGACTTCATTAATAAATATATTTGTGTGTATTATTGGCAAAAACAAAGTATTTTCCTGCATATATCATATTTTGGTAAGATTCTAGTGCGAAAAATTTAGCATATTACAATATATTAACTGTTATTATGGTTAAATTTTTACATACTGTTGGAAGTTTTTCCTTCCAACAGCGTGTAAATAAATAAATAAATAAAAATAATAATAAAATACAAGTTATTAGTTAGTGTTTACTCTCCCTTTGGGGAGATCCCAGTGTCTTCTTTTTGCTCCTGTGTTGGTTCCTAAATTTAAGCAATTTTCTTATTTAATTATTTTTAACATGTGCTTAGGTAAAACATCATGCTAATTTGAAAAAAAAGTAGAGGTTGTAATCACTGAAATCTGTCTAATGGTTTCTGAAAAATTGTCTTAGAATTTCCATAGGCATATAAGTGAAGCTGCCAGCAGAACAAAGCCCTTAACTATTAAAACAATACAATTCTTCAACTCTATATGCTGCAATAATCACCGTGTTCACTAAAAATACCATCTAATAATCATCTTCAGAGTAGCAGCCATGTTTGCTATAAATTGCAAAAGCTAGATAAGATTGACAAAAATTACATATTGCAAAGTTCCTTGGCATGCCACAAATATTATCATCACTTGTGTAGAGGGCAGTGCAGAAATGTACCAGATATAGCATCTTTCATAAATGATTCTACTGGCAGACTAAATATTAGCAGCAGTGGTTTAACTAAAACTTTATAGAAAGATGACAGGGGAAAAGGAATCAGATGTGAGAGTTCTCTTAAGAAAACTTCAGGGATCCGATATTTAGAAGACCTAAATGCCATTAAAGCCAAAATTAATGCAGATAGCATGAAATAAGAAGGAAATTAAAGAAATTATTCAAAACTAAAATAAACAGTTTCAAATCATCACTTGAATACAGCTTTAATTGCATTCATGATTTGAAGTGAAAACTGAATGCAGTTAAAAACTAATCAGAGTTGTCTAACAGAAATGTAGAAATAGGAAATGAAAATAAATTACTGATGCTGCATGAAAGTGGGATATAAAAAATTCATCAGTGCTCCAGATTGAGTAAAGCTGAGATAAACAGCTTACCAGAAGTTTAAAATGAACACACGCAATAAGAGCCTGGAAAAATTACTTATTGTGATGAGACCTAATGCAGAGAGTCATTGAAAGTAGATCATCAAGGGAGGAATGGGGAAAATGTGTGTGAAAGTTCAGCTGTAGTATGCAAATGTAATAAAGATATGAATGGCTTCAGACATGGTTATGCATCTGGCGAAGGGGTGGAAATATATCTTTTGAGTTTGGAGCTTTTGACTATGTCTAAGGAGGGAAAGAGAAAGTTCTACAACAAGACCAAATAGATTGCATATCTAATTATAGTCTATACACAAATACCAGGAGCATCAGAAACAAAGGAGTTATTTGAATATGATGTGGCCTAAAATTGTTGGCATTAGTGAAACCTGGCTATCAGAATCAGATATGGTAACTGGGATCGAGTGTAATGGGTATACTATTTTTAGGAATGACTGAAGAGATAAGAGAGGAGAAGTACTACTAATGATACCAGATGACTTAAGTCCATTTAGGGTAGAAATGCAAGAAAATAATGATGGTAACAGTGTCGCATGTATTGGTGAATTTGAGGCTATCTGGTGTGAAGTGAAGGCTAACAGAATGAAATATATGGTCGGGCATTGCTACAAACCTGGAGGCTCATTTGCAGGGGACGAAGCAATGCATTGCCAATTTAACCTTATGGGCGACTTTAATTATTCAAACATTGATTGGATAGAGGAGAAATCTTATAACAGTGAAGAGGAAGCCTCCAGGTCTGTAGCAACACCCCACCATATATATGGTGGGGGTGTTGCTACACACCTGCAGGCTCATTTGCAGGGGACGAAGAAATGCATTGCCAATTTAACCTTATGGGTGACTTTAATTATTCAAACATTAATTGGATAGAGGAGAAATCTTATAACAGTGAAGGGGAATTTATTTAATTGTTGCGAGACAACTTTCTTAAGTAGCATGGAAAAGAAAGAACTCTAGGTCAAAGAGTGTTAGATTTGTTCATAGTGCCAGAAGGGGTTTCTGCTAAGAATATGACTATTTTAACACCAGTTGGTGATTGATCATGTCTTGCTTTCTTGGGAAGTATCTAATTATATTGATTGACTAATTGATGCTGAATTACAAAGCTGGAAATTAATCAACTTAGAAGAATACTATCTTTGGTTCCATGGAATCAGTTACTGAATGGGAAAAATGTCAGCAGTGCATGGGAATTTTTTAAAAAGTGCTTAAATGAGGAGGTATCTGAATGTATTCCTAATGTTTGAAGAATAATAGGTTGGGAATGAAATGCATGTGCAACCTTATTAGACAAGAGATCCACAAGAAGAAGATGATGTGGAAAGAATATTGTGAGAATTAGAATGAGAGGAGTTATGAAGTATATAAAGTGCAGGCCAGAAAAGTAATGAGTATTCTGCAGAAAGCTAAATCAGAGTATGAAAAAAAATTGGCTATGCAGGCTAAAGGAAATCTAAAATAATTTTCATTATGCCACAAGCAAAAGAAAGAATGAATGTAGAAGAATAACTTTACTGAATATAGATGGTACTCGAATGTCAGAAGTTAATGAGATTGTTCAATTAATGAGTGCTCACTTTGCTAAGATAATCAGGTGTATGTAATATGATGCACAGTGTAACTACTTCTACATTGGATGGAGAGTTAGTGGTGCATGAAAATGAAGTTGAATAGCATAAAATGGCATAACGTGGATATGAATTTGTCAATAGGAACAGATGGAATATCAGCACATTTGCAAAAAGAATGTTCAACCAAATTGGCTAGGCCTTTCACATGTTTGTATAACTTGATTCTCAGTTCAGGAAGGGAAGGAATAATGTATGATAGTTCCATTGTACAAGAATGGTGTGTCTAACTACAGATCTATCAGTATCTCTGATGTAGTGAAGATTTCAGAGAAGGTTGTTCGCAGTATGGGTTTTCTGAAGGAATGTCATGTTTTAGCAATTTGCTCGTATTTTATAACAATGTTATGGCCAAGTTGGATTAAGGGAATGGATACACTATGGTAATGTTGAATTTTGCTAAAGCATTTGATAGGATACTACACAAAAGGCTGTTGCATAAACTCAAAAATATGGGATTGAAATATAAACTCTTAAGTTGGATAAGTGGATGATTGACAGACAGATATCAAAAAGTGGTATATGGTGGGGATGAATCTGCCAGATTTAAGGTGATCAGTGGTATACCTCAGGGTTCAGTCCTTGGGTCATTGTTGTTCATTCTATACATTAATAACATTAGGAAAAGTCTGACAGAAGATATGCAATTGTTTGCTGATGATGACGCAAAGATAAGCAGGACAATCAGGGATGCTACTGATATCCAGCAGCATTCCTGGCAAATGAAAATGGCTGTCAATTTAATGTTAGTAAGTGTCAAGTTATACACATGAAACTGATGAGGCTAGGAATCTTGGCATAATGGTGGATAAGAATTTGAAATTAAGGCAGAAAATAAGGATTCACTAATGAAAGTTGTGCAAGGGTGTGTGTGGACTAAATTTTTTACTTGGAGAATGTTGAATGAACAGAATGGGTTACCAGAGGGAGTAATGAGTGCTTTAACCACCTCACCAGCCATTATGGATCAAATACGCATCTTCATACGCTTCGTATCCATCATATATTTCAATGTAATATCAATGATATTACAATTTTAATATGCACTTCACATCCATGATAACTTGGACGTATATATACGTCTTGGCCGTTAGCGTGATTAACAGTGAATGAGCTTAAGAGAGATATGTTAGATTTTGAATGAGTAATCGTTAGTAGTGTGGACAATGCGTTTTCACTATGGAGATACCTACATAATAATATTATTAATCATTTGAAATTTTTTATAGATTTAGATATAGATTTTTATAGAAAAAAATTATTTGTGAGTGATTTTTTCTTGCTTGTAAATACTGAAAAATATTATTTTTTATACAGTGTGCATGCTGAATTAGGTCAGGAAACTCAAAAATCTGTGGATCTAATGGATACCATTGAACAGCAAAGTCAACATCTTTATTATGGTGAGCCTCCATCTGACATGCCATACATTCCACCAAATACTGGTTTAATGCAGAAGGCTGGTTATCTCTTTGTGAAAACGTATGTTATTTCTAATCATTTTTATTTTTGATCATAGTCTTTCACAACATATAAAATGGTTGAGTGAGATTTTGATCATTTTATATGTAGCATATATAGAGATGATGGTGAAACTATATATGATCACAGATCAGTTATAAACTTATAATTGATATTATAAGTTCATAAGTCTGATGTTAATTTAGTAGGCATCTGAAGGATAAAGGTTCATTTGGTAAGCCTTTGTACAACCTCTCCCTTATTTCCAGTTTAAAAAAAAATCCCAGAAAAACAACAAACTTCAAAGATATCTAGTGCCTACTTGCAAGAATAAGCCTTTGCTCTTTATGTATCTATTAAATGAACAATACTGGCCTCAGCAGTAGTGGTCTAACTTCATTATCATCTCTGTAAATATCTGGGGGTAATTTGGTAAACATGACCTTCTCAGAGTAATAAGCAGTATATTGTTTCTGTATTATATGCAATTCCTTAAACAGACATGAAAATACATAGCATACTATTTCCATGTGAATTGCTGATTTGTTCATAATTGCCAGATTATCAATCATAATAGGCTAGTTCTAGGCTACATTGAGTATAGGTGTACTATTATGAAGCTCCTATAATTAGTGTTTTTTTTTTATTCATTCAGTATTTTCTTGATTATTCTATCTTTAGTATATTATTATAGTTTTTAGTGGATTTGTTGTGTTTAGTCCATTTATGTTGAAAGTTTATTTTTCACTTGGTTAGAGTATAATAAATTTAGTTTAATCCTTTATCCAAGTGTGAGCAAACAAAGTTTGCACCTGAAAGTTTGCCCTAGTGTTGAAACACCTTAACCAACTCGTTGCAAAGGTGGAGCAAGCTACCAACACTCCTATCTCAGTATCTCCTATAATGCACAACACATCTCCTTGCAGATATGTCTAATGTTATGCATTAAGGGAAGGGCCGCTACCCAGACTAGTTTCGACCTTTATTGAGGTCTCTTCAGTGGGAGCCAGGCCCAAGTGGAGATATCAGGCAGAAGCATTAGCAGGTCATCTCCACCTATAGGAATTGCCAGTTGGTGTGCCACCCTTTTTTAATAATTTACTCTGGATTTAGAGAAAGATGTTGAAAGTTTATTTTTCACTTGGTTAGAGTATACTAAATTTAGTTTAATCCTTTGCAACGAGTTGCCCTGGTGTGGTACCACCTTAACCCAGTCCTGATGATACTTTCAGGTGCAAACTTTGTTTGCTCACACTTGGATAAAGGATTTAACTAAATTTATTATACTCTAACCATGTGAAAAATAAACTTTCAACATCTTTCTCTAAATTCAGAGTAAATTATTAAAAAAGGGTGGCACACCAACTGGCAATTCCTATAGGTGGAGATGACCTGCTAATGCTTCTGCCTGATATCTCCACTTGAGCCTGGCTCCCACTGAAGAGACCTCAATAAAGGTCGAAACTAGTCTGGGTAGCGGCCCTTCCCTTAATGCATAACATTAGACATATCCGCAAGGAGATGTGTTGTGCATTATAGGAGATACTGAGATAGGAGTGTTGGTAGCTTGCTCCACCTTTGCAACGAGTTGCCCTGGTGTTGTACCACCTTAACTCAGTCCTGATGATACTTTCAGGTGCAAACTTTGTTTGCTCACACTTGGATAAAGGATTAAACTAAATTTATTATTTAGTCCATTTAGTAATATAACTGTAGAAATATTAGTTTAAATCATCTTAAAAATTCCTCTAAAACTTGTAAGACCAAAGTGGCGTCAAAGCAGCACAAGTTGACATGGGTGTCAGGGACGAGACACCGATGTCACAGACGAGAACCTTTAAAAGTCCCACTGAGTAGAAGCATTGCAGCATCTATGTTGATAAAATAAGTGATGGTAATTTGACATTTGAAATATCCCAATTAAAAGAAATTATTAGAACATTTACTAGAGAATTCGAAAAAGTGGAGAAATGTTTAAAGACATTCAGACAGGATAAGAACAATAATTATAACAAGAAGATGCAGGAAAGCACTGAGTTAGTAAGAATAATTATGTGTTTAAAGTTTTTTCACTTAGTTAAACTATAAAGTAAAGAAGCCAAGAAATTATAATCTTGGTTTAATCCTTTATCCTTGGTATCTCTTCTGGGCTAGCTCCCACTGACAAGACCTCAATAAAAATCAAAACCAGTCTGGGCAGTGGTCCTTCCCATAATACTTAGCATTATACATGTCCAAAAGAGGGTTTTCTTTGCATTATGGGCTACTAAGGCAATTGATGTGAAGTCATTTTCCTCTATAAGTAGCCCAGCCATGAAGATACTTCACATTCAAACTTAGATTGCTTACACTTGGATAGAGGATTAAACCAAAATTAGAATTTCTTGGCATCTTTAATTAAAGAATAATAATAATAATAACAAGGTAAGTTAGTTAGAATATAACAAAAAAAGAAATAATATGGTATTGTGATTCAGTCATATGATCAGTCTAGGGAACAAAAATTATAGATGTGACAAATATAATAGAAAAAGAAAAGTAAAGGTGATGGTAGTGCTTTTTGGAGCTAATGATTTAAGTAATGAAAATATCATATAAGAGATTGGAAGAAGCAAGAAAGAAAAGTGAGAGAGTAAAAATTGTTCTTTGGCAGTTTTAGCTAAGAATAAGGGCTATAGCCAATGATTCAGTGCACAACTTGTTGTAGAAATAGATGAGAGTTTTTGGATGTGTGCAGTGAGTTTAGTAGAAAAAATTTGTGGAAGTCTTTTCTACCTAATGAGTGCCCACTTTATTAAAATCTATCAACCTGGTGTATGCAACATTGCACTTACTGCTACCTCTTCACTGGATGAAGAAACTCAGGTGTATGAGTGGGAGGTATTAGAGCAGTTGCACAAACTGAATAAGAATTCTGCAGTAGGGACTGATGAGATATCAACACGGATAATAAAGGATTGCTCAGATGAACTTGCTTTCCTTTAGCCAGGCTATATAATTTGAGTCTCAGAACAGGAAAAGAGCGGAAAGAACATAAGGTAGTTCCGTTGCATAAGGGTGGAACAAAGACTGTTGTATCCAACTGTTGATTTGTCAGTACTTTTGAAGTGGTAATGAATATTTTGGAAAAGATGGTGAGGACTCGCATTCAGAAATGAGTTAACAGAGTATCTCTACTTTGGAATGAACAGCATGGGTTTACTAAGGGAAAGTCATGTTTGAGCAACTTCTTCACATTCTATAATAATAATGATATTGAATTAACAAGGAGAATGGATACACCATGATACTTTTGGATTTTGCCAAGGTTTTTGACAGAATACAACATGAGTGGTGCATAAATTAGAGAATGTGGGATTCGATTTTAAAATGTAGGCATAAATAGGAAGATGGCTGACTGACAGATATACAAAAATGCTATGTGGGGGATGCGAGCCTGCAGAATTTAGTAGTGTAGCACAAGGATCAGTCCTTGATCCATTGTTATTCAATCTATATAATAATGACATTGGGAAGGATTTGACTGGTATACAGCTGTTTGCTAATGATTCAAGGAGAGGGGAACCAAGAATGCAGGCAATATGCAGTATTTTCAGAATGATTTGAATAGGCTGGAATTGTAGGCATGTGAAAATGGCTGTCATTTCAATGTTAGTAAAAGAAAAGTCATACACTTTAGTGTGATTATATATCCAATGTCATATCATATTGATGGGAATATACTAGGAGAAACCGATTACTCTAGGGATCTTTGAGTCTTACTAGACAGGAAGTTTAAGTTCAAGTGCCATATAGCAAAGATTGCAAATACAACTCAGAGGATAACCGGAATGCTGTAATGAACCTTGACGTGTAAATATAAGGTAGTCATCTTGCCTCTTTACAAGGCCTTGATAAAACCTCACTTGGGCTGTTGTGCACAGGTCTTGTCTTCTGATTTTTGTGGTGACTCTCTGCAAAGGAGTGCTAAAAATGATATCAGGATTGTGGAATACTGATTATGAAGATGGATTGAAAATTTGCAGACTAAACACTGCTGACAGGAGAAAGGGGGGGGGGGATTGATATGATTGAGACTCGCACACTTCTGAAAGGGTTATACAGGATACCGATAGAGTGAAGTTTTCATTTTATGGAGAGTGTGGAAAGGATGAGAGGGCATCTTGGAAGTTGAGGATGAATGCAGTAAAGAAGGGAGTGGGAGCTAGATTTTTTTCTCATAGAGTGATGTGTGATTGGAATGGACTGCCATTAGATGTTGTGTGTACAAGCAGTATAATAATGAGTGATGATCTGCATTTGAATTGATCAGCATCAGGAGCTGGAAAAATTATTTATTGGGGTTGAGACTTAATGTAGAGAGTCAGGGAAACTAGTTCAGCTATGGTATTCAGATATGATAACGATGTAAATGTGATTAAGCATGGTTATTATTATTATTATTATTATTATTATTATTATTATTAAACAAGACTTCATGGAGTCAAAGACTCATCTAGGAGGTCCTTTTATCTCACACACATCTCATCATACCGGGTCTTAAACACATTCAAACTCCTTGCAGACACCACACTCTCAGGCAAGGCATTCCAATCATTCACAACTCTGCACGAAAAAAACCTGCCTCTCACTCCCCTACTCACACCCTCTTTATACAGTTTCCAGGCATGACCTCTGGTTCTCCCCTGATCTCCCACTATTCTCTGTAGAACTTCTCCACCATTGATCCTATAACAACCCCTTACCAACTTGTAGGTCTCTATCATATCTCCCCTCTTCCTTCTCTCCACTAGACTCTGCAAATTACATCTTTTCAATCTTTCCTCATACTCGACATTCCAGAGGTCAGAAACTACCTTAGTCAGTCGCCTTTGGACCCTTTCCAACATCTCTTCATCCTTCTGAAAACCAGGTGACCAAATCTGGGCACAATAGTCCATGTGTGGCCTAATCAAAGCCTTATACAATGGAACAAGAATCTCCCTACTTCTACACGTCAGTGTCCTCCTCATCATTCCCAGAAGTCTTTGTGTTGTCTTCACAATTTTGGCGATGTGTCCCCTAAATTTTAGATCCTTATCCACTATCACTCCCAGATCTCTTATTTCCTCTACTTCCAACAATATATTCTCACCAAGCATAAATTCTGCATCCCATCTTTGTTTTCCAAATTTTAAAACCTTACATTTTGCAACATTGAACTCACATTCCCATTTTCTTGCCCAATCACTCAATTTATTCAAGTCTTCTTGCAAGGCCACAACATCTTCACTACTCTTTATGGTTCGTCCCAACTTTGCATCATCTGCAAACAACTGAATATCTCCATCCAAATCTTTGCCAATATCATTAATATACAAGTTAAATAGTAAACGCCCTAAAACAGATCCCTGAGGCACTCCACTAGTGACTTTCCTTTTCCTCGATATTGCACCCCCATACACAACTTGTTGATACCTATCAGATAGCCAGTCTCCAATCCAATGCACTAATCTAATATCCAACCCCATCTGCTCTAGTTTGACTGTCAACTTATCATGAGGTACTCTATCAAAAGCTTTTGCAAAATCCAAATATATTACTGTGTATCCTTTTCTCCTCTGTCCAAGGAAGCAGTCACTTTATTGTAATAAGTAAGTAGATTACTAAAACACGACCTCCCTTTAGCAAATCCATGCTGTCCATCAAAGATTATACTATTGTTGTCAACCCAACTCTGGATCCTAGTTCTCACAAGCTTCTCCAACAACTTAACCACAACACCTGACACACAGATAGGCCTATAGTTTGATGCTTGAGTTCGATCACCTCCTTTATGAAGTGGTACAATCTTGCCCTCCTTCCACTCTTTAGGGACTTGACCAAGTGCAAGACTCGTATTAAAAAAATATGTCAAGGCAGGTGTCAACTCTCTGGCACATTCCTTCAGAATATGCGGTGATATATTATCAAGTCCCACAGCCTTATTTACATCTAGTTTACTCAACTCCCCAAACACCTCTTCCTCACTTACAGTCAGTCTCTCCTACCCATCATCAACTGCTCTTAATCTCTCCATGAAGTCACATTCACAAGATTGAAAGATCTTTATGAACTGCTCATTAAGTATCTCCACCACACATTCTGCAACAGCTGTCTTTATACCATTTCCTCCAATCAATGTCATCCTTCCATAATCATTCTTTCTTTTGCTGGCTACATATCGAAAGAACTCCTTGGGATTCTTTTTGGTTTCATTAGCTAACTGCTGTTCATACCTCTCTTTAGCTACTCTCACCAACCAAGTCACTCTCCTTGCCTGGTCTTTGTAGAACTCATGAAATTGGTTACTTCCACTTCTCTTATGCTGCCTCCACAATGCCCTTTTTCTCTGTATTGCATGCTTAATCTCTTTATTCATCCATCTCACACCTAACTTATTTAACCTTCTCACCCGTGGTATACATTTAGACATTGCATCCACTAAATATTTTTTGAAAATCCCCCAAGCTGCATTGATCTCTTTTCCAGCTAACTCCTCATTCCATGCTACACCTGCAAGCTGTCTCCTGAGCTCTTCATAATCACCCCCCTTGTAGTTCCACATATACCCTTTTTTCACAGGGGTCCTTACACTGCTGGCAACCACCCAAGTAATCACCTCATGGTCACTTTCACCAATTGGTGGATGATTTGATACCTCATTGATAATTACATCCTCCGATGAGATGACCAAATCCAAGACCCTTAATCCTCTTGTGCCCTCTGTTACATACTGTCTGAGGTAGTTATCCCTCAAAAACTCAAGAAACTCATTTTCTTTACTTCCAGTTGCTATCTCTTCATTCCAGTCTATATTGCCATAATTAAAATCACCCATAATGATCACCCTTTTCTTATTTGCTTGGCTTATTTGACTATACATTTCACTATCACCACCATCCACATTACCAGGTCTATAACAACATCCCACCAAGTATTTGATTCTATTCACCTCTATCTCACACCATACTGCCTCAAAACCACTGGCCCCATTTCCCTCTTGCATCTCTACTTTGTATGGACATAACTCTTTCTCTATCATCAATAGCACTCCCCCTCCCTTTTTACCCCTTCTATCCTCACGAAACACATCATACCTTTCCATCTCTATTCCTGTCAGGATGTCATCCTCATCTAACCATGTCTCACTTATTCCGACAATCTCTGGGTGCACAGACGCAATTAGTGCAACCATTTCATCTGCCTTGTTTCTTATACTTCTAGCATTGGTATACAAACACAACAACTCATTTCTGGATCTACAGCTAGTTCCACTGATACCACTCACTCGATGTGATCTCTCCATGCTGGACTGGGGCCATTTCCCTTTCTGCTTCTTCATTTTAGAACCCTTTGCAATTCCATCTGTTTCCTTTTGATCCCTGATCATCCCATTACTTTCCTGCCTACACATTCTCTCACCTCCTCTTGGAGCATCCACCTTTCTCACGCTGTGTATCCCTGTCCACCTGAGCCTCGCCGTTTCCCTGCTCCTCTTGCACACCCATTCTCTCATTTTCTATACTCATACCACTCACTTCCACATTCATTTCCACTCCTTCAATCTCTCCTGTCTTACTCTCCTGCTCTTCCACATCACTCCCCTCTCGATCTGATTCATTCTCTCTATTCACTTCTCTACCTTCCAGCAGCAGTCTCTCCAAGCGACTCACACCATAACCACTCAAATGCAGTCCATCGCTCCCATACAGCTCACTTCGTCCCTCAAACTCATTCCACACATTAACAAACTCTACTCCCATCTCCTCACACATTTCAGCCAGAATATCATTCATAATCCTTGCTCTCCGCCTCATTTCACCACAATCATACCTAGGCAACACACTGACCACCCTTCCTGTCACACTATTCTCCTTTATCTTTCCAAGCAGTCTCCTGACATTCATTTTGACATGCTCTTTGTTCTCTCTCAAATCATTCGTACCAATTAATACAATTAACTCTTTTGCTCGTTCCCGCCTCATATTCAATGCCTCAATCACTCTACTCATTTTACCGCCTGGAAAACATACCTTGTGCATTTTATCCTCTAGCACACCTTTAATAATGGAGTCGCCATACAACGCCACTCGCTTATCTTTTGTTATCTTTTTTGCCATCATGATTTATTTTAATAGTTTTGACCTGAATTCTCTTAATTTCATTCCGCATCCATTTCATTTCTTGCTTCATCCAATCCAATTCACCTTCTGAACCTCGCGACACATTCACTCTATCATTAAATCTTTCTAACTTTCTAACTCTCAACCCCCTCTTCTCACTTTCCCTCTCATTCATCCTTCTTTGTTTCCGTACTTTCGGTCCAACATACGTCCAACTTTCACTATCATTCTTCTCACTCTCACATATCTTTCTTTGTTTCTGTACTTTCGGACTAACATGCGTCCAACTTTCCCTATCATTCTTCTCACTTTTACTGTCATTCATCTTTCTTTGGTTCAGTACTTTCGTTCCAACATGCGTCCAACTTTCGCCATCAGTCATTCTTTTTTCGCTATCATTCATTCTTTCGATTTTTTTTACTTGCGATTTCTGCACCACGCCATTTCTACTTTCATTCGTTCTCTCAATTTCGTTTCTTTCCGCCTTACTTTCGTCCCTTTTAACGTCCGTTACGGTTGTCAAATCGCTCTTTTTCTTTTTTCCTGATTTTTTAACATTTTTTCGCCTGTCTTTCCCGCCATCCTTCTCTTTCAAACGTGCACTCGCGACACTATCGGTACTAGCACTTTCTGTCATCAACTTCATATTCGCATTCATCAATTCCTCGTTCAGGTCACATTTCGCACACACCCTTCTTCCATCCGCACTAAACATCCACAAATCATTTATGTAGTCGAAGGAATACATATAACAGACCTCACACTTAACGAACCGACTGAAATCCAAATTAAAATCATGGAATGACAATGCCGCCGCCATTTTTTTTTTTTCTCTGCAGGTTACTAGGTCTAATATTAACGTTTTCGTATTTAGTTTGAGCAAGAAAAAAAACCCCACACTAATAATATCGGTAGCGTACAACGTTTACAGCCGCTCTTACTTAAACAATTACGCATATATACTTAATTATTCCTAGTAAAACTTATCTGAATCAGGAGCTCTTCAAAACACGTTCGTAGCGCTTGACCCACTAGCGCCCCCATCCTTATGTATAGGGATGCACTGAATATTCAGTTTTGCTTTGGTATTTGGTTACTTTGCCATGTTTTACTTGTTGCTCCAGCTGAACCAGAAGAAAGTTTCGGTATTTGGCCAGCCAGAGCAGAAAAATTCCTTTTATATGTGACATAATCAAGAAAAGCCTCCTCTTATCATGCACAACTGTTCAAATAGAAGGGTTTCCGAAGCTAAATAGTAAACTTATTACACATAGATATTATTTCTGGAAAATTTTCCATGTTACTCCTCTAAATAAATATTAATTTTTATGGCTATTTTGCCTATTTTTGTTTAGGAGCACCCTTTTATGATGAGTAACATGTCACAACATGTCATCGGCTTTTTACTCAATTTTTAGAGTATTACTGATGTTTTAAAGATATAGATATATGAAGAATATAAGAAAGGAATAATTTTGGAATAATTCTGTGAGTAGACATATAGATACAAAATTAATAACGGAAAACTCACGTACAAAGATTATTTAATAGTATAATTTTCGCCTGTGTGTCACAGGCATCTTCAGGACATTTTAAACTCAAATTAAACAATAACTGACAATTCCAAAAAGTGCCACCTAAGTAGCTGGTATAAGATAACTAAAAAGGTCAATAAATTTTCTTTAAAAAAAAAAAATAAAAAGGTAAGAAAGATTAGCTGATTTATAAAGTACTATCTCCCATAAAGGGGATAGACGTAAACCGTTGGATCTGTTTAAGTTAGGAGAATGAAGTAAAGTTTCACATGTTTCTTTATAAAGGCGTTCCATGAGGAACCGACTTTTGTGAAGGACTCTTGTCTTTCTCCAATGAACTCTATGTCTAGTGAAGATGGCATGTTCTGCAAGTCCAGACTTTTCAGGTTTAAAGTATTCAATATAAGATTGGTGTTCTTCTAGCCGAATAGAGGCAGATCTTCTTCCTATTAGTCCGAAATAAGATAATCCACAAGAGCATGGAATCTTGTAGACACCTGGATAATTAAGATGTGGAAGCTTGTCCTTAGGAGAAGTGAGAAAAGTGGAGATTTTTCTAAGCAGTCGAAAGGCAACAAAAATATTTAGTGGTTTTAAAACTTTTGCTATATGTTCACTAATGCCTTGTACATAAGGGATAGGAATGCACGTTATTTCTTCTGTATTTGAAGAGGAAGACATATTAAAACTACTCAAAGCTCTTTTAATGAAGCAATTCTTATAACCATTAGATAGAAAGGAAGAAGTTATATATTGCAGTTCTTTCTGTAAAAGATCGTCTGAAGAACAAAAGGAGTGGGCCCGATGAACCAGTGTTTTAATAGTTCCTGCCTTTTGACTGGGATGATGATGAGATTCAGCATGGATATAATGGCTTGTATGAGTCTTCTTTCTATAGACTGAGAAATGTAGGTTACCATCTGGTTGACAAAGAATTAAAAGATCTAAAAATGCTAACTGCTTATTTGATTCTACTTCTATGGTAAACTGGATCCTAGGATGAAATGCGTTTAACTTAATGAGAAATTGTTAAAGTTCATCAGAAGAGCCATTCCATACAGCAAAAATGTCATTGATATATCTGAACCAATGAGTAGGTCTGGGAGAAATGTTGTCAAAGATGTTTAAAATGTTCCATAAAGATATTGAAGATAGCAGGAGAAAGAGGATTGCCCATTGCTGTTCCTTCAATTTGTTGATACAACTTATTTTTAAAGGAAAAATAACCAGAATGTATTACAAAATCAAATAATTTTACAATGCCTGAAGGAAATTCCTGTTGCAGTAATTCAATGCTTTCAGAAAGAGGCACATTTGTAAATAAAGAAACAACATCTAAACTGATCGTGATATCAGAAACGTCCAAATGAAAATCTGAAATTTTATTTTTGAAATCCAAAGTATTTTTTATATAAGTATCAGTTCTTCTAGTTGAAGAGGAGAGTAAATTTGATAAAAATTTTGAGATTTTGTAAGTGGGGCAACCTATACAATCTACGACTGGTCTCAACGGAATGCCTGGTTTATGAACTTTCGGAAGACCATACAATCTAGGTGGACGACCGAAGAAGATTTTAAGTTTTTTCTTTTGATCTTCATTCCATGTGGATACATCATCTATAAGAGAATTAAGTCTCTTCAATTGCCTCCCAGTAGGATCCAATGTAAGAGGCCTATAAGTTGAATAGTCACAAAGTAATAGAGACATTTTTCTCTCATATTCCTTCCTATCTTGAATCACTACAGCCTTCCCTTTGTCAGCTTTCGTAATAATTAAATTATGGTTATTCTTCAGTGATTTCAATGCTTTAAACTCAGAGTAAGAAAGATTAGGACGAGGAGGCTTGGCATTAAAAAGAATTTTCGCACATTCAAAACGTAACGTGTTGGCTGTTTTTTGGGATAAGGATTGAATACCTCTGTCTATGTTATGAAAAAATCCATCAGGGGCACCTTATTCGGCGTAACGGCGAAATCATATTATAATAGCATTATATATATATATATATATATATTTTTTTTTTTTTTTTAGGAAATTTATTGACCTTTTTAGTTATCTTACACCAGCTACTTAGGTGACGCTTTTTGGAATTGTCAGTTATTGTTTAATTTGAGCTTAAAATGTACTGAAGATGCCTGTGACACACAGGCGAAAATTATACTATTAAATAATCTTTGTACGTGAGTTTTCCGTTATTAATTTTGTACCTTTGGAGGATGTTCCAGGTTGTCATCTTATTGAGCAGAATCCAGTATATGGTGATATTACTGAAGTATGACTGAAAGGAATGGGGTTGGAAATGCGGAGATAGAGATATGTGGGAGAATTGCCGGTAAGACAAAAGATATGTGAAATTTAAAACCCGGGATTTTTATTGGTGGGTAGTGAATTTTTTTCGGAAGAAAGTGAAAGAAAGAAATTTTTTGGGGAAAGGAGAAGGATAGAATGTGATGAAACAAGATTAAGGGTGGGAGTAATGGGGAGTGAGCCATTTCGACTGTGTGTCATCTTCGGAGCTCATGGGAAAAGTGGAGGCTATGTCATGTTACCTTGGTGTTTTTGTCTTTGGTGTATCTGTGTTGTTTTCTATCAGTTGGAGTTGTGACCTAATTTTTGTTTTCGAGCTTCCAACTCACAGAGATTATATAGAGGTTCATCATCATCATCAAATTCCTGCCATGTACCCTCAAGGGGTGTACAGGATATGACAGTACTACATGAAAAAATTACATCATTACTAACTTCCTATCTACAATTTTCCTCCAAATCAGTCTGTTACTTGTCAAGACTCCAACATTATCAGATCTTATATTTCTATCGTCTAAGGCACTTTGTACCGTATCAATCCAACTATATCTTGATCTTCCTCTCAGTCGCTTTCCTGCCAACCTAGCAGAGAACACTTGTTCTGCTAATCTTTCCTCTCCCATTCTATTTAAGTGACCATACCACCTGAGATTAGCTCTGCTAATGCATTCCTGGATGCTGACAATGTCAAGTTCTTTCCTAATATCCTCATTTTTAATATGATATTGCCATTGATGCCATCTGTTCACGCCTCTAATCTTTCTCAGGACTCTCATATCTGTGGTCTCTAGTCTTTGGTCAAGTGTTTTACTTCTGACCCAGCTCTCAGATCCATAAGTTAAAACTGGTTTGAACACTGTCTTGAATACAGCTAATTTAGTGTTCCGACTAATTTCTTTCTTATTCCATATGAATTTATTCAATTGACTTCCCACCATACCAGCTCTGCTGATTCTGTTGTCTATTTCTATATTTAATTTACCATCTTCAGTAAAAATCATGCCTAAGTAGCTGAAATGTTTTACTTGTTTCACAGGTTCTCCATTCGCAACACAGTTGACATTTTCAATGATTCTGCCTATTTTCATTGTCTTTGTCTTTTTATTGCTGACCTTCATACCATATCTATTACAACAGCTATTCAATTTAGTCAGAGAATCTTGCAGACTTGGAGCGGATTTATTTAGAAGTATAACATCATCCGCATAAAGCAAAGAGCTGACATTAACATCTCCAATTTTGATATCAGTTTTAATACCACATTCCTTCATAATGTGATTCATATAGATAATGAATAACAGAGGGAATAATGTACATCCTTGTCTCACACCAGATTTAACATTAAACCATCTTCCTGTACTTCCTTCAATTCTAACTGCTGACTTACAACTCAAATAAAGACTAAGTATTGCTTGATATAATGCCCCATTGACACCATATAACTGCAGCGTATTGAATAGCTTCTCTCTTGGCACCTTGTCATATGCCTTTTCCAAATCGACAAAACTTAAATACAGATCTTTGTTATATTCCCATGCTTTCTCGACTATTTGTCGTAAAGTGAAGATCTGATCCTGACAGCCTCTATTTGGCCTGAATCCAGCTTGTTCTTCACCAAGCTTTTCTTCCACAATTCTTCTCAACCGTTTCTCAAGTATACTTGCTTAGATCTTGCCAGGAACACTCAGTAGGGAAATACCTCTGTAATTCTCACATTCAGTTTTATTTCCCTTTTTATATATGGGTACTATGAGAGCTCTACTCCAATCATTGGGAATTCGTCCCTCTGTCCAGGCTTTCTGAACTATGCAGTGCAGCCACTGTAAGACTTTTATACCACCATACTTCAGCATTTCTGGTCGAATATCATCTACTCCTGCTGCCTTTCCACATTTCAAGCCTTTGATGGCTTTTTCTACTTCGAGTATGGATATGTATTCCTGACTGCATGTCTGGTCAGTGTTTTTAAACCACTGTGCTGTCATCACTGCTTGTTTCATTTAGCAGTTTTTCAAAGTAATTACTCCATACTTCAAGGATATCTTTTTCTCCTGTTTTCATGACACCTTTATCATCTCTAACTCCTTTTACAGCACTCTTTCCTCCATTCCTAAGCTTCTTCAACAACCTCCAGAATATTTTGCCACCTTCTTGATATTTATTTTCTATATTCTTGCCAAAGACCTCCCATGACTTTTGTTTAGCTAGTTTTACACACTGTTTAGCTTTCTTACATTTGTCTCTGTATTCTGTAAGAGTAAAATCTGACTTATTTGCCAGGAACTTTTGATATGCTTTCTTCTTTTCCTTCACTGCCTCTTTAACTTCTTGTGTCCACCAGGGAGTTCTGATTTTTTTTATCCTTGCACACAACCTCACCACATCCCTCTCTGGCAGAATCAATCAATGTTTTCTTCAGAGTTTGCCACTGAATCTCCAAGGTTAGATTCCTGTTCTCAAACTCTTTCATTTTCTTTTCAATAATCTTTCTGTATTTTAGTCTACAGTTCACATCTGAGAGCTGCTCAACTTTTATTCGCTTTAAAACTTTCTTACATGTTATTCTTTTCAATGTGAAATTCAGTTTTATCCTGGTCAAGACTAAATAGTGATCGCTTCCAATTTCAAATCCTCTGTACACTCTGGTGTCCTGCACCAGGGAGAAAACATCACTATCAACAATAACATAGTCAATGAGACTTTTCTTATTCCTAGCTTCTTTTCTCCATGTGAATTTGTGCACATTTTTATGTTGGAACATGGTGTTAGTAATAACCAGTCCATGTCCTGAGCAGAAATCCAACAGATATTTGCCATTATTATTAGCTTTGCTCTTTTCTCCAAATTTTCCCAAAATATTTTTGTATGTCTCACAATCATTTCCTACTCTGCTATTTAGATCCCCAACAAGGACCAACTTTTCCTTTTTCATTGTGTCAGTTGCTTTTTCTAAAGCCTCAAAAAATTCCTCCACTTCTACCTTAGTAGAATCTTCTGTGGGACCATAGGCACAAATAAGTCTCATTGTCCAGTTCCCCATTCTCATATTTGCTCACATTACTCTACTTGAGACTGACTGCCATTCAAGAAGATTAGCCTCGTATTTTGTGTTGAATACTATGGCTACTCCTTCTTTTCCTTGATTGTCATTGCCTGAATATAACATTTTGTATTTATTGCTCAGAAAGATCTCACCAGTTTTGGTCTTTTTTGTTTCAGTCACACCTATTATGTCGATCTGGTACTTATCTAATTCCTCAGCTAGCTCCATTTCTTTACCATTCAGGCTTCTTACGTTGATAGTACCGATCTTTAACTCTGGTGATGTTGAGTTGGGGTTTGTTTTCAGATTTGTTCCAGTATCTGACTTTTCGCTGTTCGCCCTGGTTCCCTGGCGAAAACAACGGGGGCCTTGTTTAACCGGGCGATGCCCCAGCCGGCATGAAATTTTGTTATGTTGTACCATCATTTTTTTATTTTGGTTTAACCATTAAGAATACAATTTGGTTGGCTAAATCCCAAATTGCTAGCCTATACTCGTTCGTTCAGTATCAAAGTAGATACCCAACAGGGTGCACCACGAGAAGGTGAGGATTGGACATTAGGTCAGAAGCCCTGGTCGGTTCTCCGCATTCCTTTAAAGGCTATGTGGAGGTCTCCTCTCAGTTATACAGCTTTGACCCCTATATAGAGGTTGTGAATGTTTATCGAGTTTTTGTCACATTTTATGGCTATTGTTTCCGATATTCTAAGCATTGTTTAATTTTCCTGTATGTCTACTATTACGGCTTTGTCGATTGCAGAGTATGCTTCCGTTCAAGTGTGTGGACTGCTATTTCTGTTTTTCCTGTATTTTCTATTTTGTTTTTCTTTTGGTTATTACATTTCCTATTGCTTAGATGTTTTCGAATTGGTATATTACAGTCACGAAAGTGTTCCTGTAGTCTTTCCCCATAAAGATCTGATTGTGGAACCTGTGTAGGTGACGTCACAGTCTTGTTGGCAAGGAAATTTGTATACTGCATTGTGGTGTTCTAGTATTACTTTGTATGTATGAGATTTTGTAGGTTTTAAAAGCGTTGCCAATTTTTGGTTCTTAGTAAACACTAATTTATAGTCGGTGTGTTTAAAAATGTATTTGTAGGAGAGAATAAATGACTACTGTTTTTTTTTTTGGTCAAATTTATTTTAAAACAAAGTTATACCAACCGGTTTCACCAACTGTGGCTGCTGGCTTCATCAGGGTAAAAGATGTAAAAAATAGTAAGAACGCTTAAATGCTAAAAACTGTTAACACTAAAACCATAAAATAAACCGAATACAATTGTATTTTTTATAAAAGCAGAAGAACGCATACATCACACACATAGCGCGTGTATGATCTGCTAGTTGTGATGTAGGAACGATTTGTAGTTGGTGGCAAAATTCAGTTCTGACATGTTGACAGATCTGATAAGGGTGTTCCAGATCTTAGGCAGAATCAGTCCTTGGTTTCTATTAAGGTTTTGTAATGAGTGGAGAACAGTTGTGGCTTCTTTTATAATTCTGGAGCAGAAGTCCTAATCTAAGTAGGGCATTAGTCCTAGCAAAACGAGAGGCTAACCCCGATTTGTCGTTTCTGTTATTATTGAAGTCTCCCATGTGCTCCTTCTTCCTGATTTCAAAACTTCTTGAAGTCTGGCCAATATAGTTCAAGCCACACGAGCAAGGTATGTTATAAACTCCAGCATATTTAAAAAACGGATGACTGTCTTTTGGAGATTGTAAAAATTGGCGAATGGTCTGTGCAGGTTTTTTTTTCTGTGACCCCCCCCCCCCCACACAAAGACAACCTGAAGATATACATTATAATTCTACCATTGGGATCCCGTTTGTAGCTACAATTTCTAATAAGATTGCCAGACTCCTCAAGCCACATGGTATACAAGTAGCTTTTAAACCTGCATAGACCATTCGCTAATTTTTACAATCTTCAAAAGACAGTCATCCATTTTTTAAATATGCTGGAGTTTACAACATACCTTGCTTGTGCGGCTTGAACTATGTTGTCCAGACTTCAAGAAGTTTTGAAATCAGGAAGGAGCAAATGGGAGACGTCAATAATAATAGAGACGACAAATCGGGGTTAGCCTTTCATTTTTTGAGGACTAATCACATTATAGAATGGGATAAAAGCTCAATGCCCTACTTAGAGGAGGACTTCCGCTCCAGAATTATAAAAGAAGCCACAACTGTTCTCCGCTTAGAACAAAACCTTAATAGAAACCAAGGACTGATTCTGCCCGAGATCTGGAAGACCCTTATTAGATCTTTCAACATGCCAGAACTGAATTTTTGCTGCCAACTACAAATCATTCCTACACAACAACAACTAGCAGATCATACACGCTCTATGTATGTGATGTACGCGTTCTTCTGCTTTTATAAAAAATACAATTGTATTCAGTTTATTTTATAGTTTTTAGCCTTTAAGTGTTCTCACTATTTTTATACATCTTTTACCCTGATGAAGCCAGCAGCCACAGTTGGTGAAACTAGTTGGTATAACTTTGTTTTAAAATAAATTTGACCAAAAAAACCCCAAATAGTAGTCATTTATTCTCTCCTATAGTTCGTGTGGTCAAAAATAACAGTACTACCATCATGAATAACCTCCATGGGGAAACTAAACATCAGGTATGTCGTTTTTAGCTACTTAAATGCAAAAATGCTAAACTGTTGAATCAACTTACATTTCTGAAGAGATGTAGAAACTATAATATAATTCCTAAGTTTCTTATTTTGAGAGAACGATTGCATTCAAGATGGGCCTAACCATATATATTTCAAAACATCTTTGGCACTTTTATGTGAGCGGATACAAAACACCAGATTTGATCTAAACCGAATAGACATTCAATGCTATCAGATTTACGAGGATATCTCCAGTACTTTAGACCAAAACCTATGGTCACTTTTAGATAGAATGATTAATAATAGCTATGAGAAGACCTTTTCAATCAGTAAACAAAACCAAATCAAGAAATTCAGTGTTCTTTATGATAAACATTTTCAGTCAAAACCTGCTTTACCAGACAACATGGTGATATGTAATTTCTCTGATCGCGTTCTATCTAAACCAGAAATGAGTATTCTCAAGAAAGGCTTCAATATTTCTACCCCCTCCCCTTATCTAATTCCTAAATTGGACATATTATGCAGTGTAGAAAAGGCCGTTTTGTGACTACCGGAGCCCATAGCTAATGATCTCAGACTTAAAAGCAGTATCATTCTCTCTTTTTCAAGAGCTCCCCATCAAAACATCACTCTTCCAGAGAACAATGCCATGTTTAGGTTAAAGAAAGATAAAGATATCATCATATTAAAAGCTGATAAAGGTAACTGTACGGTTATCTTAAACACCAGTGATTACAAAGATAAGATTGCCAACTTACTTTCTGATACATCTACTTATCGTGTTCTAGATTCGGACCCCACTTTAAAGAATCATAATGATACCAACGATTTATTACATATTATGGATAGCTGGCCAACAGAATTAAAATGAAGATTGAAGGCTATGCATCCACTGACACCGAGACTATATGGCTCTCCAAAGGTCCACAAAAATGGTATGCTGTTACGCCCAATTGTTGATGGTATTAATTCGCCTACCTATTTATTATCAAAATACCTTGCAGGTCTCCTCAAAGCACACATCCGCAATTCTGATACTTATAGACGAAATTCACAACATTTCATGGAAAAATTAAAAAACATCTCGATCTCCAATACAGATCTTCTGGCAAGCCTGGATGTTACATCTTTATTCACCAACATTCCAGTAGAAGAAGTGATCGACATTTTAGGAAGCTTATTCCATTAAGACGTCACTTCTTTGTTCCATCATTGTTTAACATCAAACTTTTTCCTGTGGAACAAAACTATTTACCAGCAATTAACAGGTCTTGCAATGGGAAGCCCTTTTTTGCCACCCTATGGATCTCTTTATGGAGAAATTTGAAAGTATAATTTTATATCAACTAGACCACCCACAGTTTGGTGGAGATGCATTGATGATATTTTTATTGTTTGGAAAAATACGGAAAAGGACTTGCTTGATTTTCTAAGCAAGATTAACTCTTTGCATCTAAAAAATTAGATGGATGTATCAACCTTACAGTTTATTGCAAACCCACCAATACAGGTAGATACTTACACTTCACTTCTTCACACCATATTTCTCAGAAACTCAGCATTGTACACATGCTAAAAAATAGAGCCTCTATCATTACGACAGATGATAAAGACTTCCAAGCTGAACTTTCCCAGATATCAAATAACCTTACAAAGAATGGTTATCCTAAGAAATTGATCCACAAGATACTTTTCTGTGACCCCCCCCCCCCCCCACAAAGACAACCTGAAGATAGACATTATAATTCTACCATTGGGATTCCGTTTGTAGGGACAATTTTTAATAAGATTACCAGACTCCTCATGCCACATGGTATATGAGTAGCTTTTAAACCTGCACAGACCATTCGCCAATTTTTACGATATCCAAAAGACAGTCATCCATTTTTTAAATATGCGGGAGTTTACAACATACCTTGCTCGTGCGGCTTGAACGATATTGGCCAGACTTCAAGAAGTTTTGAAATCAGGAAGAAGGAGCACATAGGAGATGTTAATAATAATAGAGAAGACAAATCAGGGTTAGCATTTCATTTTGCTAGGACTAATCACATTATAGAATGGGATAAAAGCTCAATGCCCTACTTAGAGGAGGACTTCCACTCCAGAATTATAAAAGAAGCCATAACTGTTCTCTGCTCAGAACAAAACCTTAATAGAAACCAAGGACTGCTTCTGCCCGAGATCTGGAAGACCCTTATTAGATCTTTCAACATGCCAGAACTGAATTTTGCTGCCAACTACAAATCGTTCCTACACAACAACTAGCAGATCATACACATGCTATGCATGTGGTGTACACGTTCTTCTGCTTTTATAAAAAATACAATTGTATTTGGTTTATTTTATGGTTTTAGTGTTAACAGTTTTTAGCATTTAAGCATTCTTACTATTTTTTACATCTTTTACCCTGATGAAGCCAGCAGCCACAGTTGGTGAAACTAGTTGGTATAACTTTGTTTTAAAATAAATTTGACCAAAAAAACCCCAAATAGTAGTCATTTATTCTCTCCTATAGTTTGTGTGGTCAAAAATAACAGTATTATCATAATGTATTTGTAGACTTTTTATGTGTTCTGGATGTATGGCAGTTTATTGATTTTTTTTTTTTTTTTTTGTGTTGGAAGTTTGTTATTGTTTTGATGAGTTTTCACAGTTTTTTGGCATAATTTATTAGCTATGTTGGGTAATTTAGGTTTTTAAAAATCTGTGTTAATTTCTTTATTTCTATGTTGAGATAGTTATTTGTAATTGAAAACATGTATGCTTTAATATATTGTGCTAGAATGACTGATTTTTTGATAGAATAAGGATGATATGAGTTAAAGTGGAGGTAATTTCTGATATGTGTAGGTTTGTGGAATATTTTTGTGACTATTTCGTGGTTTGTTCTAATTAATATCAGGTTTAAGAAATTTATGGATTTTTTATGCTTTGTTTCTATAGTGAACTTTAGTCTGTTGCTGAAATCGTTAAGGGATGCTTGTAAAGTGGTGATGCATGTTGGTTCTCCAATGCATAGAATATTGTCCACGTATCGGCTGTAAAAGGTGATCGGGGGGGGATGAGGGCTGAGTAGATGTGATTCTATATGTGATAGGAACAATTCAGCTAATTGTCTGCTATTATTTTGGCCCATAGGGAGTCCAAAAATTTGAATATAGATGTTGTTAAATTTGAAAAAATTTACCGAGATTATTAGGTTTATCAGGTTTATGATGTTGCTGGGTGTTAGTTTTGTTCATGATCCTAGGGTGTGATCATTGTGAGTAATGTGTGTATGATGTCTAATTCTGGGGATGTCCACATTTTGTGTATAGTGACGTTATATCCAATGAAGTGAGGACGTCATCGTGAGATAGAGTTAGGTTTGTTATTTTTTGGAATAGGTTGTCTGTGTTTTTTATCATTGATTTTGACTTGGTTAGTAAAGGTTTGAGTAGTTTTACATAAGTATTTTGATATAGGTGATTTTGTATGAGACTATTGGGTGTACTGGGTAACCATCTTTATGGGTTTTGATTTGTCCAAATATATATGGAGTATGTATGGTCCGAGGTGTTGTGTTTTTCATTGTTATTTTATCTGCCTTGTTTGCGTTTTTAAAACATTTAGTGTGTTGTTAATTTTTTTTATGAGGTTGGAGTAGGGTCAATTAGGACTTTTTGGTATGAGTTTTGATCATTTAAAATAATTGTTATTTTATTGTGTTTTGTTTATGATTACTGTGTCGCCTTTGTCTGCTTTTGCAATTGTTATATCCGGGTTCTTTTTTAATGATATCAGAGCATTTTGTAGGTTTGGGGTAATGTTGGATTGTATTTTTATTTTACTATTTGTGGAACCTCCCACGATGAGTCTTGATAGACTTTGTGTTTCATAGGAAGGACCTCCCATGATGAGTCTTTATAGACTTTGTGTTTCCTAGGAAGGACCTCCCGTGATGAGTCTTTTGACTCCATGGAGGCCTGAATAATAATAATTTAAGATGTTTATTTTATGAAATATTACTTCTTTGTTGGGGTCTTTTTCTAGTTTGGCTTGGATTTCGATAATAATATCTTTGTTTGGCAGAAATTTTGGAGGGACTGTGAAGTTCAGACCTTTGTTTAGGATGGTAATTTCATCGGGCGTGAGGTTATAATTAGATAGGTTTATATTTTGTACATCCGAGATAGGTACATCCGAAAAGATCTCAAGAATTCTCAATAAACATAAACTACGCACTACATTCAGACCATGTAGCAAATTAGCCACCCTCATCCGCTCACCCAAGGACAGCATCCAGGAGTCTACCAAGTACCCTGCTCATGCAATCAAGCCTACTACGGTCAAACAGGAAGAACTGTGAATATCCGCATCAGCGAACATAAACGATACGTCCGGAAATATCATTATGGGAAGTCGGGCCTAGCAGACCATGCTCTGGATACCCCTGCACATAGGATCAACTGGAAAAACACAAAAGTACTACACAGAAACCCATATAAATCAGAGAGATTGTTCTTAGAGGCGACAGAAGCCCTAAAACACACTCCAAATCTCAACAAATATGGCTGTATTAACTTGCCGAAGATCTGGGAGACAGTCATATTAAGAAAAAACTAGCACTTTTCTAGGACTCTAGTAATATACGATAGCGTTTTTTTTTTTTTTTTTTTTTTTTTTTTTTTTTTTTTTTTTTTTTTTTTTTCAGATAGAGGGCACCAAAATCAGGACTCTAGTCTTTGTGTTGCTGCTACAATTTTGTTGAAATACACCATGTTGTTTTAGTCTCGCATATTGTGACAAACAGTGTTTTTGTGCTCTGAGGATGCTGGTTATAATACCAGCGAAATATCAGCATCAAGTTAATAAATTAATTATTTACTTAGTTTCTGTGTTCTATTATACCGTTAAAATAATAAACAACATGTTCGATGAACACATAAGTCTGTCCACACGTAGATAGGTTTATAATTGAATTGTTTTTTGCTTAGGTTGCATCGTGGTGTTATCCAAATTTATTCCACATTACAATTTCTCAGAAAATTTCTTTCTGCACTAGCTACCAGCATATTCCTTGAAAGTTTTTTCAGAAGTTGGAAATATTTATGAAGAAACCAAACATGTGCTACTCCAAAAAATGCTGAAAAATTAATTTTCCTATGTCATAATTTATCGTGAATTCATTTTGATTATTAAATCCATATTTATTCTCGATATTTCACAATTTTAAATGAGTTGCATTAATATTTTTGTTATTTGAAATATGTTCTCTATGAAATTAAATGATAGTTTTATTTAAGTTAAGGGATATTGCATCCCATATTGTTTCTTAGCAAATAAGAAACTCAAAGAGTTTCATGCCGAATATAGAAACTATATAAAGTTCGGCGATTCCAAGCGTAAGCAAATACCTGGATAGTGCAGCACCTGACCCATTTGGTAGTGCAAACTGAGGCAACTCATAGAAAGGGTGGAGCAAGCTCTGATCACTATTCTTGGTATTTACCCATAATGTGAACTTAGCTCCTAGGAGCTGTATTACTGTTCTACATTATGAGAGAAGGTCACTACCCAGACCGGTTTCAACGTTTATTGAGGTCTCATCAGTGAGTAGGTAGACCTAGTTAATACGAAGTTTGTAGCGAACAGAACTTATATCCCTTCTATGAGAATTGCCAAGAAGGTGTCCTAATAAATTACTAATTATATGAAGAGCCAAAGGCTTCAATTCCGAATGTCGCCGAATTGAAGCCTTTGACTCTTCATATAATTAGTGATAGTTTTATGATATTGAAATGGAGGAAATTATGGATCCATCTATATTTCATAGCTAAATATAAAAAAAAATGTTTTGAAAATTTACCAGCGAGCTTATGAGACTGAGACTAAAATCCAAGTTGTCTTTTGCTTGCACTATTGAAGCAACACGAACTCTGCCCACAACTTGTATATTCTCCTTTTATTAATGCATGGAGTAAGTTTTAATATCCTGAAACCCCAGGCTTAGGATTCAAATTGACGAAATTAAAAAAAAAACTTACAAGTGGAAATGAAAACAAAAACTTAGTGCTGTAACAGCTATGTCAGAAAGTTAAATTCATCATAAGTGATTTCTAGGTGGATGCATAATATAATATTAAACTACAGAGCTGAGAAGCATACGTTTATCTTATATAAGATATTGTAATAGGAAATACTAGAGTTACATCTATATTTTATAGCAAAACATGGAAACAAATCCAAGTAAGAAATGTAGAAAATTTTTTTTTTCTTTTTAAAATTTACTAGAAAGCTTATGAGAAGGTTATGTTCTTACAAACTCTCTGGTAAATTTTTGATCTACACTTGGCTATTAAATATGGAAGGATCCATAATATCCTCTATTTCAAATTGGAGCATTTTGGGTCTATGATTAAAAATTGGACAGATATTAAGGAAAGCATAATTTTATTTTCTCTTTTTATCAAAGAAGATCCTAAAAGTTTTCATTTTGACAATGTGAAATAAACAAAAATAGATAATAAAGATACTTGCTTATTTCATGGCCAAATATTGGAGATTTTCGAATAAAGAAGAGACAGCTTATGAGAATACAATTTTGCCATTGGAGTTGCCTTAACTTGCACTTCTTAAACTTTCTAAGTTTCTTTTCTTCTAAAGAAACTTGGAAAGTTTCTTAAGTAGTGCATGAAATATGGATTGATCTTTTTATTTTACAATGCTGAAAATATATTTAGGCCCTTCTTTAATAATTACTCGTAACACATTTGTGCTGGGCATTATCTGTACTTTGTATACCACCTGCTGCTTCTGTTGGTCACATTTTCACAATGCTTATACAGTGTGTTAGTTGCAATTTTTTGGTACAATTTTATTTGTAAAATTAGCATTTGTGAAGTGCCTTGATGACATGGAATATCTCAAATGTAATTCAAACTGATTTCAAATTATATGTATGCATCAGAGAAATCAGCAATGTGGTCAGCCAAGGATGTGAAACATGTAGCCACCCTCAACATAAGATCACTATACCAACCTGGAAAATTGCAATTAGTCCAGGAAAATTTAAAAAGACTGAAATGGAGTATTTTAGGTTCATCAGAGACACATTGGTGTGGAGATGGATTCATGGATTTACCAGAAGGAAGACTGTACTTCTCAGGAAGAAAAGATAACATACACAGAGAAGGAGTTGCATTACTAATTGAAAAGAAACTTGCACACTCAGTAATTTAAATAAACCCAGTGTCTCCTAGAATAATAACAGCCAAACTTCAAGCAAAAGAAAAAGGTCAAACAATTAAAATAATCCAAATATATGCACCAGACAGTAACCATTCAGAGGAAGAAATAGAAAATTTCTATGAAGAACTACAACAGGAAATAGATAATCCCAAAAATAGAGAACTCATGATAGTGATGGGAGATTTTAATGCTAAAATAGGACAGTTCACAGCAGACAAAAAAGATGTGATGGGGAAATTTGGATACGGAGAGCTTAACGACAGAGGAGAACAATTACTCCACTTCTGTAAAGCAGACGATCTAATGATTACAAACACATTGTTCTATCAACGCCCTAATAATAAATATACATGGACATCCCCAGATGGTAATATAAAGAACTGCATAGACTATATCATCATAAACAAACAATGGAAAAGATCAGTAAATAATGTACGAACATTAAGAACTTTTGATTTTGACACTGACCACGAAATATTAACTGCCAAAGTGAAAATAAAATTCAACAGGAAAAATAATATCAGAAAAGAAGAAAACATCAGCCTATCAAAACTAAAAGATAGCTCAAGGAGAAGTCGATTTTTAGAACAGATGTGCTTGAAATTAAAACCCTCCATCTTCCAGAACAGCGGAAAATACTGGGAAGAAGGAAAAGAAATAGTGTTATCAATTGCAAAAGCCACTCTAGGTTCCAAACCCAAAATAAACAAACAGTGGATAACCCAAGAAATCATAGCTACCATAGAAGAGAAAAGAGAGGCCAAGATATTTGTAAACCAACAAAACAATGAAGAGAATAGAGAAAAATACATAGTACTAAAAAATATAGTTGATAACCTATGCAAAAAAGCCAAAGAAAAATGGTTAGAAGAAAAAGCTAAGAAATGCCAAGAAGCATACCAACAAAACAACCTAAAAGTCTTCCATGATACTGTAAGAGAAATTACAAAGGAATTCTCAGCAAAAGCAGTAACAATGATAAACAACAAGATGACTGAAACCGGGAATATTGAATATATAAGAAAAATCTGTTCAAACCATTTTAAGACTATCCTCCACCAAGGAAACAAAACTACAATGCCAACAATAGAAGAAAATAATGATCACCCAAAAATTTTACAAGAAGAAGTTAGATACGCAATAAAACAGATGAAAAACAATAAAGCACCAGGCATTGATACTATCCCTACTGAACTGTGGTCATATGGAGGCAGCATATCAATAGAATAATTAATAACCCTATTCAGTAAAATACTACAAACAGGAGAGATCCCAGATGACTGGAGAACTGGAAAGATCATCCCAATATACAAGAAAGGAGACAAAAGAGACTGCAGAAATTACAGACCAATCAATTTACTCCCTCACACACCTATAAAATATTCCTACGAATTATACAAAATAGATTAAAAAACACCTACGAAGAAATGATAGGCATAGAACAAGCTGGTTTCCGAGGAAACTATTCAACAATAGACCATATTTTCACATTGCACCAGCTAGCAGAGCTCAGCTGGGAAGACCATAAAGAAATATATTGTTGTTTTGTGGACTTTAAACAAGCTTTCGATAACATCAACAGAGAAATCCTTCTTAAAATTCTACTAAAAAAAGCAATAGACAAATATATAATACAGTTTCTGATAAAATATTACTCTAAGACAAATGCAATAATTAAAAAGGACACACACACTCACAACAGAACTCATAGAGATCCAAAAAGGAGTAATACAAGGATGCCCATTATCCCCATGCCTATTCAACATATATCTAGAAGAAGTTGTAAAGAAAGCAATAGACAATGAGCCTGGAATCAATGTCAACGGTTTAAACATAAATAATATCAAATATGCAGATGATCTCGTCCTTCTTGCAAGAACCCCAGATGAACTACAAAAGTTGATCAACAAGCTAAACGAAACCTGTAAAACATATGACATGACAATAAATATACAAAAGACAAAAGTGATGAAAATAGTGAGGAATAGAACTACCATCTCAGCCACCCTAAACAGAGAACAAATAGAACAAGTAGACAACTTCATATACCTTGGATCAAAACTAACAGAAACAATAGATGAACTCAAAACAATCAAACACAGAATAGCGATAGGATGGACCACCATGGGAAAATTACAGAAAATCTGGAAAACGAACAAGATATCTAAACAAGCCAAAATCAAATTATATGAAGCAATAATTATACCAACAGTCATCTATGCAGCAGAAGCGTTGACAGTTAAGATAAGAGATGAGAAAAAACTACTGGCATTTGAAATGAAATGCTTAAGAAAAATAAATAGAACAAGTTGGATAGAAAAGAAAACAAACAGCACAGTCAAACAAGAACTATTGTATAAAAAGACAATAATAGAAAAAATTAGAAAACAACAACTGAGATGGTTTGGACACACTGTACGCATGGATGCAGACAGACTTCCTAACGTCCTAATCAATACTTTTCCAACTGAAAAAAGAAGACTCGGAAGACCAAGAATTACCTGGCTGAAATTAATAAAGAACATTTCGGGATGCAGAACATATAAGGAACTTTTTCGAACAGCAAGGAATAGAGAAGACTGGAAGATCCTGCTCAAGAGAAGACTCAACCCGTCTTAGACGGAAGAGAAGAAGAAGATGTATGTATGTGTGTGTTTTTGTGCGATGTGTTTATATATATATATATATATATATATAGCTTGCATATTCTGGTCCTACCATGGAAGCCCATGTTGTGAGCCTCAGTTCCGAGTATTGTGCAGATTTGTGTGCCAGTCGATGTGTCTGGAACTCTGGATTCAACTTGTTGGCCAGCAAATGGTGGTTTTTACATATTATCCTTCGTAGCACCCACAGTCATGTTCAGTGAGTGTGGTGGGTGTCGTCCACTACCAGTAGCACTTGCAGTTGACCCCCTGCATTTTCAGCTCAATATAGTATCACTGATAATTGACCTGGGATGGCCCAAATTGTCAACAGTTTGCCAAACAGATAAGCCTGCAACATTGCCTCTTTCAAACTCCGTCAGTATCCTTCTCACATTCATTTAATCCAGACACAGTTGCATTTCCTTGGGAGCATCATATTCTTCCAATTTATAATGGCTACAAGCACATGTCATTAAATGGCATGCACCTTTCCTTTGGTGGGGGGGGGTGTCCATTGATTTCTTTCCAAGCAGTGTATATATATTCTCCTATTGATCTTTTTGCTTTACATAAATTGTGTGCTGTCTGTATCCAGTGGGTGCATTATGAACAGCTGTTATTCAATTTTTCTGGAACTGAAAATTTGAAAGAGGATGTTAGTACAAATGTGTAATCGTTTTTGCTTGCATATGTGCAGCATAGAGTCTGTTGGAGGGAAGTGTTTTTTGATTATCATTCCAGTTGTCTCTGATTACACTAATTGTTGCTAAATGTAGTACATAGACTGTAAATATCTTTGTACTTGTTGAATTTTTTCTTGACAATTATTCATAAGACTATTACACTTTTTTTTTATATAATCTTTGTCAAGTAGCTTTATTTTATCCTCCTACATGTTTTGCCAATCTTTTTCTATTGGCATCCTCAGGGAATACAAACTAGTAAGCTAAAATGAAGGTTACAGACTAGGTTATAACTGATGGTTCTAATTCTGCGTGACAATGTGCGTGTCTCGTTAACGTGATTTATTCGTTATGGCTCATGACGTAATTGTTAGGAAAGTTCATTTCTTTGATGTTTAATGATCTGATAAAAGTTTTCCAAATTTCTGGTAAAATTAGACCTTGATTCTTGTTTAGGTTTTCAGTTTTACGGGCGACTGTAGCTGCTTCTTTAAAGGTTCTTGAATGGTAGTTATCTTCTATGTATGGCATAAGGCTCTTATCCCACTCAATGTGATGGTTAGTAGAGGCAAAGTGGCATGAAAGGCCTGAAATGTCTTGTCTGTTATTTCTGACATATCCTATGTGTTCTTTCTTTCTCGTTTCAGAGCTTCGAGAGTCTGACCTACGTAACTAATACCACATGAGCAAGGTATATTATATACTCCAGAGTACTTGTAGAATGGGTGAGGATCTTTCGGTGATCTTAAAAATTTCCGAATAGTGTTGATTGGTTTGAATGCCACTCTGATCTTATGTGGTTTTAAAAGGTTAGCTAATTTTTTGGAAAGGTTGCTGACAAAAGGAATCGTAATTATACTGATGTATTGGACGTCATCACGTTGTCGACGTGGTATATCAGTAAAGAGAATCTTGTTATAGAGTCTTTTTGGATAACCATTTAAAGAAAGTTCTCTGGATATTGTGGTTAATTCCATTAGTAGGTCATCCTTGTCTGTCGTATACTGTATAGCTCTTTTCTTGAGACTATGGATAATGCTAAGTTTCTGAGCTATGTGATGAGCTGAGTTGAAATGGAGGTAACGTCCAGTATTTGTAGGTTTTCTGTATACAGATAGGTTGATACTATTATTGGATTGTTTCTTTATTAAAATGTCAAGGAATGGCAGTTTTTTATCTTTTTCCAGTTCTAATGTGAATTTGATGGTATTGTGGAAACTATTGATTTGGTTGAGGTAATTCATTAGTTCTTCTTTCGTATGATCCCAAATGATAAAGATGTCATCTACATATCTGTACCAAATTTTCGGTTTTGGAATGATCTGGGTTAAGATTTTTTTCTCTAGATCTTCCATGAATAAGTCAGCACAAGGAGGTGAGAGGGGGCTACCCATAGCTAATCCAGTGAGTTGTTTGTAGATCGTTTTTTGCCAAATAAAATAGTTAGAAGTTAAACAGTGATTGAACAAAGTAGTGATGTTTCTTGGGAACAAGTTGTCTAAGATGTTGATGACTTCAACCACTGGAATGTTAGTAAACAGAGATGTAATGTCCAGGCTTGCTAGTATATCCTCTTCAAAAATAGGGATGTTTTTTATTTTATCTATAAAATGTTTTGAGTTTTTAATATAAGTATCCGAGACATGAATGTGTTGTTGTAAAATCTTCACAAGATACTTGGACAGTTGGTAAGTGGGAGAATAGATTCCATCAACTATTGGACGTAATGGTATACCTTCTTTATGAATTTTTGGAAGGCCATACATAGGAGTAAGTGGGTGCATAGATTTTAGTTTTTTTATAATTTCTATAGGCCAGTTATTCATTCCACTTAATAATTCATTGGTGTCATTATGGTTTTTTGTGGTAGGATCTATACTGAGAACTTCATATACAGACCTGTCAGATAATAGATTTTTAATTTTTTCTTCATAATCTTTAGTATTTAATATAACTGTATTATTACCTTTGTCGGCTTTGAGTATGATGATATCTTTATTATTCCTTAATTTGAGAAGCGTTCTTCTTTCCATTTGGTTAGAGTTGGTGTTAGGAGATCTTGACTGAGCTGAAAGCATTATGCTACTTTTTAATCGTAACATGTTGTTTTGCACGTCTTCATTTTTTTAATTCAGAGGGCATTGTCCATCATACTTTTTTTTCTTCAGGAATGAGATGAGTAGGATGAATAAGACACAAAAGTGTCAGCACTAAAAAATTTAATTTTGCTTGAAAACATCAGTGAAGCGACTGCATGTTGTTGTTGCATGATCTATTAGAGGATGTAGATTTCTCATATCCTGCCAAAAATGATGTTATTGCCTTTACTATTTGAACTACTCAAATTGAAGATTTTCATCAGAGAAAAAGGTCAAGGTGACTGATGGATGACATTTGAGTAGCTTTAGAAATCTCTTTTCTCCAAATTTCTTTCAAGACAAAGGAAAATATTTCAAAGGTGACTGTATTGTTAAAAACTTTCACATGACATTTAATCCGGCTCAAATTACCCCCCCCCCCAATTGGTTTCTCTCTATTTGTTTGTACATTCATGTAAATGTGTGGATAGATTGAACATTCTTTTATATTAATATGCATGTATAATTTGTATAGGAGATTTGCTGGTATGGTAACAAAGTGGGATCGAATATATGTCTACACTCTGGGTAGTCATCTCATGAGTATGAATAAGGATGAGGTATGTTTTTTTAATCTGATATAATCATTCACATTGTGATTTTAATTGTTAATATAAGTATACAACAACATAAATATTTACATCACAGTTAATTAAATAATATCATGTGTATTGTTTATTAACATTAAAATAATATTAAAATATCATTATCATCGTCGTCATCATCAAATTCCTGCCATGTACCATCAAGGGGTGTACAGGATATGATAGTACTACATGAAAAATCTACATCATTACCAACCTCCTATTTACAACTTTCCTCCAAATCAGTCTGTTACTTGTCAAGACTCCAACATCATCAGATCTTATATTTCTATCATCTAAGGCACTTTGTACTGTATCAGTCCACCTATATCTTGGTCTTCCTCTGGGTTGTTTTCCTTCCAACCTGGCAGAGCATACTTGTTTTGCTAATCTTTCCTTGCCCATTCTGTTTAAGTGACCATACCACCTGAGATTAGCTCTGCTAACGCATTCCTCGATGTTGGCAATGTCAAGTTCTTTCCTAATATCCTCATTTTTAATATGATATTGCCATTAATGCCATCTGCTCACGTTTATAATCTTTCTCAGGACTCTCATATCTGCCGTCCCTAGTTTTTGGTTAAGTGCTTTACTTCTGACCCAGCTCTCAAATCCATAAGTTAAAACTGATTTGAACACTCTCTTGTATACAGCTAATTTAGTGTTCTGACTAATTTCTCTCTTATTCCATATGAATTTAATCAATCGACTTCCTGATTTTGTTGTCTATTTCTATATTTAATCTACCATCTTCACTAAAAATCATACCTAAGTAGCTGAAATGTTTTACTTGTTTGTTCCACAGGTTCTCCATTCACAATGCAGTTGACATTTTCAACAATTCTCCCATTTTTCATTGTCTTTGTCTTTTTAATTATTATTATTATTATTATTAAACAAGACCTCATGGAGTCAAAGACTCATCTAGGAGGTCCTTTTATCTCACACACATCTCATCATACTGCATCTTAAACACATTCAAACTCCTTGTGGACACCACACTCTCAGGCAAGGCATTCCAATCACTCACAACTCTGCACGAAAAAAACCTGCCTCTCACTCCCTTACTCACACCCTCTTTATACAGTTTCCAGGGATGACCTCTGGTTCTCCCCTGATCTCCCACTATTCTCTGTAGAACTTCTCCACCATTGATCCTATAACAACCCCTTACCAACTTGTAGGTCTCTATCATATCTCCCCTCTTCTTTCTCTCCACTAGACTCTGCAAATTACATCTTTTCAATCTTTCCTCATACTCGACATTCCAGAGGTCAGAAACTACCTTAGTCAGGCGCCTTTGGACCCTTTCCAACATCTCTTCATCCTTCTGAAAACCAGGTGACCAAATCTGGGCACAATAGTCCATGTGTGGCCTAATCAAAGCCTTATACAATGGAACAAGAATCTCCCTACTTCTACACGTCAGTGTCCTCCGCATCATTCCCAGAAGTCTTTGTGTTGTCTTCACAATTTTGGCAATGTGTCCCCTAAATTTTAGATCCTTATCCACTATCACCCCCAGATCTCTTATTTCCTCTACTTCCAACAATATATTCTCACCAAGCATAAATTCTGCATCCCATCTTTGTTTTCCAAATTTTAAAACGTTACATTTTTCAACATTGAACTCAAATCCCCATTTGCTTGCCCAATCACTCAATTTATTCAAGTCTTCTTGCAAGGCCACAACATCTTCACTACTCTTTATGGTTCGTCCCAACTTTGCATCATCTGCAAACAACTGAATATCTCCATCCAAATCTTCGCTAATATCATTAATATACAAGTTAAATAGTAATGGCCCTAAAACAGATCCCTGAGGCACTCCACTAGTGACTTTCCTTTTCCTGGATATTGCACCCCCATACACAACTTGTTGATATCTATCAGATAAGCAGTCTCCAATCCAATGCACTAATCTAATATCCAACCCCATCTGTTCTAGTTTGACTGTCAACTTATCATGAGGTACTCTATCAAAAGCTTTTGCGAAATCCAAGTATATTACTGTGTATCCTTCTCCTCTGTCCAAGGAAGCAGTCATTTTATTGTAATAAGTAAGTAGATTACTAAAACATGACCTCCCTTTAGCAAATCCATGCTGTCCATCAAAGATTATACCATTGTTGTCAACCCAACTCTGGATCCTAGTTCTCACAAGCTTCTCCAACAACTTAACCACAACACCTGACACACACAGATAGGCCTATAGTTTGATGCTTGAGTTCGATCACCTCCTTTATGAAGTGGCACAATCTTGCCCTCCTTCCACTCTTTAGGGACTTGACCAAGTGCAAGACTCGTATTAAAAAAATATGTCAAGGCAGGTGTCAACTCTCTGGCACATTCCTTCAGAATATGCGGTGATATATTATCAAGTCCCACAGCCTTATTTACATCTAGTTTACTCAACTCCCCCAACACCTCTTGCTCACTTACAGTTAGTCTCTCCTCCCCATCATCAACTGCTCTTAATCTCTCCATGAAGTCACATTCACAAGATTGAAAGATCTTTATGAACTGCTCATTAAGTATCTCCACCACACATTCTGCAACAGCTGTCTTTATACCATTTCCTCCAATCAATGTCATCCTTCCATAATCATTCTTTCTTTTGCTGGCTACATATCGAAAGAACTCCCTAGGATTCTTTTTGGCTTCATTAGCTAACTGCTGTTCATACCTCTCTTTAGCTACTCTCACCAACCAAGTCACCCTCCTTGCCTGGTCTTTGTAGACCTCATGAAATTGGTTACTTCCACTTCGCTTATGCTGCCTCCACAATGCCCTTTTTCTCTGTATGGCATGCTTAATCTCTTTATTCATCCATCTCACACCTACCTTATTTAACCTTCTCACCCATGGTATACATTTAGACATTGCATCTACTAAATATTTTTTAAAAATCCCCCAAGCTGCATTGATCTCTTTTCCAGCTAACTCCTCATTCCATGCTACAATTGCAAGCTGTCTCCTGAGCTCTTCATAATCACTCCCACCCCCCCTTGTAGTTCCACATATACCCTTTTTTCACTGGGGTCCTTGCACTGCTGGCAACCACCCAAGTAATCACCTCATGGTGACTTTCACCAATTGGTGGATGATTTGATACCTCATTGATAATTACATCCTCTGATGAGATGACCAAATCCGAGACCCTTAATCCTCGTGTGCCTTCTGTTACATACTGCTGAGGTAGTTATCTGTCAAAAACTCAAGAAACTCATTTTCTTTACTTCCAGTTGCTATCTCATCATTCCAGTCTATATTGCCATAATTAAAATCACCCATAATGATCACCCTTTTCTTATTTACTTGGCTAATTTGATTGTACATTTCATTATCACCACCATCCACATTACCTGGTCTATAACAACATCTCACCAAGTATTTGATTCCATTCATCACTATCTCACACCATACTGCCTCAAAACCACTGGCCCCATTTCCCTCTTGCATCTCTACCTTGTATGGACATAACTCTTTCTCTATCATCAGTAGCACTCCCCCTCCCTTTTTACCCCTTCTATCCTCGCGAAACACATCATACCTTTCCATCTCTATTCCTGTCAGGATGTCATCCTCATCTAACCATGTCTCACTTATTCCGACAATCTCTGGGTGCACAGACGCAATTAGTGCAACCATTTCATCTGCCTTGTTTCTTATACTTCTAGCATTGGTATACAAACACAACAACTCATTTCTCGATCTACAGCTAGTTCCACTGATACCACTCACTCGATGTGTTCTCTCCATGCTGGACTGGGGCCATTTCCCTTTCTGCTTTTTCATTTTAGAGCCCTTTGCAATTCCATCTGTTTCCTTTTGATCCCTGATCATCCCATTACTTTCCTGCCTACACATGCTCTCACCTCCTCTTGGAGCATCCACCTTTCTCACGCTGTGTATCCCTGTCCACCCTGAGCCTCCCCGTTTCCCTGCTCCTCTTGCACACCCATTCTCTCATTTTCTATACTCATACCACTCACTTCCCCATAATGCTGACCTTCATACCATATCTATTACAACAGTTATTCAATTTAGTCAGGGAATCTTGCAAACTTGTAGCTGATTTATTTAGAAGTATAACATCGTCCACATAAAGCAAAGAGCTGACATTAACATCTCCAATTCTGATATCATGTTTAATACCACTTTCCTTCATAATGTGATCCATATAGATAATGAATAACAGAGGGGCTAATGTACATCGTTGTCTCACAACAGATTTAACATTAAACCATCTTCCTGTACTTCCTTCAGTTCTAACTGCTGACTTACAACTCAAATAAAGACTAAGTATTGCTTGATATAATGCCCCATTGACACCATATAACTGTAGCGTATTGAATAGCTTCTCTCTTGGCACCTTGTCATATGCCTTTTCAAAATCGACAAGACTTAAATACAGATCTTTGTTACATTCCCATTATTTTTCAACTATTTGTCATAAAGTGAAGATCCGATCCTGACAGCCTCTATTTGGCCTAAATCCAGCTTGTTCTTCACCAAGCTTTTCTTCCACAATTCTTCTCAACCGTTTCTCAAGTATACTTGTATAGATCTTGCCAGGAACACTCAGTAGGGAAATACCTCTGTAATTTTCACATTCAGTTTTATTTCCCTTTTTATATATGGGTACTATGAGAGCTCTACTACAATCATCGGGAATTTGTCTCTCTGTCTAGGCCTTCTGAACTATGCAGTGCAAATACTGTAAGACTTTTACACCACCATACTTCAGTGAAGATGCCTTTCCACATTTCACATTTCAAGCTTTTGATAGCTTTTTCTACTTTAAGTATGGATATGTATTCCTGACTGTATGCCTGTTGAGTGTTTTTTTACCATTGTGCTATCACTGCTTGGTTCATTTAGTAATTTTTCGAAGTAATTACTCCATACTTCAAGGATATCTTTTTTCTCTGGTTTTCATGTCACCTTTATCATCTCTAACTCCTTTTACAGCACTCTTTCCTCCACTTCTAAGCTTCTTCAACAACCTCCAAAATATTTTGCCACCTCCCATGACTTTTATTTAGCCAGTTTTATGCACTGTTTAGCTTTCTTACATTTGTCTCTGTATTCTCTAAGAGCACAAGCTGACTTATTTGCCAGGAACTTTTGATATGCTTTCTTCTTTTCCTTCACTGCCTTTTTAACTTCCTGTGTCCACCATGGAGTTTTGATTTTTCTATCCTTGCAGACAACCTCACCACATGCCTCTCAGGCTTAATCAATCAGGGTTTCTTCAAGGCTTGCTACTGAATTTCCAAGGTTTGGTTCCTGTTCTCAAGCTCTTTCATTTTTTCTTCAATAATCTTTGTGTATTTTAGTCTACAGTTCACATCTGAGAGCTGCTCAACTTTTATTCGCTTTAAAAATTTCTTACATGTTATTCTTTTCAATATGAAATTCAAATTTATCCTGGTCAAGACTAAATAGTGATCACTTTCAATTTCATATCCTCTGTACACTCTGGTGTCCTGCACCAGGGAGAAAACTTCACTCTCAGCAATGACATAGTCAGTGAGACTTTTGTTATTCCTTGCCTCTTCTCTCCATGTGAATTTGTGCACATTTTTATGTTGGAACATGGTGTTAGTAATAACTAGTCCATGTCCTGAGCAGAAATCCAACAAGTATTTGTCATTATTATTAGCTTTGCTCTTTTCTCCAAATTTTTCCAAAATATTTTTGTTGTTTTATGTATTTTGGAACTTTCATTTTACAGTGAATATTTGAAAGCAGCTTAAAAGGACTGTTAAAATGGAAATGTGAATTCATTAATAACTGGTATTGATATTTTTATTGCTAAAAATTCTATTTTAATTAGTCTTTGAATATTCTGTTGAAAAATGAATATTGTAATATATTTTATACGTTGTAATACTTATGACCTATTCTTATAAAATTATTAAATATAGTGCAGTCCCTGTTTTATATTAAAGAATGCGGTAATTTGAAATTGTTTAATTTATATAATTTCCTAATTTAATGCTTGCTCTGATTAATTATTAGGTTTGCAGAGACAAAAATTTCCTACATTTAGACAGTATACTTGTTGAAGTATTTTGATAAATGTATATAGATGTTGTATTTTATACCAGTCTCATACATGAGAGAGCATTTACAGCATGTCAGTGCTTTGTGTGTGTGTGTGTGTGAGAGAGAGAGAGAGAGAGTCGGTGGGTGGGGGATGAAGATTAGAAAAGAAGAACCCTATTAGTTTTTCTCAAAGAGTTGGAAGTTGTAGTTGTTGGAAAAAACTTCATTAGGAAGACTGTTCTGTAGGATAGAAGTAGATGGAATAAAGCATGAAGAAGAAGAAGAAAAGCAGGTTCAATGTGTTTGTGGTCATACTGAAAAGGGATGTTAGGTAGCTGCTACTCGTATTTTAACATGCCCTCCAAAGTGGAGAGCAAAGAAATGGTGGATTCTAGTTCATTGAAGCAGCTTGTCTCTATGATAGTAGTAGAAGTGAATCATTTAGGGCAGGATTATCTATCTGCCAAATTGCTCTCCTCTGGAGAATGTTAAGAATTTTTTTGAGGTCTTTGATGCAACATCCCTAAACATGTGAAAAGTATTCTTGGAATGGGCATATTTGGGATTTGATGGAGAGTTAGTAGCTGAATTGATGAAAAAGCAACTTTGTGAGCAGGAAAGAATACCTAGGTTTTTTTTTTTTTTTTTTTTTTTTGAGGCCATGGAAGCTATTAAATGTGATGTGGTTATTCCAGGAAGCAAGTATTCAGTCCAGAGAGAGAGATCTAATCCAGTCTGGTGATTTGAATATTACAGTAAGGATAGGGAGCTGAGATTCCTTTTATGAGGAAAAAGGGCAAAATTATGTTAGCATTGAAGGTGAAGGGTGACCAGTTTATCTAGTTATCAATATCCAGTTTATCAACAAAGTGCACATTTATTTTCAGAAACTTAATAACCCATTGGTCATTGTGTTAAGTTACAACTCTGCCATCATGATGGCAGAGTTGTAACTTATTTGGGGCCTTAATTAACAGTCCCAGTATTTTGTAAAAGAATCACAATAAAGGAACAGTAACTCATAATGCAATAGCAGAGAGAGAGAGAGAGAGAGAGAGAGAGTGTGTCTGCTAGAAATCATTTTTTAGTCTGTTTCCAAGACAACGATTACAAACTTACAGATTTCATGTCAAAAGGGAAAAGTATTTTACATATTAACTCAGTAGTTTTCAAATCCAAGGTTGTCAACACGATGACTAAAATCATGTTATTTCAAATAAATTGTACTTTCTCCATTCCTTATTATAACTCCAAATTTTTTGGAGAATTTTTTTTTATTAATAAGCTGTATTAATAAGCACACCTTGGGCTATTAGAACACTGTGAATTTGACAAAATAGACTGATACAAATCATGTACCTAAGATAATGGAATTTTGAACCATTCTTCCTGCAAAATATGTCCCAACTGTGTCAGTGATGTTGCTCGCAGAAAATGTGATCGAACCTTGGAGAAAAGATTGGAGACAATGCCTTGTCCGTTTTCATACATTGTCATAATCTTCGATACTATGGCTTGTGTTACACCTATGATTTCTGCTGTTTTGGTTGTGAACCACTGCACTGAAGAAATAAAAATGCTAAATCGTGGCTGTTAATTCTGTGTGACATAACACAAAGGGACAAAGGCATCCTGCAGCATGATTGAAGTGGATGCCAAAGTCTAGAAGTCATTTCATAATAATGTGATACAATAATATAATAAAATAAAATAATGTGATACAAAAAACATATCACAGAGCTGTCATGATAGGTCTATATGATATGTTTTTTGATCAATGGACGTGACATTCGATGTGTTAGCCTTTGTGCATGGCCAATAACTGATACTGCCATAGAGCATTGTCTACAGCAAAATGCAACTGATTTGTTGAAAAGGTTTTGCACATAATATATGATTTTGTCTTTCAAATCTGCCAGTAAAGAACTTTGCCCTGATACACCATGTCTTTGAGGTAACCCTAAAGCCAATAAGTCACAGTGGTTAAGGTCTGGCAAATGCAGTGACCATTTCATAGTAAATAAGCAACTGATTACTCTGTCCTCTGTGAAATGTTGGCACAGTAATTCTTGACCTTCACATCCTGTGTGGGGAAGCTTATAAAAACTAAGCATTTTGCTGCCCTTTAAACTGACAGCATTATCAGATATTCAGTATCTTGAGGAAAAATAAATGTAAATAATAAATGCAATCCTTTAAAAACAAACTATTTAAACTTTAAACAGTCAAGAGTTAAGGGCCATTTATCATCAATACATCTTTAACACATCTGTTAATTGTTTCTAATAGCTTTTAGGTAGTTGTTGTAATTTAGGTTTGATGTGCTGCAAAATCTGATTTGGCAATTCTAAACATACAGTGTGAGCCTTTAGTTCAAATTCCATGTTTAGGTTTACCATGTTGAAAGAATGACCTCGTTGGATTTTTTTTTGTAGCAATGAAACAAGACGTTATCATTTATATGTGTCGTATAGGTTGTTGATCATTCCATTACATTGTTGTCTGTGGAAACGTGAGTTCTGACATCTCTTGCTATTATTATTATTATCTTAAAAGTGAATCCACATAAATATATATGTATTATATATTATTACCATAGGTGGACTAAGGATTAGATAATCAATCTTTATTCTTCTGGACAAATTCATTTAAAAAAAAAAAAGCCATTGCTTTATTACATCAGTCATTAAAATGTTTGGGAGTAAATTTAGTAGTAGGGACTAGTAGTAAAAGAAGACGGACTTTCGTCTTGCAGTGTTATCAGTTACATAATAAGTCTTGGTCATATATTTGAATAATACTGTTCAGTAGTATTAGTTTAAATAGGAATTTGAGCAATCTTTAAGGTAGGGCATTTTTCAGAGTGTAGAAAATCAGTATTTTTTTGAGACAAAAAAAATCAAGAAAACTTTTGCACTAGGGTAAGGCCAAAAAAGTTACTGCTCAGAAACTTGAATAACATCAGGCAAAATAAATTTCATTATATAAAATGAAGAAAAAGTGTGTGTGTGTGTGTGTGTGTGTGTGTGTGTTATGTGCATCTATTCCTCAAAGGCTTGTAGTATGTTAGTATCGGTACCAGTGCCAGGCTAAGGGTATTCTGAAAGGCTACTGAAAACTCTGTTTTAGAGATGAAACATGATACTTTTTTTTAGCCTTCAATTAAGTGATATCTCACACTGGAACAGTAAACTCTACCCACTACTTAAAGAATTGACAAAACATCTGTGCCGATGGTGAGACTGAACCTGCAGATTGTTTGGTCAGAAAGTTTATATGCTGTCCACTCAGCCAACTAGGTTGGCATGTATTATTATTGTTCATTTTTTCCCATAACAGACTAAAACTTAGTTTATCATCATTATTTCAAATGCCTAGGAGCTAGAACCTGATTTTCATTCGTAAGGACCAGGTTTGATTTTTTTGGCGTGGAATTAATTTTAGTCAGTCTAGATGGTCAAGTAGATGGTCTCCAATTATTACAAACCAGTTATTGATCAATTTGCATGTTATTGTGATACAGATGTTTATAAAATATTTATAAGATAGTAGGTACACGATATTCATCACCCAGTGTAACAATATCATGTTTCTTTTCATTTCATGCCATTAAAATGCATAAAAAAAAAGAGAGGCTATTTTGGTATCTCTTTTAAGAGTACTTCATTTTATCTAATCCTGGTTGATTTACAGTACTGATGTGATTTTAGTTTCTAGCTTCATGATTTGTGTTATAATTTAAAAGAAAACAATGAAATGTAGACCATGGTATTTTAAGTCTATTATTTAATAAATGAAATACTTTTCAACCACTCATTTATCTTATTTGATTTTAAAAGTGGGAGGTTCCCTTTTTCTGTCATCATCTTTTTATGTCCTGATATCATTTATTTCCTCATATAATTCATCTCAACCTCAAATAAAATGGAATAGAAGATAGGTACTATCACTGTAAGAAAATGGAAAAACAGTGGAGTTAACAGAAGAATTACAAATATACTGTTTTTACCTAATTAGTGTTACTGAGAAAAGAAGACTAAAATAGGTGAGATACTGCTTATAATAACTGTAAGATGTAATATTCAGGAAATAGAATCATGGAAAGGAAGCAAACTGTAATATTCAACATTAAACATGAAGATAAACTTCCTAAATGTCAGCCAATTTTATGGATAAATTTCATAATGCCACATTAGACATAGATTTACTTTTGTCTGTACTCTGATAACAATTCTAGTAGTGAAGAACTTGAAATTTTTGAGATATGAGAGCGTACAGTTGACTAAGGAAATGTTGGTTCTTGTTGAAGGCCTAAATAGCTGGGTAAGAAATCTGAGTTTTTTTTTTTTGAGAAGCAGATTTATTAATAATGATACTTTTTAGATTTCTGCTCAGGATAGATACTAATTATTACCACTGTCATGTTCCAAGTTAAAGATATGGATAAATTCCTGTGGAGAGAACACGCACAAAATAAGAAAAGACATGGTGGCACTAGTGTCCTAGTGGTGAATGTGGCGGTCGTGTTTAGTTAGGCTAGAAAACGTATTTTTAAATTTAAGTATAGTGTGGCTTTTTGTCTCAAATTGTGCTGCAGTTGTGCATCAGTTAGATACAAGTGTCCTTCAGTGATGTTATTGTTTGGAACTGTGTTGTATATATTGTGTTTTTGCTGCCGTTTGTTTCACTACTTCAACGTGTAAAGATGATGTCCAACAAGAAACGTATATCAGCGGCGCACAGGACTTCTACTTCTACATGAAAGGCTGGCTCAATGTTAGATTTTTCACAATGGATGCATTGCGGAAACTGCTACATGTATGTGCCGAAGAATGTGAAGGATCTGTGGTCAGTCTGGTGTTGTGTCGTCCTCTTATGTTTTAATGCCCTTTCTATCTCTTGTAAGCATAAATCACACTAATGTATCTTTCTTTAAATAATTCCTACTTATTACTTTCTTATCACCCTTTTTAATATCATTTATCTTTTAACTTCTATCTCAATATACTTATTACTTAGGCTGAAATCCCTGATGAGAGTGAAGTTGTTGTTCTGTGAGACAAAGAAATGCAAATGGCGGATGCCTATTTCTTTGTCTCGGCACTGGTTCTATCTCCCTCTTCAAATTCAGAGAAAATTTATTTATTAACGCTAAATATACTAAACATATAAGACCAATGAGTTAGAATCCAGTCAGCATTCACTCTTGTCATTTATAAATTTTAAACTTGCAGTCATGACCTGATAAGATATAATTTTCCCGCCTTTCGAGGTTCGCTATATTTTATGAGCAAGTGCAGTAGGATCTAAGTACAGGCAAGACAACATTTATATTTAAACAAAACATTTTAATTACAAGTAGGATACATATCATACACTTTGAAGCACTGAGTTAATCATTCAGTAAAATTTTGGTACAGCATTAGCACTCTTACATATAGTTATTTACCCTGTCCATAAATTTCTATCTGAGAAACCTAATTAATAACATTTTATCACTTAGTCTCGTTGTATCACTCTACTCGATCAAATCTCATTCTTAATATATATCAAATTCCATTCACAATCTTCTCTGACAATCTGACAAATCTTAATCAATTTACATATATCTCAGGCCTAATTAAGAACTCTTGTATATCTCTCTCTCTCTCAAGGTATATTCATGAGACAATGTTCTATTTCTTTCTTAAATCTATCACTTAACAGTTCAAAGAGTCTCTAGTAGCACATACAATAAAATTTTCTTATTCAATTCCATTAGTTAAAAGACATAAAGTTTTCACCTTACCAATTTGCTGGCATGCTACTTTAACTGCTTCAGTATCTCGTCAGATATTTACCTACGTTGACCGCTTCACTTCACACTTTACTGGATACTCTTTACGAATTTTCTCTATACTTCATATTGGAAGATTTCTGTAGTTTTCCACTATCAGGATCTGCTGGGCTTTTGTTTCTGACTGGTAAGTTCCCTTGGTCATTTGGTCGTAACTTCCTCGAACAAAGGAAACCCATGTGGAGGATCCATACCAGCCGGACTTCTGAGGCACAGGAATACAGCAGCAGGAAAACGTCTAAAAGCCTTGTGCGCAGCGTTACCGCTCCTTTTAAACGCTGCACCACTTTTTTCATTCATCATCTGATATCTACGTCATGCGTTCTCTACATCACACAGCACTAAGCAGCGCTCATGGAATCCTCTCATAACTTTTGTAGCGTCATGGTGGAAGAGGGGGGGGGGCACCTTGCTACATAACAGATGTACCTGTACTCTTACTACATGTTTTTGAAGTCGGCCATTTCACATTTTGGTTATTATCTCTCACCCAGCAAAATGGTTAGTTATTTACATAGTATCTGAGACTAAGCAGCTGTACACTAAAATTATAATGAAATTTCACATTACAAAATAAGATAAGATATAAAACTAAATAAAATTTCTATACAAGTGCTTCTACATTTCTGATAAATCATTAATTCTTTTAAGAGAGTGATAACGATGTTAAGTCCGAGTGAAACGTAATTTTCTTTAATACTTTGTTTCACTCCGACTTAACACTGGCTAAACGAGAAGAACAAAAATGTCGACATGTGTGAGAGGTGTTGGGATAGGCCGGAGCGTTTAGGAATGGAAACTGACATTGGGACTGTAGCGGAAGAACTTCAGTGGGAGTTCATGAAAATGAAAAATGACCTTCATCTTCTGCATGAGGAATTGGAAGTGCTCAGTAAGGAGATACTGGAAGTTAAAACTGAGTTTAATGTGTTAAACAGAGAAATTTGGATTATAGAGATTACTTTAGCTGAAGTAACTGGAACAGGATTACATATGGGTGAGTCTTTGGTGAATGATGCAGTAATAAATAGTATGGGAGTGAGTGAGAGTCCACAAAATAAAACCACAAGAGGCCTAGAAGAAATGAGATGTCATGAGAGTGGGGGGGAGGGGAGTAATAGAGCGTTGAGTAATGAAACTGGGAGAGTCATGCTGAATAGCATAGAAATTGAGTCCATGAGTGACGATTGTGTGGACTTGAATGAAGTTAAGAGTAGTAAGATATATGGTGATTCTATGATTAAGGGTATGGAGAGTGGTATACATGAGGTGTGCTTGGCTGGTGGGACAATAGAAAGAGTGGCTTTAGCAATAAAGAGAGCGCATGAAGCAGACAAGATGATAGTTATGGTGGGTACAAATGACCTGAGTGGTGGTATAAATCGGGTAGGAAAAGATTTAAGAACATTGTTAGATATTGTGAAGAGGAAAAGTGTCAATGGGAGGATAGTGTGTATGCTGCCTCGTTTTGACAATTATGAGTTAAGTAGACGTGTGATGATAATGAATGATATAATTGCAAGAATGTGCAAAAAAAGAAGTCTGGAATTTGTTGATGTCTGGAGTGTGTTTGAAGGAAAAAGACAGTTATATGCTAGAGATGGGCTGCATCTGAACATGGAAGGACATAAGCGATTGAAAAAGTTACTGTTTTCTGAACAAGTTGAAGTCATTGGGCAGGGAAACTAATATTGAAAAGGTTGAGTGTAAGAGAGAGAAACTTTAGCAGTGATTGTATATTTATTGATCCTTATTCGAAGAATAAATTGCAGAAGGGAGGGGATAATAATCGGCATGTGATTTTTATCCCCTCCTTGGGATAAAAATTTTACTTGGGAGGTTGCAGTTCTAAAGCCGGTACAAGAACTAGAGGGAATCTGCAATTTTTGTATACCAATACAAGAAGCATTTGAAATAAGAGAGAAGAATTTTTGGCATTAGTCAGTGCAATTTCACCAAAAGTTGTAGGCATTAGTGAATCTTTGCTGTCAGCAGAAGATGTGGTCACTGGAATTGAATGTGATGGGTACAGTATTTTCAGGGAGGATAGAGAAGATAGAACAGGGGAGGAGTACTGTTGATGATAGCTGATGTGTTGCAGCCAAAGAAAATAGTATATCAAGATGATGGACATGTGAATGAGAGTTCATTTTAGGTGGTCTGGTGTGAAATAATGACCAATGCAACCAAATATACAGTTGGATGCTGCTATAGGCCAGGGAGTACAGGGGGAGATATTGAATTCATGCATTGGCAAATTAGTGCAATGAGTGCAGGTTTAGTGATTATTATGGGGGATTTTAATTATGGTGATATCAATTGGAAGGAGGAAATATCACGTAGCAAAAAGGAAATGGAGTTCATACATCTTCTACGAGATAATTACTTGAAACAGCACATAACTGAAGGGACACGTGGTGTGAGAGTGTTGGACCTGGTTATTGGTTCAGAGGATATATGCATAAGTAAGGTGTCCTCGTTACCTCCAATTGGTGAAAGCGATCATGTGGTATGTGACTTGGGAGGTTGCAAAATCTGTGGATTTTTCTGTTAAGAAGGAGTATATACGGAACTACAGGTTAGGCAATTATAATAAGCTTCGGAGTGAACTTGCAGCCATCCCATGGCAGAACATATTGCAGGGGAAAGATGTTGGCAGTGCATGGGATAAAATCAGCGGGTATCTGAGGAAAGCAATATCAGATTGTGTCCCCATGGTTAGGAAGTAAAACAAGGCAGGCATTAGATGGATGAGCAGTAGTATCAAGCTTGATCTGCAAAAAAAGAAAATGTCATGGAGTATGTACAAAGAGAAATGCGATCAGTACATCCATGAGCAGTACAAGGCTCAAGCTAGGAAGGTTACCAGCATAGTAAGAAAAGCTAAATCTGAGCATGAGAAGACCTTAGCCAATGAGATCAAGGGTAATCCCAAAGAGGTCTTCCGCTATGTGGCAAGTAAAAGGAAGAATGACTTCGGAAGGATAACTTTAGTGTGTGTGTGTGCTGATGGTATTGAGGTGACAAAATCAGATGTAATAGTCGAATTACTGAGTGATCACTTTTCAAAAGTCTATCACCCAAGTGAGGATATCTCTGTACCTGTAGCTACAACTAATGTGAAAATTGAAGCTAAGAAATCAGAGGTATTTAATATATTGAAAAATTTAAATGCAAACACTGCTGTAGGTTTAGATGGAATATCAGCTCAGGTGTTGCGTGAATGTACAAAGGAATTGTCAACCCCTTTTACTTGGATATTTAACTTAAGTTTGAACTTTGGTATGGTCCCTAGGGAGTGAAAGTTAGGCAAAGTGGTTCCTTTGCATAAATGTGGCTCTAAAACTGCGGTAGTTAATTACAGACCAATCACCATCTCAGGAGTAGTGGTAAAAGTATTGGAAAAGTTGGTTAAAGACAAAATTCAAGAATGGGTGGATCAAGATATGATACTCTATAGAGGCCAACATGGTTTTGTTAAAGGTAGATCCTGCCTTAGCAATCTATTAACTTTTCATAATAGAATGATATCTGAGTTGGACAAAGGAACTGGCTACACAGTGGTACTTCTGGATTTTGCTAAGGCTTTTGACAGGATACCCCATGGAACACTGTTATGTAAATTGGTGATATGGATAGGAGAATGGCTCAGGTAGAGATTCCAGAAGGTGGTGTATGAGGAGCCGAGTCCAGGATGAGGCAGGTGACCAGTGGTGTGCCTCAGGGCTCTGTGCTTGGGCCATTGTTGTTTAATTTGTATATAAATGATATAGGAAATGGCTTAAAGGGAGATATTCAGTTGTTTGCTGATGATGCAAAGTTGGGTAGCGCAATAAAAAAATCAAGCTGATGTTGAAAGTTTGCAGGATGATTTAAATAAGCTGGTAGAATGGGCAAAAGGTAATGGATGTCAGTTCAATGTGGAAAAGTGTAAAGTCATGCATTTTGGGATTAAAAGATTACCAGCTGTGTACTACATCGATGGAACAGTACTCCAAGAGATTGATGAGGCCAGGGACTTAGGGGTGCTGGTGGATAGGGAGATGAAGTTCACGGGACACATTGATAAGGTGTCCAAGATTGCACATAGGATTACTTGGATGTTGAGGAACACACTGACATCCAGAGATAAAGAGGTTATTATTCCCCTTTATAAAGCGTTGATACTTCCACATTTGGATTACTGTGCTCAGGTCTGGTTACCTGGCTTCCTTGGAGATGAGGAGGCTGTGGAGAGTGTTCAGAGAAGAGTGACTAAGTTGGTGAGTGATGTAAAAAATGCTCCCTACATTGATAGATTGAGAGCTTGTTGGTTGCAGAGGTTGGTTGATAGGCAGAGAAGAGGGGGATATGATAGAAACATTTAAATTACTGAAGGGTTTTTATAGCATTGATGCAGGGGAAATGTTTCAGCTGTGTGATAGTGATGGAAGAACAAGAGGTCATCCCTGGAAATTAAAGAAGAGTGTGGTTAACAGGGGTGTGAGAACAAGGTTTTTTGCCTGGAGGGTGGTGAATGAGTGGAATTCATTGCCTGACTTAGTTGTGAGCTCTTCGTCTGTAAATGAATTCAAGAAGAGATATGACAGATATTGTTTTGCTAGTTTGGGTCTCCCGCGATGAGTCTACTGACTCCATGGAGATATCCGTAATAATAATAATATTGATTATGGTATTTTGATATCTTCACAGTAGTTCAAAATCTTATTATTAAGAGAGACCTACAGTGAGTCCCTGACTCTCTGGAGGTCTCTCTTAATAATATAGAGGCTATATTATCCACACAAGTTGTCATACCTGTTCTTGAATTCATTCATACTATTTGCACACACATCCAGTGGCAGTTCATTCCAATCATGCACTAGTATATGAGAGAAAAATCTAACTCTCACCTTTACAGCATTCATTTTCAACTTCCAATGATGCCTTTCTCCACCTTTCATCAAATGAAAAGTTCCATCTACTGATACCCTGTATGATCCTTTCAGAATTTGTAAGTCTCATTCATATCACCCCTCTTTTTCCTGTTTGCTAGTATTCACATTCTGCAAATGCCCAGTCTTACTTCATAATCAGTATTCCACAATCCTGATATCATTTTTAACACTCTCCTTTGCACTCTCTCCACTGTGTCAGAATCACCATGGAAACCAAGAGAGCAGATATGCATGCAATAGTCCAAGTGAGATTTTATCAAGGCCTTGTAAAGAGGCAAGATAACTTCCCTATCTTTATGTCAATGATCATTTCTGCATTGCGATTATACTCAAAGTTGTATTTGTAATCTTTGCTATATGGTCTTTGAACTTAAACTTTCTGTGTACTATAAAACTCCAAGATCCCTAGATTGATCAATTTCTTCTAGCATAATCCCACCAATATAATATGACATTGGATATCTAATCACACCCAAGTAATTTTACTAACATTGAACTAATAGCCATTTTCATACGCCCACGATTCCAGCCTATTCAAGTCATTCTCAAAGTACTGCATATAAGCTGCATTCTTCATTGTCCTGCCTATCTTTGCATTATCATCAGCAAATAGCTATATATATATATATTGCCGCTCAAATCTTACCCAATGTCGTTAATGTATAGATTGAATAACAGTGGACCAAAGACTGATCCTGGTGCTACATCACTGGTTACCTTAAATCCTGCAGACTCACTTAAATAGCAGTCATCAAATAGCACTTTTTGATGTGTCAGTCAGCCATCCTCTTATCCACACCAATATTTTATAATTCAATCTCATATTCTGTGTTGTATTCTGTCAAAAGCCTTAGCAAAATCCAAAAGTATCATGGTGTATCCATTCCCCTTGTTAATTCAATAGTAACATAGTAGCATGTGAGCAAGTTGCTCAAACATGACTTTCCTTTGTTAAAGATACCAAGCAATTTTAAACCTGGTTTTACTCCATTTTTCCCAAGTAAGCAAACAGACAAAAATGTCAAGTTTGCGCCTGCAAGTGATGCAAGACTAGCTGATCCTACAGGTAGTGCAAGACCAAGGCAACTCGTGGTAGAGGTGGAACAAGCTCAGATCACCAATCTTAATATTTACCCTTAATGCCAAAACACATCTCCAAGAAGGGGATGTATGATGTTTTGTATTAAAGGTAAGGGGCCACTACCCAGACCGGTTTCGACCTTTTTTGAGGTCTCATCATTGGGAGCTAGGCTAGAAGTACCAAGATTTAGTAATACAGAGCTTGTAAGTATTTTACCAAAACAAGTTACCATAAGGTGTTTTAACCTTATTAAATAAAAATCTCAGGAGGAGATATAGATGTAGAAAGTATTTTTACCTTGGGTATAATTATGTTAAAGATACCAAGCAATTTTAAACCTGGTTTTACTCCATTTTTCCCAAGTAAGCAAACAGACAAAAATGTCAAGTTTGCGCCTACAAGTGATGCAAGACTAGCTGATCCTACAGGTAGTGCCAGACTAAGGCAACTCGTGGTAGAGGTGGAACAAGCTCCGATCCCCCACCACGAGTTGCCTTGGTCTTGCACTACCTGTAGGATCAGCTAGTCTTGCATCACTTGCAGGCGCAAACTTGACATTTTTGTCTGTTTGCTTACTTGGGAAAAATGGAGTAAAACCAAGTTTAAAATTGCTTGGTATCTTTAACATAATTATACCCAAGGTAAAAATACTTTCTACATCTATATCTCCTCCTGAGATTTTTATTTAATAAGGTTAAAACACCTTATGGTAACTTGTTTTGGTAAAATACTTACAAGCTCTGTATTACTAAATCTTGGTACTTCTAGCCTAGCTCCCACTGATGAGACCTCAAAAAAGGTCGAAACCGGTCTGGGTAGTGGCCCCTTACCTTTAATACAAAACATCATACATCCCCTTCTTGGAGATGTGTTTTGGCATTAAGGGTAAATATTAAGATTGGTGATCTGAGCTTGTTCCACCTCTACCACGAGTTGCCTTGGTCTTGCACTACCTGTAGGATCAGCTAGTCTTGCATCACTTGCAGGCGCAAACTTGACATTTTTGTCTGTTTGCTTACTTGGGAAAAATGGAGTAAAACCAGGTTTAAAATTGCTTGGTATCTTTAACATAATTATACCCAAGGTAAAAATACTTTCTACATCTATGACTTTCCTTTAGTAAACCAGTGCTGTTCATTCAAAGGTAGAGATTCTCTGTTAACCCATTTCTTAATGTGATGGGTTAATAGAGAATCCATCACATTAAGATTAATGTTAATCTTAATGTGATGGATTAATCCCAAGATTAATCCCAACCAACTTTTCCAAAATATTCACTACCACTCCAGATATATTGATTGGTCGATAGTTGGATATATCAGTCTTTGCACCACCCTTGTGTAATGGGATTACCATACATTCTTTCTTCTCCTGCAGAATCTTTCCTGTTCTGAGGCTCAAATTATATAGCCTGTTCAAGGGAATACTCTTTTAGCATCCATGATATCTCATCAGTCCCTGTTGCAGAATTCTTACTCAGTTCATGCAACTGCTCTGATACCTCCTAGTCATATTGTACACCTGAGTTTCTTCATACAGTGAAGAGGTATTATCAGTGAGCACAATGTTGTATACACCAGATTGATAGCTTTTAGCAAAATGGCCACTCACTAATTGAATAATCCACATCAGCCACCTCCATACCATTTGCATTCGGTAGAGTTATTCTTTCATATTCATTCTTTCTTTTACTTGCAACATAACAGTAGAATTCTTTTGGGTTATTTTTAGCTTGTGGAGCCAGTTTCTTTTCATATGTACTTAGCTTTCCATACAATAGTTGACTCTTCTGACCTGCTGCTTATTATTTTCATAACTGACATCATACTTAAACACATGGTATTCCTTCCACATTATATTTTTCTTACAAATCTCTTGCTTAATTAGATTACACATGCATTTTACTCCTACCCTATTTATTCTTCAAACTCTAGGATCATGTTTTGATATTACATCATTTAAGTATTTTTAAACACTTACTATGCACTGTCAATATCCTTTCCATCCAACAACTAATACCATGGTGCAGAACTCACCATACACTCAGCTTGTTATAATTTTCTACTTTGTAGTTTGGCATGTAACCTTTTCTGAATGTAACATTCATGAACTTAGCCACTTCTCAAGTGAGTACTACATAATCACCATTGTCAACCAGAGGCAGAATAGTTATATCTTTAACTAAATTTCCCTTTGACGTTATAATCAAATCACATGCTGCTTGAGGAAGTTGTCTCGCAACTGCTCAATAAATTCAGTTTCATTCTTCTCATGCGAATTTCTTAATTACCTAATCAATGTTTGGATAATTAAATTACCCCATTGTGATTACTCTTTTCACACTTATTGTATTTATTTGGTGATGCATTTCTTTATCACTAGTAACTGATCCATTAGGTCTGTAACAACACTTTGCTATGCACTGGATCTTCTTAGACTCCACCTCACACTAGATGGCTTCAAACTCACTGCTACATGTAAAACTGTTACTAATATTGCTGTCATAGGTCTCAACTCTAACTGGATTCAAGTTTTCTAATGTCATTAGCAGCAGCAGCACCACCACCCCCACCTTCTCCTATCCTGTGTATGCTTCCTAAAATTACTATACCCTTTACACTTGATACCAGTTATTATGTCTGCTTCTGATAGCTAGGTTTCACTAATGCTTGCAATATGAGATCCCAATGTATTGGCCAAGGCAACAAACTTTACCCCTTTGTTTCTGATACTATTAACATTCATGCACAGACATAATAAACTACCTGCATGCTCTTTTGTATACTCTTCTCTGTAGTCTGCATGACATTTCGACAACTTGCAGATTTCAGTTGTCTAGTGCCGTACATATTGCAGGCATGGCACATGTTTGATAGGACCAAACCGTACAAACACAAAATTGTTCTCTCCTCATAATCATTTCCATAATAATAATAATACTTATTCCCATCATTAACACAGTTACATAACATTTTCGCTCATACACACAGATTCATACCATTCCTTCCATCATAATTCAGTTTCCCTGACTCTGTGTTAGGTCTCATACCAATTAATAATTTTTCAAGACTCCTGATACCAAACATATTTGAGTGTAGGCCATCTCTCTTATACATATTCATTCTTCCCTCAAACTCACTCCACACATCCAAAAACTTGTATGTCATGTCTATAATATACTTACGATTTTCACTTTGTTGATTTTCACTCTTGCTTCTTCTGACAACTATTTCATATCCTCTCTCACACTGAATTCATTGCTAGTTGTCATTATATTTTTTTGACTTTTCTGTTTTTCAATTGCTTGCACTATATTTTTAATATTTGTTCCAAGTATACTTGAAGTTATAACCTGCTCATCAATGACATATTTTTTGACAATCACCATACCAAATAACATCTTTCTTTTTACAATCAACTTTGTTTGTCTGATGTTTGTTAAGCACTAACTTACCTGATTCTGTGCTTTATTGTTTTCCATTTTTGCTATTTAACTTTCTCATACTCCCTACGTTCCTCTAAATGCTGCTTGACTTTCTGTAATTCTGTCGTCATCTGTCTAATAATCTGCTTTAACCTAATTTCAGAGGTTAAATTATTTTCAATATCATCTTTAGCAAGAAAAGCCTTCTTGTTTTCTGCTTTGCTGTTTTTATTTGCATTCCATTTCTTGTAAATTTTTGTCACCATTTTACAGTTGTATTTAATGTTACGATATCATAATAAAAATGTTATAAAAACACTAAATGCTGAAATATAAAAGTAAAAGTAACTCTAAGTGGCCATTACTATAAAAATATTATTTTTTACATAAAAAAAAATTACATATTGTATGTAACTCACCAGAAAATAAAGTACTCAGCTTGAGATTAACACACTTATGATTTTTAATGCTCTTTCCTGGCAGAAAATGAAGACAATTTTCAACAATAAATACTTTATACGGTAAACAATTGACATACATATGTGCTAAAGGGTATTTCCCCTAATATAAATTTGCTACTTATAACTACATGTGTGATATGGGCAGACCCAAATTTAACGAAGATAAAATTTGATTTTTAAGTCGGGTGTTGAAAAATATATGAAAAGATAAAGGGTTACTTGTATGTATGTGTGTGTGTGTGTGTGTGTGTGTGTGTGTGTGTGTGTGTGTGTGTATATATATATATATATATTCCATTTCCTTTACTACTTGTGACCATTCCTCCTCCTAATATGTATATATATATATATATATCTACATTGTCGAAATCCCCCATAATGATTACTTGACCTTCTGTCATCATGCTAACTTGTCAGTGAAGGCCATCTATGCTCACTCTTGTACCCCCTGGATTATAGCAGCAACCAATTATAAATTTTGGCCCGTTGACTTGTATTTCACATCAGATAGCGTCAAATTGAACTGCTTTCTGTATTCCTGCCCTTCTGATGTACTTCTGCTCTTTTGACTTCAGTCATCTGCTATCATTAGCAAAACCCCTCCCCTAACTTGCTCCTTCTGACCTCTCTAAAGATGCTATATCATTTGCATTCTATTCCTATGACTATATCATTATCAGTCAACCAAGTCTCAATATTGCCTATAACTTTTGGTCATGTTGAGCTAACCAATGCTAAAAACTCCAAGCCCTTATTCTAAATACTTCTGGCATTAATATACATAAACTGCAGTATCCCTCCATCCCACCACCTCCCTTACACCTTGTGTTGCTCAGCCCACTAATATATACTTTGCTATACTTGTGAGATTTAATAATTTAACAATGTGGGATTTAATATCCCCTTAATTTAAACAATGTTACATCACCGAAGTGAAGCCTATTGGCTCTTTATATTTAAGTAAAAATATATATATTTTTTATTGTTGACTAATATTTTATGAATGTGATAGACTTGTATATCATAATGCTGTGCATAATGAATTAACATAGGTTAATAAATGATAACATAAAGTTATTCAAATTAAGTGAATATCGAATCCAGCATTATTTCATAGCCGAATATAGAATCCACAAGAGTTTCATGCCGAATATAGACTATAAAAGTTTCGGCGGATACAAGCGTATGCCAATCTTTCATGACAGGGCAACTCATAGTAAAGGTGGAGCAAGATTCGATCACTGTCCTTAGTATTATCCCATAATGTAAAAGTCCGTGCAGTTAGCCTAGTGGCTGTGCGCTTCGCAACCATATGCCTAGGGAAGGAGTGTCCTGGTTCGATTCCCGTTGCCAACATGAGGAGCTTAAGGATCTTCCTCAGCCATAGCCAAGTTATCCGGTCTTGGGCACGGGCAGTAGGGTTTTTTCCGGCAGTTTATCTGGCATTTTTCATCCCATAAGCAGGCAAACCGGCCCCGTGAACACACACGGATCTACAGCCATAAATACTTAACCCACCATGAGGGGGGGCTCCGTGAACACACACGGAACTACAGCCATAAATACTTAACCCACCATGAGGGGAGAAAAAGCGGAGGAAACTCCATACCAATAAATAAATAATGTAAAACACATCTCCCAGGAGATGTATGATGCTATACATTATGGGGGGAGGTCACTACCCAGACCGGTTTCGACCTTTTTTGAGGTCTCGTCAGTGGGAGCTAGACCAAGAATACACTTTGGTCTAGTGTATTCTTGCACTTTAATATATGAGTTGCTAAAAAAAAGATGTCACATTACAAAAGGCACCAAAAATTATTGAAAAAGAGAGCCAAAAGGTTCACTTCGGCAATGCAAAATTAATCAAATTAAGTGGATATTGAATCCAACATTATAGAAATCATATAATGCTTATGGTTTATAGAATATAGAAACCACAAGAGTTTCAGAAAAACTACATATTCGGCTATGAAATAATGTTGGATTCAATATCCACTTAATTTGAATAATTTTGCATTGCTGAAGTGAAGCCTTTTGGCTCTCTTTTTCAGTAGATAACATGAAGTATTGTTGTAATTTTCATTTAAGAATTAATGATTTTAATATAATAAGTTTAAGAACTTAATCACCAGTGTTTATTTGAATTTGAAATACTTGTTTAATAAATTAATGAATTCAGATTAATGAATTTATTTTTAAAGATTGCAGGTAGTGTTGTGATGGAATTAGATAGAACTGTGGCAGCTCAGGCATTAGAACAAGAGGACCGACGAAACGTATTTCAAGTTTCTAATGGAAAAAAGTAATTATTTTTTAAATAAGATCTGCAGGGGATTGAAAATATTTTCATTGTATAAATATACACTATTGTTATCATTGTCATGGGATGTCTAAGGAGTTAAATTAATTGCAGGTGGCTCTTCCTCATTTCTACAGTATTTATCATACTACTTTAAATTCATTTGCAGTCTGTGTATCAGCATTATCAGTTTGCAGCATCTTCTATGACTTAAATATCTGTAAAGACAACCAGTCTACTCCATTAACTACTTATCAAGTCCTTTTTACTTCAATTTGCCATGCAGCAAACTCGAAATATTATATGATGTGCCTCTTTCTTATTTTCTCTATTATAAAACAAAACTAGATTGCATGAAACAAGCTTTAACAGACCTATGTTTTCTCTAATATCTGAGGAACGGTAGTTAAAGGACTGTGGTGGAAAAGTTGGTTAAAGGTAAAATCCAACAGTGGGTGGATAGGAATATGATACTCTATTGGGCAGCATGCTTGGTTGCAGCAAGATAGGTCCTACCTTTATAGTTTACTCACATTTTATAACAGCAGAATTAGTCAAGCAGCGTCATGGCTAAACCATGATACTGCTTGACTTTGGAAACTTATTTGACAGAATGCTGCATGGAAAACTATTACAAAATTGGAGCAAATGGGAATGGATGTGAAGTTGGTGGATAAGGAGGTGGTTGAGAGAGACAAACATTAGAGAGCAGTATATGGTGGAGTGGAATCTAGGAGAATGAGGATGACTTGTGGAGTGCCTCATGTTTCTGTACTTCACCAGTGACCCTCATTCTTCTAGATTCCACTCCACCATATACTGCTCTCTGGTGTCTGTCTGTTTATTGAAATTCAGTTGTTTGATGATGATGCAAAACTGGGGAGGGCAAAAGCTGATAAAGGTGATGTAGATATCCTGCAGGATGAATTCAATAAATTGGAATTGAGGGTGAAGGATAATGGTTGCTAGTTTAATGTTGCAAAATGTAAGGTTATATGCTTAGGGTTAAAAAGGATATAGGCTATGTATCGTTGATAATAGATTGCAGGAAATTGATGAGACTAGGGACTTTTGGGGAGTGATGGTGGACAGAATTGAAGTTCAAAAGACATATTGCAAGAAGCTGATAAAATTGCTCAAAGAATTGAATGTTGAACAAGATGCTAACAAGTAAAGATAAGAGGTTATTATTCCTCTTTATAAGGCTATGATTCAGCTGCATCTTGACTGTTGTGCACAGATTTGGTCATCTGGATTTCTTTAGGATCAGGAGGATTCAGAGATGAATGACCAAGCTGATGACAGGTCTGTGGAATACTCCCTATGAGGATAAGTTGAAGGTGTGTGTGGACTGCAAAGTTTAGTTAATACATGGAAAAGAGAGGACATAATAGAAACTTATTAACATAATAGAGTCATGGAAGGGGGTTCTATAAGATTGAACTAACGATTACCAAGTAAAACCTAGTCCACACACCTTTAAGTAATCCTTACTTAAGGGTGTGTGGACTAGGTTTTTTGCATGCAGAGTGGTGAGTGCAATGGATTGGCAGAATTTGTTGTGAGTACTCTTACAGCGAATGAGTTTAAGGAAGTATGATAAGTATTGTGTGTATAAAGGTTAATGTGGGTCTTCCACAATGTCTCCTGACTCCATGGAGATGTCCATATAAAAATATACTAATAAAACTAATAAAACATAACTAGAGTGATAAAACAAGCTTGTCTATTAACAAACCTATGTTGGCTTCTGTAGAAGATCTTTCCACTATTTGTATCTATACCACAGTGGCATTGGAACCCACATCCTGTAAATTAGAAAGTAGAAATGCCAGCCATTCTGCCAACAAGGTAAGTACTGGTATAATCTACTCATTTGGGACACACTAGTTGAAGATGCAATAAACAAACAAGTGAAGTGTACTATTAATCCTCTGGCACATTGCTATGAAATCTGTGGTGCAATGTTCATCCTGGAATCATTCCTCTCTTACCTAACAAGAATGTTGCTTTTACTAACCCAATTACAAAATAATAATAAATTAAAAAAAAATAAATAGCTCTTAACTGTCTCTCTCTCCCCAGTCACTTTTATTTCCCCCTCTATTCAACTGAGCCATTATGTTATCATTCCTTCTCTTACTGGCCACCTGTATTTTTATTTATCCTCCTTACAAAAGATCATTGACATGTTGTGTATATTTAATTACTCGGGTAGGCCAAGATTAGTAATCAAGTTTTTTTTTCTCTGCTCTAAAGACCAACCATAGTATTTTTTTTTTCTCCCCCCAAGCCATTTCAGGCCTTCAGTAAACAGGTTGATTGTCTCACACCAGGTTGATGAAATTGTCTATCACATTTCATATTCATGCTTGTAGTGGAATTGGAACCTACAGCACTGTTTGGATTGGTGAACAGGTATGAGAGGATGCTTGCTTCTCACTTTTATGGCTTCTATCTTATACTCTCAATGCAATTTTTCACGCCTTTCCTCTTTATTTCTTTCCCATAGCTGTTTCTTATTTTCTACCTGATATTCTTAGCCATTGGTTACACATGTTTTTCTGTTTCTTTTCAGGTATTATGTTATTAGCATCTTCAAATATTCAGCAACTAACTTCCAGGCAGCATTTATTTCTCCATATTTTCCCAACTCTTTAATCTGCCATAATTCCCTATTCAGTATGTATGCACATTCATTTTTCCCTTAAAACCTTCACTTGTCAGATCACAAATCTAGATCATGCAATCACTGTCCCAGATCACAAATCTAGATCACGCAATCACTGTCCCTATATATCACATTTGGTATTGATGATACTCTTTGGTTGGAATGACCAGGGTTCAAATCTTCATCTGGATTAATAGCTTTTCATTTAACTTTCCTACCACCCTTGATGTGTTTTCATGTCTACCAAAATGTGGATGTGAAGCATATGATAGACTTGAAGAAAGATGGATAAGAAATGGAATCCATCAGTTATCTTCATTAAGAACTGTGATAATCCTTCACACTCAGATACAGCTACACTGCTATATACTGTAAGGAACCACACATTTCTCACTTTCAGCAGTTTTGGTTCTCCAATTAATTCACGTTCATAGCTGCATCTCAGAGACAGTTGCAAAGAAATAGCCCAAAGGTTATATCAGATGTACTTGCTTCTGCAAACATAACAATATTCTTATTTATTTTCTTTTATTGAAACAGTAAAATGAAATCATAGATTTTCAATATTCCCTGTGAAATACATCTTTTGAAAATTTTCAAAGCAGTATAAAATTTAAGAAACTGCAGTTATTTATAATTCAGTGCCTTGAAATGTGGGGGTGGGAGGGAATATAATTAGAACTTTTCAAAAGGAGTATAGTCAATCCTTGGCTTATGACGTATTCAACTTATGACCACTTGTACTTAACAGCTGTCCAATTAACACTTTCACCACATAATACCTCACTACTGCGACCCATAGATTGAGGTGTTCTTGATGCCTTCATGGCATATTATTTAAGAAATACTTTTGCTCATGTTGTTACTATGATACCAAGGGTGAGAAAACCCTCAGAGACTTTTGAAAGGAATTTAATATCTTTCATTGCTGAAATATAGATGCAGTATGTGGTGAGGTGATAGTAGGGTGTATGAATGGAGTTTGAAAGAAAGTGATGAAAATATATATTCATGCATTTACAGGATTTGACAAAGCCTTACAAGAGGACGGTGACAGGATAGTGCTACTAGCTAAAGAATTGGAGTTTGACAATAAAGATTAGAGCAGTTATAAAGTTACAATGAAGATTAGGAAGCTGTGTAAGCTACCTTTATAGAGCTAGAGGCACAGAACGTTGTAAGAAGCCAGGCCCTCAAAAGGTTTCCAGCGAAAAAATTGGCAGAGACATTTGCCGCTGTTAATAAGGCAATTCTATTGTTGGAAGAAACAGATGGAGAGATTTAGCAAACACGCATAATGATGTAAGTTACAATTGCTTGCTACTGCAGAAAAGGCAGACTAAGTTGAATGTAATGTGCACATTTTTAAAGAAGCCCACTCCTGCTGTCACCTCATCCCCTGAAGATGAGCCTAGATCTTCTGCAAGTTATGCATTTGGTATATCATTCTCAAAATGCTTTGTCATAATTCCTGTATTTGAAGAATTCATTGTTGATGAACTAGCTTCCCTTGCCTTCTTCAGTGAATCATCCAGTGAATGTAGCAACAGCTTTGAAGATTTACTAGTTCCACATATTTCAGGCCAATTATTTTCTTAATAACCACAGAAGCGCTATACCTTCATTTTGCATTACTTATTGCAGTGCAGTACAGTATGTATGTATATATGCAATAATTTTATGTTATAATTTGCATACTGTATTATTTCATTATAATGCAGTATGCAAATTAGTTTCAAAAATAACAAATCACACTTATGCATTCAGTATTATCCTTCGTGGAGTGATTTCCAACTTAGAACGGAATCATTGGAATGGAACCCTGTCATAAGTTGTAGACTTGACTGACTATAAATTTTGCATCATTCTGCATAGGATATGATTCTCACACTTTCAGCATATATATCTATGGCATTAGACATTATTGTTATTGTGAAAATAATAAATAAATTCTTGTGTTGCAGTTTAAAGCTAGAGGTGAAAGAAACTGAGATAGGAGTGATGTTAGCTTGCTCTACCTTTGCAACGAGTTGCCCGGTGTTGTACCACCTTACCCTAGTCCTGAAGATACTTTCAGGCGCAAACTTTGTTTGCTCACACTTGGATAAAGGATTAAACTAAATTTATTATATTAAGGTGAAAGAAACATTCTTCTGAAACATTACTGAATATAAATTTGATTTAAAAAAAAAAGGAAAATTCTCATCAGAAAGGAGTGCAATTTAACATCATTTGTTTGTCCATAAAAATGAAACAATAGAGATCTAAAACAGTAAACATGATGATTTGCTGGCTTAGTTGGTTGAGTTGTTAGTATGTCCATTCTCCAGCCTGTTAATTGGAGAGTGAACACTAACTCCAGGTTCAAATCCTGTTATAGGCATGGATGTTTGCGATTGTCTTTAGGTGGTAGATGAATTTTGTTGCTCAAGTTTCAGGTTTAGTCTCCAGACCAAAGCAGGATTTCTGGACTGTGCAAAAAACCAAATAATAAAGTACAAAAATACATAAAATTAATAAAAATGAAAGGAAAAAAAATTCTTAGTCTACCCACAGCAATATACACTGGTGTCCAAAAGCTAAGGATAAGCTACATTAGTAATGCAAAGCACATATCTTAGACATGTATAATGCTATGCATTATGGGAAGGGTCACTACTCAGACTGGTTTTGATCTTTATTGAGGTCTCATCAGTATTTATAGCATAACCAAGTGGAAAAACTTCCAACAACTATCTCTAATCCAGAGTATTTTGATAAGGTGTGACACCTTTTGGCTACTTGTATATGGAAATATAGCTTCTGTATTTCTTCAACCTTGGTCTGGCTCCCACTGATGAGACCTCAATGAAGGTCGAAACTAGTCTGCGTAGTGACCCTTCCCATAATGCATAGCATTATGTCTGTATGGATATGTGCTTTGCATTATGGGATACTATGGTAAGTGATGTGAAGCCATTAGCTTCTTTATACAAGTTGCCCAGCCCTGAAAATAGTTCAGGTGCAAACTTTGTTTGCTTACACTTGAATAAAGGATTAAACCAAAAATATAATTTCTTGGCATTTTAATTTATATTACACATTTGAGGAATTGAAATTTACCAACCAAATATGGCATTCTCCTTCATTATTGTTTTCTAATATATCTTAAAACTAACACAAGTTGTTACCCTTTTCATGCAGATTTGGTTACAATTAATTGATAAATTAAAGTATTCAAAGTTTTCCTACAATTAATTACATTGAACCAATTAAGATGAGCACTGATGCACTATGCACGTGTAAAACTTTCATATATTGATAAAATGCAATCATACAGTCAAATCGATGTGAATTTAGCATGGGTTGTATAAGCTACACTACAGCACACTCATTCGAAATGGGCATGCGACACCACTGATATATACATATATAATATATATTAGAATTTTGCAAGGGGGGGGTGTTTAAATAACGTTTTTCATTAAATGTTATTAACATGTTATTGATAAATTTTTAGCATAATTATTTCGTTGCAAGCATTTGAAAACAGTGAAAATAAATTTGTAATAATGTTTTCAGTGAAATGAAAGAACATTAAATAAATCTTGTTTCATTGTTAAGATTGATTTCTTATCAAATTTCAAAATAGATTATTTCATGTGTGTAAAAATAAAATAATCTATTTTGAAATTTGATATACCAAGGAGTTTTCTGTCTTTCTTAAGGCCCTAGGAAGGTCCTCCCACAATGAGTCTCTTGATTCCATTGAGGCCTGAATAATAATAATAATGTAATCACCACACTCCAAAATTACTTTCTTAATGGAAATTGTATAGCCATAAACAGATTAACCATAACAGAGTGACCTTTGAATCCACTTGACTTAAAGTATACTGTTTTACTTGAAATTTCCTTTGTCAGAAATTGTCTTTCAACAATTGAACAAACAAATCATAAAGGATAATGCTAAATTGTTGAAAGGCAATTTCTGACAAAGGAAAATTCAAGTGAAACAGTATACTTTAAGTCAAGTAGATTCAAAGGTCACTCTGTTATAGTTAATCTGTTTATGGCTATACAATTCCCATTAAGGAACTAATTTTCGAGTGTGGTGATTACATTGTGAAAGATAGAAAAACTCCTTGTTTTATCCTTGAAAAATCTTAATGCAGCTTGTGTATTTGATCTGCTTTAGCTAGTAGGGTAGTTAATGGTGAGTTAGCTAGTGTTAAAGAGGTGACAGGGCTATATTTCATCCTGCAGATTTGCAAACTGTCCAGAACATCCAGTTACGAGACATACTAGATTTATAGTCTTAGTTGTTTTGGCTGTCCTTCTAACAACAGCATCACTACTCCCAACTGGAACAAAGCCAGCACCTCATCCTTAATCACTTGGTGTGATGTATTACAAATCTAAATCTTTGATCTTTTTGTTTCTTTATTCACATTATCTTGATAGTCATTATTCAGCAATTACAGAAATTTACTTTTCTCATTCCCTTGTGCCACTTCCAATCTTTCATTTCTGTTATCATAGTTGAAATCCCCCATAATGATTAATCACTCTTTTAGTAATTGCTGAACCACTTTGCCTACATATTCTATCACTCTCCATATTTCCAATCTTATATCAACAGCATCCTACCAAATTTCTCACCTTTCCTACTTCTGTCTTATGCCATTTTACTCTCACATCCTTAATCACTTGGTGTGATGTATTACAAATCTAAAACTTTGATCTTTTTGTTTCTTTATTCACATTATCTTGATAGTCATTATTCAGCCATAACTTTTTTCTCAGTCTCCTCTCTAAATGACACTTTTGCTGTTATTAGCATGTCTTGTTTATTATTGTTATTATTATTATTCAGGCCTCCATGGAATCTAGAGACTCATCGTGGGAGGTCCTTAGGAAACACAAAGTCTGTCATACCACTCATTGACCATTCTTGCTCTTGCCACTCTCTCAGGCAATGCATTCCATGGTTCAACCAGCCTCCACACAAAGAAACCACTCCTCACCCTCTTGCTCACAGCTTCCTTTCATAACTTCCAGGGATGGCTCCCATGTGATCGCTCCTTCCCGCTGTTCCACCAAGCAAAATAACTCCCCAATGTCCACCCTGTAACTGCCTCTCAACAGTTTAAAAGTCTCGATCATATCACCTTCTCCTTCTATCCACCAAACTCTGCAGTCCACATTCCCTCAGCTGATCCTCATAACTGACATTGTACAATCCGCAAATCATCTTTGTTATATGCCTCTGTAACCTTTCCACAGTTAATTTATTCCCTTCAAATCCTGGGTACCAAATTTGAGAACAATAGTCTAAGTGTAGTCTGATCAGGGTCTTATACAATGGAATGATAACTCTTTTATCTCTGCAGGTCAGCATCCTTTGCAGTATTACAGCAGTCCTCTGGATTACCTTCACCACCTTTGCAATATCCTCCCTGAATTTCAGTTTTCTATCAATCATCACCCCGAGATCTCTTGTCTCCCCTACTTCCTCCAGTACAGCTCCTCCAATCGTGTATGCAGCCTCCCATTGATGGATCCCAAACTTCAAGACGTTACATTTTGCTGCATTAAACCGACACTCTCCATTCATTTGCCAATCTGTCTAGTTTATTCATATCCTCTTGCAGGGCTGCCATATCATCCACAAACAACTGAATATCCCCTTGCAATCCATTAACAATGTCATTGATATAAAGGTTGAACAATACAGGTCCCGGTACTGAGCCCTGTGGAATTTCACTTGTAACCTTCTGCTTCCTTGATATTGACCCATTATACACAACTCTCTGTTGCCTATCAGACAGCTAATCCTGAATCCAGTTGACTAACCCGATGTTTAAACCCATGTGCTGCAACTTAAATATGAGCCTATTATGTGGCACCCTGTCAAATGCCTTTGCAAAATCCAAAAAAGTGGCAGTATATGCTTTTTCCTCATCAACTGCTCTTGTCACTTTATTATAAAAGGCAGTCATATTACTAAAGCAAGAGTGCCCCTTAACAAATCCATGTTGATTCTCATAGATAACATTATCCTCATCTGCCCATCTGTATATAGTCCCTCACTAATTTCTCCAAGACCTTAACAGCTATTGATGACACACAAACTTGCCTATAATTAGACACTTCCAGTCTGCTATCACCCTTGTGCAGCAGCACTATTTTACCTTCCTTCCATTCCTTAGGCACCTTTCCTGCAGCCAGACTTATTGAAGAGCCAGGTCAGTGGAGCTGTCAGTTCTTTAGCACATTCTCTCAAAACCCGTGATGAAATACCATCCAGTCCCACAGCTTTACTGACATCCAGAGTATTCAGTATTTGGAACACACTCTCCTCTTGCACCTCTAAACCCGGAACCTGACCTCTCCCTCTAGTATTAAACCCTTCTTCTCTAGAATGAAATACTCCAATAAAGTGCTCATTGAACAACTCCACTATGTCCCCTGCATCAGTCACTCCATTCCCATTTTTATCCTGCAGTGTCATTCTTCCACAATCATTTCTCCTCCTACTGTCCATCTAGCTAAAATATTCCCTAGGATTTTCTTTGCATCTTAGTGCCAATCTCTTCTCATATTCCAGTTTTGCCTTCCTCACCATACTAGTCACTCTCCTGGCCCGCGTCTTATATTCTTCGTGTATCTGCCCTCCACCCCTCTCCTTATATCTCTTCCATAATCTCTTTTTCAACTGCAGTTCCTGTTTGATATTATTTGTCATCCACTTTACACCAAATTGTCTCTTCTTCTTCACTTGTGGAATACAGCTTACTATTGCTGCTAACAAATATTCCTTCACAATTTCCCAAGCACTAATGATATTCTGGCCTTCCAATTCTGCCCTCCATGGAACTGCCCCTATTTGATACCTAAGACTATTATAATCACCTGCCTTATAATTCCACATATGTTCCCTTTTCTTTGATACTCCTGCATGTCTATTCATCTTCCACGTCAAAATCACATGGTCACTCTCTCCAACTGGTGGAAGAGATGTCATCTCAGTTATTATCATCTCTTCTGATGCTATGACCAAATCCAAAACTCTTGAACCTCTTGTTCCCTCTATTAAATGTTGCCTAAGATATTTCTCCCTCAAGAATTCTAGAAATTCCATTCCCTTATTGCTACATGCATCTTCCTCTCCCCAATTTATACTGCTGTAGTTAAAATCTCCCATAACATTCATTCTTCTTGCACTTGCCATGCTTAACTGTCTAAACATCTCCTGGTCCCCACCCTCTGTGCTCCTTGGTTTGTTTGTAGCAACACCCCACTAAATATCCCATCTTGCCTATCTCTACCTCACACCATATGCTTTCAAAATCATTAGTGTCACTGCCTTCCAAAGCCTCCACTCTTAAAGGATATAAGTCGCCACTTATCATAAGCAGTACTCCACCACCATGCTTTCCCCTTTTATCCTACCAAAAAATACTGTACCCTGCTACTTCAATTCTTGTTATATCATCTTCCGTCAACCACGTCCCAGAGATCCCAATAATCTTTGGCCAAGCTGATGCTATCAGTGCCACCAATTCATTTTCTTTATTTCAGATACTCCTGGCATTAGTATAAAGCATAGAAATGCCACTGCTTCTATGCCTATCATTATCCCCTTTAGACCCCGCTGGACTCAATCTTACCCAATGTCGTACCCCTTCCCCCCAAGCGCCCATTCCCACAAGAGGCACCCCTGCTACCATCCACCCTGGGTATTCTAGTTTCCCTGCATTGACACGCAGATATGTTCAGAAAACGGCAATCTCTCCAGATGCCTTCATCCTTCCTCATTCAAATGCGAGCAGTATCTTGTTTACAGTTCCCTTCTGTCCTCAAATGCCCTTCAAGCATCCACATATCCCAGTCCTCTCTTCTGACACATTCTGGCTGTTATGCTATTCAGTATTACTGCTCTTCTGCTCAGCTCATCACTATCATACCTGGGAAATACACACACTATCTTTCCTCTCTGTGTTTTCTTTTGTACAACCTCAAGCAAGAATCTCAGTTAAGAATCAATTAAGAGGGATGAAAGGATGAAATCCATCCTTTCATTCCTCTTAATTGCTATAGCTACACCTATCATCCCTCCAGGCAAACACTCCTCTGGTATCCTATCTTGCACACCACAGATCATTGAGTCTCCATACATCACACCTCTTCCCACTCTGTTCCTTGATTGCTCACCTGTATCCTTCACTCTCCCTCCTCTAACCATTTCTCTCTGTGTTCCCCCACTTACCTGCTATCCTGGCATCACTCTATCCCTGGTTCCAGCACTCTCTCGCATTCTTCTCATTTCCTCTCTCTGACTGTTTTCATTCTCCCCTCTTCTATCATTCCCATAACTCTCTCTCCTCCTCCTCCTCCTCCTCTTTCAGCTCATCTATCTCTCTGCAAGTTAGTCACTCTTACTCACCATTCATTCTCCCAATCAAGACCATCTCCGAAAACTTCACAGTCATTCAAGCCTTCCACACTCCAGACTCTTATTTTTTCATTCATATTTTGCTCGTCATTCTCTCCTATCAAACTGCTTGTCTCCCGACATTCATTTCCTGTCCCTAACACAACTAGGTCAATTATCGAAATATCTAATTCATTTAATTCTCCCATTGCCTACATTTTGCACGGGTGGACACCAAGTTACACGAAGTCCTCCGCCATTTAAGAGTCCTTAAATGGCGGAGGACTTAGTAACACACCATTTATAATTGGAGCTGCAGCCGCCATCATTCCTTACTGCCGAGGAACTACTAAACTAAACACTAAATATATATAAACGTTAAATATATATACATAAATATAAATGCTATATTCAACTATACTAAATAGCAAAAACTTATCTTCTCTTCCACTGCAGATGCGTTTGACTCTGATCTCACCTTCTCAGTCACACAAAAATAACAATATATAACAATGAAACTTCAAAAAGCAGCACCACTAAAGAACACGTGTGTTACTGAGAAAAAAAATGTAGCACAATTCACAAAAGAATTCACACTATGCACCATTTAAAAAAACACTTTTTTTTACCACAGCTCAAATTTACTGCCACGTGCTTCCGCCACTCCCACGCCCATTGTCTTTCCAGAATATGGAATATGGCTGAATTTCTGTTATTGCCAGAATGTTACTTTTGATCAGCTATGTTTCACTGATGCCACTTTCTTTCAGTCTATTTGAATATGCCAAACCCATAAACTCCCCCCTTCCCCCCTATTTTTAATACTTTATTCTCTGAGACCTCCATGAAGTCAGAGGACTCATCTAAGGAGAAATACATCACACCCACAAACAAGCTGTTATACCTTCTGTTAAATTCATTCACATTAGATGGACTTACTACTACTTCAACAGGCAAACTGTTTCACCCACTCATTGTTCTGTGAAAGAAAAATATAATTCTTACCCCCTTTCTTAACACAGACCAACTTAACTTCCACAGATGATCCATGTTCTCTCCCTGCCTTCCGTATAATGGAAATTTCCTTAGACAGTATCCTATAACACCCATTCTTGCTAACCAGAGTCTGTAATCTCCATACTTGCAATCTGTCCTCATAATCTAAATTCCATAATCTCTTGTAACTCTTCTTTGCAATCTTTCCATAGCATCTTTATCCTCTTGGAACCCACGAGACCAAATCTGTGCACATTAGTCTGGTGTGCTCTTATCAAGGCCTTATAAAGAAGCAAAATGACTTCCTTATCCTTATATGTCAAGATTTGCTTCAACATTGCAATTATCCTATAAGTTGTATTTGAAATTTTTGCTATATGACTGTTGAACCTCAAATTCTTATCCACCATTACCCCAATATCCCTAGCCTCATCAGTTTCTTTTGATATGCCATTAGAAATTTCATCACACCAAAATGCATAACTTTACACTTATTAACATTAAACGGGCAGATATTTTTATTTACCCAAATTTTCAACTCTTCAGATCATTTTGTAAGTGCTGGATATCAGCACCATCCCTGATTGCCCTGTCTTTGCAGGGCATCATCAGCAAACAATTGAACATTGCCTGTTAGATCCTCCCTAATGTCATTAATATATATATATATATATATATATATATTGAACAAAAAAAAAAGGTCCAAAGACCAAATTCTGGGGGTATACCGGGTTACATTAAATAGAATTACATTAATTCTATCCCATTCCCATTCAAGTGCCATCATACGAGGTGTGGCTATTAAATAACGAAACTGGTTGCAAAAATGTGGTTTATTATTACAATTGCACAACTTAATTGTAATCCCCTTCAGCATACTCCCCTCCTCTATCCATACACCATTGCATACGAATTTTCCATTGTTGGAAGCAGTACTGGAAGTCATCAGGTGTTATCTGCTTCAGTAGCCCTGCAGTTTTCTCCTTTATCCCATCCACTGACTGAAAATGGGTGCCCTTCAATGCGGATTTCAACTTTCGAAAAAGGTAAAAGTCACTTGGAGCTAAGTCAGGCAAGTAAGGTGGATGGTCTGCCTTACCACCACCTTCTTATCAGCCAGATACTGCTTTACAGACAATGAACTGTGGGCTGGAGTGTTGTCCTGATGGAGAATACACTAGCCCACAGTTCACTGTCTGTCCAGAACCTCAAAGTAATAATGTTGGTTAACTGTCTGACTCTCTAGTACCCAGTCAACTATTACCACGCCACTGATATCAAAAAAAAAAAAAAAAAAACGATCAGCATTGCCTTCAGTTTTGACTTCCTCATTCTTGCTTTTTTTCATTCTTGTTACGGAGTTTTCCAGTGCATCGATTGTCTCTTTGTTTTTGTATCTACTGGAAAATCTATGTCTCATCACATGTGATGATCTCCTGCAAGTTTGGCTCCGCTTTCAGCCGTTCCATGATGTCAGTGCAAATTTGTTTCCAATCCCGACACTTTGTTCATGTTCAATTGCTCATGCAAAATTTGTCGTACAATCTCCTTATCAATGTGCACCATGCCTTCTATCATCCGAATGCTTAATCGCCGATCGTTGTTGACAATTTCATTACTTTTTGCAATGTTTTGTTCAGTTGCTACCTGACAGGGTGACCCAGTCGTTCGTCATCTTCGTTTTCTCGACCTTCAGCAAAGCGTTTATGCCATTCAAACATTCATGCATGTGACGTTACGTTATCACCGTATACCTCCTGCAACAGTTTTAAACACTCAGGTGGCGATTTCTTCAATTGCACAAGGAATTTGAGATTAATGCGCTGCTTGAGTTTAATGTTAGACATTATTCCGGCAAAGCGATTTCACACGTGTTTCTTTTATAACTGCCTACAGACTAACTACGAGCAACAGCGAACAGTGCTTATCTCAACTACTTCTAGAACCTTCAAGGTCATTCATGGCGTAAGTGCATTCCACTGCTATGAGTACACGATTCACAGTGCACCTTGTCTCGTTATTTAATAGCCACACCTCGTATCGTTGTAAGTATTCATGGCTGTAAATTTGTGTGTGTTCATAGGGCTGGTTTGCCTGTTCTAGGGAACGAAAACCCAGAGTTTCCAGGTGAAATATCCCCCTACCTCCATATGAGACTGGCTAACTCACCTTTAGTCGAAACAGACCAGATGAACTTTTCTCACATCACTGATGGGAATCGAACCCAGGTCTTTCTGACCAAATGGCTTCATCTATACTGACTGAGCTATGGAGGCTTTCCAATTCACATCCTCTATATACTATTTTTTGATATCTGTCAACCATCCACTTATCCAATTCAGAAGTTTATATTCTAAAACCACATTCTCCAGTTTATACAGCAGCCCTTCATGTGCTATCCTATCAAATGCCTTAGCAAAATCCAACAGTATTATAGTGTATTAATTTATTTTATCGAAATTGTTTGTAATATTGTTATAAAATGCAAGCAAATTGCTAAGACATGACATTCCTTTAGTAAACTGATGCTGTTTCTTGCATGGTATAGCTTGCCTGTCTACCCATTTTTGTCTCCGAATTCTTACCAGCTTCTCTAAAATCTTCACCATTACACCAGAGATACTAATAGTTTGGTAGTCAGACACATTAGTTTTTGCACCACCTTTTTGTAAAACAGAACTATCCTGTGGCATATTTCCTGATCTGAGACTCAAGCCGTGTATGTTATGCAAGGGCCTAGCCAGTTTGGATGAACATGCCTTTAGCATAACATGCTAATATTCCATCTGATTCTATTGCCAAATTCTTATCCAGTTTATGCAATAGCTCTTCAACCTCATTCTCATGCATCTCTAACTCTTCATCCAATGTAGTAATAGAAGTAGCACTATTCATCATGTTATATACACCTGTTTGATACATCTTAGCAAAGTGAGCACTCATTAATTGAACAATCTCATTAGCTTCTGACACTACCATCTGCATTCAGTAAAGTTCTTCTTCCACATTCATTCTTTCTTTTACTTGTGGCATAATGATAGTTCTTTTGGATTGCCTTTAGCTTGCAATTTCTTTTCATACTCTGTTTTAGCTTTCCACACAATACTCATTACTTTCTAGCCTGCACTTTATATATTTCATAACTCCTGTCACTTTTATTCTCACAATATTCCTTTGATGTGATCTTCTCTCTTATGCATTTCTTACTTAATAAGGCTGCACATTCATTTCACTCCTCTCTTATTTATTCTTCGAACTCTAGGGATGCATACAGATACTACCTTATTTAAGCACTTTTTCAAAGATTCCCATGGGATTAAAGATAGTATTCTAAGTTTGGTCATAATTTCCAGCTTTCAGAATGTAACCTGTCCTAATTGGAACATCAATATAATTAGCTACTTCCCAGGAAAGTATGGCATGAACTGTTACCAGCTGTGGTAAAATAGTCATATTCTTAGCAAAGACTTCTGATACTATGAACAAATCTAACACTCTTTGACCTCAAGTTCCTTCTTTTACATGCTGCTCGAGGAAGTTGTTCCTCAAGAACTCAATAAATTCTGCTTCATTCGTATCATTTGCTCTTCTACCCAATCAGATTATGGTTTGTATATAAATGTAACAGTTCATGATCAGAGTTTTAAATAGTCCCTCATTGCATTACTATACTCTGTCCCAGTGCATTGTAATCTGAGATAGCAGACTGACTGTTATAGTGAAATTTTTTGAACAAATTGTGCCTAGCTTTGGTTAAGACTTCTTGATCACTTGTTATAGTGAGCAAATTTGTTATACCGATTTGTTACAGTGAAAGTCATCTCCCCCTCCCCCTAAAAAATATATATACAGTAAAATCCTATTTTTACTTTCCCGCAATTTACATTTTCATGCCATTACGCCATTTTCCATTGGTCCCGATATACAGTAAAATCCTGTTTTTACGTTCCCGCAATTTACATTTTCATGCCATTACGCCATTTTCCATTGGTCCCGTCTTAAGCCTATTCTTACGATATATTGTTTTCCCACCATTAACAACTTGATGTGGACGTTATTTTCCACATGCATTTTTTTCTCGGGTGGCAATACTGATTTTTGAATCGATTTCTGCAGAAATCTGTGCATTTCTGTTCCCAGATGGCGTTGCTTTCGGCTGTAGTTTTGTTTCTGCCATCACGGTGACTTGCACGCTTGCAGCAGTAATGTAGTGATGGCCGATACTGTGATTTTTCAATCACAGTACGAATTGATATTGCAGAATTTCTGCTACATAATTTAGCATGTGAAAGTTGCTTCCAAGTTGCTGTGGTGGATTATCCATGTTAGTAACATGGAGAAAAAAGACAAAATGTATTTCGGTAGAAGAAAAGATGGCAATTCTGTGACGTGTAGATTGACATGCCAGAACACGTGCATTTAGCAAAAGATCTTGGACTCTCCATGTCCACTTTGAACATGATAGTAAAAAACAGGTCAAGCATTGAACTCAATGCAAAGCAATCTGGCACTATGTCAAAAAAAAAAAAAAAAAATCTACCTGTTGTAATCTAGTATGTAGAGTCACAATAGCAGTAAGTCATCTTTTAGCCTTTTTTTAATGTTTTTTTTTTTTTACATTTCCTGCTATTTATACTTTTTTCCATCAGTCCCCTGAAAAGTGTAAAAAAAGGGGTTTTACTGTATATATATACAATGAAAGTCAACTCCCCCCCCCAAAAAAAAAAAATATATATATATATATCAAGAAACCTACTGTTTCTTTCTTGTATGTTGCATCTGTGTCAAATAACTTTGTATAAAAATCAGTGATTTTTATTCAAATAAATTCAGTCATTAAATTTGGTAGTTAGACACATTGTTTAAAGATGCCAAGAAATTACTGTATTTTTCCATGTATAAGACGATACGGTTTTCTAAAATTTTTAGAACAAAAATTGGGGGGGTCATCATACATGTGGGGGTAACCAGTTGAGAGACCCTCTGTTGCCTTGGCGAACCAGAACCTTGTCTCTGTGAACAGGCTTCCTCCAATCACTAGCCTTTACTAACTCTGTCGATTGACGTCATTAACGGCTGATTCTGAATAAACCAATCAGAACTCTGAAAGCATTCATACATCTGCAACTCGTTGGTGGGGTAAGTTAATGCATTAACAATATTTTGAGCACTAGCCCATAAAAATGCCTGAAAATAAAAAACGATTGTCATATTCTTCAAAATTCAAGTTAAAAGTCATCAATTATGCAAAAGAACATGGAAATAAAGCTTCAGAGAGACAGTTTGGACCTCCTCCCACTAAGTGCGTGATTAGACAGTGCAGAAAACAGGAAGAACAACTACTCAAGATGCTAAAAAAGAAGGCCTTAAGAGGAAAATAGCAAAATGACCAAACTTGGAGCAGAGACTTAAGATTTGGATTATAGAGTAGCGCCAGAGTGGGATATGTGTGTCAACGAAGCTTATTCAGTACGAGGCAAAAAGGTTTTCAAGAGAAAAATGAACATTATTGATTTCACAGGAAAGGCAAAATGGTGCTTCAACTTCATGAGGAGAGAAGGGTTGGCCATGAGAACATGAACCAAGTTAGCCCAGAAAATGCATCTTAGTATGTATCTTAAAAAATATTACCTAATTACTAAATATACTTTGAATATTTAAAAAATTATCAAATGTGTTCTGTTTTATGTTTAAAATATTGATTTCTTAATTTTGAGTTTGAAAAAAGTATGGCTTGTTCTTAAACACGGGAAAAATAGGTACATTATTGGTTTAATCCTGTATCCAAGTGTAAGCAAACAAAGTTTGCACCTGAAGTATTTTAGGTGCAACTCATATATAGAAGCTAGTGACTTCACATCACTTGCCTTAGTATCCCATAATGCAAAACACATTTCCTTACAGACATGTATAATGCTATGCACCATGGGAAGGGCCACTACCCAAACCGGTTTTGACCATTATCGAAGTCTGACCAGTGGGAGCCAGACCGAGAGGTGATACCGAAGTTGAAGTAATGCAGAAGTCATATTTTCATATATGAGTAACCAAAAGGTGTTGCACCTTATTATTAAAATACTCTGGATTAGAGATGGTTGTTGGAGTTTTTCCACTTGGTTGTACTATAAATTAAAGATGCCAAGAAAATTATATTCTTGGTTTAATCGTATATCCAAGTAAGCAAATGAAGTTTACATTTCTAAAGTATCTTTAGGACAGGGCAACTTGTATATAGAAGCTAGTGACTTCACATTACAGCTTCTATATATGTACGAGTTGCCCTGTCCTGAAAATATCTTCCTTACCATACTTAATCACTTTTCCTAGCCTGAGTCTTATATTCCCCATGCAAATGCTCTCCCCTCTCCTTATGCTTTTTTCATAACCTCCTTTTCATCTGCAGTTTCCATTTGATGTCATTACTTAACTACTTTACACTAAATTTTGTTCTCTTTTCCACTTGAGGTATACAACTCGCCTTTGATGCTAATAAATATTTCTTCACTAGTTCCCATACACTGTTGATATCACTCTTCCAATTCTTCCATCCACAGAACTATCCCAGACTAATTTCTAAGATTATCACCTGCCTTATAATTTCACATAAATTCCTTTCTTTTTGGCACTTCCACATGTTTCCTCATTCCCCAAGTCAAAACCACATGGTCACTCTCTCCAATTGGGGATTGGGATTATATTTCAGTATAATGCCATTTGATGCCAGGATTAAATCCAGAATCTCAAGCCTCTTGTTTCTTCTTCTACATGTGGTCTAATCCCTCAAGAATTCCAAAAATTCTATTCTCTCACTACTACATGATGTTTCTTTTTCCCAATTTATACTGCTATGGTTAAAATCTCCCATAATGATCATTCATTTTGCACTTGCCAAGTTCAGCTGCCTAAACATTTCTTGCTCCTCAAATTTTCTATTCTCTGGCCTGTAGCAACATTCCACTAAATATTCTGTTCTGCTCATTCCCACCTAACACAATATATTCTCAAAACCATTAGTGCCATTTCCCTCCAAATCTCCACTCTGAGAGGACACAACTTATCATGAGCAATACTCCACCATGTTTGCCCTTCCTATCCTGCCGAAATGCACTGTATCCTTCTATTTCTATTGCTGTTAGTATATCATCTTCCATCAACCATGTTTCACTAATCCCCATAATCTTTGGACTGGCTGAGGCTATCAATGCCACTAATTTGGCAGAAATTAGGCAAAATTAACACACAAAAAATTGATTGAGATCTTTTTCGGGGCTGATGTGATATTTCTGTGCACTTCATAATTTTGATTCCCTGTTTTCGTTAAAGACCATAGTTTAATTTCTCTCCCTATATACACACATGGACAAAGAAATTAGCGCACCTGGAAGAAAACATGGTACAATGGCAAAACTAAGCAAATAGCTAGAGTGTAGGGTGGGTATTCAAATGATCCAAGTTTGGTGCGATTGCACATGCCCACACACCCTGCGGTGGCGCTGCAAGCACGAACCGGCAGCCTTATGAAGCCGGCATGTAGTCGATAGTCGATTAAAGCGAAAAGCACCGACCGACACAAGCTAGAGTACAGAGTAACAGTAATACCGGGTAGACGCCAGAGACGTCGATTTAAGCAACTTACGGACTTTGACAGAGGCATGATCATCGGCCTGAAAACCGGAGGATGGTCGGCGCACAGTATAGGCGTGCACATGAACCGTTCTGACCATGCTGTCCAACAGTGTTGGGAGCTGTGGACGCATTCTGGCATTGCCACATGGCAGAGCTGCACTGGTCGGATCAGGAGGATCAACGGATCGTGTGGCAAGCACGGAGGGATCCCATGGTGACCTGGTCCACTATACAGGCAGATGTAGGGGCTCCTCTGTGCCCATGAACCATTTCCCGACACCTCGTAGAGGCGAATCTATGATCTCAGCGCCCCTTATGTGTGCTCCCATTAACACTGCAAATTCGCCGACTTCGTTTGCAGTGGTGCCAGGCGAGAGCGGTTTGGAACGCCACAGACTGGCGACATCTGGTCTTCAGCAATGAGTGCTGCTTCGTCTTGGGGACAGATGATCATCGTATCCGGGTGTGGAGGACCTCTGGTCAAGGACGCAATCCCAACCTTGCTATCAAGTGCCATACCTCCTGCACTGTAGGCATTATAGTCTGGGGAGCTATAGCCTACGATAGCCGATCACCCCTTGCAGTGATACGTGTCGCATTGCTGGGGCAGCTGTATGTCGATGACATCCTATGGCCCCATGTTCTCTTATTCCTGGCCAGGATACCAGGAACGCTATACCAGCAGGATAATGCCTGTCCGCACACGGCTCGGGTTGCCCAGGCCTGCCTACGGCGTGTACAGACACTTCCATGGCCTGCCCCCTCCCCGGACTTGTCCCCTATCGAGCATGTTTGGGAGCAGCTGAAATGCCAGCTCCCACTGTGCCGCAATATTTGTGATTTGGAGCACAGCGTCCAACACGTGTGGGCCAGTCTGCCGCAAGACAACATCAGGCATCTGTTCGCCACCATTCCGGATCGTATTGCAGCATGTAACGGCGCACGAGGCGGTGCAGCATGCTATTGATGATGACTGGATTGCGTACCACAGATCCCTTTGTAATTGTCCTTCAGCTCTGTTTTTGCCATCATGCGCATCACTCACCTGTATCATTACATCAATAAAATTTCAGTTGAATCCTATGCTTCCTTCTTGGTGCGCTAATTTCTTTGTCCATGTGTGTAGTTCCATACTGTGTAAGGAACTATATGTTTTGTACTCAATAATGACTTCAGCTTGAGGATCTGCCTATGAACACAGGTTAATAGTAGCAACATCATGTGCTCTCTCTCTCTCTCTGCTCAGGAGTCAAAGAATGTGGTTCGAATCATGAACAAATAAATCTTTCTTTACCCTAAATTTTCCTTTTCCCTCCAAATTTTACAGGCTGATATTTAATTTCTGTGTAATGGTGATTCCACAATCATTGTTTGCAAAGCTTTCTCCACATTTTCATCAGTCCAAACCAAGATGCTTTCCTGGTGGTGGATCATCTTTTTTTGAATCCTTGCCATCTTGAAATCTTGTGAACCACTCAAAAATTCTTGCACATGATAGGCAGTTATCCCCATACATCATTTTAAGATTATTAAATATTTCTGAGGTTGATTTGCCTAAGATGAAGTAAACTTTTATCACCACTCATTGTTTCATTTTCAAATTTTTGACATGAGGCATTAACACCATCTCACTCAAACTGCATCTATAAAGAAGCTATCAACTATCGCAGCACACATGATCATTGGAAAGAGCACTCTCTAATAGTTGAAATGATATACTATTTGCCCAATATTCTATTTACAGTATGCCTATAGAAACTGTCTTGTTATTTAATGGGCACCGTGTGTGTGTGAGTGAGTGAGTGACAGAACACATTCTACATTACTTTCTCGCAAGTCAATATTCATCATGTAGAAGTTATGGAGATAACACACATGTTAGAGCACTTACTTTATTTAAAAATTAAACATTCTACATTAACATATTAGTAAGTATGACCACAATCGTTTCTCTGCCAGCCCATCTAATGCAACATGATTGAATCTCTGGTGTTTAAAACTTACAGGTATTTTAAGTTTACCACAATGGAATTAAAAACTAATAGATGATTTTGAATTCTGATTAGGATAAGCTGTTTATTGATGTAAACAAGTTCAGCACGACTAGTATAAACCCAAGTTCAATAGATAATTCATTTGATTATTATGGTCATCTAGGAATAGCCTTCTGCATACATTTTATAACTTGCTTGTAGATTTTTAATTAGGTGCCACAGGTCCTGACATTATCCAAAATAATACTTTTTATTGCACTTAATGCCGTTATTGGATAGCACAGAATGCATAGATTGTAATTTGAAGATAAGTCCTACACTGTTTGGAAAGATTCCATTCTAAACAGGCTGGCTGGGAAAAAGATGAACTGAAGGTGTGCATTTTTTAGGTTTTCATATAGTTATTTTTATTCAGGTTAAGTGCATTAGTTCTGTGTAGCTGAAAATACAGACATGAAATTCTCCAAGTTCAATATCAGAAACATGTGCATGCACACACACATTCACACTACATAGTTTGATGAATGTTTAATGAAGATTCCATCTGGTATTATATGAAATAAAGTGCACTTGCAGCTTGCTTGATGTTGGACATCCTATCTAAGTTGGAAAAGCACACATACCATTATACTGAGTTGTTGATCTGCTACTGCAAATTAGAATTATCGAACCACATGACCATCAGCAACAAGAAACAAATTAGAATGAGAACCCAGTTCTCATTCTAGTTTGTTTCATAATGTCAAGGAAATTAAAGATACTCATGGTGATGCAAATCATTAACTATTCAAACTCAAATGAGTAAAGTCTTAAAAATACTGTAAACTTCCTTTCTTTCCAGCTGATCTTCATCTCTGGTAACTTGCTATCATTACAAACACTGTAAGACTCCAGACATGTATTAGCTTGATGTTACTATATTTTTAATATTTTAATACTTTTTTTTTTCCTTTTTAACTTATTTTATTATTTGTTTTTAGGGTAATAGTACTTCAGGCTATAAATGAAAGAGAAAGAAATGAATGGATAGCCACAGTACATAATATTGCAAAGGAATCTCTTATTTCTAGAGGCCATTCAACAACTCTCAGACAGGATTCAAAGGAATCACTTTCACAAGTAAGTGCTGCCATTTCAATATATGACTCTGTGCCAGTAATAATGTGAGGATTGAGAAAAAAAAGTGGACAACAAAGCCTTTGCATTGTAATTGGGAAAGTCCTACCATTCTTTCTGCATATCTGGAACAGAGATTTTTTGCATCCACGATTAAGGTGTTCTTTGTACTGATAGTGTCAAATTTTTATTTACCTGGAATGTTCATTTCCACAAAGAGATTGGAATGATAGTCCTCATCTAGATGAATAAAGCAGCTGTTCTATTGCTATAATATGCTTGAAATTCATGACAGGTTTCACAACATATCTTCATACAGTTCAGTGGCCAGTGTACCCAAGAAATAAGCAATAGTATTGTGTTCATTTCTTCAGAAACTGGGAAAGACTATCTTTGTATTATAGGCAATAGTCAACACCTTCACATTGCTTGGTTCCTCCATAAACTTTTTTATTATACCCTTAATATACCCAAAATAAGTTTTAGAGAACTCTGATAATGCACTAATTTTTTTTATATTTCAGTTTTGTGTGTAGGACTGAGTCCATGTTTGTCTAAGGTGAAATAAAGAATAGCCTATAGTTTAGTGCACTCATTATGTATCACTGATTATCCACTACACCACTACAATGACTCACTTTATTTTTTATTTTTTTGGAAGTTTTTTCCCACTTGGTTAGACTATTATAAATTTAGTTGAATCCTTTATTCAAGTGTAAGCAAACAAAGTTTGCACCTGAAGTATCTTTAGGACTGAGGCAACTCATAGTAAAGGTGGACCAAGCTCTCATCACTCCTTGTCTCAGTATCTCCCATAATGCAAAGCACATTTTTCCACTTTTTCAAGTGGAAAAAAACTTCCAACATCTTTCTCTAAATCCAGAGTAATTTAATAATAAGGTGATACACCTTTTGGCAACTCGTATAGGTAAATATGACTTCTCCATTGCTTCTGCCTCAGTATCACCACTTCTGGGTCTGGCTCCCGCTGACGCGATCTCAAAAAAGGTCGAAATCGGTCTAGGTAGTGGCCCTTCCCTTAATGCATAGCATTATACATGTCTGCAAGGAGATGTCCTTTGAATTATGGAAGATACTGAGACAAGGAGTGATGAGAGCTTGGTCCACCTTTACTACGAGTTGCCTCAGTCCTGAAGATACTTCAAGCGCAAACTTTGTTTGCTTACACTTGGATAAAGGATTAAACTAAATTTATTACGGTGCCCAACCCCCGAGTTCTGGACTGGTAGGCCGGTTCTCCCCTGAGTTTCAAAACGTTTCAAATAACTTGAAAAAAACATTATACCAAAAGACATCATTTTATATATATAGGGTAGATATAATAGATATGAGAACAGTTTTCTATGGTGAACTGAGTTGAGATATGTACAGATTTAGTAATAGTTTAAAAAAAAAAAAATAATCAATTGAATGAAAGAAAATATGATTTTTGAATGCCAAGCATGTTATAATTCTACTTCTTCCTCCTATCACAAATCTAGGCTAGGTGGCAGGTGGCTTTGGTATCAGCCCAGCTTTTCATCACTCTGCCTCTGTTTCTTTGACTTCTTGGATTGTAATTAACCATCTTCCTGGATACTCTATCATATGCCATTCATTCTAAATGCTCTTTCCATTTGGTTCTACATTTTTCTATGGTTTCCATTATTAGTGTTTGGTTTAGTTCTTTCAGTATATCTTCATTTCTCTTTTTTATCTAGTCTTGTATAACCTGCTATTCTTCTCATATATTTCATTTCTGATGCAATGATTCTTTTATTATCTCTTTCTCTTATTGTCCATGCTTCACTGCTATATGATAATGTTGGTTTTGATGAAAAACTGCATGTATTCGTTTACAAAAGAAATGAAGAAATTATGAATGAATCAAACCAGGATTCAGTAATAGAAAAATAAAAAAATATAAACATAAATGGATGGAATACATTAAAAGAATGAGAACAGAAAGATGACCAAAACAAGTTTTAAATTATAAATCATCAGGAAAAAGAAAACCAGGATGTTCTCTAAAGAGATTCAACAATGACTTCTAAGGCCAGAATAGGCCATTCCAGGCCTAAATCCTTGAAAAGCGTGATGATGATGAAAAATTATACATTCTTAGTCCACTTTTTTAGTAACTATTGCTGACTTTAATGCTTTGTTTATTTTTCCATTTACTTTGGAGAATTTGTTAATCTCCATAGTCCAAATAATTAAAATTGTTGACTTGGTCGATTATTTTATTGCCTATTACTATTTTACTTCAGATGGGCATTTTTCTTTCGAGTGCCATAGTTTTAGCTTTTTCTTGAAAGATTGACATTATATTTTATTATTAAATTTAGTTTATATATCACTTATTCCAAATACTACTTGGTTGTCTGCAAAGAGTAAAGTATCTAAGATAAAATATTTTCTATATGAATTCCTTCTTTGTTGGTTGACTTCCATTCATTGATTATTTCATTCATATGTGTGTATATATATATATATATATATATATATATATATATATTCCAAATGTTTTGGTTCTGTTTCTCATCTGTTTTTTACTTATTACTGTTTTCTAAATAGGCTGTACAGTGATTGTGATAAATTTATAGACAAGTAGTCTTTAAGTATCAAAAAGTTTATATATGTCTATAAAAAAACAGCTTTTGACAAGATAATCTATGAATGCTATATGTGTTTTTAAGTTGCATTCTCTTATTTTCTCAGTTAGTAGTTTGAGTAGCAGGGTCTTCCTTTTCTTTCTTACTTATGGGTTATGCAGAAGTATTCAGCTCCTTAGTACCTGCTACTGTGATTTCCATTTATTGCATATTTTGGAGAGAAAACACTTGTAATAACAGTAAAAGATGGGAGCACAGATTTAGGATAACTTATTCAAGGGCATGTATATTAGTGAAATGAATTTACATTTTTGGAGGAGAATTTTATATTTCAATAGTGGAATAAGTGATTTTTTAAAATTTTTTTAAGATTTTCTATATTTACTTGTTATTTTTTATTTTATTTGATAAGAACACAAATGTTGGAGCTTTTTGGGAACTGTTTTTATTCATAGCTGACTCATCCTCCTAATGTGCTACCGTTATGTTTATTCTGGTGTATTATCTGTCAGTTTGCCTGCAGAAGCATTTTGAATGGATTAAGTATACTGGCTCTTCCATAGTACCATTCACATCATCACTCACACTCAATAGATATGAGGTGGGGATGGAGAGTGAAAGAAGTGAATGAATATTTGGGAAACTTCTTGAGACTAAACATGGCTATATTAATTTCAGATCTCTATAAGCAGGGCTGTAATGTTGTGCCAGATGATGAAAATGATCCACCAGCTATAGTTCAAATTTGCTATTTCTTTTATCTAAGAAGGTATACTTTCACATCAACGACACCCTCTAGTTTTGCCAGACCCTCTCTCCCTTCAGTTTAAGCAGATCATACTAATAAGAAGATAGAGTAGACAATTGATAAGGAGAGGTTATATGTATATATTTTTTTATGTTCATTCTGCTTTTGAAAGGTTGTAAACCTGTAATAGAAAATTACCATGGAAAGGCCGAGGGTCAAATAATCTAAGAACTCTTACCAAAAACACTTTCAGATAATTTCATTCCCTCAGTAAGCAAGATAGTAGTCTCAAGACATCTAAAGACATCTGCAAATATTCATGTCAGAATGGAATTGGAAACCATACCTATTAATTGAGGAGTTGAGTGCTATCCATTTGGCCAACCAAGTCAGGATGTATCTTGCATTTCACCAGTCTATTCAAGTAGATGTTTTTTGTTTTTGATAAAAGCACAAACAGGAGTAATTTCAGAACCTTATCACCAGTTTAATAAGCAAAAAACTAAACAGGGTGAAATGGTGAAAAATTGCACTATTGAAGCATATCAGAACATAAACATGACTCTTGCTATTTTAAAGAAAATATTCTTATTACTAGGCCATTATGAATATTAAACTTTTCCTGCTTATAGTTTTTGAGTGATTTCTCTCAGTGGTTTTAATTTTGAAATAATTTCATTAATTATGATTAAAGCATATTATGAACATTATTATTGAAAACTTTGCATAATTCTAGTTAATCCTCTCCTGTAATGTTAACATTTATAACTAAACTTATTTTAATTTAATTTATTGACTAGATCTTTATGAATTAGGACATATATAGTAAATGTATATATGTTTCAGCAACCTGTGGAAAAAATTAATACACCATCAGCTCCAGTTTATCACAGGAGCAGTATCAATGGGTAAGTTGAATATGTTGCTAGGATCTTTATGAATTAGGACTATATAGTAAAATATATATGTTTCAGCAATCCGTGGAAAAAAATAATGCATAATCAGCTTCAGTTTATCACAACAGTATCAGTTGTCAAATTGATACTGCTATGAATTTAGTACTGTTATTAAAATAATTCTTTACATACAACATCATCAAAATTGAAGTTTTCAGTGAACATAATAGCTATCATGGAGTTATTAGATTATTATATTATTATGTACACAAGCTAAACTCATGTATATATGTGCTTTTTTTATTCTTAAATCAGTAATAGTTCCATATTGTAGCTGGAAGAATGCGCACTTTTATTTTTGAAAGAATGACCTCTAATTAAACTTAGTTGGTTTTTTTTTAGTGAAAACTCCGGATCCATCTTGGCCACATCCCTTCCTTTGCAAAACAAATTGTCCAGAAAATGTGCAGCTTACATACATACGTAGTCTGCTTATGAACTTAACTACCTTAGCATAATCCTAACTATTATTTAAAATTATGCTAAGGTAATCCATGGAGAAAACGTTTGCTGTAAACCACCATAGAATGAGAGCCATCAGTTTCTCATTGAACAATATCCATAAAGAATAATAATAATATTATTATTATTACTATTATGTGACACCTCCAGGGAGTCGAAAGACTCATGGAGGGAGAGTGTGCCAACAGCATCGAACGATTGATCCCCTTTTTTAAAAAAAAAAGTTAATTTGCTCATGCAAATTAACTTTTTGCATGAGCCATTAGTAGCAGAGGCTCTACCAATCGACCAACCTTTTGCCAAGAGGAGATGTGACCTCTATGGTATGTGGACGAAGAGCTGGTTTAAAAAAGATTAAGGGTATTGGGAAAGTGGAGAGGGTTATCAGTAATTCGGGTAAGTAGATGTATAGCTTCCACATCACTTCTGGCTTGATCAGTGGTATCAGGAAAAGAGGAGTCAGTTGGAGTTATGGACATTAAGATCACCTAGGAAGATGACTTCACTATCCATAAATCATTAATTTCATCATTCCAGTCTGTTTACATTCAGCTCTCATTATAGTAGACTTTTGGCTATATTAATTAAAAGGAGACTAAAGGAATACTTTGCTATAGTGATGTCCCTTTAACATAGTATTGATACTACTAAGCTTTAATTAATGTTACTGAAGACTATTTTGGTAGTTATAGTGAGTAAATTCACTATATGGCATTTGGTATAGTGAGAATTGACTGTTTATTAAAACACTTAAGGAATTGAACAACGTAGTTAATAATATAAATTAAATTAAACTTTAATAAATATTTCCGATATTTCAGCAACGTCACGTTGCCATCTTCTAAAGGAACTTATAAAAAATGAACGTGCACGTAGGCACTACAACACAGTAACTGGGAATGAAGTGATGAAGCTATTGTTCTCCTAAAAGTCCTGATGGTGCCCTCTAGCAGGCTAAGTAGGTGTTCTTGGCCGTTGGGCTGAAGGTCTGCTGATGTAAGCCTCCCACATTTGGGGCAGTCGCATACAACCAAATTTGTTGAGGTTTGGAGAATTTCTTAGGGCTGAGGCTGATTCCATAAATAGTCTTTCAAATTTGTATTTGCTACGGTGTATTACTGTAGCTTTCTTCCACCGTATTCTGTGGCATGTATCCAGAGCATGGTCTGCAAAACCAGAATGGCTGTACTTGTGAAAACGGATGTAGTCCTTGTGTTCAGAAATTCTGATATTCGCTGTCCTGCCTGTTTGGCCAAAAGTAAGACAGTTTACAACCGCAAAGGACCTGGTATACAGTAGGTAGGTCTAGGGGAAGTGGTTGGTCTTTAGTGGAGCAGATAAGGGATGCCAATTTTCTGTAAGGTCTGTAACAGGAGGTCAGATCATGTTATTTTAAGATTTTGGTAATCTTTTCTGATACCCCCCCCCCCCCCCACCCCCCCCCCCCCCCACCCCCCCCCCCCCCCACCCCCCCCCCCCCCCACCCCCCCCCCCCCCCACCCCCCCCCCCCCCCACCCCCCCCCCCCCCCACCCCCCCCCCCCCCCACCCCCCCCCCCCCCCACCCCCCCCCCCCCCCACCCCCCCCCCCCCCCACCCCCCCCCCCCCCCACCCCCCCCCCCCCCCACCCCCCCCCCCCCCCACCCCCCCCCCCCCCCACCCCCCCCCCCCCCCACCCCCCCCCCCCCCCACCCCCCCCCCCCCCCACCCCCCCCCCCCCCCACCCCCCCCCCCCCCCACCCCCCCCCCCCCCCACCCCCCCCCCCCCCCACCCCCCCCCCCCCCCACCCCCCCCCCCCCCCACCCCCCCCCCCCCCCACCCCCCCCCCCCCCCACCCCCCCCCCCCCCCACCCCCCCCCCCCCCCACCCCCCCCCCCCCCCACCCCCCCCCCCCCCCACCCCCCCCCCCCCCCACCAGTAGTGCAACACCAAGGCAACTCGTGGCAAAGGTGGAGCAAGCTACCAGGCACTTCTAACCCAGTATCTCCCATAATGCAAAACACATTTCCTATGTGGATATGTATACTGTTATGCATTAAAGGGATTGGCCATATACCCAGACTAGTTTCGACCTTTATTTTGAGGTCTCTTCAGTGGGAGCCAGGCCCAGAGCTGGAGATACCAGGCAGAAGCAGTAGCAAGTCATCTGTGCCTATGGGAGTTGCCAAAAGGTTTATCACCTTTTTTAAAAATTACTCTGGATTTAGAGAAAGATGTTGAAAATTTATTTATCACTAGGTTAGACTATAATAGATTTAGTTTAATCCTTTATCCCAGTGAGAGCAAACAAAGTTTGCGCCTGAAAATATCTTCAGGACTAAATATAGTGTTGTACTATCTTATCCAGTAAGTAGTGCAACACCAAGGCAACTCGTGGCAAAGGTGGAACAAGCTACCAGGCACTTCTAACCCAGTATCTCCCATAATGCAAAACACATTTCCTATGTGGATATGTATACTGTTATGCATTAAAGGGATTGGCCATCTACCCAGACTAGTTTCGACCTTTATTTTGAGGTCTCTTCAGTGGGAGCCAGGCCCAGAGCTGGAGATACCAGGCAGAAGCAGTAGCAAGTCATCTGTGCCTATGGGAGTTGCCAAAAGGTTTATCACCTTTTTTAAAAATTACTCTGGATTTAGAGAAAGATGTTGAAAATTTATTTATCACTAGGTTAGACTATGGATTAAACTAAATCTATTATAGTCTAACCTAGTGATAAATAAATTTTCAACATCTTTCTCTAAATCCAGAGTAATTTTTAAAAAGGTGATAAACCTTTTGGCAACTCCCATAGGCACAGATGACTTGCTACTGCTTCTGCCTGGTATCTCCAGCTCTGGGCCTGGCTCCCACTGAAGAGACCTCAAAATAAAGGTCGAAACTAGTCTGGGTAGATGGCCAATCCCTTTAATGCATAACAGTATACATATCCACATAGGAAATGTGTTTTGCATTATGGGAGATACTGGGTTAGAAGTGCCTGGTAGCTTGTTCCACCTTTGCCACGAGTTGCCTTGGTGTTGCACTACTTACTGGATAAGATAGTACAACACTATATTTAGTCCTGAAGATATTTTCAGGCGCAAACTTTGTTTGCTCTCACTGGGATAAAGGATTAAACTAAATCTATTACAATGTATAAGCCATTCTACGAGAATTGACTGTATATAAAGGATATCCCATTTATGTGAGTCCTGTATGGAGAAATGTTCCCTAATTAAAAACTTCACTGCTGTTTATTTTGTGCACAAATGATATAGGAAGTAATCTGAAGTGAGATATTCAATTGTTCGCTAATGATGTAAAGTTGGGTAGGATGATATTTACTCAAGGTGATTGTAGAGAGCTTGCAGGATGATTTAAATAAGCTGATGGTATCGGCAAAACATAATGATGTCAATTTAATGTGGAAAAGTGTAAAAGTATGGATTTTGGAATAAAAAAGATTACGATCTGTATACCACATTGAGGGAACTCCAGGAAATTGATAAAGGAGATATCATTCCTGTTTATAAAGCCTTGATATGACTGCATCTGGATTACTGTGCTCAGGTCTGTTCACCTGGGTTTCTTGGAGATGAAGAAGTTGTGGAGAATTCAGATGCAAGTGACCAAGATGGTGTGTAGCCTGTGGAATATTCCATATGAGGATAGATTGAAGTTTTGTGGAATGCAAAAGTTAGTTGATAAGTGAAAAAAAAGGGAGGTGATATGATAGAAACATGAAATTTCTTGAAGTATTTTATAGGATTTAATAGAAAGGAAATATTTTAGCACTTGGCTAAAGGGGATAGGGCAAGGGGTCATCCCTGGAAGTTGGATATGAATGTGGTTAGCAAAGGTACAAGGACTGGTTTTTTTATTAGAGTGGTGAATAAATGGAATGGGTTGCCAGAGCCAGTTGTGAGTACTTTGTCTGTTGATGAGTTCAAGGAGAGATACGATGATGCTGTCTCTATATCTTGGGTCTCCCATGATAAGTTTTAGGACTCCATGGAGGTGTCCATGCAATAATAATTAATATTAACTTAATTAGTAAAAGATTGTCTTCAGTTTTTGATTTTGTTGCCATTTCAAGTATACAAAAAATTATGCAAGTTCGATTAGAACTGCTAATCAGTAATTCATTATTCCAAAAAATTTTATTTTATTTTTTTTAGTGATCAGGTGGTCAAATCAGTATCATCCACACCTGCTTCTTCAATGGAAAGTTTATTGCCTGATACTCCTATTCAATTTGATATGTTTTCTCCAGCAGAAGAGAAGGAGAAGCAAAAATCTCGTGATGGCCCACCAGTGTAAGTATAAGAATATAATATCAGTAATGTTATATAGGGTATCCAAAAAAAGTTTGAACTAATAAAAAAATAATTTATTTAGATTTAATTTATTTTATTCTTTATTATTCAAATTGCATGCCATTAATAGTCAGTCGCGCAATAAACATGAAAATGGAAATCACAGAAATGGGACCGTCATATATTCAAATGAAAACTTTACTTGGATAGATATATGTGATGATAAAAAATTATATCATGATAATGATAATGAAAATGATGTCGCATTATTTGCAAAGTGCGCTGGTAATGTAACAACAGATCCAACTATGCAGAAGTTCATCAAATATTTGCTCATGTGATTGCTTTTATTTGATCACACCTGAACTTGTTTGCTTAAAAGAACACAAAGATTAGAAACCAGACTATGCAAAGATATTTCTGAGGCCCTTCTCCACAAACTCATTGAAACTGGAATTTTTGCATCAGGTTTTCCAAATTTCTGAGAGATAATTCCCATAAACATCCAACATCGCTGTTAATTTACATTCAGCCTGCTCTCACTACAATAAAGGAAACAGGAATAGTTTTCTTTAGAATATTATTGTGCCTATTGAATTTGCTTGGGACTTTACAGTAATTTATTGTGGTAGTTAATTTGTTATTATTGGGTTTATTATAGTGAGAGTTGAATGCATATCAGACCTAATTGTATGAATCACTGTATGCTTTATTATTATAAAATTGAATTATTCTGTTCCGCTATTTTATTTTTTTTATTTTTTTTTAGTGTATTTAAGTTATCATTGCACTAATGATGATCTTGATACTAGACAGAAAATTTTGAAAGAAATAAATTACGGTGTCTAGCACCCTCTATAATGTTGATGTTGCAGAGGGTACTAGTGTAATGCATAGTAGTAACAGTGCTGCGCATAGCTTACAGATGAGTCTTTATTTTAGTAAATATTAGTGATTTTAGTATTTATTTTTTGTAATATTTTACTTATTTTAGACTGTGAATTTTGTGTGTGTGTGTGTGTGTGTGTGTGTGTGTGTGTGTGTGTGTGTGTGTGTGTGTGTGTGTGTGTGTGTGTGTGTGTGAATTTTAATGTGTGATATCATCCAATAAAGCATTTTTCATAGCACTCTTGCATCATGGCTGGAAAATTCGCCGTAAACATTTTCGGCATAGGAAAATTCAGTGCAAGACATTTTCACTGTAAAAATTTAAACTAATAATCTGGTGATCTTATCAACCAACTAGTTAGAGGAAGATAATTTCTTTAAAAACTAAGCTTTCTAAATGACAGTCTGCTTGTGTTCTTCCTTTGATAAATATTTCTATGCAGTAACTCCGTTATGTAAAGCATTCGGTGAGCATTGTCACTCCTCTCAACCCTGGAAATCTAAAGTTTATCAAGCAATGATAAACTTAAATTCATCAGCTACTAGTTCACAAATCTCTGCTTGGTCTTTAATTGCTGATATTTCATCAAATTGAGATAACAACACTTCATCTCTGATGTCGTCTTTAGCAAATTTGTGTCATAATATTAGATGGAGGCAAAAGAAAGGCCAAGCACACCCCCCCCCCCCATCCCAACTGAAAGAAGTGGATATATAATTCCAGATGATTATAAATTTCTAGGAAATGGTGAGCAGTTTTTATTTTATGATAGTCATGAAGATGATGAAGTGAGAATTTTAGTGTTTGGTACACAAGCTGAATTAGATGACTTTGAAAATAATAAGGATTTGGCATGCGACGGTACTTTTAAATGCGGCCCAAATATATATATATTATCAGTTATTCAGGCTACATATAGTAAAAAATTCCACGTTTTTTTGCTTTCATCATCATCATGAACTGATGCCTCCTTCACTATCTTCTTCCACCTTTCTTTGTCCAATGCACTGTCACAGTTTCTGTACACCCATTCCACACCAGTCCTTTATGTCGTCTATCCATTCTCTGCATGGTCTGCCTCTTCTGTTTATACCATGCATAAATGTCTTTATCTTCCAGTCCTCACTCATTCTACAGATTTGTCCAAATAATTGCAGCTTCCATTTTATAATCTTCTGCATTAAATTCTATTTTGGTTGTATCTTCTGATAGAGCTCTTCATTTGGGATTTTCTGTACCCATCCTATTCTTAGAATCTTCCTGTAACAAGTTCTTTCAAATACCAAAATTCTTTTTCTTGACTCCTTATTTATTATCCACATTTCAGATCCATACAGTACACCACTAAAGATGCATGTTTCAAGTACTCTTAGTTTTGTTTGCAGGCTTATCACATTACTTTTCCGGATGTTATACATGGCCTTCAGATTTGCTCTTCCCATTTGCAATCCTGATCTTTATTTCTTTTTTATAGTCCAAATCATACATCATTTTACTTCCCAAATATGTGAATTGTTCTACATTTTCTATATCAATTCCATCCACTTGTATCTTTTGTTTCATGTTCTTCTCACCAAATACCATTACCTTCATTTTTTCCAAGTTCATAACAAGTCCAAATCTCTTCCCTTCCTCATTTAACAGTTTCAGTGTTTTTGTAGTTCTCTTTCGTCTTCTTCAATAATAACAATGTCACCTGCAAATCTCAGATTGTTAATTCTCATCCAATGCACTGATATTCCTTTTGCATCTTCCTTCATTTTATCCATTGCTCTTTCTAAATGTGCGATGAAAATGCTTGATGATATTGGGTAGTACCTCTGCTTGTTCTAAACCATTTCCCCAAATCATCACCTATTCTAACTGCTTCAACTGCATTCTGATAAACAGCTTCTAATATTGCTATTAGTTTTCTATCCATTCCATATGATTCTAGCCCTGCTAATGTCACTTTCTAATCGATTCTGTCAAATGCCTTCTGAAAATCAACAAAGCAAATGTATATGTTTTTGTTTTTTCTTCTAGCTTTCTCTACTATTAACTGCATTGTCAAAATCTGTTGAATTATAGTTCTATCTTTCCTAAATCCTGCTTGCTCGTCTGCAAGGTATGCTTCCAGTTGTGTTCTCAATCTTTCTGTCAATATCATCATCATCATTTTTACCAACGTGAATTGTCAAGGCAATTGTTCTATAATTTTTATATTCTAGCTTACTTCCCTTCTTGTATAATGTCACTAATATTGATTTCACCCACTCCTCTGGCATTTTCTGTTCTTTCCATGCCATATGTAAGCGAGTTAATTAGAATGCAAAAGCAGTGGGTGAAAAAAATTGATAGTGGTAGCAGATACAAATGATTTGAAAGGAGACAAAATGGCTATGAGTGAGGATGTGAAGGAATTGCTTGAGGTAGCAAAAGAGAAGAGTGAGAGAGTTAGGATGATGAGTCCGTTGCTGCGGTATGACAGTGAAGAGTATAGAAGGAGGGCCATAATTGCAAATGGCTTTATGCGTGAATTATGCAGGACAAGTGGTGTGGAATTTGTGGAACTGTGGAGTGAGTTCGATGGGAGAAAGGATTTATATAAGATAGATAGTTTACATTTGAATGGATTTGGTGTACAGAGACTTGAAAAGTGTTGTCGAATGTAGTGGAAGTGGATGTGCAGAATCAGGGAAGCTAGAGTTATTAAGGGGGGGGAGTAGATATGCAGACTTTAGGGAGACAGTTGAGTGTATGAATGTGTGTAATATGCTCAAGCGAGTATGAAAGACTACGAATCAGAATGGGATAGTTAGTATAAGGCATCAAAATAGGGATGGGACAAATGGGCTTCTGCAATTCATGTATACTAATGCCAGAAGTATTAGGAACAAGAAGGAAGAATTTTTGGCCTTGGTTGGCACTTCCAGGCCACAGGTTATTGGCATTAGTAAAACATGGCTGGCAGAAGATGATATAGCTAGTGGGATTGAATGTGAGGGGTATAGTGTGTTCAGGAGTGACAGGGAGAATAAAAGGGGGGAGGAGTGTTATTGATGATAGCTGATGCGCTACAGCCAAGGGGAATAGAAGTGGAACTGCAGGATAGAGAAAAGAGCACATTTGAGGCTATTTGGTGTGAGATTGAAACTAGCAGAACAAAATATACAGTTGGGTGCTGCTGTAGACCAGGTGATGGAATAGATGGTGGAGATAGTATGCATAAGCAAATAGAAGAAATGAGTAGAAGGCGGGTAATTGTTATGGGTGATTTCAACTATGGTGACATCGATTGGAAGGAGAAGAGGACATGTGGGAGGAAGGAATTGGATTTTATGCGATTATTAAGGGATAACTATCTGCAACAGCATGTAATGGAAAATACTAGGGGTCAGAGAGTGCTTGACCTAGTAATTGCATCTGAGAATTTGGCTGTAACGAATATGACCACATTGCCACCAATAGGTGAGAGTGATCATAGGGTCTTGACTTGGGAGGTGGCTAAAGGTGTAGAATTTACAATTAAGACAGGGTACATGTGGAATTATCGGGCTGGTAAGTATGACAAGCTTAGGAGTTTGATTGGTTCAGTGCCATGGCATGTAAAACTGCAAGGGATAGATGTTGATAGTGCATGGGAGGTGGTTAGGAAGTGTTTGCATGAGGCAATGGCTGACTGTATACCTAGAGTCCAAATAATAAATCAAGTAGGGGTTAAATGGATGAATAACACCATTAAGCTTGAGCTGCAAAAAAAAGAAACAACTATGGAGGGAATTTAAGGAGAAAGGTGACCGGCAGGCACATGAACAGTATAAGGCGCAGGCCAGAAGGGTAACGAGTATGGTAAGAAAAGCAAAAACGGACTATGAAAGAACATTAGCCATGCAGGCTAAAGAGAATCCCAAACAGTTTTTTTGATATGTTGCAAGTAAAAGAAAAAATGTACATGGCAGAATGATTTTAAAGAATGCCGATGGTAGGGAGGTAATTGAATCAATTGATATAATTGAATTACTGAGCGAGTATTTTGCAAGAATATATCTTCCAGGTGGTGACATTGCAGAAATGAATGAACCAATGGATTATACGGGAATTGTGGTGAATGAAGTGGAGGTGAGTAGTCTATTACAAAACCTCAATAACTCAATGTCAATACATTTGTGGGATTGGATGGTATACCAGCTTGTGTCGTAAGTGAATTGGCTAAAGAATTGTCAGTGCCCTTGACCATTTTGTTCAATTTGAGTCTTGGGTCTGGGTTAGTCCCGAGGGGGTGGAAAGAGAGGAAAATAGTTCCACTGCATAAAGGAGGTGCCAAGACTGCTGTTGTAAATTACCGACCGATTAGCATATCAGGAATCGTTGTCAAGGTCTTGGAGAAAGTAGTCAAGGGAAAAATACAGGAATGAATTGATGAAAATGACATACTGTATGGGGGACAACATGGTTTTGTGAAGTGTAGATCATGCCTCAGTAAGTTGCTTACGTTTTATAACACAGTGACGGCTGAACTGGATAAGGGTAATGGGTTTACAGTGATTCTACTGGACCTTGCCAAGACCTTTGACAGGACCACATAGAATTCTAATCAGTAAACTGCAGCATACGGGGATAGATATGGTGTTGGTGTGATGGATAGGAGGGTGGTTGATGCAGAGATATCAGAGAGTGGTTTATTCAGGAGTAGAGTCCAAAAGACGGCTTGTGACTAGTGGTGTGCTGCAGGGTTCTGTTCTTGGACCACTACTTTTCAATCTGTTCATCAACGATATAGGAAAGTATCTGAGAGGAAGTGTTCACTTGTTTGCTGATGATGCAAAGTTGGGTAGAGCAATTGTTGAGTGCACAGGATGTCAAAATTTTGCAAGATGATTTGGATAGTTTGGAGGACTGGGCTAAGGAAAATGGATGTCTATTTAATATGGCAAAGTATAAAGTTATGCATTTTGGAGTGAAAAGATTAGCAGCAGTATATCACATTGGTGGAACCGTACTCCAAGAGATTGATGAAGCCAGGGATTTGGGATTGTTGGTGGATAGGGAGTTGAAGTTTAGGGATCACATCACAAAAGTGGCTAAATCAGCTCATCAAATCACTTAGTTGCTGAAAAATACTTTAACAAGCAGAGACAAACAAGTTGTTGTTCCCCTTTATCAAGCCTTGATAAGACCCCATCTAGATTACTGTGCCTAGATATGGGCGTCAGGGTTTCTTCTTGATGGAGAGGATCCAGAGACAAGTGACCAAGATGATAGCAGGTCTATGGAATGAACCCTATGAGAACAGGTTGAAGATTTGTGGGTTGCTAAAATTGGTTGATAGCCGGAAAAGGGGTGATATGATTGAGACATTCAAATTACTGAAGGGTTTCTATAAGATTAATTCAGAAGATATTTTTTAGGATAGGACTGGTGGTGGGAGAACTAGGGGCCATACATGGAAGCTGGGCAAGAATGTGGTTAGCAAGTGTGTTAGTGCTACGTTTTTTACTTGGAGAGTGGTGAATGAGTGGAATAAGGTGTCAGAGTCTGTTGTGGGTGCCATGACTGTGAATGAGTTCAAGGCAAGGTATGATAGATACTGTGTGAATGTCGAATAGTTGTTCTTAACATGATGTTAGGCCCTCCAATGAGTCTGACTCCTTGGAGTTGCCTGAAATAATAATAATATTGTTATTATTACATAGTTGGTGCATTTCTGTAACCATACTTTCACCACCATATTTAATAATTTCTTCAGTGATGTTATCATTACCAGGACTCTTGTTATATTTTAGCCGTCCTATTGCTTTTTATTCTTGTAGCAAGGCTTATACGTTGGTCATACATAATTGGTAATTAGCTTAAGGAATTAACAATGCATATAACAGATATTAATTAAAGCAAACTTTAATGAATACCTTCAATATTTTGGCAATGTCACGTTGCCATCTTCAGGAACATACAAATATGGTATGTGCACGCAGGCACTAACAAAAGCAAATGAGGAAGAAAGCAAGAAATATGCCAAAATATTGAAGGTATTCTTTAAAGTTTGCTTTAATTAATATCTGTTATATGCGTCGTTAATTCCTTAAGTTAATTTCCAGTTACCTATTGCTTTTTCTATCTCTCCTCTTAAAATGTCCATATCATACTCATTACCTGTTGATGGTGATGATATCTGCTTCGATTCTTCAGTCAGTTTCTCAATGCTATCTAAATCTAGTTTTTCTTCATATAACTAACTACAGTATCTTGTCCATTGCTGTACAGTTTGATCTTTATTCATCAATACTTTACCTTTTTCATCTTTAACTGTGGTCTGTTTTGGTTGCCACCTTCTATTAATGGTTCTAATCATTTTGTACACCTCCCTAGTTTTATGCTCTCCGTAGTACTGTTCTATATTATTGCATTGGGCTTCTAACCATTTCATCTTATCCATTCTGACTGCTTTTTTTTTTACCTAATTACACTTTCTTCTATATTGCTCCTCTGTTTGTTCTGATGTATCCCTTCTTATCTTCAACATTCTTTTCTCCTGTACTAACTTAAGTGTTTCTTCTCTAATCCATTTCTTCTTGATCTTCTATTCTTCTGGTACTGTTTCTTCAACTGCATCTTCTATTGCCTTCATTACTCCTTTCACTCTTTGATTTGAATTTTTTTTCTTCGTCCACACTTTTAAGTTTCTCCTCTAACACTGTTCTGTACCTTCCTCCTATTTCTACTTCACTTATTCTTGCTGTATCTCTTCGTTTCTGATGATGGGGTTTAGGTTTTCTTTTTAATTTCAATGATGTTTGCAATCACTATGATTTAAACCTTAAAAAGTTCGACGCTGCTGTACTGATATTATCCATCTTCTTTTAATCATAATCATATTTTCCCATCATTTAATCAGCACGTCCATTTTCTACACTCCTTTTGCTGGAATCTTGTGTTATAGATCATCTTGTGGTCCACAGCAAATTCTAACATTTTTTCACCTTGTTCATTTCTTTCTCCGAAACCATATTTTCCCATGAATCTTTCACAACCATCATTATCCATTCGGACTTTGGCATTCCAGTCTCCTTCAATAATTAGTACATCTTGCTTTGGTATTGTTTCCATTGTCTCTGTCAGATCTTTGTAAAATAAGTCAATATCCTCATCTGTGCTGTCAGATGTGGATGCATATATATGAACTATTGATATTTTAAATGGTTTTGCTTGAAATCTTGCTGCTATGATTCGTTCATTGACTGGTTTTTGTAGCCTAACAGTGCCTCTCTAGCCCTTCAGGGCATGACACCAAGCACGAAGCCAACTCCTGCTTCGTGCTTGGTGTCATGCCCTGATAATATGACTTCGCATCCATTTATCTCTCCTGATGATGTCCATCGCATCTCTGCCAGTCCTAGTATATCACAACGATATCTCTTCGTTTCCTCGCAAAGTAATTCTAGTTTTCCTGACATCCAAAGTGTCCATACATTCAATGTTCCTACTGCTAATAGTTCTGTTAGTTTCAGTTTCTGTTTCCTTTTGGTATCCCACTTTTCGATTCAACACTGATCGCTTAATTGGTATCACGGATCTTATTGATCTGGGTGATGTCCGAGCTGGCATGTTGCAGCTATTGATCATATAGGCATCACATAACAATCGTGCTTTTTCTTTACGGTTAGAGCATCGACACTCACCTGACCGACCCTCTTCCTTTATCCAGGCTTTGGATGGCAGTTTTTGCTTTGCTTCCTGGCAAATCAGAATTAACTTACAGCAGATTATTCAGTGCCTTAAAGAGCTTGCATTCATCATTAGATCCTGAAACATTAATGGATGACTTCGAGAAAGTAATTATCAACGCTTTTTCTAACATATTTACATCAACAACTATAACAGGTTGTTTATTTCATATGCCACAAAATCTTTATCACAAAATTGTTGCCATTGGTTTGAAATTACACTATCAAACAGATGCTGAATTCAACACGAATTCAACATGAAAATTAAATGCTTCACGGTATTAGCATTTCTTCCAGTGAGCAATGCTACTGATGGATTTGTTGAATTGACGATCCGCAGCAAAAAGTTAATTATTTACACATCATCTCTTTTAATTTGCAAAATTTTTAAATGATTTCATTATGTTATGTATCACTGACATTCACCTTAATAAATATTTGCCTTTTTAATGATTTTATAATACCCTTTATCATCCATTGATTATTAACAAAAATTAATTCAAAATGTCTTGCACCGTAAATGTTTATGCCGAATTTTCCTAGAACCCTCTTGCATATGAGGAAAATGGCAGTAACAGAAGCAATAACTGAATTTAGTATAAGGGATTTTGTATGGCATAGTGTGTGTTCAGTGTATTCCTTACTAAAATGAATCGTTTATGGTATGAAAGTGAGAATAGAGAGAGTGTGTGTCAGAAATGTTTTATATTTGAGTGCAAGAAATGCAAGTCATGTGGAAAGTGGGAGAATAAAGTAACTAATATTAATGATGTAAGGCAAGATAGTGAAAGTGTTGTAGAGGATGTAGACAAGATAATTGACTGCTATGTTCCGACACCTCAGAATTCTTCAACAGACTGCAGGGTTCCAATCCCTTATATTTCTGGCATCTCTGAACCGATTGGTAGAATTTTGAAGTATCATCATCTCATTCCCACATACTTTCCTAACAGTAAAATTTCTCATCTGTTGTCATCTACAAAAGACAAACTCTCACCGCTGTCATTAGCTAGCATTTACCAGATACCATGCAAATGTAATCTAACATACTTTGGGCAGACAGGCTGTTCTGTGGAAAAAAAAGAATTAATAAACATCAGTATTATATTGAATACATGAAACCTCAAAAGCCTGGTCTGGCACCACATAGTATTGACACTAAACACAGTATCCAGTGGGATGAAACTCATCTTCTCCATAGAAGCAGCTTTAAATATGAACACCTTTTCAAAGAAAGTTGCGAAGTCCTTTTGCATCGGCCAAATCTGAATCGGAATTATTGCGTCTCTCTCCTCCCCCCCTTTCCCCCCCAAAGTTTGGGAGATTCTTATTTTATGTAACCATCAAAAATAGTTTTATAATAATATTATTTATTAATATTAATTTATAGCACACATAACAATTTGTAATTGGTAAGCCACAGACTGCTGTATGTACCTTGTATTCCCATTTCTTTGATTTGCTTGTTTCTACACACTGATGATCTAATGTTATTTTCAGTACGAAATATGTGTACTTTCATTTCGTTAAAGTTAATTACTGTGGTTATTGTGTAATTTATTGTTTATAGTCATGCCACATGTACCTTTAAAGATTAGAATTAATAGTGACAACTTCCCAAAACTTGGATATTGGCATACAGCCTGATTGGTTCAGGTTTGGACTATTTCATAGCATTTCACATGTTTCAAAGAAAAGATGATCAAATTTGAACTTGCCGGAGTGAAGGTGTTTTGTCTGGTTTCAAAGAACTCTGTTTCTAGTGTCAATAGTGTGAGAAGCAAGGCCAAACTTGTCAGATTCCAAAAATGTAATATAGTCTTGATGCTTTTCATTTCTAATCAAGGAAGAACAGGCAGTCTGTCCAAAATAGGAAAGATGACATGAGCAGGGTACTTGACAGACACCTGGTAAGGAAAGAAGTGGTAATGTATCCTTTTTTGTTTTTTGTTACATTTGCAAGCCATGAAACTTGGTTTAATATGTCTAGTGTACATGTTCCATTAAAGCTATTAAATTTCAGCTTGTCTAGCAGTAGTTGTGCTAACTGTATATTATTTCCCATTTCTTGGTTTAGAAGGATCAACCCATTTGACCAGTCAGCAACTGCTATATCAGCAGCAGATGTAGCAGAAGAACAAAAGTCACCTTACTGGGAAGTATTTCCAGTAAGATTTTTGGGATCTATGCAGGTATCAACTGACAGAGGTAAGTATCAATAAAATGTAACAGTTCAATGATTTTTCTTAAGATTTCATTACTGATTTCCAGTCATCTATTTTCTTTAAAATTTGCCTATTGTTAGATGCATTTCATAACATGAACATCTGTTAGATTTATTTTATCTATCTCTATGTAAATTATTCCACAATTCTGGGTGAATGGATTTTATCAAAAGTTGGAATTTGAAATCCTTAAGAAAAATTTGTTAGGATGTATTAATTTTTAATACAATCTGACCATTTACAGAAGCTCAAAGGGAAAAAATCATCAAAATCACACAAGGTCTGTTGTGAAAGGGACAGTTATTGTTATAAAGAAACTGGGCATATTGGCATAGTGTTTTGTAAGCAGATATGTATATAGACATGTCATAACATTACAAGACATACTCAAAGTCATTGCATAACCTCAGTAACCTGCAGTGCTTTGATGAATGAACACGAGTTTTTTTCTTTTTGAGTGTCTTGATGTTGGGAATCAGTGCATGTGTGTGCATCAAGTTCTGCATTAAACTTGGCAAAAGAAAAAAGCACATATTAGCTAGTTAACTATGACCATACCAATCACATAAAAAAGAAAATGAAGAATTTACATAAATTAGTCACCACATGGCCCAAAGATACCGTTAAAAAATTAATTCTTCACTACACTCATTCCCCAAGAATTTACAGTCTACCGAAGATTCACAACAAAACACACCACTCCAGGAGATAGTCGAAGGTATAGACAGCTCAAATTATCACCTAGCCAAGAAACTATCGTCAACACTCAAGGAGTTGGTACGTCATTCCCCCTCCTATATTAAAAACACACAACACTTTGTAAACAAAATCAAAGACATCACACTGGAAAAAGATGATTTATTAGTCAGTTTTGACGTCTCTGCCATCTTCACAAATGTCCCAATCAATGACACAATCCTTCTATTAGAGGACAAATTCCCGATATCACAGCGCTCTTTGTGCATATACTATGTTCTGGCTATTTTGTATGGCAAAGTGTTTTGCCATACAAAAGAAGGCACAGCCATGTGATCAGCATTATCTCCCCCATCGCTAACTTTTACATGGAACATTTTGAGCAACATGCTCTAGATTCCTCTCCTTAAAAACCCAAAGTCTGACTTAGATACGTTGACGATTTTTCGCTATCTGGCCCCATGGCCACTAGACAATAGACACTTTCCTCAGCCACCTAAACAAACAACACAAACGCATACAATTCACAATCAAGGTTGAAAAGCGGAACACACTTCCGTTTCTAGATACACTTGTCACACTTCTTCCTTCTGGCAGTCTTTCTTCACTGTTTACCAGAAACCGACACATACTGGCCAATATATAGACAAAAGCTCCTACCACCACCCAACACAAAAACTAGGGGTCATTAATAGACTTAAAAACAGGGCTTTGAAGATTTGCTCCGCTGAACATACATCATCATCAAATTCCTGATATATACCCTCAAGGAATGTACAAGATATGATAGTACTACATGAAAAATTTACATCATTACCAACTTCCTAGCTACAATTTTCATCCAAATCAATCTATTACCTGTCAAGGCTTCAACATTGTCAGATCTTATATTTCTATCTTCTAAGGCAGTTTTCACCATATCAATCCACCTATATCTTGGTCTTACTCTGGGTCTTTCTCCTGTCAACCTGGCAGAGAGCACTTGTTTTGCTAATCTTTCCTTGCCTATTCTGTTTAAGTGACCACACCACCTGAGATTAGCTCTGCTAATGCATTCCTGGATGCTGACAATGTCAAGTTCTTTCCTAATATCCTCATTTTTAATGTGATATTGCCATTGATGCTATCTGTTCATGCCCCTAATCTTTCTCAAGACTCTCATATCTGCAATCTCTAGTCTTTGGTCAAGTGTTTTACTTCTGACCCAGCTCTCAGATCCATAAGTTAAAACTGGTTTGAACACTGTCTTGTATACAGCTAATTTAGTGTTTTGGCTAATTTCTCTCTTATTCCATATAAATTTATTCAGTCGACTTTCTACCACACCAGCTTTGTTGATTCTGTTGTCTATTTCCATATTTAACTTGCCATTCTTTACTAAAAATCGTGCCTAAGTAGCTGAAATGTTTTACTTGTTCTATAGGTTCTCCATTCACAATGCAGTTGATATTTTTAATGTTTCTGCATATTTTCATTCTCTTTTTTAATGCTGACCTTTATACCATATCTATTACAACAGTTATTCAATTTAGTCAGTGAATCTTGCAGACTTGTAGCGGATTTATTTAGAGGTATAACATCATCACATCAAGCAAAGAGCTGAGATTAATATCTCCAATTTTGATATCATGTTTAATACCACTTTCCTTCATAATGTGATCCATATAGATAATGAATAACAGAGGGTAATAATGTACATCCTTGTCTGATACCAGATTTAACATTAAACCACCTTCCTGTACTTCCTTCAATTCTAACTGCTGACTTACAACTCAAATAAAGACTAAGTATTGCTTGATATAATTCCCCATTAAGACCATATAACTGTAACGTTTTGAATAGCTTCTCTCAGCACCTTATCATGTCTTTTCCGGATCTACAAAACTCAAATTCAGATCTTTATTATATTCCCATGTTTTTCTCAGCTATCTGTCATAAAGTGAAATCTGATCCTGACAGCCTCTATTTGGCCTGAATCCAGCTTGTTCTTCCACAATTCTCAACCGTTTCTCAAGTATACTTGCATAGATCTTACCAGGAACACTCAGTAGAGAAATACCTCTGTAATTCTCACATTCAGTTTTATTTCCCTTTTTATATGAGTACTATGAGAGCTCTACTCCAATCATCTAGAATTCGTCCCTCTGTCCAGGCCCTCTGAATTATGCAGTGCAGCAACTGTAAGACTTTTATACCTCCATACGTGAGCATTTATGGTCGAATATCATCTACTCCTGTTGCCTTTCCACATTTCAAGCCTTTGATGGCTTTTTTCTACTTCAAGTATGGATATGTATTCCTGACTGCATGCCTGGTCAGTATTTTCTACCACTGTGCTGTCATCACTGCTTGTTTCATTTAGCAATTTTTCAAAGTAATTACTCCATACTTGAAGGATATCTTTTTCTCCTGTTTTCATGTCACCTCTATCATCTCTAATTCCTTTTACAGCACTCTTTCCTCCATTCCTAAGCTTCTTCAACAACCTCCAGAATATTTTGCCACCTTCTTGATATTTATTTTCTATATTCTTGCCAAAGTCCTCCCATGACGTTTGTTTAGCTAGTTTTACACACTGTTTAGCTTTCTTACATTTGTCTCTGTATTCTGTAAGAGTAAAAGCTGACTTATTTGCCAGGAACTTTTGATATGCTTTCTTCTTTTCCTTCACTGCCTCTTTAACTTCCTGTGTCCACCAGGGAGTTCTGATTTTTTTATCCTTGCACACAACCTCACCACATGCCTCTCTGGCAGAATCAATCAATGTTTTCTTCAGAGTTTGCCACTGAATCTCCAAGGTTTGATTCCTGTTCTCAAACTCTTTCATTTTCTTTTCAATAATATTTCTGTATTTTAGTCTACAGTTCACATCTGTGAGCTGCTTAACTTTTAATTGCTTTAAAACTTTCTTACATGTCTTTCTTTTCAATATGAAATTCAATTTTATCCTGCTCAAGACTTAATGGTGATCACTTCCAATTTCAAATTCTCTGTACACTCTGGTGTCCTGCACCAGGAAGAAAACATCACTTTCAATAATAACATAGTCAATGAGATTTTTCTGAACATGCACTTAAGTGTGAATTAAAAGTTATCAACAATACTTCCCTAAAAAATGGTTGCAGCCAAAATACTATCAACAAAATTCTGTACAAGACCTCACTTAAAAACAAAAATAAGCAAGACTACAATATAACTTTATTATTATTATTATCATCATAACACTAATTACGGGTATAGACCATATTGGTCTGTTCTGGTCTCATTATCCATCTAATATCTGCCTTCTCTTTCCAAAATTAAATAAAACAGACCATATAGTTATAGCCAGAGAAATTAATAATAGGAATGAAATAAAATTAACAATAATATACAAAAATCTGGAGAACCAACAGTAAACAAAAATGCCTTCTCTTTCCAATTGATTTATATTTTAGTATTTGTTTAGGATGTAGGGTGTTGGCCATTTGGTTTACATGTTCAACTTATTTTTGTTTATAATTGTTTAGTTTTTCTTCTATTGATTTATTTATTAGTTCTTTTAAAATGCCTTCGTTCCTTTTTTGATCTAATAATGTGTATTTTGCAGTTCTTCTCATAAATCTCATTTCACTTGTTTTTATTATTTGTTTATCTTGTTTGTTTATTGCCCACATTTCACTGTTATATATTAATGTGGGCACTGCTAAAGTATTGTATATTTTCAAGCATGTTTCATTTTCTACTATATTTGGGTTGAATGTGCTATTTATCATCATCATCATCATCAAATTCCTGCCATGTATCCTCAAGGGGTGTACAGGATATGATAGTACTACATGAAAAAAATTACATCATTACTAACTTCCTATCTACAATTTTCCTCCAAATCAGTCTGTTACTTGTCAAGACTCCAACATTATCAGATCTTATATTTCTATCGTCTAAGGCACTTTGTACCGCATCAATCCACCTATATCTTGGTCTTTCTCTGGGTCGTTTTGCTGCCAACCTGGCAGAGAACACTTGTTTTGCTAATCTTTCCTCATCCATTCTGTTTAAGTGACCATACCACCTGAGATTAGCTCTGCTAACGCATTCTTGAATGCTGACAATGTTAAGTTCTATCCTAATATCCTCGTTTTTAATATGATATTGCCATTGATGCCATCTGTTCACGCCGCTTTCTCAGGACTCTCATATCTGCGGTCTCTAGTCTTTGGTCAAATGTTTTACTTCTGATCCAGCTCTCAGATCCATAAGTTAAAACTGGTTTGAACACTGTCTTGTATACAGCCAATTTAGTAACGCTTTGTAAAAGTAATCATTTTTTTCTTTTCCTTCTTCAGGGGCATACACTGCAACAACTGTTAAATTTTCTTTATTTAATTTTTATTGCACTTCTAATATTCTTTCATTCCAGCATGTATAATGAGTTATTTTTGCTTTAATTGATTTATGGATCCAAATCATTACACCAGCTTTTGCATGTATTTGTTTGTCCACTCCACTATATATGATATTGTAGTTAGCTGTTTCTTTTGTTCCTTTAAGTTTCTTTTTTGTTTCTATAAGGACTGCAATTTTTATATTTTTGTCATGTAAAATTTTATCTAATTCTTCTTCTTTATGTGCTATACTTCTAATGTTACATGTAGCATATTTCACCATGTTTTTCTTTTTCCAAAGTTTCTTAACCTTTTCCAGTTTGCGGTCATTTCCCATGTTTTCTGTCCTATTTGGATTTCGGTGACACTTGAAAGTAATATGTGTTTCCCTATGTCAAGTGACTAGCATGACAATAGGTATCCTAGTGGTGGGGCTGCCGCCTTAAGACAACTAGGCTTGCCTTTTTTTTAGTAGATAGTGGAAACTACAGTTTGAGAGGAAAGAGTCACCCCCTTGCCCTCAAATTGCTCTAATAGCACTGGGGGGGGGGGTACGAAGCAAGAGAGAGTAGAGAGAAAGAAGAGTAGAAGACCAGTCTCCAGATATGATATACCAAGTGTATATTGTACAAAGTAAGATCAGGTCTAGCTTGGGTATCTCTGGTTTGCCATGCCCGTACTCGCCAATGTGAGCACCTGAGAAATTATTATTTTTACCTAAGATCCCATGGAGTCGAAGCCTCATCTAGGAGGTCCTTTTATCATACGCACAGCTCATCTCATCATACCGTTCTTTAAACACACTCAAATTCTCTACAGACACCACACTCTCAGGCAAGGCATTCCAATCATTCACAACTCTGCATGAAAAAAACCTGCTTCTCACTCCCCTACTCACATCCTCTTTATACAGTTTCCAGTGATGACCTCTGGTTCTCCCCTGATCTCCCACTATTTTCTGTAGAACCTCTCCAGCATTGATCCTATAACAACTCCTTAATAACTTGTAGGTCTCTATCATATCTCTCCTCTTCCTCCTGTCCACCAGACTCTGCAAGTTGCAACTTCTCAATCTTTCCTCATACTCGACATTCTAGAGGTTAGAAACTACCTTAGTCAGTCGCCTCTGGACCCTTTCCAACATCTCTTTATCCTTCTGAAAACCAGGTGACCAAATCTGGGCACAGTAGTCCATGTGTGGCCTAATCAAAGCCTTATACAATGGAACAACAATCGTCCTACTTCTACAAGTCAGTGTCCTCTGCATCATTCCCAGAAGCCTTTGTGTTGCCTTCACAATTTTGGCTATGTGTGTCCTAAATATCAGATCCTTATCCACTATCACCCCCAGATCTCTTATTTCCTCCACCTCCGACAATATATCCTCACCAAGCATAAGTTCTACATCCCATTTTTGTTTTCTAAATTTTAAAACCTTACATTTTGCAACACTGAACTCGCATCCCCATTCCCAGTCACTCAATTTATTCAAGTGTTCTTGTAAGGCCACAACATCTTCTCTACTCTTCATGTTTCATCCCAACTTTGCATCATCTGCAAACAATGGAATATCTCCATCCAAATCTTTACCAATATCATTAATATACAAGTTAAACAGTAATAGTCCTAAAACAGACCCCCAAGGTACACCACTAGTAACTTTCCTTTTCCTGGCTATCACTCCCCCATATACAACTTGTTGATACTTATCAGATAGCCAGTCTCCAATCCAATGCACCAATCTAATATCCAACCCCATCCACTCTAGTTTGACTATCAACTTATCTTGCGGTAATCTATCAAAAGCCTTTGCAAAATCTAAATATATTACTGTGCATCTTTCTCCTCTGTCAATGGAAGCAGTCACCTTATTGTAATAAGTAAGTAGATTACTAAAACATGACCTCCCTTTAGTAAATCCATGCTGTCCATGTAGATAATACCATTGTTGTCAACCCACTGTTGGATCATAGTTCTAACCAGCTTCTCCAACAACTTAACCACAACACCTAACACACAGATAGGGCTATAATTTGATGCCTTTTCGTAATTTCACTCTGCATCCATTTCTCTCTTGCCTCATCCAACGCAATTCAACTTTCGAATCTCGTGTCACATTCTCTCTATCATTCAATTTTTCTAATTTTCGAACTCTCGACTCCTGCTTCACACTTTCACTCTCATTCATCCTTTTGAGTTTCTGTACTTACGGTCCATGTGTCCAACTTTCGCTTTCATTCATTCTTTCCATTTTTCCCACTTTTGAACCTTGTGTTACACTATTTCTGGATTCATTCATTCTTTTGATTTTTCCAACTTTCGATCCTTTAGTCACACTATTTCCAGTTTCTTTCATTCTCTCAATTTCATTTCCTTCTGCCACATTTGCCTCGCTTTCATTCTTTTTACCATCCATTATGGTTTTCAAATCGCTTGTTTTCTTTTTCAATGATTTTTTAACAATTTTTCTCCTTTCTTTCACACTATGCTTCTCTTTCGAACGAGCACTCATTCTTCCTGCTACATTCTCGCTACTAATTACTCAATCACCACTGCCTCAAAACACTTTCTACTAACACTTTCTGTCATCAAATTCATATTAGCACTCAGCAAATCCTCGTTTAGCTCACTTATTGTACAATGAAACCTGTGGAAAATTCGTGACTAAGCAAACACATGTAATAACCACAGTAATAAGTTTTAATAAGTAAATATTTCATCCTAAGTATCAAAGGACATCTTCAGTACAGTTAATTCAAACAATACTAGGAATAACATACAGTTAGGATTCCCATACCTTATGTCAAAAGGCATCTCTGAATGTCTTTCAAAAATTATGAAGAAATACAAACTTGCTACTACCTACAAACCAATCAACCAGATCTATAACTTGTTACCTTCTCCTAAAGACAAACTCTCACCTCTGATGCTACCTGGCATGTATGAGATTCCATGCTCCTGTAAATTGTCTTACTATGGACAGACAGGTAGATCTCTTCATAAACACATTTCGGAACATCAAGACCATTTCTGTCTTATCAAACCACAGAAATCTGGCCTCACACAACACAGAGTTGAAAACCCAAACCATAGGATCCATTGGAAAAAGTCCAAACTTCTACATAGATCTTTATATAAACATGAGCATTTATATAAAAAAAAGTGCTGAAGCCCTACTTTACAGACCGAATCTAAACCGTAATGATGTTCTTGCTATTCCTAAAGTATAGGAAATTGTCATACAAAATTGTGCAAGATAATTTTTTTTATATATGTTATCTTATTTTATCATCATCATCATCAAATTCCTGCCATGTACCCTCAAGGGGTGTACAGGATATGACAGTACTACATGAAAAAATTACATCATTACTAACTTCCTATCTACAATTTTCCTCCAAATCAGTCTGTTACTTGTCAAGACTCCAACATTATCAGATCTTATATTTCTGTCGTCTAAGGCACTTTGTATCATATCAATCCACCTATATCTTGGTCTTCCTCTGGGTCGTTTTCCTGCCAACCTGGCAGAGAACACTTGTTTTGCTAATCTTTCCTCTCCCATTCTATTTAAGTGACCATACCACCTGAGATTAGCTCTGCTAATGCATTCCTGGATGCTGACAATGTCAAGTTCTTTCCTAATATCCTCATTTTTAATATGATATTGCCATTGATGCCATCTGTTCACGCCTCTAATCTTTCTCAGGACTCTCATATCTTATTTTAATGTGATTTTTTTTTTTTAAGATATATTTTAATTTAATTCTATAACACGCTACTGCATGCATATTGGGATTCCATTGTAATCATGTGCCTTAACTGTATGTTATTCCTAGTATTGTTTGAATTAACTGTACTGACGATATCCTTTATTTACTTATTAAAACTTATGACTGTGGTTATTACTTGTGTTTATTTAGTTACAATAAAACTGTAACTATTCTATACATTAAAGGTATATCAGACAAAATAAACAGAATACTACAAAAATACAACCTTAAAACCACCTTTAAACCTCCTGCAAAATTAAAGAACTTACTCAACACATCCAAGGATCCACTGGCCCACCTTGGGCATACCGTATTCATTGCACCTGTAATTTGCCCTAGGGAAACAGGACACACAATTCCTATCAGAAAAAAGGAACATAAATGACACATTAAATATAATAACTATGGTCAAACTGTTCTTTCTGATCATGCCCTGAACACTTCATAGAATTGACTGGAAAAGCACCTATTGTTTACATCGCACCAAAACATGGTATGAAGGTAAATTTAAAGAGGCCTGTGAGATTCTTATCAATCACCCTAATCTGAACAATAATGATGGTCTAAAAATCCCAAACATATGAAAGGCACATATTCTACCCACTTAATCTTTCTCCCTAAGAGTTAATTTTAAATAGAACCATAGGTAATCCAGGATCATAAATCTAATATAACAATTGTCATGTTAAATTAGGAAATTGTTTTCACTGTAACAAAACTATCTATATGAAAGAATGTTTCTCTGATGTTGTCTTAAATAGAATATAGCTTTGATGTAGCTATTTTATTTTATCTATGTATTGTAATTTTCTTTTATTTTCACTAGAGGTCAGGCCAGTAGAATAACCGTTGATCAAATCATTGTCTTTTCAGCATATTATGTGAAATGTAATTTAGCTTGTCTCTGTATATATATGTGTGTATACTCCAGATGATGACCTTAATATGAATGTCGAAACATTAGGAAATTAAAATAATTATTTATAACACAGTTGTAGAGTCCATAATTTGTGTAAAATGAATGCTGATCACCATGTTACACTAAAGGAAAGGATTCTGACACTGCCTGTAGGAACTTTATCATATGGACATTGCTTACACATTGGGCAGGTTCTTTTTCACAAAGTTTATACAGCATATTAGTTGTAACTTTTTTGGTAGAATTTTATTTTTAAAATTAACATTTGTGAACTGTCTTAAAGAATCAAAAATCTCAAATGCAATTTGAACTGATTTCATGTTATATATATGCATATGCATCTTCATTTGCTTTCTGTACCCAATGACTGCATTATAAACAGCTCTTATAGTATGCCCATGCTTTAGAGATCTTTGCTTGGAGACTTGCCAAGAATAGTCAATTCATGCTGAAGGGGAGAAAGAAATGAAGGACGTACGAATTGGTCGCCAACACGTGAAATCACATGCTTTATAGATAAAATTTTCCAACTGTTATACAAGCAACTTAGTTAACTATAATGATCATAAAAGGGAAGTTAATTTTCTGCCATGTAATAATAAACGACTCATCCCACAATATGGATTGATTACCCTATTATCGGAATGGGTTCTCCTTCTGTGGGCATACTATACCATGTATTTTCTGCAAATGACAAATTGAAATAGGATGTTGGGAGAGATGCATTTAGTCAGACACTGTTTGGTGCTGCAATAAAACTATTTTTAAAAAGTGGGAACATTATGTGCAGCACAGTATCTGTAGGGTTCATGTTTTTCATTATGAGCATCATTCTAGTTGTATCTAATTATACTAATTTTTGCTAAATATACTACTACACCGTATTTAGTTATGGTAAAAGCATAACTAAATTTCTTTTCTTGCTTCTGTAGTATTGTGTTCGTTGGGGAGGGAATATTTTTCACATTATTGAAATATTTTCATTCCATTCTTTGGAAAGAACAGATAGCGAGTAAAAATTCACCTATTCCTAAATAATAACGAATTCTTCTATGTATTAAGAAGTGGACTGCATCCATGATATCCAACAAAATACTAGCATATGTGAGATATTTATTATTGATAAGACAGAAGAGATGCTGACAAAAAAAGAGGAAAAAACCCAATAAATATAGAATTGCAAAAGGCGGATAATTCTGTTAATCCACCTTTTCCACATTCTCACATGGCTGAAATGATGGTTCACATATTTACACTTTTAGTAATTTAGAAATTTAGTAATATATAGCATTCTCCTTAATTGTCATTTTCTAATATATCTGAAAAAAAAAATTCCCCCCCTCCCCCGAGATTTGGTTACAATCAAACATCTTAATTGAAAAATGTCAGGAATATGTTATAACAATTTATAACATATTCCATATTTTAACGTCAGCATTGTTAAAAACACTTCATTCATTTATGCATCACTCTTCTCCTTTTACTCCTGTATAAACTACCAAGATTAAATCACCTCCCACTACATGAAGAACAGCTCACAGCATACTTCTGATCTTTTTCAAAAAAAAAAAAAATTTGAATGTGTGTGTGTGTGTGTGTGTACTCACACAGTTAGGAGATACGTTTTAACAGAAAACTGCATATAAAGAATCGCACAAAAAAGACCTAACTTATGTTGAAAAATTAGGGATACGTTCATAATTTTCTGAAACTGAAGCAATGAATTAAAATAAATCTAAAATTGCATAAAAAAGTGTATAAAAATTCAGGAAAATAAGAATGCCCAAGTTTGTTTTAAAGCTTTATTCATTTAATTTTATTGAAAAGTAACATTTTTTTTTACATTTTTTCATCAGAATTATCCTCGCCATTAGAAATATTCGGCAACCTTTGCAAACTGATGTGAAATCAGTGCATCAGATCTGTATGGTAAAGGCAATCTTCACAAACAGAATTAGCTTCACCTTCGTTCTGTGCTGATTTTTTTCTTCTGACAATGTAATCAGTGATTAAACTTTGCGATGATGATTTTACTAATTTTTTATACAGCTCGCAATATCCAGACATACAGTTCTTCAGCTCATGTTGGAATTTAAAGTCTCGTTTCAGAATTTGTGTCATTAACAAGAAAATGATTTTCTAATTTATTGCACAGTTCAAGATCTTCTCAAATTATATTTGCAAGGAGGAGGACAGGTTTTTTCTTTCGCTTCACTATCATTATCTGGATCTTCGATATCTATTTTGTCGAACTTGCGTCAACTTTGCGAATGTAAGTTCGACTAGGCATTTTCTTTCAAAACAATCCTGTTTCATCAGCTTAAACACTTGATCGGGACAATATCCACCATCTTCAATAATTTTGGCTAACTTCTCTTGAAAATTTTTGGCGGCTTCTTCATCTGCTGCTGCAACCTCGCCTGTAATCTTCACATTATGAAGTGCATTCCTTTTTAAAAACCCAGTTAGTCCCTTGCTAGCCGAAAATTCTTTATCAGCCTGGGAAACGGAAGTAGATGGCTCCAATTGCTTCATCTGTTCATAAAACCGAAGAGCTTTTTATTTAATTTAATAACCACTTATAGGAATTCTTCTTCGAGTTAATTCTTCAATCCAAATTATGAGCACTCGTTCCATTTTTTCTAATAAAGCATCTCTTGAGTATGATGATAATTTGGCACTTAGTTTTATGCCAGAAATGACAGATTTTCTTATTGCGACTTATTCTTTTTAATTTCTCTTATAGTAGATTCGCCTAAATTAAAATGTTTACCAATCGCTGTAGATCCCTCTCCTTTTGCTAAGCAATCAAAAATTACAATTTTCATTTCCAAAGGAATTGCTTTTCTTTGGTGCTTTTTTTTTTCTCCATTGGACCATATTAAACCTTTAAAATAAAAATTAGCAAAATTTAGACAATAATGAAAAGACAAACACTTAACGTGCAAAATTAAACTTCATGAACATTCGCTGCTTACACGTTACTCACGTTACGCTAGAATGTGCTGCAAAATGCTGTTCATTATGTATAACGAGGAAACCCCGAATTCGCATGAAATACTGCATAACTTCAAAACTGCATAAAAAGAGACCCGAGTGTGTATATACGTACGCACACACACACACACACCAGAAGAATTCTGTAGAGCATGGAAACCAACACTTGTATGCCAGATGTTATTTTTCAATTATACTGGGAAACGACATCTGGCCTAGAAGCGTTAGTTTCCAAGCCATAATAGACATTGTATATCATCTGTACAAGCATTCATGCATCTGTTAGTATTAAAGCAAACCTATAGTTCAGCCTATCAACCCCTCCATGAAGGGGGGGGGGCATTGTTCCATTGCTCTCATCTCAATCCTCTTGAAAGCAATTGAGAACATCATCAGTATTCAAATTCCTCATTACTTGGAAACTCATCCAGTTAATTAGTAATCATGAATAAGATTCTGCCAATCATGATTCACAACCTTACCTGCCTTTGAACACAAACTATGAAAAAGTTGGAAGAAGCTCATTGTTTCTCATTATTGGCATTACAACACATCTGATCAGCAAATGGTACAGAGGTATACCTACCCAGCTATCATCTTATTGCTTGCATTCTGCCATTACACTTGACTTGGCAGCTTCCTCTGGTTTTTCACTATATGCCGTAATAGATGGTTTCTTTTCATTCTCCCCCCCCCCCATTGATTGGGCAAAAAATCAGGGGTGGTACTTTTGCCATTATACTTTTGTACTTTTATTGTTGTCATCAAATTCCTGATATGTATCCTCAAGGGAAAATGCAAGATACTATAATAGTACATAGTAAAAGTTAAAAGTTTACGTTATTACTAATTTCCTTTTGGAAATTCTCCTCCAAAGTAGCCTTAGATGTCAGGACTCCAATATTGAGGGATCTTATATTTTGGTCTTCTAAGGAACTTCTAACTGCATCCATCCACTTTAATCTTGGTGTTTCTCTGGGTCTTTAATTTGCCCATCTGACACCAAACACCTGTTATTTTTTTCTAACTTTTCATTTCTTTTTTAAGTGCCCATACAACCTTAGGTTAACTCTGCTGGCATATTCCTGAATGCCAACATTCTCAAATCCCTTCCTGATTTCTTCATTTTTATGTGTCTTGTTCTGACTAATTTCTGTCATTCCATATAAATTGATTTGGTTCACTCCCCACCGTTTATTTCCATATTTAGTTTGCTATCTTTATTAAAAATTGTGCCTAAATAGTTTAAATGTTTTAAGTGTTACCGAAGTTTTTTATTCAGTACACAATTGATGCTTTCAAATGTTACTGCCTGTTTTCATAGTCTGTCTTATTGCCAAATTTCATGCCACATTTGCTACAGTAGTTATTCACTTTTAAATAAATCCAGTGCAAGTATACTCATTTCCTTAGTAGTGTAACATAATCTCTGTAAAGAGTTTTAATTAACATCTCTGATTATGACATCATACTATAATTAATGCCACTTCCTTTCTTAATCTGATCCATATAGATGAACAGTGAAGATAGTGTACATCTTTGTCTTACACCTGATTTTACATCATATCTTCCTATCCTTCCTTCATTTTTAACTGCTGACTTACGAATTAAATAGAGGCTATGTATTGTTCAGTATAGGGTCCTGTTTGCACCACATAATTGTAGTTGTAATGAAGTTTTACTCTTGGCACCTTGTCATATACCTTTTCTAGATATAAAAAAACTACTAAACTATTTCTCTTATAGTGAAAATTTGATCCTGGCAATCCCTAGCTTGACATTAATTTTTCTTAGCTTCCTCTCAAATCTGTAAGTTAAAATTAGTGTGAACACTATCTTGTATATGTGCATATACTCGCTCTGACATACCATGCCAAAGAACATTCAACTTAGAATCACCTGATTATGATCTCCTTTGGCTGAAAATATTTCTTCTCTACTTTGTCAAATTCATATGCTGTCTATATCACTCTTCCAATACCACTATCATTTAGAACTCTTTGATTTCCTCTCTTTAAAAGTCAGTGTCCTTCATTCCAACTTTTCCAACAGTAAGGTTAACTTCTTTAGTGATTTCAGTGTACACAATACTAACTGGCTTTTCTTCTCCAACTGCACAAACTAAGCAGGTAGAGATGCTGAGACATTTGCTGTCATAGATGACCTTATGCAAATTGTTTACATGCCCACCAGAATAACAGATAATCTCACCAAACACTCTGGACCTCTTCCTTACTGGTGATCCCTCCAAATATACTGTGAAGGTTGTATCTTTCTCGTAGACAGGCTTATACATTGGTTATGCATTTCTAAATCACTTAGGGAATTGAACAACGTAGATCCGAATATAAACTAAATTATACGTTAATAAATATTACCGATATTTCGGCAACGTCACATTGCCATTTTCAAAAGGAACTTACAAAAAGGCACATGCACGCAGGCATTTACAACACAGTAACTGAGAATGAAGATATGAAGCTATCGTTCTCCTAGAAGTCCTGATGGTGCCCTCTAGCGGGCTAAGTAGGTGTTCTTCGCCGTTGGGCTGAAGGTCTGCAAATGTATGCCTCCCAAATTTGGGGCAGTCGCACACAACCAAATTTGTTGAGGTTTGGAGAGTTTCTTAGGGCTGAAGCTGATTCCATAAATAGTCTTTCGAATTTATATTTGCTACGGTGTATTACTGTAGCTTTCTTCCACCGTATTCTGTGGCGTCTATCCAGAGCAGAGTCTGTAAGACCAGAATGGCTGTACTTGTGAAACCGGATGTAGTCCTTGTGTTCAGAAATTCTGATATTCGCTGTCCTGCCTGTTTGGCTAATGTACGACAGTTTACAACTGCAAGGAGCCTGGTATACACCAGGTAGGTCTAGGGGAAGTGGTTGGTCTTTGGTGGAGCGGAGAAGGGATGCCAATTTTCTGTAATGCCTGTAACAGGAGGTGAGGTCATGTTTTTTTAAAATTTTGGTAATTTTTTCCGAGGTGCCTCCGATGTAGAGAATGGTGATGGATTTAGAGTAATCTTTGTTGTGGAGGGGGGGGGGGGCTGTGGTTTGTAGGTTTTAATATTTTTTTTTGGATTGTTTTTTTTTGGGGGGGGGGGTAGCCATTGACTGAGAAAGTGTTGAGGATGTGATTTAGTTCAGTGTGTAGGGCCATGTTGTTAGAACAGATTAGTTTAGCCCTGTTGTATAGTGTTTTCACCACTCCAAATTGTTGTGAGAGGGGGGGGGGGGATTGTTGGTGAATGTATCTGCCTGTGTGGGTGGGTTTTCTATAAACTGAGAAGACCAAGGTTCCATCAGGCTGGTTGATTACGGAGTTGGTAGCAAGTTTTGGATTGATAATAGAATTCTTTTTTATCTGTCGGCCTTGTATTTTTTCAAATTCTTTGTCTGCAGCGGTACACGAGATGTCATGTAAAATAGACCACAGTTCATGATTTAAATGTATGAAAGTTCATCTTCGAAGGCACGAATAGCTTCGTTAATTTCCACTAAGAGAAACTGCGTGGCGGTGATTTGTTCGCGAAGCAACTCGTAGCTAGCGCGGTTATATATATGGAGAGCTTTTTGCGAAACAAAACGGTGCTTGAATTTTACACAGTTCGGGATTACTTTATTATCCCGGCAGCGTTTCAGGAACGTTAGACGATTTAATTGTCTAGACAGCTTCAACTTCATTTTACCATATTGGCGGGCCTTCCGTGCGATCGTATCTCCGTGGATGATGTTGATTCTCGTAGACAGGCTTATACGTTGGTTATGCATTTCTAAATCACTTAGGGAATTGAACAACGTAGATCCAAATATAAATTAAATCCGAATATAAAGCTACGGTAATACACCGTAGCAAATACAAATTCGAAAGACTATTTATGGAATTAGCTGCAGCCCTAAGAAACTCTCCAAACCTCAACAAATTTGGTTGTATGTGACTGCCCCAAATTTGGGAGGAATACATCTTCAGCCCAACAGCCAAGAATACCTACTTAGCCCGCTAGAGGGCACCATCAGGACTTCTAGGAGAACAATATCTTCATTCTGAGTTACTGTGTTGTAGTGCCTGCGTGCATGTGCCTTTTTGTAAGTTCCTTTTCAAAATGGCAACGTGATGTTTCCGAAATATCGGAAATATTTATTAAAGTATAATTTAATTTATACTCGGTTCTACGTTGTTCAATTCCCTAAGTGATTTAGAGAAGGTTGTATCTCCTTGGTAATTCAGACCATAAACGTTGTACTTATCTTTTCCTACCAAGTAACATCCACAGCCATTCTCAATCAAGAGTTCATCATCATCATCAAATTCCTGCCATGTATCCTCAAGAGGTGTACTGGATATGACAGTACTACATGAAAAAATTACATCATTACTAACTTCCTATCTACAATTTTCCTCCAAATCAGTCTGTTACTTGTCAAGACTCCAACATTATCAGATCTTATATTTCTATCGTCTAAGGCACTTTGTACCGTATCAATCCACCTATATCTTGGTCTTCCTCTGGGTCGTTTTCCTACCAACCTGGCAGAGAACACTTGTTTTGCTAATCTTTCCTCTCCCATTCTATTTAAGTGACCATACCACCTGAGATTAGGAATTTAAGTGACCAAACCACCTGATATTAGGAAAGAACTTGACATTGTCAGCATCCAGGAATGCTAACGCATTCCTGGATGCTGACAATGTCAAGTTCTTTCCTAATATCCTCATTTTTAATATGATATTGCCATTGATGCCATCTGTTCACGCCTCTAATCTTTCTCAGGACTCTCATATCTGCGGTCTCTAGTCTTTGGTCAAGTGTTTTACTTCTGACCCAGCTCTCAGATCCATAAGTTAAAACTGGTTTGAACACTGTCTTGTATACAGCTAATTTAGTGTTCCAACTAATTTCTCTCTTATTCCATATGAATTTATTCAATTGACTTCCCACCATACCAGCTTTGCTGATTCTGTTGTCTATTTCTATATTTAATTTACCATCTTCAGTAAAAATCGTGCCTAAGTAGCTGAAATGTTTTACTTGTTCAACAGGTTCTCCATTCACAACACAGTTGACATTTTCAATGATTCTGCCTATTTTCATTGTCTTTGTCTTTTTATTGCTGACCTTCATACCATATCTATTACAACAGCAATTGAATTTAGTCAGAGAATCTTGCAGACTTGTAGCGGATTTATTTAGAAGTATAACATCATCCGCATAAAGCAAAGAGCTGACATTAACATCTCCAATTTTGATATCAGATTTAATACCACTTTCCTTCATAGTGTGATCCATATAGATAACGAATAACAGAGGGGATAATGTACATCCTTGTCTCACACCAGATTTAACATTAAACCATCTTCCTATACAACCTTCAATTCTAACTGCTGACTTACAACTCAAATAAAGACTAAGTATTTCTTGATATAATGCCCCATTGACACCATATAACTGCAGCGTATTGAATAGCTTCTCTCTTGGCACCTTGTCATATGCCTTTTCCAAATTGACAAAACTTAAATACAGATCTTTGTTATATTCCCATGCTTTCTCGACTATTTGTCGTAAAGTGAAGATCTGATCCTGACAGCCTCTATTTGGCCTGAATCCAGCTTGTTCTTCACCAAGCTTTTCTTCCACAAATTTTTCTCAACCGTTTCTCAAGTATACTTGCATAGATCTTGCCAGGAACACTTAGTAGCGAAATACCTCTGTAATTCTCACATTCAGTTTTATTTCCCTTTTTATATATGGGTACTATTAGAGCTCTACTCCAATCATCGGGAATTCGTCCCTCTGTCCAGGCTTTCTGAACTATGCAGTGCAGCCACTGTAAGACTCGTGTACCACCATACTTCAGCATTTCTGGTCGAATATCATCTACACCTGCTACCTTTCCACATTTCAAGCCTTTGATGGCTTTTTCTACTTCAAGTATGGATATGTATTCCTGACTGCATGCCTGGTAAGTGTTTTTTATCACTGTGCTGTCATCACTGCTTGTTTCATTTAGCAATTTTTCAAAGTAATTACTCCATACTTCAAGGATATCTTTTTCTCCTGTTTTTATGTCACCTTTATCATCTCTAACTCCTTTAACAGCACTCTTTCCTCCATTCCTAAGCTTCTTCAACAACCTCCAGAATATTTTGCCACCTTCTTGATATTTATTTTCTATATTCTTGCCAAAGTCCTCCCATGACTTTTGTTTAGCTAGTTTTACACATTGTTTAGCTTTCTTACATTTGTCTCTGTATTCTGTAAGAGTAAAAGCTGACTTATTTGCCAGGAACTTTTGATATGCTTTCTTCTTTTCCTTCACTGCCTCTTTAACTTCCTGTGTCCACCAGGGAGTTCTGATTTTTTTATCCTCGCACACAACCTCACCAAATGCCTCTCTGGCAGAATCAATCAATGTTTTCTTCAGAGTTTGCCACTGAATCTCCAAGGTTTGATTCCTGTTCTCAAACTCTTTCATTTTCTTTTCAATAATCTTTCTATATTTTAGTCTACAGTTCACATCTGAGAGCTGCTCAACTTTTATTCGCTTTAAAACTTTCTTACATGTCATTCTTTTCGATATGAAATTCAATTTTATCCTGCTCAAGACTAAATAGTGATCACTTCCAATTTCAAATCCTCTGTACACTCTGGTGTCCTGCACCAGGGAGAAAACATCACTATCAACAATAACATAGTCAATGAGACTTTTCTTATTCCTAGCCTCTTCTCTCCATGTGAATTTGTGCACATTTTTATGTTGGAACATGGTGTTAGTAATAACCAGTCCATGTCCTGAGCAGAAATCCAACAGATATTTGCCATTATTATTAGCTTTGCTCTTTTCTCCAAATTTTCCCAAAATATTTTTGTATGTTTCATAATCATTTCCTACTCTGCTATTTAGATCCCCAACAAGCACCAACTTTTCCTTTTTCATTGTATCAGTTGCTTTTTCTAAAGCGTCAAAAAATTCCTCCACTTCTACCTTAGTAGAACCTTCTGTGGGACCATAGGCACAAATAAGTCTCATTGTCCAGTTCCCCATTCTCATATTTGCCCACATTACTCTACTTGAGACTGACTGCCATTCAAGATGATTAGCCTCGTATTTTGTGTTGAATACTATGGCTACTCCTTCTTTTCCTTGATTGTTATTGCCTGAATATAACATTTTGTATTTATTGCTCAGAAAGATCTCACCAGTTTTTATCTTTTTTGTTTCAGTCACCCCTATTATGTCGATCTTGTACTTATCTAATTCTTCAGCTAGCTCCATTTCTTTGCCATTCAGGCTTCTTATGTTGAGAGTACCGATCTTTAACTCTGGTGATGTTGAGTTGGGGTTTGTTTTCAGAATTTGTTCCAGTAGCTTACTTTTCGCTGTTCGCCCTGGTTCCCTGGCGAAAACAACGAGGTCCTTGTTTAACTGGGCGATGCCCCAGCCGGCATGAAATTTTGTCATGTTGTACCATCATTTTTTATTTTGGTTTAACCAATAAGAATACAGTTTGGTCGGCTAAATCCCAAATTGCCAGCCCATCCTCGTTCGTTCAGTATCCAAGTAGATACCCAACAGGGTGCACCACGAGGTGAGGATTGGACATTAGGTCAGAAGCCATGGTCGGTTCTCCGCATTCCTTGAAAGGCTATGTGGAGGTCTCCTCTCAGTTATACAGTTTTGACCCTTAAGCACCCCCAATCAAGAGTTGCCTGATTATAAGAATGCCAAGTGACATAAAAGATTTCTATGGCTCATTCTCATGGTCGGACTATTGGTTTGATCCTCCAACCCAAGCACATGTATTGAATGCATCACTGAAGTAATCCTCTCCAGGATGGAAACACATTTTTCCCATTTCTCACTAAATTCCCATCCTCTAAATAAGATAGTTTTCCAACAGATGTGCCCAGGCTGTACAAATGAAGAACCAAGTATACACTAACTGGCTATTATCAAGAACTCTGCCTTCTTTCACCAAAGCCTGAACAGCTGCAAGAAAATCATTAATGCATCAAAAACCAATTTCCAAACAGCCAAAAACAGAAAACTTGCACCATGCCCAAATGGCAGCGGCACATTTTGGTCTCTGGCCAAAGCAGTTGGCCACAACGTTTGTCCATTGCTCCTGCACCCAGATGGGTCTTGCACCATTGCCCACAGAGAAATGCAATCTCCTGACATCATCCTGCCAACTGAGAAAAATGTAAGAAAACAAAGCTCTGTATAAAAGTAGCTGAACAAAAGTCATGGGTAAACGTGGATAAGAATAAGACAAATATCAGCAAAGTTCTGACATTTTCTGGAGGACAAAAAAAATAAGCTTAGAAATGGAAGAAAGAGTACTGTAAAAGGAATCAGAGATAATAAAGGTGACATAAAAACTGAAGATAAACATATGCTAAATGTTTAGAGTAATTATTTTGAAAGACTGCTAAATAAAACAAGTGACAAAACAGTGGAAGAAAATATTCTAGAAAATGCAGTTAGGTACATTATCAATACTTAAGTGCAAAATTTGCCTTCAAAAATGGTAAGAAGGTTGAATTTTGAATGATAGAATTACAGCTGTCATGCTACCTGTGTATAAAAAAGAAAATAAAGCAGTGTGAGAATTACAGAAGAATTCCCTTTTTTGTTATAAGTAAGATTTATGCAAATGTATTTGAGGCTAAAAAAAATTGTGGAAAAGAAACTTCAAGAAGAACAAACTGGGCTCATGTCAACTAGGAATTGTCAGGATCAGTGGAATAGGATCATTGCAGCTACGAAGAGCACCAGTGTCAGAATGGCACCAGTTTTCCAAACTACCACACTAAAAAAAGATGCTCGGATATGAATTTGCCAAGTGCACCAAAAAACTAGCTACTAGTAAGGATCAGATTTTTACTTTAAGATAAATAGTTCATGTAAATATAACAAGGAACTATATTTGAGTTTTGTAGATCTGGAAAAGATATATGACAAGATGGTAGGAGTAAAGCTGTTCAGAATACTACAATTATATGGCATAAATAGTGAGCAATATTTAGTCCATATTCAAATCTTAACTCAGTGGTTAGAATTGAAGGAGATATAGGACGACATTCTATAAAATAAGAAGCCAGTCTATGAAAATAGGATGGAACATTGAAAACATCATCTATAAACACCAAAACATTTCTACTATTTAGGCACAGAGAAAACTGAATGTGAGAATTACAGAGGAATTGTGTTACAGGAACTATAGCACGTGAGCGGGAAGGCAGTTCCACAATATTGCAGCAATAGGAATAAAGGAGAAGGAAGAGAAGCTTGTTCTATGAATATGAAGTTTGACTGTGAAGGGATGTTGCAGGTGATAGCTACATGTGCTCTAATGGATTTGATAGAGAGAATTATTGATGACAGTTCTGATGAACATTTGGTAGGAGTAAAGCTGTTCAGAATACTACAATTATATGGCATAAATAGTGAGCAATATTTAGTCCATATTCAAATCTTAACTCAGTGGTTAGAATTGAAGGAGATATAGGACGACATTCTATAAAATAAGAAGCCAGTCTATGAAAATAGGATGGAACATTGAAAACATCATCTATAAACACCAAAACATTTCTACTATTTAGGCACAGAGAAAACTGAATGTGAGAATTACAGAGGAATTGTGTTACAGGAACTATAGCACGTGAGCGGGAAGGCAGTTCCACAATATTGCAGCAGTAGGAATAAAGGAGAAGGAAGAGAAGCTTGTTCTATGAATATGAAGTTTGACTGTGAAGGGATGTTGCAGGTGATAGCTACATGTGCTCTAATGGATTTGATAGAGAGAATTATTGATGACAGTTCTGATGAACATTTACTATGGAAATATCTATAGAAGATGCATGCATTAGACACACTGCATCAGTCTGACTGCGTCGAGTATTTTTAGGAAGTTCTTAGCGGCACCTCCCCAGATGTGTGAGCAGTATTCAATGGATGAGCAGGTTTGTGATTCCTCTTTTGTTCCCCTGAACAGCCATTAATGCCTTGAACAAAAGAGGAATCCTAATTTTTTGGATGCCAAAGAGGCAACGGTTGTAACATGTTTATGCCAAGAGAGAGAGTCTTGATGTCAAGGTAATTCCAAGGAGAGAGATCTATCTTGCACCTAGAGATTTGGATGTTGCCAAAGGTAAGGCTGGGATAATATTTTTTTGTTGTTGTTATTTTTGTGGGAAATAAGGCAGAATTGTGTTTTGCAGGTGTTGAAATTGACAAGGTTATCCAAATCCAAGAATGGTTTGAATATCAGAATTTAGGTCTGCAAAAGTTGTTGCTCTCTGAGTTGTGGTGGTTTATTTGGAGCAAGGTTTGTCAAGCGAGGAGGAATTTTGTTTTGTCAATACACAGTTTTGTCATTGGCAAAACTGTGTATTGAATTGGTCGTCAGCTGAAGCAGGTCTTAACAGCATTAGCTGCATAGTTAGAAGATAGGAAACCATCACATGCACTGTACATCCACTGAGAAAACTGGTGACCCAGTTGCAGAAGTTGTAGAACAAATCAAATGATGGAAGCTTACTTAATAGGCCCTTGTGTCAGACCCAGTCTAAAGCCTTAGAGATGTCTTGTGCAACCACTTGGGATTTGCCAAACTTTTTCTTGCTTTTTATCCAGATGTGTGTGACATAGGTGAGCAGATCCCCTGTTGAATGGCATTCACAGAATCCATATTATTGGTGGTTTATTAGTTGAGTACGCTCAAGATAGCATAGGAGTTTGCTGTTGATGATTCTCTCCATTATCTTAGAGAGAACTGAGGTGAGAGATTGGGCGACAGATTGATGGTAAGGATCTGTCACCCTTCTTGGGAATAGGTTGGACATGAGCTAATTTCCAGGCTGTAGGGTAGATGTCAGTGGAGTAAGAGCATAAACAGGCAACATAGAATAGGAGTTAACTCTGGAACACAAATCTTCAGGACAATTGGAGGAATGCCATTAGGGTCAGAGGAATTTTTTGTATCTAATTTGGATAGGATTTTTCTGATAACTTCTTGGTGAAAGGTCAAAGGAGGCATTGAGTTTTGGGTGTTTGGAATGGTTGGGGGACATTTACCAAAATCATTTATGAAGTAATTTCAAGACTGGGCTTCTATATATGAGTTGCCTAGCCCTGAAATTACTCCAGGTGTGAACTTTGTTTGCTTACACTTGGATAAAGGATTAAACCAATAATCCTTTATTGGTTTAATAAAGTCTTCAGCATATATAATTTCTTGGTATCTTTAATTTATAGTATAACCAAGTGGAAACACTACCAACATCTATCTCTAATCCAGTTAATATTATGTGACCTTTTGGCTACTCATATATGGAAATATGACTTCTGCATTACTTCAACCTTTGTATCACCTCTATGTCTGGCTCCCACTGATGAGACCTCAATGAAGGTCGAAACTGGTCTGGGTAGTGACCCTTCCCATAATGCATAGCATTATGCATGTCCATACGGATATGTGCATTGCATTATGGGATACTGAGGCAAGTGATGTGAAGTCATTAGCTTCTATATACGAGTTGCCCAGTCTTGAAATTACTTCAGGTGCAACCTTTGTTTGCTTACTTGGATAAAGGATTAAACCAAGAATGTAATTTCTTGGTATCTTTAATTTATACATTTTTTTTTTTTGTATTATCTTCATGCTGACTTACTTGTGGGGAACTTTTTGATATACACACCTAGTCGTCGACTTACGACCACAAAAAAAAAAAAAAAAAAATTTATGAATAAATTAATAATAAATCAGGCAGCTGCTATGCGTACGATAACTATGGGATGCGATAGTTATCGTACGATAACTATCTCTCACATACACTCAGCCGCTTTCAAGCAATGTTGCGTGTGGTGTATTAATTAAAATGCTACTGAAATACTACCCATAAAATGTCTAGTAAAAGGAAAATACCTTCATCTACAGATACGCCAGCTAAGAAGTCAAGGAAAACTATTGATTTAGAGTGTAAAATGAAAGTTATTCAGAAGTATGAAGGCGGAAAGAAAGTGAATACGATAGCACGTGACTTGAAGTTATCACTTTCTATGGTATCGACGATACTTAAGGACAAAGAAAGAATTCGGAAAGCTATGAAAGGTTCTGCACCTATGAGGTCTACAATTTTAACCAAACAACGACAGGGACCCATCCATGAAATGGAGAAATTGCTGTTTATGTGGATGGAAGATTTAATACAGAAAAATTCACCCATGAGCCTTTGCACAGTGCAAGCGAAGGCTAAAAGTCTGTTTCAGAGTTTAAAATCACGTGCCGGAGACGATTACGCAGAAGATTTTCAGGCTGATACTGGATGGTTTAAGCGTTTTAAAAAAAGATTTGCTTTGCATAATGTATGTGTCATAGGAGAAGCAGGAAGTGCAGATAAAGATGAAGCCCAAAAATTCGTTGATAGTTTCGACTCTTTAATCAAAGAAGGTTATCTACCAGAACAATTTAACATAGGTGAAACCGGCTTGCAATGGAAATGCATGCCTAATCGGATTTACATACACCAAGAAGCAAAAAGGATGTCAGGATTCAAAGCTTATAAGGATCGGTTGACTTTATTGCTTGGTGGGAATGCCGCAGATTTTAAGCTGAAGCCTTTTCTCATTTATCGTTCAGAAAACCCTCATGCATTTAAGCACATCAACAAGCACACACTGCCCGTTTACTACTGTTGAAACCCTAAAGCTTGGATGACTCAAGCACTGTTTGAAGACTGGTTCATGAACTGCTTTATTCCCCAGGCTCGTAAATATTGTGCGGAGAGAGGTATCCCTTTCAAGATTTTATTAATTATGGACAATGCCCCTGGTCACCCTCCTCATGTGGACGACCTTCAACATGATGTTAGAGTGGTTTTTATGCCACCTAACACAACCACTCTCATTCAACCCATGTGATCCATTGGTTGAATGAGAGTGGTTCAGGGTGCTATTTCAGAATTCAAGGATCACTACCTCAGAACGACATTCGCACAAGCCATCGAAGCGATAGATTCTGATGCTGATTTATCTTTGCGAGACTCTTGGAAGCAGTACAACATTATTCAGTGTATCAAGAATATCGATGCACTGTTTGAAGACTGATTCATGAACTGCTTTATCCCCAGGCTCATGAATATTGTGCGGAAGAGGTATCCCTTTCAAGATTTTATTTAATCTTGAAAGATTACCACATATACCCTTTTCCCTGTAAGAAAAGGGTATATGTGGAACTACGGGGGGGGGGATTATGAAGAGCTCAGGAGGCAGCTTGCGGGTGGTAGCGTGGAATGAGGAGTTAGCTGGAAAACAGATCAATGCAGCTTGGGGAATTTTCAAAAACTATCTAGTAGATGCAATGTCTAAATGTATTCCAAGGGTGAGAAGGTTAAATTAGGTAGGTGTGAGATGGATGAATAAAGAGATTAAGCATGCGATACAGAGAAAAAGGACATTATGGAGGCAGCATAAGAGAAGTAACCAATTTCATGAGATCTACAAAGACCAGGCAAGGAGAGTGACTTAGTTGGTGTGAGTAGCTAAAGAGAGGTATGAACAGCAGTTAACTAATGAAGCCGAAAAGAATCCTAGGGAGTTCTTTCGATATGTAGCCAGCAAAAGAAAGAATGATTATGGAAGGATGACAATGATTGGAGAAAATGGTATAAAGAAAGCGGTTGCAGAATGTGTGGAGATACTTAATGAGCAGTTCATAAAGATCTTTCAATGTTGTGAATGTGACTTCATGGAGAGATTGAGAGCAGTTGATGATGGGAAGGAGAGACTGACTGTAGGTGAGCAAGAGGTGTTTAGGGAGATGAGTTAACTAGATGTAAATGAGGCTGTGGGACTTGATAATGTATCACCGCGTATTCTGAAAGACTGTGCCAGGGAGTTGACACCTGCCTTGATATATTTTTTTAATACGAGTCTCGCACTTGGTCAAGCACTATAGGAGTGGAAGGAGGGCAAGATTGTGCCACTTCATAAAGGAGGTGATCGAACTCAAGCATCAAACTATAGGCCTATCTGTGTGTGTCAGGTGTTTGGGTTAAGTTGTTGGAGAAGCTTGTGAGAACTAGGATCCAGAGTTGAGGTGACAACAATGGTATTATCTTTGATGGACAGCATGGATTTGCTAAAGGGAGGTCATGTTTTAGTAATCTACTTACTTATTACAATAAAGTGACTGCTTCCTCAGACATAGGAAAAGGATACATAGTAATATACTTGGATTTCACAAAGGCTTTTGATAGAGTACCTCATGATAAGTTGACAGTCAAACTAGAGCAGATGGGGTTGGATATTAGATTAGTGCATTGGATTGGAGACTGGCTATCTGATAGGTATCAACAAGTTGTGTATGGGAGAGTGATATCCAGGAAAAGGAAAGTCACTAGTGGAGTACCTCAGGGGTCTGTTTTAGGACCATTACTGTTTAACTTGTATAATAATGATATTGGCGACGATTTGGATGGAGATATTCAGTTGTTTGCAGATGATGCAAAGTTGGGACGAACCATAAAGAGTAGTGAAGATGTTGTGGCCTTACAAGAAGATTTGAATAAATTGAGTAATTGGGCACGGAAATGGGGATGTGAGTTCGATGTTGCAAAATGTAAGGTTTTAAAATTTGGAAAACAAAGATGCGATGCAGAATTTGTGCTTGGTGAGAATATATTTTTGGAGGTAGAGGAAATATCTTATTGATCTGGGGGGTGATAGTGGATAAGGATCTAAAATTTAGGGGACACATCGCCAAAATTGTGAAGACAACACAAAGACTTCTGGGAATGATGAGGAGGACACTGACTTGTAGAAGTAGGACGATTGTTGTTCCATTGTATAAGGCTTTGATTAGGCCACACATGGACTATTGTGCCCAGATTTGGTCACCTGGTTTTCAGAAGGATGAAGAGATGTTGGAAAGGGTCCAAAGGCGCCTGACTAAGGTAGTTTCTGACCTCTGGAATGTCGAGTATGAGGAAAGATTGAAAAGATGTAATTTGCAGAGTCTAGTGGAGAGATGGAAGAGGGGAGATATGATAGAGACCTACAAGTTGGTAAGGGGTTGTTATAGGATCAATGGTGGAGAAGTTCTACAGAGAATAGTGGGAGATCAGGGGAGAACCAGAGGTCATGCCTGGAAACTGTATAAAGAGGGTGTGAGTAGGGGAGTGAGAGGCAGGTTTTTTTCGTGCAGATTTGTGAATGATTGGAATGCCTTGACTGAGAATGTGGTGTCTGCAAGGAGTATCAATGTGTTTAAGACTTGGTATGATGAGATATGTGTGATAAAATTACCTCCCAGATAAGTCTTTGACTCCATGAGGTCTTGGGGTAATAATAATAATAATATTTCGACCGCATGGGAATGTGTAACAAAGAATTGTATGTCGGGAATTTGAAAAAGTGTCTAAAATGTTATGCTAATACATTTGAAGCATTCGAAAAAGGAAAGGAGAGGAACTGGAAGTGATTACAAAAAATCTTAAATTAGAATGTGAAATAGCAGACGTAGAGGAGTTGCTAGATTGTTAAATAAAAGAACTTTTAGATGAAGAGTTGATTGAATTGGAAACACAGAGAGTGTCAGAAGAAAAGCGAGAGGGAGAAGAGGAGCCAGAAAAGAAATTCACTGCAAAGAGTTTATCAGATTCTTTTTCGCAACTGAATAAAGCTCTCACCAGTTTCGAAGCAATGGACCCTAATGTCTAACAATTCACAAAGGTTGAATGTATCATTCAAGATGCTGTGCATTGTTATTGTGAGATATATGAAAGAAAAAAAAAATATTGCTGACAAATGACTAGATCGACTTACGACCTGTCAGCCAGAATGAAAGTCAGTCCTAAGTCAACGACCAAGTGTACTTTCTTATTTTCTATAACAGTGTTCAATATAGAGTTATGTTTCTATCCTTACGGAAAACTCCTGACTGAATCATTGAATGTTGTTTGCCATTTGAGCCTCCAAGGTTGTTTTAATTTTCATTTTTTCTACATTAACATTCTTATATATGAATCTACAGTTCACCTCTGAGGACAGTTCAACCTCGATTGTTTTTTAAACTTTCTTAATCCCAGGTACTCAAACTTGCTGACATCCTCAATTCTTTCTCCATTAAGGTACACTTGTTTCTCAAGAGCTTCTCTGTTTGTTTTTCCTTTGAGAACCATGATCTTTGTCTTGCTAGAATTGAGTTGAAGTCCTCTGTTATTACTGATCTTGTTAACTTTGTTAAGAATTAGTCCTAGTTCTTCCATGTCATTACAAAGGAATACTGTATCATCAGCATACCTCAGATTACTGATCAATCTACCTCCTATCCTAATTCCTGTCCTGAGCTCAGCAATGCTTCATGCATGATGTCCTCTGCATATATACTAAACAAGTGAGGAGAAAGTAAACATCCTTGTCTAACTCCTTTTCCAACTTGAAGCCAGTCAGTCAATCCAACACCTGTTCTTACTGTGGCTTCTTGTTCCTTATACAAGTTGGCTATCAACCTGCTTACATATTTTCTTTTCTTTTTCATATACCATTTATTTTTATTCTTCTCAAAACTAAACAGTGATTGCTTGGTGTTTCAAATATTTTTAATAATTTAGTATAGTGATGTTTTCTCCCTGGTGCAGGACACCAGAGTTACAAAGGATTTGAAATTGGAAGTGATCACTATTTAGTCTTAAGTAGGATAAAATTGAATTTCATATTGAAAATAATAACATAAAAAGGTTTTAAAGCAAATAAAAGTTGAACAGCTCTCAGATGTGAACTGCAGACTAAAATACACAAAGATTATTGAAGAAAAAATGAAAGAGTTTGAGAACAGGAATCAAACCTTGGAGATTCAGTGATAAGCCATGGAGGAAACCCTGATTGATTCAGCCAGAGAGTAATGTGGTCAGGTTGCCTGCAAGGATAGAAAAATCAGAACTCCATGGTGGACACAGGAAGTTAAAGTGGCAGTGAAGAAAAAGAAGAAAGCATATCGAAAGTTCCTGGCAAATAATTCAGCTTGTGCCCTTAGAGAATACAGAGACAAATGTAAGAAAGCTAAACAAAAGTCATGGGAGGACTTTGGCAAGAAAATAGAAAATAAATATCAAGAAGGTGGCAAAATATTCTTGAGTTTGTTGAAGAAGCTCAGAAATGGAGGGAAGAGTACTGTAAAAGGAATTAGATATGATAAAGGTGAAATTAAAACAGGAGAAAAAGATATCCTCGAAGTATGGAGTAATTACTCTGAAAAATTGCTAAATGAAACAAGCAGTAATGACTGCACAGTGGTAGAAAACAGTGACCAGGCATGCAGTCAAGAATACATATCCATACCTGAAGTAGAAAAAGCCATCAAAAGCCTGAAATGTGGAAAGGCAACAGGAGTAGATGATATTCGACCAGAAATGTTGAAGTATGGAGGTATAAAAGTCTTACAGCGGCTGCACTGCATAGTTCAGAAGGCCTGGACAGAGGGACGAATTCCTGATGATTGGAGTAGAGCTCTCATAGTACCCATATATAAAAAGGGAAATAAAACTGAGGGTAGAAAAGTATACCCTATGTGATCACAAAAGAAACGAAGATATTATGAAAGAATTAAACCAAGAACCAGTAATAGAAAAAATTAAAAAATATAAACATAAATGGATGGAGCACGTTCAAAGAATGAAAACAGAAAGATTACCAAAACAAGCCTTAAAGTACAAGCCATTAGGAATAAGAAAACCAGGACGTCCTCTTAAACGATTCAATGATGACTTCTAAGGCTATGCTAGGCCTAAATCCTTGATACGCATGATGATGATGATGAATAAAACAATGTGAGAATTACAGAGGTATTTCTCTACTGAGTGTTCCTGGTAAGATTTATGCAAGTATACTTGAGAAACGGTTGAGAAGAATTGTGAAAAAAAAGCTTGGTGAAAAACAAGCTGGATTCAGACGAAATAGAGGCTGTCAGGATCAGATCTTCACTTTACGACAAATAGTGGAGAAATCATGGGAGTATAACAAAGATCTGTATTAAAGTTTTGTCGATCTGGAAAAGGCATATATGACAAGGTGCCAATAGAGAAGCTATTCAATACGTCAGTGGGGCATTATATCAAGAAATACTTAGTCTTTATTTGAGTTATAAGTCAGCAGTTAGAATTGAAGGAAGCATAGATAGATGGTTTAATATTAAATCTGGTGTGAGACAAGAATGTACATTATCTCCTCTGTTATTCATTATCTATATGGATCACATTATGAAGGAAAGTGGTATTAAACATGACATCAAAATTGGAGATGTTAATGTCAGCTCTTTGCTTTATGCGGATAATGTTATACTTCTAAATAAATCCGATACAAGTCTGCAAGATACCCTGACTAAATTGAATAACTGTTGTAATAGATATGGTATGAAGGTCAGCAATAAAAAGACAAAGACTATGCAAATAGGCAGAATCGTTGAAAATGTCTACTGCATTGTGAATGGAGAACCTGTGGAACAAGTAAAACATTTCAGCTACTTAGGCACGATTTTTAGTGAAGATGGCAAATTAAATGTGGAAATAGATAACAGAATCAACAAAACTCCAAGTCAATTAACTGAATTCATATGGAATAAGAAAGAAATTAGTCGGAACACTAAATTAGCTGCATAGAAGATAATGTTCAAACCAGTTTTAACTTATGGATCTGAGAGCTGGATCAGAAGTAAAACACTTGACCAAAGACTAGAAACCGCAGATATGAGAGTCCTGAGAAAGATAAGAAGCGTGAACAGATGGCATCAATGGCAATATCATATTAAAAATGAGGATATTAGGAAAAAACTTGACATTGTCAGCATCCAGGAATGCATTAGCAGAGCTAATCTCAGTTGGTATGGTCACTTAAACAGAATGGGCGAGGAAAGATTAGCAAAACAAGTGTTCTCTGCCAGGTTGGCAGCAAAACGACCCAGAGGAAGGCCAAGATATAGGTGGTCTGATATGGTAAAAAGTGCCTTAGAAGATAGAAATATAAGATCTGATAATGTTGCAGTCTTGACAAGTAACAGACTGATTTGGAGGAAAATTGTAGATAGGAAGTTAGTAATGATGTAAATTTTTCATGTAGTACTATCATATCCTGTACATCCCTTGAGGGTACATGGCAAGAATTTGATGAGGATGATGATTGTAACCTGAACCATTGTGAATAATATCTGCTAATGAGGCTTTTGTATTTCTTGTGTGTTTCTTCCATGTGAATTTATGCATATCTTTTTGTTGGAACATGGTGTTAGTTGGAGTGTAGTGTTTGCAGTTATACACTTTTGTAAAAGTGCATTTATGACCTATTGTTAATTGTCAAAGTTTATCCATAGTTTTGCTGAGTATATCTAAACACTGACTGGCTTGCCATTCTTCAGTGGGATGAGAACCATTGCAATTTCAGTGCTTCCAAAACACAGTTGTGTCTTACTTATCATACGAAATTTCTAACTTCACTTCTCCTTATTCATGATAATTATCAGATATCTCCCTTGAACATCAGATTTTTTGACTGATTACTGACGCTATAGATCTTTTCTGGTACAAACACATCTCCCCAGTCTTCAGCATCCAAAAAACGTAAAACTCAAAAGGCCATTTTTCAACTCCTAATACTGTATAAGTCCCAGATTCTCCCCTCTCCCTCCCTACACTCACACACAGATTCACTCTAGTTACTTTTTCTCATAGATGTCCTGTTTCTGCATTATAGTTATTTTCTTGAGAGTGCTACTTCAGTGAACTGGTCATCATTCCTCCACTTTCTTTTGAGCATTTTTTTTAAATACTGAGGGGCTTCAGACCTATCAAACTAGTTTGTAAGTTTGAAGACTATCTAGGTTAGAGTTTGAGATAAGAGTTTAATTACCACTGCATTATCTTACATTTATCTTTAAAATACTTTTTTCTCTTTTTACAAAAAGATATCTTATTTTCTTGTAGGTGAACAACTAGTGTGTGAAACAATTAGACAAATTATGGCTGCTAGAGCAATTCATAATGTTTTCAGAATGTCAGAATCCCATATGATGATTACCCATCAGATCCTCAAGTAGGTATTTGTGCGTATAGCTTATCTGTGTCTGATGTACTTTTGAAATGCTGGCGAAATCCAAATTATGTATTAAAATTTCACCTCACCTTTTTTCCCTGCTTTATTCATGCTTAATATAAGCCATTTCTGAAAGCAAAATAAATCGTATTGATTTTATCAATTGAAATTGTGTGAATGAATTCAAGAATAAATATAATAGCTGTTGTGTGTAGTATGTGGCTTCCCTCAATGAGTCTCTGATTCCCTGGAGGTCTCTCTTAATAATAATAATAATAAAATTATCTGAATTAACTTTATGTCAGAGAATTAACACTCTGATTTTATCAGAGTATAATAAATTTAGTTTAATCCTTTATCCAAGTGTGAGCAAACAAAGTTTGCACCTGAAAGTATCTTCAGGACTGGGGTAAGGTGGTACAACACCAGGGAAACTCGTTGCAAAGGTGGAGCAAGTTACCAACACTCCTGTCTCAGTATCTCCTATAATGCAAAACACATCTCCTTGCAGATATGTCTAATGTTATGCATTAAGGCAAGGGCCACTACCCAGACTAGTTTCAACCTTTATTGATGTCTCTTCAGTGGGAGCCAGGCCCAAGTTGAAATACTAGGCAGAAGCATTAGCAGGTCATCTCTACCTATAGGAGTTGCCAAATGGTGTGCCACCCTTTTTTAATAAATTACTCTGGATTTAGAGAATTTTTTCAGAGTTTTCAGATGTTTTCAGAGAATTTATCAGAGTGTTAATTCTCTGACATAAAGTTAAAATATAAGACAAAAGGATTTTATACACTTATTTGTGCACTTGAATTTAATATGTTCTAAGCCATTTTTCATATTATCAGTTGTTTAAAAATGTGCCATGAGGGTGCTTATCAGAAATTTAATGATGATAATTTTTGTGAATTCTGTTTTTTTTTTCCAGGTGACTGAGCTGTTAGCTTGTACAGGCATAATTTATATTCATTGAGTATTATAGTATATTATTATAATTATGCATTAAATACTTAATGCATAATTATTAATTTTTATTAATTTTCAGGCATTCTTTACCAGAGTAAAATACGTTGTGTCCATTTTTTTCTGGTCTTTTGTTGTAATCATAACTGTGATATCGTTTCAACTTTTATAAGGGTTTTCAATGGAAGGTGGGATAGAGTGAAATAGTCTCATCTCATCTTGATTGATTGAATGGATAGCACCTCCATTCTCCTCTTCAACTAATAGGCTATGGATTCAAATCCCTACATAGATATGACTGTTCTTCAGTTGGTAGATGAATTTCATCACTCAGCATGAGACCATTACCTTCCTTTTTTTGGTGGTCTGTAGTGGCTTAGGAAAAAAAGTTCCATGTTTTTATGGTTCAAGGTGCTAATTATCTAACTCGTAGCTCATCTACAGTACTACTGTATGATAGGTTTACATTTTTAACAGGTGAGAGTTATTGCAACATTTGTGTAATGTTGCAATAACTGAGGTTGATTTTATTATGTATTACTATGTAGCAACTATCTCCAGTTGCACGACCAAGCGGGCAGAGATACTGAAACATTTGCATCACTAATGACTTTACACAAATTGTTTGCCTGCCTACCAGATAACCCTAACCACTCCACAAACAATCCTAGATCATTCCCCCCCCCCCTCCAAGTAATTCAAACCACAATCTATTGCTTGTCTCCTCTCCCAGGAAACAATGCTCACAGAGCCATCCGAAACAAGATTAGTCTGTCATTATAACCTATTGTTTTTGGTCTTCCACCTCATACATATGCACGGAACATGTTATGGAAGTAATCCTTACTGGCATGGAAAAATACACATGCTCACATTACTCTGAACTACTGTCTCCTACATAGGCCTTGGTTCTTCAAAAAGTATGCCAATGCTGTAAAAGCAAAAAATCAAGCATACCACAACTCGCTTTCATCAAGAACTCCATCCTCTTTAGTGCTTATACTCAAGCCCAAAACAGCTGCAAGAAAATATCAATGCTTAAAAACAGTTTGAAAGAGGAAAAAGCAGGAACCTGCATCTTGTCCAAATGGCAGCCAAACTTTTTTGTCTCTCACCAAAGCAGTTGATTGTAAATTTTTCTCACCACCACTACTCCCATTCCTCTCCACACCCAGATGGCACTATTGCATCATCACTAACAGAAAAATCTGATCTCCTAGCTTTATACTTTGCCTCCAATGCACACATAACTGATCGTGGTAAATGCCCCCCCCCCCCCCACCATTCCAGATGCACAATACTCAGTGCCTTCTCTGTCCTTTTACCAGAAGGACATCAGAAGAATATCATCCAAATTAGACACTAAAAAGTCTCCTGGCCCTGAAGGTTTGTGCAACAGAACTAACTCCTGTTGTATATCATCTGTTTATGCTCTCTTACTCCACTGGTATTTATCCAATAGTGTGAAAATTGGTCTATGTTGAACCCATTTTCAAGAAGGGTAGCAGATTACTACCAACAAACTATTTCCCAGTCTCTCTCTTTCTCACCTCAGTTCTCTAAAGTAATGGAGAGAGCCATCAATACCTAACTAGATGACTAAATGATAATAAATGACTATATCAGTATGGATTCTGCTGTTGATGATGAATTTCAGAGCACTGACATGTGTCAACCATCTCTGGACAAACACCATGGAGGTTTGGCAAATCTCGAGTAGTTGCACTTTATCTCCTAAGCTTTTGACTAGGTCTGGCACAAAGCTCTCATCATTTGGTCTGTCTCGCAACTTCTGCAATTGGATCGCCAGCTTTCTAACTCAGTGCACACTTTGTGTGATGGCAGATGATTTCTTATCCTCTCACTATTCAGCTGACATGAGTTCAACTAGGTTCTGTTCTCTCACCAACCCTCTTCCTCTCTATAATCAACAATCTACTGCAGTTGACCACAAATCTGATACACAGTTTTACAGATGACAGCACATTGCACCCCTCCCTTTCATTTGACAAACTTTACACTACATGAATCACCTTGCAGAACATCATCCTCCACTGCTCGCATCTCTGATCTTCAATCCATCCTCTAATGAGGTTCATGTAACCTCATCAATTTCATTGCTGGCAAAACCAAGTTCTGCCTTATTTCCCACACGCACAAAAAAAAAAAAAAAAAAAAAAAAATACCTTCCAGTATTAACTTTGACAACATTCAAATCTCTAAGCAAGATGAGATTGCTTTTCTTGGAATCACCTTCACAACAAGTCTTTTCTGGCATAAACACATTACATAAACCATTGCTTTCTCATATTCCAAAAAACATGGATTTCTCTTTTGCTCAAGGTATTATGTTACCTATAAACAGCAGTTAATCTCATATGAGAGTGGTCTGAAAAGTTCTTGGCCTCGATCATAGATGGCAACACTATCGGCAAGAGATTTTTTTTCTAAGTAGGTACATCTGTCATAAGCATCCATGTGAAATTGCAAGCCATTCTATCAAGTAGTTTGTTTTATACAACTGTCTGAAGCAAAAGTGTTATCTGTATCCCTTGAAATGGATAAAATTGAGTATCGTGCAATTATAAACTTCTTTGTAAAAGAAGGTTTAACGCCAAAAGAAATTCATTGGAAATTCATAAAATTTCTGGGCATTCTTCTCCTTTGTTTTCGACAATTAAGAAATGGGCTGCCGAGTTTAAACTTGGCCATACCAGCCTTGAAGATGATCCACATGAAGGATGACCGGCGAGTCAAAGTGCATGAAATTGCTGAGACTATAGGCATTCTAAAAGAACGTGTAGGATATATTTTGCTTGAAGAATTGCAAATGAAAAACTTTGTGCAAGATGGGTGCAGCGTTTGCTCACAGCAGATCAAAAACGCACTTGCATGAAAATCTCTGAACAGTGCTTGGAGCGTTTTAACAAGAATAAAACTAATTTTGTGCATCAATTTATTACTATGAATGAGACTTGGATTCACCATTACACACCAGAATCCAAACAGCAGTCAACACAGTGGAAAGAAGCCGGTTGTTCAGTGCCAAAGAAGACAAAGTCAGTTCCATCAGCAGGAAAGGTCATGGCATCGGTGTTTTGGGATGCTAAAGGCATTTTGTTTATTAATTATCTTGAAAAGGGTAAAACAATAACCGAGGAATATTATTCCGATCTCTCAACCAGGATAGACGAAAACATTGAGAAAAGACCTGGTTTGCAGAAGAACAAAATCTTTCATTAGGACAATGCACCTGCCCACAAAGGTGTTTTGGCAATGGGAAAATTAAGAGATCTGTACTATGAATTGTTGGAACATCCACCCTATTCCCCAGATTTGGCTCCCTCTGACTTCTATGTCCTCCCAAAACTAAAACTCTTCCTCGCTGGTCAACATTTTTCTTTGAATCAAGAGGTGATTGCAGCTGCAGAGGGTATTTTGCAGATTTTAATGAGAACCACTATAGAGATGGAATAATGGCACTAGAGCATCCCTAAAATAAATGTATTAGTCTTAAGGGAGATTATGTTGAAAAATAAAAATAATTTTGAAATTATAAATTCATTTTTTCATTGTTAGGCCAAGAACTTTTCAGACCACCCTCATGCAAATCACTAATCCACCCAGCTATTGAATATTGTTCTCACATTTGGCATGCATCCTGCTTATGTAGGATGCTTGAAATTGGCAACCAAATTATTATTATTATCCTAAGATAATAATGATCCCCCCACCCCCATGGAATCAAAGATGGGAGCTCCCTTTGTCACACATACAGCTCATCATGCCATACCTTAAATACTTTCAAATTCTCTGCAGATAACACACTCTCAGTCAGTGCATTTCAATCATTGACAACTCTCCATCCAATAAACCTGCATCTCACTTCCTTGCTCACATCCTCCTTATACACTGTCCAACCATGACCCCTTGTTCGCTCCACAACTTCCACCATTTTATGAAAAACCTCTTCAATGCTAATCGTATAACAAATCTTTATCAACTAGTATGTCTCTATCATATCAAATCCATCTGTTCCCCCACCCCTGCATCCCATTCCTTTCTTTTCCACACACACAACACACACACATTCACTTCCTCTTGGAGCATCAACCTTTCTCACACTGTTTTTCCCTGTTTACCCTGAGTCCCCCTGTTTTTCTTACACACATTCTTTCATTCTCTATACTCATGCTACTAATTTATTCATTCATAAACACCACTTCAGTCCCTCTTTCCATACTGTTCTGCTCTTTCACATCGCTTCTTAATTGCCCAGATTCATTCTCTGCATTCATTATTCTCCCTTCCAACTCCAAATGACTTGCAACAAAGCCATTCAAATGTGGTTCATCACTCTTTTACAATTCAGTTTGCCTTCCAACTGATTCCACACATTAACAAAACGAACTCCTTTCTCTTTACATGTTTCTGCTAACATGCCATTCATAATTCTTGCTCTCTGCTTCATCTCATCACTGTCATATTGTACCTGGGCAATGCACTGAATGTATTCCCTATCACACAATTATCTTTTATCCTGATACCTTTCCTATCACGCTATTATCTTTTATCCTTCTCAGCAATCTCCTGATATTCAGGCTTACATTCTCCTTGTTCACAGTCAAGTCATTTGTCCCTCCTACCAACTGTTTGTTTGCTTAGTTCTCATATCCAATGCCTCCGTCATTGTTAATTTTACCTACTGGAAAACAGTACTTGTGCATCTTCTCACCACCACCTGTTTGATAATTCAATTCTCATACAGCACCACTTGTGAGTCTTTGTTACCTCTTTCATACCAATATCATTCATTTCCATCTTCACTCTAACACCTTGTTCCCTGCTCTGATTTAAACAAGCCTTGTGGTCTATCAGAATATCACACTGCCTGCACACTCACTCCTGTCTCTTATTCATCCTTTTCATATAAACATCCACAATGTCATCCCATACATACAAATGACAATGATGAAACTATACTATTCTTGAAAAATCTACACCATCCACTTTGTCTCTTATGCTGACCTCCTCAATGAGTTACCTTTCACCGCCATTTTATACCAGAGCACTAAAAAGAAACAATGAATTTAAAATAATACTGCCCAAGAAATTTAACCAAATACTACATTCCACACTCAAATATCATATAGTAACACTCGAGCTAAAAATCTGATAATATCATCGCCTAATGAATATAAAATTAGCTTATCTTGTTGCAGCTCACATGATGACCAACGTTTAACATACCTTGCGTCTAGCTTTTTTGGAACAATGATTATATGCAAAATTAACAATGTTGCACATACACAGTTTCTAATTAAATAAGTAGACTTCTCTGACAATCCTGAAGAAATACACTAGAAATTACCAAAGGTAATGACACAAATTTCAGTGTCTTATTTCTTCAGTGCTTCTCTGCTCTGGATGAGGAACAAGTTAAAAGTTTGTTTGGTATAAATGAAACATGGAGCTTATTTGTTGAATGGTAAGTTTTAATCTCTACTAGTTTCATCTGCATTATATTTGTTGAATGGTAAGTTTTAATCTCTACTAGTTGCATCTGCATTATATTTGTTGAATGGTAAGTTTTAATCTCTACTAGTTTCATGTGCATTAAATACATTCTGTAGGAGGGATGAAATAAATTAAACTGATATTGTGTTGACTGTGTTTTTCAATTAAAAGTATCAGTAATATATATATAGTATTCAGAATAAATTAACAGTGTTGAAGATATTCACATTATATTATGCATCAGGTTTTTGATGCAACAACAAAAATACACCCAAAATTTTTGATGGTTTTGATGAAAAAAACAAAAATACACCCCAAAAATCTTGAAAAAACAATTCCATACACAGTTTATTAGATTACTTAAGGAATTTTTTATGTACAAACGATATAAATTAAAATTAAACTTTAATCTATATTCCAATATTTCGACAACGTCACGTTGCCATTTTCACAGGAACTTAAAATAAAGACACATGCACGCAAGCACTACACACAGTAACTTAGTACGAAGCATGAAGCTGTTGTTTCTCCTAAAAGTCCTGATGGTTCCCCCTAGCGGGCAATGTACGTATTCTCGGGCTGAAGGTCTTCTGATGTAAGTCTCCCAAATTTGGGGCAGTCTCATGTAACCAAATTTGTTGAGGTTACATGAGACTGCCCCAAACATGTTTCTTAGGGCTGAGGCTGATCCCATGAATAGCCTTTCAAATTTGATTTTACTACAGTGTATTACTGTGGCTTGCTTCCACCGTATTCTGTGACGAGTATCCAGAGCATGGTCTGCAAGACCAGAGTGGCTGTACTGGTGAAAACGGATGTAGTCCTTGTGTTCTGAAATTCTGATATTTGCTGTCCTGCCTATTTGGCCAAAGTAGGACAGCTGCAACCACCTCCCTTAGACCTACCTGGTATATACCAGGTAGGTCTAAGGGAGGTCTTTAGTGGAGCGGACAAGGACGCCAATTTTTTATATGGTCTGTAACAAGAGGTCAAGTTATGTTTCCTCGGATGTAGGGAATGTTGATGGATTTAGAATAATCCATGTTGTGAAGGGGAGAAGGGGTTGTGGTTAACTGGTGTCAATATTTTTTTGGGGGGTAGCCATTGGCTGAGAAAGTGTTGAGGATGTGGTTTAGTTCCGTGGTTAGAGCATTGTGATTTGAACAGATAAGTTCAAATCTACACAGCAGGGTCGTAATAACTCCATATTGTTGTGAGGGGGGGGGGGGAATTGTTGGTGAATGTATCTGCCTGTATAGGTGGGTTTTCTATAAACTGAGAAAACAAAGGTTCCATTAGGCTGGCAGGTGACTAGTGTGTCTAAGAAAGGGAGGCTGTTATTTTTCTCCTTTTCCAGGGTGAACTTGATTCTGGGATATTGGTTGTTTAGGTGTGTTAGGAAGGAGAGGAGTGAATCAGAGCCATGTGGCCAAATAGCGAACACATCATCAATGTGGCGAAGCCATATGGTTGGTTTCTGTGGGGCAGAGTTTAAGGCTTTCTCTTCAAAAGTCTCCATAAAAAAGTTGGCCAACGGTGGGGAGAGTGGTGAATCCATGGCTGTCCCCTCTATTTGTTTGTAGAATTTTCCTTGCCAAACGAAATAGCCCGAGTTCATAGTGAACTGAAATAGGGCTGAGATATCAGGAGGAAATTTAGGTTGGATTAGCTCTAAGGTTTAGCTCTAAGGATTAGCTCTAAAGTTTCTTTGAGTGGGACATTTGTGAATAAGGAGGTGACGTCAAAACTGACCATTATGTCAGTATGTTGGAGTGTAAGGTTTTCTATGCTGGCTTTGAAATTGGCTGAGTTTTTTATGTGTGATGGCATGTTGTCAGTATAGTGTGTGAGAGCTTTGGCCAAATGTTTAGCTAATTTGTATGTGGGGGAATCAATGCCATCCATTATGGGACGTAATGGCACATTTTCTTTAAGTATTTTTGGAATTCCATATATACATGGTGGGGAAATGGAGTTAAACAGTTTTAATTTGTTAGTGACTTCTAAAGGCCACGAAGTGACCTTCTTAAGGAGTTAGTGGAGTTTTCTAATTTGTGAGTTGGTGGGATTGTACTGAATAGGGAAGTAAGTAGCCCGATCTAATAATAGAGCTTTAAGCTTACCTGTGTAGTCCATTTGGTTAAGTACTACTGTGCCGTTACCTTTATCCGCTTTGGTGATTATTATTTTTTTTGTTTTTCTTTAATTCCTGCAGCGATTTATATTCCTTATTGGATATGTTGGTTTTTGGTGGTCTAGCTTTGGTGAGAACACAAGCTACATCCAGTAGCTTGTGTTTCTAATATTGTTGGCCACGTGGTTTGGAAGGTGGCGGATTCCGCGTTCAATTTCGATCATTATATACTCAGCCGGTAATTTTCTGGGAGCAATGGCGAAGTTGTGGTCACATGAGAGAGCAAAGCACACAACGCTCTCTCACGTGAGAGAGAGCGTTGTGTGCTTCAGGCTTCAAATTAACTGAAGGAAGGTTGACCACAGTGTCAGTAAGAAGTTTTGGTTCAGAGGTTGAGTTCTTTTTTAATTTCTCAAACTTCTTGATATGTTGACTTTGTACTTTTTTAAATTAAGCATAAAAAACTTATTGTTTAATACTGACCATATATAAATATTTTAACATTCTTTGCCTACCAGTTTCGCTAGCAAATTGTCTAGCTTTTTCAAGGCGTTGACGGAAAAGTATAAAAAATACTAGTAAATGCAAATTGAAAGGAACATAAAAATCTTGTAAACACTCTAGTAGCTAAGGTTGCACATTTGCGTGACAGAGGCTGAGTGGACTTATTGTTCTTAATCATTATCACTCATGCGTGTTTGTTGTAAACGCATAATGTGATTACTAGCTAGCTGTAGTTCAGATGGATTTAGAGAGAGGATGAGGTTTTTCCATGAATTGTTAAGAATAGTACCCTGGTTTCTGTTGAGGTTTCTGCCAGTTTTTAAACACTACTGCGGCTTCCTTGAATAAACAATGTCTATAATCGTCGTCTAAATATGGCATGGAGTTATTTTGCCACTCTATCGTGTGGTTAGATGTACAGAAATGATGTGCTCAGCTGGAAGAAATACTTCTGTTGTGGTTTACATCACCAACGTGCTCTCTCTGTCTGATCTCCAAACTCTGTGAAGTTTGTTCGATGTAGGCGAGACCACAGGAGCAAGGAATGTAATATACTCCTGGATGTTTGTAGAATGGCACCTTGTCTTTTGGTGATCCTAAAAAATGTTTGATGCTGGTGGTTGGTTTGAAGATCACTCTGATGTTGTGGGCTTTTAGTATTCTGGCTATTTGATAAGAAATTGACTTGATGAAGGGAATCACTACAGTAGAAATGTGCTGGGAGTTTGGTTCTTCTTGTTTGGGGTCGTCACCGTATACATATTTTTTGATGATTTTCGGAGGGTATCCATTTTGTGATAATGTTTTGGCTATTAGTGAGATTTCAGTCTGTGTATCCTCCTCTTCTGATATAAACTTACATGCTCTGTTTTTCAACATATGGATAATGCTTAGTTTGTGTGTCTTGTGATGAATATGGAGTTATTAAGACACTACACAACAGGGCTAAACTTATCTGTTCAAATGACAATGCCCTAACTAAACCACATCCTCAACACTTTCTCAGCCAATGGCTACCCCCCCCCCAAAAAAAAAAAAATCCAAAAAATATTGACACCAGGGCAGAGGAGTAACCACAACCTGCCCCCTCCTCCCCCTCACAACAAGGATTATTCTAAATCCATCACCCTACATCCGAGGCACCTCAGAAAAAATTACCAAAATCCTAAAAAAACGTAACTTGACTTCTTGTTACAGACCATATAAAAAATTGGCATCCCTTATCTGCTCCACTAAAGACCAACCACCTCCCTGGTGTATACCAGGTCCCTTGCAGCTGTAAGCTGTCCTACTTTGGCCAAACAGGCAGGACAGCAAATATCAGAATTTCAGAACACAAGGACTACATCCGTTTTCACCAGTACAGCCACTCTGGTCTTTTGATCCTCAGTTACTGTGTGTAGTGCCTGCATGCATGCGTCTTTATTTTAAGTTCCTTTGAAAATGACAACATGACGTTTCTGAAATATTGGAACATAGATTAAAGTTTAATTTTAATTTATATCATTTGTACATTGTAAATTCCTTAAGTAATCTAATAAGGATGTATAATTAACGTCTAAGCCCTTTCTACGAGAATTCCATACAAAAGAAATTACTTTCACATTCTCTACCACCCTTGAATCCATCAAATCCTTTATTCTTTATTTGAACCTCAGCTGGCATCCCCTACAGCTACTGCAGTTCACCTTAGCTGCCCTGACTACATTCTGTATCAGGGGCTGCTCGTGCATAGGCACTGCAGAACTGCAGCACCCCCAATTTTTCTCATATATATAAATATATTTATTAATTTATTTATATTTGCTTATAATATTTAATTTTTTCATCAACAATCCTATACAATTCTCTTATTTTGTATAAAAAAATAATAAAAATCCATCTTGTAGCACTTAGGAAGGCGAAGGATGCTAGCAGCACTGTTTACTACAGTGTCATATTGTTATGCGCATAAACATATGCACGTCATAGTGAGATGCGAGCTATTAGCGCAATGCGGCAATGTCCGTCGTGCAGTTCCACTGTTGTTTATACGCAGTTCGCGCAAGTAGTAGAGTGTTCGTAGTGCTTATTGTGTTTACTCCGTCTCTTTAAATATTTGGACATTACAATTAAAGAGATAACATTTGTTATAGTTTTTATTTTAGAACATTATTGGGGTTATGATAATGGATTTTATTTTTAAGTAATTTTGAATTATACTAACTGTATAATTTTATCGATAATAAACAATATTTTTTCATGAAACAAAACAAGAAGAATATATTTTAAGTAATTTTGAATTATAGCAAACTAATTTTATCGATAATAAACAATATTTTTTCATGTTTAATTTTTTTTTTACATTTTTACCATAATTTTGATATTTTATCCAAACACATATACACTGTTTTTACAATGTGTATGTATATTTCGAAAGTTGCAGCACCCTCGTGATTTCAATCCACGAGCTGCCACTGTTCTGTATACAACTATTGCTGGAGTACCACAAGGCACCATATAAGCAACTCTAGCTACTCTCTAGCAGTCCACTCCAGCCAATCCAGTACAGAGTTTTGCTGATGACAGCATACTCCACTCCTCCTTTCCATATGACAAACCTTGTAAAGTACAAATCACCACAACTTGCAGAACTCTAACCTCTACTACCTTAAAAATGGGGTTTGGATAACCTTATGAATTAAAGTTGCCAGGAAATTATATTCTTGGTTTCATCCTTTATCCAAGTGTAAGCAAACAAAATTTGCGCATGAAGTAACTTCATGACAGGGCAACTCGTATATAGAGGCTAATGACTTCACATCAATTGCCTTAGTATCCCATAATGCAAAGCAGATATCCTTACAGACATATAATGCTATGCATTATGGGAAGGGTCACTACCCAGACCAGTTTTGACCTTTATTGAGGTCTCATCAGTGGGAGCCAGACCCAGAAGTGATACCAAGGTTGAAGTAATGCAGAAGTCATATTTCCATATACAAGTAGCGAAATGGTGTTGCACCTTATTATTAAAATCTCTGGATTAGAGATAGTTGTTGAAAGTTTTTAATGTGCAAATTTTGTTTGCTTACACTTGGATAAAGGATGAAATCAAGAATATAATTTCTTGGCATCTTTAATTTATAATATAACCAACTGGAAAAACTTGTGACATCTGTCTCTAATCCTTTGGATAACCTTGTGAAGTTCAGTGCTAGCAAAATGCAGCTCTGCATTATTTCCCACAAAAAAGGAACCCTTTTCTTTCTGTCTTACCCTTGATAATACTCAAGGGCTTTATCACAAACAAAGATATGTTTGTGCCAAGAAAGCACAAACAAAAATATGTTTGTGCTTTCCAAAAACATATCCAAACATATCACGAATGTTGCTTCCTCTGCATCCAAAAAAATTAAGTTTTCTCTTTTGTTTGAGGCATTACTTTAACTCTAAACACTCATAGTCCTATAAAAATCACAAATCTGTCTACCCATTGAATTAGTGCTCTCTCATCTGGGGTAGTGCCCCTAAGAGCTCCCTAAAAATACTGGACTCTATATAGAAAAGGGAGGTCAGATTGATCGATGCCACCTCTCTCACTAATCAGTCCATTTTCACACAGTTGTTGCATTTCCACATCCTGCATCTTCAGTAATTACTTCACTGGCATCCTGTTCATCAAAATTGGCATCAATGAATCCCCTACCGTATGTCAAATCCATCCAAATGCGTACAGCAGCCAATCAACAATTCAAATCCACAGAAAAAATTTCTTCTCCTCTTCATTCATCCCCTCCACTGCTGTCCTCTGGAATAGTCTGCCATTTCATGTGTTTCCCAAAGAATACAATCCACAATACCAGTGTACTATAGATTCAATCCACCTTTAATAGATGGGTTCTCCATAATAATAAAAAAATAAAATTAAAAAAACCTTGAGAATTGGAAATAAACCAAGATTCAAAATAAACTTTACTGGACCCATTTCTATATGAACCATAAAACAATGTATGGACTAGTAATTATCTACAATAAACTTCACACTTATCTCTTTTTTAAAGGATTTTCTCTGCTTTTCATTTTTCTGTTCAGGCTTCATTTATTGATGACAAAAAAAAATCTTAATTCTTTCACTGTTTTTTGCTCCTTCTGAACAGCTGATCCTTAGCAACGTCCATTAATGTTCTTTTTATTAAACGAAGTTACTTTGCTATATTTCTGATTATGCTCAGAAATATTGCAAAGTAATTTCTGTTTGATCCGTCATTGTGAGCTACCATTACTTGTTTCAGCACTTTGCTTGAAATGCCAACAGTTATTTTTCATAGTGCAGGGTAGTTATTTATAATATCATTATGAAACAATTAGAATTTATAACATTTTTTGTCTTATTCCTGAAATGTGATTTACAGCAGTAACTTTGGCTTCTTTTGTAAGTGGCATATAGTAAAATTTGACAAATCATACATTTATTTACTAAACTTCTCATCTTAATAATTTCTGTAAATATTAATAATTTTGAATTAATATCAAATTAATAATTTCATTTATACCTAAGCAAGATTTCAGTAGCCAAAATTAAAACATCTCACAATGTCTACCTTGCAACATGTGAAAAGAAGTAGATGTTTAACCGCAACTTTACAAAATAATATATTATTTACTACTTACCTTTAAATTCAGTTAATTTGTTTTGTTTTAATTTGTGGGATATCTAAATTTTAGTTTTGGGGCAAAGTTCACATTAGCAGCAATAGTGAGGTAGTAGAAAAAAAAAAGATAAGTTTTGATATAAATTAAAATTTTTATTTTAAATTTAGATTTAGTTTTGCATAGTTTGATCATAATTGAGTGTGGATAGTTTATATTTTGAGTTTAATGTATTTTTTATAGTATATCTTGTCAGTATCTATTGTACTGTGTTTTCCATAATGGTGGCTGCTAGAAGACAGTTTCCTGATACTTTATTGTCCAGCACACCACCATTTAAAGATTACATTTTGCATGGAATCCTTCAAGATTTTGTAGCATGCAGTGCTTGCAGCATGTTTACATCCCAGCAGTAGAATGTGTCAGGTGAGAGATAGGGTTCGCATGTCTGCTTAAAATGTAGATTGATATAAATTATTACAATTTTTATTTTAAATTTAGATGGAGTTCTAAATTTAAAAGAACTGGGTGATGTTGATATAAGCATCTTTGGATTCAGTAGCAGTGCATTAGAAATGAGTGAGTGCCAGTAGAGAGAGAGAGAGGGAGAGAGATGAGTAGCTTGTGTGAAGATAAAGGAGGCAAGTGTGACATGGAGATGGATATAACATTAGGAAGTGTAGAAGATTTGGATGATAGTGTTGATTATGTAGGTGTCAAGGTGTATAGTCAAGCAAAGGTAGGGTGCTTGGAGAAAGAGATAAAGATACTGAGAGAAGAAGTGGAAGACATGGAAAATGAGTTGAGAGAAGATTATAGGAAGATATTAGAAGATCTACAATGCTAATTGACATGAGACAGACAAGATTAGGAGTGAGAAGAGTTATGGGAATGATAGAACGAGAGAGAGAATGAAAGAACCAAGAAAGGAGAGGTAATGAGAGGAAGTCATAAGTGTTGAGGGGAGGGGGTTATGAAGGTGAACAAGGAATGAATAGATCAGTGAGAAATGTGATGTTTGTAGGTTCAATGGTTTATGATGTTCAAAATAGAATGATAGAGAATTACTTTCCTTGGAGAACGATAGCAAGTGTGACTATGGCAACTGAACAGGATCACTATTTGGATGAGATGATAGTGATGACAAATATGAATAACTTGAGAGGTAGCATGAGTGAAGCAGCAAGAGATCTGAGGTTAATGTTGCAGGTGATATAGCAGAAGAGTGTGAGAGGGAAGGTAGTGAACCTGTTTTCCATATATGGTAATGCAGAGTTGATTACTAGTAAAGAAGGGAAGGAAAGAAAGGCAGAATTATGTGGATGCCTGGGGAACATTTAATTGATGGAAAAGAGCAGTATGCAAGAGATGAACTGCATTTGAAGAATATGGAAGGATACCTGCATTTGGAGAGTGTGTTGTTTTCTGTGCAAGTGAGAGTATTAGAGCAGAGAAACTAAAGTTGCCAGAGAGAAGTGACAGGAATGGCATTCTGTATTGACAGGAATTAGAGGGATGCAACATGTTTTGGCAGAATAGAAAGAGTAGACAGGGTAGTGGAGTATTACTTGTTAGTGATGAGCAATGTACTCTTAGACAAAGGAATTTGGGGGGAAAATGGTATTAAAGGTTTTGAGAGCATATGGTATGAGGTGGAGGTAGGTAAGACAGGATATTTAGTGGGATGTGGCTATAGGCCAAGGAACTCAAAGGGAGAAGAGCAGAAGATGTTTAAGCAATTAAGTCTGGCAAGTACAAATGAGTAATCATTATGAGAAATTTTAATATGACAGTATAATTGGGTAGAATAGCATATATCAATAATGGAATTTCTGGAATTGAATTCTTCAGGGACAAATGTCTTAGGCAACATTCAGTAGAGGGAGCATGAGGTTTGAGAGTTTTTGATTTGGTTTCAGCATCAGAAGATCTGATTGTAACTGAGATGGCATCCTTGTTGTGATCATGTTGAGAATGATCATATAGTCCTGACTTAGAGGATGAATAGACACACGGATATCAAGGAGAAAAGCATTCATATGAAATTATAAGATAGGTGATTATAATTATTTTAGTCTTAGAAATAATCCATGAGTGGAAGAATTAGAAGGGAGAGAGATATCATCAGTGCATAGGAACTAGTGAAGAAATGTTTATTAGCAACATTTGCAAGTTGTATACCTCAAGTGAAAAAGATAAAACACTTTGTTGTAAAGCGGGTGACTAATGAAATCAAACGGATTGCAAATCATAATGATCATGGAAATTGTATAAAGGGAGGGATGGAAAGCAGTTGCGTGCAAAATATAAGACTTGGGGCCAAGAAAGTGACTAGCATAACAAGGAAGGAAGGCAAAACTGAAATACAGCAATCCCTCGATTAATGCGCCTAATTCGTTCTTTAAAACAGGCGCATTAATCGAAAACGCACTAATCGAATATAATAACCTATGGTAAAATGTATAATTCGTTCCTCAGATTTCTTGACCCTTAATTTTTTTTTATAAAAGAATTAGGGTATGTCTCAGGGCCTAGTTATAGGAAACTATGAAGCTGAAAGACAATGAAATATATTCAGCTTCTAACCATGAAGCTGAAAGATCATGGAAAATGTATAAAGGGAGGGGTGGAAAGCAGTTGCATGCAAAATATAAGACTTGGGGCCAAGAAAGTGACTAGCATAACAAGGAAGGAAGGCAAAACTGAAATACAGCAATCCCTCGATTAATACGCCTAATGCATTCTTTAAAACAGGCGCATTAATCGAAAACGCACTAATCGAATATAATAACCTATGGTAAAATGTATAATTCGTTCCTCAGATTTCTTGACCCTTAATTTTTTTTATAAAAGAATTAGGGTATGTCTCAAGGCCTAGTTATAGGAAACCATGAAGCTGAAAGACAATGAAATATATTCAGAATATAAATTTATTATTCTGCTTCTTAACAAAGAATTAAGCTAACGTAGTTTGGCAGGCATTCTGTTTCTTTTTTTCATACAACTGACAGTATGGCCTATCGCTTCTTCTGCAAATTTTGCTGGTTCTTTCTTCATCAGGGTCAGCCTCTAAGCATTGCTGCTTAAAAACTTTGATTGTACGAAAACTATTTTCAAATTGTTTTTGTGAAACCTGTTTGAGCTTGTCAGTGATTAAATTTTCTTTATATTCTTCAGGATCTTCCCACTGTGCATCTAAATTTAGCAGGTCGGAATCACTCAACTTCTCAGAATGAGACTGAATTAACTTAGATTCATTTGAAAAACCTCTAAGATCATTTGCACAATGTGGAAGAATGTGCTTCCAAATGGCTCGCATATTGCTAGCAATAATTTCGTTCAACTTTGTGACTTTATAACCAGGCTGAGATTTCTCTGATTTGGCTAGAAAAGTCTTATAAGGCATTCGCTTCCAAAAAAAGGCCGGTTTCATCGACATTAAATATTTGTTGATCACAATAGACCCCTTCTTATACAATTTTCTTCAAAATCTCTGGATATCTCCTTATCTGCACTTGCAGCTTCGCCTGTGATTAGAACGTTATATAGGCTATTTCTCTTTTTGAAACACTCAAATCACCCAGCACCAATGTGGAATTCTTCTTCTTTTCCATCATCAATAGCCCTTTCTTTCCAGGTTACTAAGAGACAATGCTTTTGATTTAATAAGCCCAGTGTTTAGCAGGATCCTTTTTTGGCTACAATCGTCAATCCATGTAAAAAGAAGTCTTTCTCTAATTCAATCATTAAATACTTTGATTTCGAGTGCATGCATGATGAACTTGAATCAGAAGCTGATAGCAAAAATCATATCAGGGCTGTACAGTGCTAGTTTTGAGGATAGATTGATAACATGTGGACTGCAAAGTTTAATGGCTAGCAGTAGAAGTATCATATCAAATGATAATTAAAAAATTAACTATGAAAGTAGGATAAATATACATGTAACTTTTATTATACAACTAAAGTAAACCATTGCACAATAAGCAAAAACATTTCTCTACTCTGGATGAAATAAGTCTTCTTTCCAGTCATAGTCGAATTTATAGGTTTGTTGTTTTTTTATTTGGGTTACTCATTTTGAGGCAAAATTTTAAATGTATGGTCAAAGTGTGCTGACAACACCCGTGAAGTGGTGACATGTCCCTCAAGTGCATGGTTGCCAGTAGACTAAATACATAAAACATATGCACTTAAAGTACAAGCCATTAGGAAAAAGAAAACCAGGACGTCCTCTTAAACGATTCAACGATGACTTCTAATGCCGGAACAGGCCATACTAGGCCTAAATCCTTGATATGTATGATGATGATGATGATGATATGCACAAAATTGGCACTGGTAACACACAAAGACAGAGGAATTACAAAATGTTCGTAATATAACATAAATGTTAACATTTTTTTACAATTTAAATAAATATCATTACTAGGAGAAGACATATTTTCCAGTTTTAAATTTATTTTTTCCTTATTTAATAATAATTGACAGTGGGCAGATGCAAATAGCTCCGCGAGTGCAGTTGTGCCTGCGAGCATAGGTTTGAGAACTGCTGGCTTAGAAGATATATTGGCATAGAATAAAGAACTTTTTTTTAATGATCCCATTTTGATCTATTACTAATGTTTAAATATACTTACTTTGCTAGAATTGTTGATCCATCTCATCAGTCAGTACGTGCATTATTTCCTCTTGAAGACATTTCATTTTGGACTACACATAAAGAAAACAATAGGTAAGTTGCTTTTAGAATTCCATATTGTTTTAGTCATTTGCATGCTTAAATTTCGAAGCGATAGTTATAATATTCTGGCATATATTTTTAACAGATGAACTGGATATATTATTAGTAGTAATACTCCTCCAAGGACTCATTGAGGGAAGTCCCCACCATCTATAGATTGAAAAATCTAACTTGTTTATCCTGTAAGATCTCTTTACTAATTTGTATGTTCTATTATATCTCCTGTCCTCTGTCTATTTCTCAAACTCCCACAGTCTTCCTCACATATACAATCCCATTGGCTGCTTTTCATTTTGTTTACTTGCCACTGTATCTTTTCAACTGTTATCCCATCTGCTTGTGACTATATCTGCATATAGTAATCCAGATGGTTTTACCAAACCCTTGTAAAGTGGGAGAATAACTTCCTTATTCCTGCAGTGTTCTCTTTAACTGTGTCATTATCCAGTGCTTTGACAACCACCTTAGTATTGTGATGCCTAAATTTTGACTCACCATTTACTTTAATTTCATTGACTACGTCCACCAAACTCCCATTAATTTGTTGGAAGTAATCAATGAAATGATGTCAGTTAACAAGTGCAAGTAACCTTGCACTTGGCATCATTTAAATGATATGCATTGTTCACATTAGCCTGCAAGGATCATGTGTTAGCAGGGTTGTTGAGATGGAGATTTAGTGTCTTTACACCCTTCCCTCTCATCAATTACACTATATCAGTTACATTCCTTATTACTCTTTTTAACTTAGCATCGTCAGCAGATAACTGGATATCACAAGATCCTTCCCAATATCATTAAAATACTTGTCAAATACAATGAGACAAGTACAGAATCCTGTGGTAGACCACTAGTCACACCTCCTCATAGACTCAACACTACCACTATACATCACTTTCTAATACCTGTCAGTCAGCCTCTCTCTCCAGTCCATGCCACAGGTTTATTTTGCAAACCTATCCCTTTTGAGTTTATATAGATAAACTCAAAAGGGATAGGTTTCCACACTTAAATCCTTTCAAATGCTTTGCGCAATATCCAGAAGTATCATGATATATCCATTCTCTTTATCCAAATATGCTGTTACTATTATAGAACATGAGTGGATTACTGTAAACCAAGTCTTAACTTTACCTAAATTATGCTGTCCTCTACTATGGAGGGTAGCATGGTTTAAGTAAACCTTGTCCTGTCGCAGATACTAATTTGTCTATAATTTGCTGCATAAGTCTTGGTTCCATCCTTCTATAATGGAATTATCTTAATCTTCTTCTACTAATTAGAAATTATGCATGTGCTGGCTAAAGTTGAACACTGGAGTCAAGGCACTGCTCTTTTACACATTCCTTCAGCACCTATGTTGATATACCATCCACTCCTGCTGCATTTCAGTTAGGGCCTGAGTTATGGATCTGCTCAAAATATTATTATTATGAGCAGATCCATAACATGGGAAGTCAGGGATTCATTGAGGGAGGTTACATATCACTTACACTACCTGTTCATCCCTTCTCTTGAATTCATTTACACTATCTGCGCTTGTCACCTTCAAAGGCAACCCATTCCAATATAGCTCCTGCCTCTTTCTTAACTGCATTCATTCTCAACTACCATGAATGCCCTCTTTCTCTCTCTCACACACACACACCCTCCATAAAAGAAAAATTCCATCTACTGGGTATCCTGTGTGATCTTTTCAGAAGTTTGTAGGTCTCTATCTTATGACTCCTCTTTCTCCTGTTTGTTGGTGTCTGCAGTCCACAAATTCTCAATCTCTCCTCAAAGTCTACAATCCACAGTCCTGATGTATCTTAAAATTTGGATTAGTTGTCCATATTTTTTAAGTTGAAAGCACTTTTTTTTAAATGCCATAGTTACTCAAGAATTATAGGAATTATATTATAGCAATAATAATCTTCAAATGAAAGCTATTACCTTAGAAGAAAATTTTGCTGTTGTGAAAGAAGATATGAGAATGGAAGAAAAATAAAGGATATAATTTTAGTGTGACAGGACTTAGTGAATCAGCACTTCATGCCATCAGACAGTGCTAAAAATTAAAGAATTAAAAAAAAAAGTGCCACACATCTGAAAGCAGCTTGAGTTTATTATTCAACAAAGGATTCTACTTTTGTGGATTGAGCATCAAAATAGACAGTTCTCTCTTTTCTGATCAAGTGATTCAAGAAAAAAGCCCAAACCATTGCAATCTTTAAAAAGTTATGATTGTGTGGCTAACTAAATTTAACTCTGGTGCTTGATAGTATAGTTCCAAAAATTCAGACTACCATGGTTTCCACAATGGAAGACTGACTGAAGAAGTTGCTGAAATTTATAAGAGTAAGAATTTTGAAACAAGTAGTGTTAAACTAAGATGAAACCAGCCTAATTTGGAAACTCATGCCAAGCTAAACATTTGTTTTCATTGAAGAAAAAAGTATGAATGTTTCGAGGTTAACAAAGAATGCCAACTCATTTTGAAGTTTGTAGGGAGAAAGGACACTATCATTGTTAGATATTTTCATTAATAAGAATGCTATGAAATCTTCATGTCAAACATATATCAGAGATGAATTAACGAGTGTCTGATATTAGTTTGCACTAACATCAGCTGCAGTTGGTCAACCTGAGCTGTTAAAAGATAAGTATTAGTAATAAGGAAGTAAGGATTTTATTGTGTTTCTTTTGTTAGCAATACTGGTTTTTCAATATGCACTATAGAAACTGATTTATTTTATTTTATTTATTTTTTTTTTTTTGTATAATTAGTGTGGTCTTTTGTTAGGACATTGTCTCTAATTGTATTGATCGTATTCAACTTGGCAGCCACCAGTTCTAACATGTTGCCCATCCTGCCACTATTTAAAGACTATGTTATTCATGGCATAATTGACGATTTCATAGCTTGCTATGCATGTGGCATGATGCATTCGCGGCTTAAAAATGTGGCAGGTGAGGAATGGAATGTGTGCAAGTTCATGAAATATAGGCACTGGGAAGTGCTGGAAGACATAAGTATATCGATTTTGGGATTCAGCATTAGCACTGGAGATAGTGCTTTGGAAACGGATGAATGTCAATTTGTGGATACCAGTATTTTGTTTAGAGGGCAAAGAGAATTTGAACGATGTACATATGGATTTGACCTTGGGTAGTGTGGCAGAGGGAAATGGTTTATCTGATAGACATGACTGTGTGTGTGTGAATATCAGTTGAAAGCAGGATGTGTGGAGAGAGAGAAATATAACTGCAAAGGAGATAAAAGGCATGAAGATTGAGTTTTTTTTTTAATTTCATATCCAACCACAAGTGGTACAGTTGTAAGTAGTACAACATGATTTACAACAAATTAGGATACATTACAGTGAGATCAGCTTAGATTTGATAGGTGAGTTATACAGGGAATAATAATTAAATATGAAAAACAGGAAACTATACATAACTTATATACAATAAACATGTATATAAGTTATATACATGTTTATTGTATATAACAGTCAACTGCTCTTTCTGTGTAGGATATAAGGTCCTCTTTTGTACATGGTGATGGAAGAAACAGACAAGAAAGAAGGTGTTCCATGGACTGGGTTGTCCCATACTCACAATTGTCTGGGCCAGTGAGGTAGCCCCATTTGATGAGGTTTTGTTTGCAGCTTCCTGTTGTTTGAAATCTGTTGAGGCTTTTCCAAGTATTCCAGTCCAAGTAGGCACCAAGAAGTGTGGAAGATGTTCGGCTGTTGGAATACCAGTATTATTTTCAGGATATAGTGCAAGCCATTGTTGAAGTCTTGTCTCTAGGAGGTTTTCAGGTGGTTTAACAGTTGCCAGGAAGCTATGTTGGGATCTTAGTCTTTGGGACACTGCGGTCTGGCCAAATAGTCGGTAGCATTCATCATTCATTTGTTTGCTTCTTCGTCAGCTGAGAATGCAGATCTTTGAATTGAAGGGGGATGCAATACCAGCCAAAGTATAGGTCTTTTAGTGGCGCCTGAAACTAGAATGTTGGTTTCAGGCATCCTGTAATTAAGCGGCAGCTTTCATTCAATGCTGGATCAAGTTTTTCAGCATGGTAGGATCTGGACCATGCTGGGCAGGCGTATTCAGCAGAAGAATAGCAAAGGGCCAAAGCAGAAGACCTCAGTGTGTTAGTGTCTGCATCCCATTTGGAGGCAGTAAGCTTTCGTAGTATATTGTTTCTTGCATTCACTTTTGCCTTTGTTTTTTCTATGTGGGTTTTATATAAGAGAGTGCGATCGAGAGTCACACCGAGGTAGATTGGGTTCCAGGAATGTTCTATATTAGAGCCTTCCCAAGAAATCTGTAGCTTCCTGTTGGCTTCCTTATTGTTAAGGTGGAAAAGGCCAGTTTGGTTTTAGCTGATTGCTGGTATAGTATGTGGTTAGACTATTTAAGGCAAGTGATAGAGTAGTTTCAATGGACTTGAAATTTTTTGATTGAGTAGCTATGGCAAGGTCATCAGGATAGATAAAATTTCTAGTTCCTGGAAAGATGGGGAGATCATTGACATAATGTTGAAAAGTAATGGTGATAACACACTTCCCTGGGCGAGGCCATTTTTTTTTGGAAGTGTCAGCGGCTCTTCCTCTCCCCCCCCCTGCCCACAGGTCCACATAAAAGCGTCTATTTTCCAAGAGTGATTGGATCAGGAGGACAAGGCGATAGTCTCTAGTTAATCTATATATTTTATTTCTGAGTGGGAGATGGTTTATGGTATCATATGCTGCAGTTAGATCTACAAAGACTGCTCCTGTGGCTAGTTTTTGGTCATAACCATTTTCTATATATTGAGTGAGATTGAGAATTTGTGATGTGCAGGATTTGCCTAGTCTAAAGCCGGTCTGCTCAGCAATAAGATGGGATTCGATTAGGGGTTGTAGCCTATTCAAAATTAATCGTTCATAGAGTTTAAAGAGGTTGCTGAGTAGGGATATAGGTCTGTAGTTTTTTGCTTCTATTGGAATTTTCCCTGGTTTCAGAAATGCCACCACTTTGGCATGCCTCCAGATAGTTGGTATCCTTAAGGTTCTGAGGTAAGTGTTGTATAGGTTTAATAACCACTCTTTAGTCCTGGTTCCAAAATGTTTAACCTGTTCATTACAGACATCATCAAGACCTGCAGATTTTCTAGGTTTTAATAAGTTTATAGCAGAGTTGTTCAGTGATGGTGAAATCTGAGTTAATCGTATTTTGTTCCTCACTTGGGGTTCTAAGTATCTTATTTTTCATGTGCTTTTTAGTGAATTTTCCATCAGCAGCAACAGCTGGTGAGCAATTTGATTAACTGTTACCTGCGGATGCTCATATGGCTTAGTGAAATCCTTCCTAATTCTGTTAATAAAGTTCCATGCCTTTCTGCTACTATGGTTTATATCAAGGGCTTCTATTTCTTTTTTCCATGAGGAATGCCTTTCCTCTGCCATCTTGGAGCATAATTTTTCTCCTGCTTGGATAGTCTCTTCTGAGAAGGGGTTGGTGTTGTAAAGTTGTAAGTAATCAGCATACTGAGCTTGTATGTCACTGGAAAGGCCTGGAATGTAGTTTGTGCGGCATCCTCGGGGGAGGGATGTGTTTGGTGGAGATTTGGGGGGGGGGCGGTAGGCATAATTGCTGGGTTGAATTGAAGCATTATGGGTCTATGTCGAGTATGTGGAATCGGATTTAAAACCTTTCTAACACAAATGTTGGATATTTTTGAGCTAACAAATATGAGGTCAGGGTTATAGCCTCACTTCCATTTGCCACTGTTGAAAGATGCAGGGAGTTTTGGATTATGTATCAGGTTTAGAGAAAGGTTTCAGCCCATTTTTCACCAAGTTCTCCATCTTCGTTGGACTTTGTGTAACCCCAGTTAACACTATGGCTGTTAAAGTCACCTAATACAACATTTGTCATGTATGCATTATTATTGAGGAAGATGTCAGGGAAGGAAAAAGCTTCTTCTGGTGGTTTATAGACTGAGGTGATTGTAATATTTTTAAATGTGATTGTAATAATCTCAATGTTTCTGTTGTTCGTTGAGTCAATGGACGATGGGATCAAGTTCTCTTTTGTAAATATTGCACTACCATATTTATCGTGGCGTATTTCTTTGATGAGAGAATTGTTCAGAGTGTCACGTATGGTGATTTGATGATTCAGGGTATGGAGAGTGCCAGAGGAGTGGTTGCCAGGTAGAGGTAGTAATTATAGAGGTAGTAATGGCAATGAAAACAGGTGAATATGTAGAGGATATTATAGTAATGGTTGATACAAGTGACCTGAGAGGTAGCATAAATCATGTAGCAAGAGAGAGAGAGAGAGAGAGAGAGAGAGATTTCAGATTAATGTTAGGGATAGTGCAGCAGAAATGTCAGAGGGAATATAGTGAACAAGTTACTCTGATAATGTGGAGTGGAGGAGAAGAGCAGTGATAACAAATCGGATGATAGTGAAATGTGTAGGAAGAGAGAGAGATGTGGATTCATTGAGTATGTTTGAAGATAGAAGAGAGCTGTATTATTATTGTACAGACATATCCATGGAATCTGAAGACTCATCGCAAGAGACCCAAACTATCCAGAAAATCTATCGTATCTCTCCTTGAACCCATTAACAGATAAAGCATCTGACTCTGGCAACCCATTCCACTCATTCACAACTCTTCAAGCAAAAATCTAGTTTTCACCCCCCCCACTAACCACACCTTTATTCAACTTCCAGGGATGACTTATTGCTCTGGCTACTCAAGTGAATGAAACATTTCTGTTGAAACATTTCTGCTGAAACATTTCCACTACATCAATCCTATAAAACCCTTTAAGCAACCTAAAAATATTTCTATCATATCGCCTCTTTTTCTCCTATCAACCAGTTTCTACAATCCACAAACCCTCAATCTATCTTCATAGGGAACATTCTACGGACCACTCACCATGCCTCTGAATCTTCTCCACCACTTCCTCATCCTCAAGAAACCCAGGAGACCAGACTTGAGCACTGTAATCCAGATGTGGACGTATCAAGGCCTTATAAAGAGGAATAACAACTTCCTCGTCTCTACTTGTTAATGTGTTCTTCAATAACCAAGTAATATTATGGGCTACCTTAGCAACCCTAACATGTCCTCGAAATTTAAACTCTCTGTCTACCACCACCACCAATAAATCTCTAGCTTCATCTATTTCCTGGAGTACAGTACCATTAATGTAATACATGGCTTAAAATCTATTTATCCCAAAATACATAATTTTACATTTCCCCACATTAAACTGACACCCATTATTCTTTTGCCTATACTGACAGCCTATTTAAATCATCTTGCACACTCTTCACATCATCTTGATTAACTATTATTCTACCTATGGAAAGTTTTTTCCCTTGGTTATACTATAAATTAAAGATGCCAAGAAATTATGTTCTTTGGTTTCATCCTTTATCTTAATGTAAGCTAACAAACTTTTCACGTGAAGTCACTTCACCAAAAGGATGAAATTTATAGTATACCAAGTGAAAAAACTTTTAGCATCTATATTTAATTCAGAGTATTTTAATAATAAGGTCTGACACCTTTTGACTACTTGTATATGGAAATATAACTTCTTGCACTACTTAAACCTTGATATCACTTCTGGCTCCTACCGATGAGACCTCAATAAAAATTGAAACTGGTCTGGGTAGTATCCCTTCTCATAATTCAGAGTATTATACATGTCCATAAGGATATGTGCATTGCATTAAGGGATACTGTGGCAATTGATGCTAAGTCATTAGCCTGTATATATATATGTAGCCCAACTGTGAAGTGACTTCACGTGCAAACTTGTTTGCTTATGCTTGGATAAAGAATTAAACCAAGAATATAATTTCTTGTCATCTTTAATTTATAGCATGAAATTTGAATTGGTAGCTATATTATATAGAATAGAATATCAGTCTACAGACTATATATATATAGATAGATATATATCATTATCGAATACCTGATATGTACTGTACCTCAGAGGAGGACAGGTACATATTAGTACAAGATACAAGAAAGAGTATAGGATATTATGGATGAAACCAAGAATATAATTTCTGGGCATCTTTAATTTAGATTACTCTACCTAATTTTGCATCATCAGCAAACAACTGAATATTTCCTTTGAGGTTAATTTCTATATCATTCATGTACAAACTAAACAGTAATGGTCCAAGCACCAAACCTTGCAGCACACCACTAGTCACCTGTTTTTTGCCTCAATTCTGCCCCTGCATATACCACTTTTTGATATCTGTCCAGCAGCCATCCTCTTATCCACTTAACCATTGTCATATCCATCCCCATTTGTTCTAATTTGCATAAAAGAGTTCCATGTGGTATTCTGTCAAATGCCTTTGCAAAATCCAGCAGAATCACCATATAGCCATTCCTTATATCCAACTCTGCTGTTACTCTATTATAAAAAGATAGTAAATTACTAAGGCATGACAACCCTTCACAAAGCCATGATGCTCCTCATACAGTAACATATTTTTATCCACCCATTCTTGAATTCTCTTTTTGACCAATTTTTCCAGTACTTTTACCATGTCTGAGATACTGATTGGTCTATAATTTGCTACTGCAGTCTTAATGCAAGGGAATTATTTTGCTCTCTTTCCATTCCCTTGGAACTCTACCAGTCCTGCGACTTAAATGCCTTCTTGTCAGAGGCATTGCCAGTTCCCTTGCACATTCTTCCAAAACATGAGTTGATATCCCATCTAATCCCACAGCTGTATTTACATTGAGATTCTGCAATATCCCCAGAACTTCAAATTCATCCACCTCGGTTCCCATATTAGTGTCTGTCACACATGTTAAAATGCAAAAATGAAATCTATGCAGGAGATAGATTTCATTTGAATGCAGAAGGATGTTAGCATTTAGAGAAATTGTTGTTTCCTGGGCAGGGAAACTAGAATTGCAGGGGTGGAACGTAGCAGGGATGGCCTCATGTAGGGATAGTAGCTTGAGAAATAGAGAGGAGTGTGTACTATATTGCAGAGCCAGGTGGAGTATTCAAGGAGTAATAATGGCTATAAGAATATTGGCAGTGCACTATTTTTTCTCTATACCTAATGCTAGGGGCTTTAGAAATAAAGGGAATGAGTTGGCAGCAGTGATTGACTTGGCCTCTCCAAAGGTTGTTGGTATCATTGAAGCTCGGTAACTGAGGAAGATGTTCTAACAGGAATAGAAATCAAAGGTATAGCATATTTTGGCAGGATAGGGAGGATAACATGATGGTTGAATGTTACATATGATAAGAAATGAATTGTGGAAATAAAACTAATGGCTTTCAGAGTATAGGTGTGAGATAGACATTTATAAGACTAGATAATTATGGATAATGCTATAGATCAGGGAATATAAATGTTGATGAGCAGGAAATGTTTCAAGAAATTGGTTTGGCAAGCGCAAATTGAGTGATCATTATTAGGACTACAACTATATTAATATAAACTGGGAAGAGGAGGCAACATTCAGTACTGAGGGAACTGAATTTTTAGATTTCTTCAGGGACAACTGTCTTATGCAGCATGTGGTGGAGGAAACATGAGGATCAAGAGTTTTGGATGTGGTCATAACATCAGAGGATCTCATTGTGACTGACTTAGATATAATACTTTGTGGCCCACCCACAAAAGGCAGTTTATTTGTGAATCTCTAATACATTCATACTATGGGTAGGTAATAGATTTTTTTAATATTTTTATTGATATTATATATGTTTGGTGTTTATTATTATTTTTTCCTGATCTGGAAATCATGCTCTAGAGACAATGAAACTTTTTCAAGTCACTTCTGGTCTCCAATAAGTGGGACAGTGGTCTCACATTTGTCCCATTGGTAAGAGTGCTATATAGTCCTGACTGAGATAATGTATAGGCATGTAGAAATTTCAAGGCAGAAGGATTTTATGCAGAATTACAGTATAAGGCAGGCAGTTATCATAGACTAAGGAACCAACTTGTAGCAGTACAATGGATGAAAGAATTTGAAGGAAGAGAGATCAGTAGTGCATGAGAGATACTTAAGATAAATTTGTTGACAATTGCAGATTGTATATCTCAAGTGAAGAAGATAAAGCGATTTGGAGTCAAATGGATGACTAGAGAAATTAAATAGGAATTGCAGATGAAAAAGAGATTATGGAAGACATAAAGAGAAAAGTAAAGAATAGTTGCATGAGAAATATAAAGCTCAGGCTAGAAAAATGACTATTGTTGTTGGGATACAAAAATTAGAATATACTAGAGGAGAATAGAACACTGCAATCCAAGGAGAATCCCATGGAGGGTTTTTTTTTTTTTTTTTTTTTTCCTATGTGGCAAGTAGGAAGAAAAATGATTTTGGCCAGATTACCTTGCTGAATGGAGATAGGACTCAGGCAGCCAATTCAGAGCTATTTAATGATCACTTTATTAATGTGTTCCATCCTGGTATAGCATGCTTTATTCCTAGAGGGATAAGGAGTGGTTAAGGGTTAAAGTGACTGAAGTGGATGTATTCCAAGTATGCTAAATGTCAGAAGGAAGGGGTGACGAGATGGAATTTCACCATGTGTTTTAGGAGAATATGCTGGGGAACTGACTATGCTAATAACTTGGTTGTTTAATGAACAGCTTGCAATGGGACAGGTTCAGTGGAAGGAAGGTAAGATACTCTCATTGCATAAAGGTGGTGATAGAATGGAGGTAGAATCAAACTATAAGCCTGTTTGTATTTCTTCTTAGTTAAGATTTTGGAGAAATTGGCAAGAACTCTTATTCAGAATTGGACAGATGAATGCAATACTATTTATGCAGGCCAGTGTGGATTTGTTAATGGATACTCTTGGTTTAGTAATCTGGTTACCTTTTATGATAGAGTAACAAGAACAGTGAATGAGGGTAAGGCATGTCTTTTTTTGGATTTTGCAAAGGCATCTGACAGGGTGTCACATAACAAGTTGGTGTTTAAGTTTCAACATATGGATTTGGATATCTGGTTAGTGGACTAGATTGTTAAGTGACTTTCTGATAGATATCAGAGAGTTGTATATGGGAAAGCAGTATCAGGGAGTAGGAAGGTTCTTCTTCGTCTCTTCCGTTTAAGATGGGTTGAGTCTTCTCTTGAGCAGGATCTTCCAGTCTTCTCTATTCCTTGCTGTTCTAAAAAGTTCCTTATATGTTCTGCATCCCAAGATGTTCTTTATTAATTTCAGCCAGGTAATTCTTTGTCTTCTGGGTCTTCTTTTTTCAGTTGGAAAAGTATTGATTAGGATGTTAGGAAGTCTATCTGCGTCCATGCGTACAGTGAGGCCAAACCATCTCAGTTGTTGTTTTCTAATTTTTTCTATTGTTGTCTTTTTATACAATAATTCTTGTCTGACTGTGCTGTTTGTTTTCTTTTCTATCCAACTTGTTCTATTTATTTTTCTTAAGCATTTCATTTCAAATGTCAGTAGTTTTTTCTCATCTCTTATCTTAACTGTCCACGCTTCTGCTCCATAGATGACTGTTGGTATAATTATTGCTTCATATAATTTGACTTTGGCTTGCTTAGATATCTTGTTTGTTTTATATAATAGCAATAGGATGGTGGTCCATCCTATTGCTATTCTGTGTTTGATTGTTTTGAGTTCATCTATTCTGATGAACTCAAATATGAGTTCATCAGAATAGATGAACTATTGTTATGAGTTCTATTTGTTCTCCATTTAGGGTGGCTGAGATGGTAGTTCTGTTCCTCCCTATTTTCATCACTTTTGTCTTTTGTATATTTATTGTCATGTCATATGTTTTACAGGTTTCGTTTAGCTTGTTTATCAACCTTTGTAGTTCATTTGGTGTTCTTGCAATAAGGACGAGATCATCTGCATATTTGATATTATTTATGTTTAAACCATTGACATTGATTCCAGGCTCATTGTTTGTTGCCTTCTTTACAACTTCGTCTAGATATATGTTGAATAGGCATGGGGATAATGGACATCCTTGCATTACTCCTTTTTGGATCTATATGGGTTCTGTTGTGAGTGTGTCCTTTTTAATTATTGCATTTGCCTTAGAGTAATATTTTATCAGAAACTGTATTATATATTTGTCTATTGCTTTTTCTAGTAGAATTTTAAGAAGGATTTCTCTGTTGATGCTATTATTGATGATTATATTGTGTCAATGCATAATATAATCATCAATAATTAATTATTATATTGTGGACTTTGAACACTTGTTTAAAGTCCACAAAACAACAATATAGTTCTTTATGGTCTTCCCAGCTGAGCTCTGCTAGTTGGTGCAATGTGAAAATTTGGTCTATTGTTGAATAGTTTCCTCAGAAACCAGCTTGTTCTATGCCTATCATTTCTTCACAGGTGTTTTTTAATCTATTTTGTATAATTCTTACGAATATTTTATAGGTGTGGGAGAGTAAATTGATTGGTCTGTAATTTCTGCAGTCTCTTTTGTCTCCTTTCTTGTATATTGGGATGATCTTTCCAGTTCTCCAGTCATCTGATATCTCTCCTGTTTGTAGTATTTTATTGAATAGGGTTGTTAAATAGTCTATTGATGTGCTGCTTCCATATAACCACAGTTCAGTAGGGATAGTATCAATGCCTGGTGCTTTGTTTTTCATCTGTTTTATTGCGTATCTAACTTCTTCTTGTAAAAGTTTTGGGTGGTCATTATTTTCTTCTATTGTTGGCGTTGTAGTTTTGTTTCCTTGATGAAAGATGGTCTTAAAATGGTTTGACCAGATTTTTCTTATATCTTCAATATTCCTGGTTTCAGTCATCTTGTTGTTTATCATTGTTACTGCTTTTATTTCTTTTGTAATTTCTCTTATAGTGTCATGGAAGACTTTTAGATTGTTTTGTTGGTTTGCTTCTTGGCATTTCTTAGCTTTTTCTTTGGCTTTTTTGGATAGGTTATCAACTTTATTTTTTAGTGCTTTGTATTTTTCTCTATTCTCTTCATCGAAGGAAGGTTACAGGTGGATTTTCATAAAGTTCAGTACGGAACCATTACTGTTCAATCTTTGTTAGTGATATTGTCATAGGACTATAGGGAAATATTCACTTGTTTGCAGATGATGGTGATGTGAAGTTTGGGAAGGTTATTGGTAATAGTGCTGATGTTTTGGCTCTTCAAGAGGATTTGAATTAAGCTGGAAATTTAGACAAATGAATGGGGATGTGTATTTAATGCAACTAAATGTAAAGTTTTGAAATTTAGGATCCACAGATTGGATACTTCATACTCATGTTGAAATTATATGGAAGAAGTGGAGGAAGCAAATTTCTATTTAAATCACCTTGAGGTGATTTAAATAGAAATTTAAGGTTCAGAGGACATATACTGCAATGATTGTGAAGACATCTCAAGAATTGCTTTAATTCTGAGGAGGACATTGACCATGAGAGATAAAAGGGTGGTGTATAAAACCACATCTGCAGTTCTGTGCTCATATCTGTTCAGTGAGATTTGAAGGGATTGAACCTTGGAGAAGATACAGATAACAATAATGATATCAAGACTGTATAGTGTTGATTATGAGGATGGACTGAGGACATGCAGACCGTAGTGTTTGGTGGGTAGAATACAAAGTTGTGTAGGCAAGATGATTTTTAAGCTGTTGAAGGATTATTATTGAATTAAAACTCGGGAGATATTTCATATGGTAGAATGAGAAAAGGAACAAAGAAGTAATGAGATAACGGGTAAGAAGTGAGTTTTTTTCATGGAATGCATTGTCTGAGAGGGTGGTGAAAGTGCAAACAGATAAGTTTAAGGAGTTGGACAATAGACTTTGTGTTGACTAGCATAGATCTCCTACAATGAGTCTTGTGACTTCATGGAGTTCAAGAAAATAATTATTTTTACTTCTTCCTGCTATTAAATTTTCATAATTTCTTATAATGTTAAATTTTGATATAGATGTATTTTTTATTTTTATTATGTTAAAATTTCTGTCTTCATCATCATCATCAAATTCCTGCCATGTACCCTCAAGGGGTGTACAGGATATGATATACTACATGAAAAAAATTAAATCATTACTAACTTCCTATCTACAATTTTCCTCCAAATCAGTCTGTTACTTGTCAAGACTCCAAATTTATCAGATCTTATATTTCTATCGTCTAAGGCACTTTGTACTGTATTAATCCACCTATATCTTGGTCTACCTCTGGGTCGTTTTGCTGCCAGCCTAGCAGAGAACACTTGTTTTGCTAATCTTTCTTCGCCCATTCTGTTTAAGCAACCATACCACCTGAGATTAGCTCTGCAAACACATTCCTGGATGCTGACAATTTCAAGTTCTTTCCTAATATCCTCATTTTTAATATGATATTGCCATTGATGCCATCTGTTAACGCCTATAATGTTTCTCAGGGCTCTCATATCTACGGTTTATAGTCTTTGGTCAAGTGTTTTGCTTCTGACCAAGCTCTCAGATCCATAAGTTAAAACTGGTTTGAACACTGTCTTGTATACAGCTAATTTAGTGTTCCAAATAATTTCTCTCTTATTCCATATGAATTTATTCAATTGACTTCCCACCATACCAGCTTTGCTGATTCTGTTGCCTATTTCTATATTTAATTTACCATCTTCACTAAAAATCGTGCATAAGTAGCTGAAATGTTTTACTTGTTCCACGGGTTCTCCATTCACAACACAGTTGAAATTTTCAATGATTCTGCCTATTTTCATTGTCTTTGTCTTTTTATTGCTGACCTTCATAAAATATCTATTACAACAGTTATTCAGGTTAGTCAGAGAATCTTGCAGACTTGTAGCAGATTTATTTAGAAGTATAACATCATCCGCATAAAGCAAAGAGCTGACATTAACATCTCCAATTTTGATATCATGTTTAATACCACTTTCCTTCATAATGTGATCCATATAGATAATGAATAACAGAGGGGATAATGTACATCCTTGTCTCACACCAGATTTAACATTAAACCATCTTCCTGTACTTCCTTCAATTCTAACTACTGACTTACAACTGAAATAAAGACTAAGTATTGCTTGATATAATGCCCCATTGACACCATATAACTGTAGCGTATTGAATAGCTTCTCTCTTGGCACCTTGTCATATGCCTTTTCCAAATCGACAAAACTTAAATACAGATCTCTGTTATATTCCCATGCTTTCTCGACTATTTGTCGTAAAGTGAAGATCTGATCCTGACAGCCTCTATTTGGCCTGAATCCAGCTTCTCCTTCACCCAGCTTTTCTTCCACAATTCTTCTCAATCATTTCTCAAGTATACTTGCATAGATCTTGCCAGGAACACTGAGTAGGGAAATACGTCTGTAATTCTCACATTCAGTTTTATTTCTCTTTTTATATATGGGTACTATGAGAGCTCTACTCCAATCATCGGGAATTCGTCCCTCTGTCCAGGCTTTCTGAACTATGCAGTGCAGCCACTGTAAGAATTTTATACCACCATACTTCAGCATTTCTGGTCGAATATCATCTACTCCTGCTGCCTTTCCACATTTTAAGACTTTGATGGCTTTTTCTACTTCAAGTATGGATATGTATTCCTGACTGCATGCCTGGTCAGTGTTTTTTACCACTGTGCTATCACTGCTTGTTTCATTTAGCAATTTCTCAAAGTAATTACTCCATACTTCAAGGATATCTTTTTCTCCCATTTTCATATCACCTATATCATCTCTAATTCCTTTCACAGCACTCTTTCCTCCATTCCTAAGCTTCTTCAACAACCTGAAGAATATTTTGCCACCTTCTTCATATTTATTTTCTATATTCTTGCCAAAGTCTTCCCATGACTTTTGTTTAGCTAGTTTTACACAGTGTTGAGCATTCTTGCATTTGTCTCTGTATTCTCTAACAGCACAAGCTGACTTATTTGACAGGAACTTTTGATATGCTTTCTTCTTTTCCTTCACTGCCTCTTTAACTTCCTGTGTCCACCATGGAGTTCTAATTTTTCTATCCTTGCAGACAACTTCACCACATGCCTCTCTAGCTGAATCAATCAGGGCTTTCTTCAAGGCTGCCACTGAATCTCCAAGGTTTGGTTTCTGTTCTCAAACTCTTTCATTTTTTCTTCAGTAATCTTTGTGTACTTAGTCTACAGTTCACATCTGAGAGCTGCTCAACTTTTATTCGCTTTAAAACTTTCTTACATGTTATTCTTTTCAATGTGAAATTCAATTTTATCCTGCTCAAGACTAAATAGTGATCACTTCCAATTTCAAATCCTCTGTACACTCTGGTGTCCTGCACCAGGGAGAAAACATCACTATCAACAATAACATAGTCAATGAGACTTTTCTTATTCCTTGCCTATTCTTTCCATGTGAATTTGTGCACATTTTTATGTTGGAACATGGTGTTAGTAATAACCAGTCCATGTCCTGAGCAGAAATCCAACAGATATTTGCCATTATTATTAGCTTTGCTCTTTTCTCCAAATTTTCCCAAAATATTTTTGTATATCTCACAATCATTTCCTACTCTGCTATTTAGATCCCCAACATGGACCATCTTTTCCTTTTTCATTGTGTCAGTTGCTTTTTCTAAAGTCTCAAAAAATTCCTCCACTTTTACCTTATTAGAACCTTCTGTGGGACTATAGGCACAAATAAGTCTCATTCCAGTTCCCTATTCTCATATTTGCCCACATTACTCTACTTGAGACTGACTGCCATTCAAGAAGATTAGCCTCGTATTTTGTGTTGAATACTATGGCTACTCCTTCTTTTCCTTGATTGTCATTGCCTGAATATAACATTTTGTATTTATTGCTCAGAAAGATCTCACCAGTTTTTGTCTTTTTTGTTTCAGTCACCACTATTATGTCAATCTGGTACTTATCTAATTCCTCAGCTAGCTCCATTTCTTTGTCATTCAGGCTTCTTATGTTGATAGTACCGATCTTTAACTCTGGTGATGTTGAGTTGGGGTGTGTTTTCAGATTTGTTCCAGTAGCTGACTTTTTTGCTGTTCGCCGTGGTTCCCTGGCGAAAACAACAGGGGCCTTGTTTAACCGGGCGATGGCCCAGCCGGCATGTAATTTTGTCATGTACCATCATTTTTTACTTTGGTTTAACCAATAAGAATACAATTTGGTTGGCTAAATCCCAAATTGCCACCCCATCCTCTTCGTTCGTTCAGTATCCAAGTAGATACCCAACAGGGTGCACCACGAGAAGGTGAGGATTGGACATTAGGTCAGAAGCCCTGGTCGGTTCTCCGCATTCCTTTAAAGGCTATGTGGAGGTCTCCTCTCAGTTATACAGCTTTGACCCTTAAGCACCCCATTATAATTTCTGTCTTTCCTTTATGAAACCAATCTTTTTTTTTTTTGTACTTTTTCTCTATCCATTCATCTCAATCATATAATCTCTTAAATTGTGTGAGTTTCACAAGTTGCGCAACATTATTATTATGTCATATATTAATTACCTCATATAACTAGAGGTATAACTAGAGCCTGTGTAGCTCAGTGGATGTGGCGTTCGCCAACCACGGCGCTTGGCCGCACGAAGGAAGACTTGGTTTCGAGTCTAGTCGGCGACTAGAGGAAATTTTTCTAAGCCTTTTTTCGACCGGTTCCCGAGTTAGTCGATCTCTGGCACGGGCAAGCAGGTTTTTCCTCCCGGAAACTCAGGTTTTTCGGCCTGTAAACTCAAGAAAATCGACCGTAGAACCCACATTATTTCAGACATTAAATATATTGTGTTAGGGACCACGAGATGGCGGCACATATGAGCCGTCTCTCTTCACTGAGTACCACTTAATTAGTGATAGCCTTGGGCTATCTATCTCTGATTGGTACCAGTGGAGATTGAACTGCCCATTCATCTCCAAAAGTTAGGGCTAAATGGCCTCACCTACTCCCCGTATACGGGAATAAAAAGGCGTTAGCTGATTTTTTTTTTTTTTTTTTAACTAGAGGTATTACCGTGCATATGTATTTAGAAAGACAGATAGATAAAACAATAAAGTTTAAAAAAAAGCTTTAAAAATTTGTGGCATTCTTTGAAATGACAGTATTGAGCTCGCAAAACACTGACTTAAAGGCCCGTAAAAATAATTCTTTAGTAGTCCACCAGTTATGGTCTGCCCATAAAATAAAATAAAATAAAAAAAAAATTATGCTGGCCTGGTTGGCCAAGTGGTTAGTGGTCTACTCTTCAATCAACAGGATGTAGGTTTGACACCCACCACTCTTGTGATTGTCTTTAGGTGAGAGATGAATTTCATTGCCTGGTGTGAGACCATCAATCCACTTATTGGAGGTCTGAAATGATTTGAAAAAGTATATTTGTTTTCTAGAGCCATAATTCCTGGACTATGAAAAAAATCTCTTAAATATACAATAAAATATATAAAATGGATAAAAATAGAAAAAAAAAATCCTTAGCCCAACCACAATACAAAATGTATTATAGGTTTGCTAATAAACGTTTGTGGGTGGGAGCAGCATTAAAAAAAAAAAAAAAAAGAAGCACTCTCTGTTTCATTAAGGAATATGTAATAAGTAAGGCTTGTCTTGCCTTGTGGAAATGCCATTACATCTATAGTGCTAGGCTGCCCAAAGAAAGACTTTAAGTTCGATTTTAGTTGCCTACTAGAGGAACTTTTTTAAGTCTTTCTTCAGCTGGTTCCTTAGTTAATTGATCTCTAGCACAGGCAGGTGGATTTTTTTCCCTCCTGGAAACTCAAGTTTTTCATCTCATGAACACACAAAAAAGTGACTGTATAACTTGCATTATTTCAAACAATAATATATAGTGTTGGTTAGGTACCACAAGATGGCAGCACTTGTCTGTCATACTTTCCTCTCAGGATACCATTTACCACTGATAGTTATGGACCAGCTATTCTGTTATTAGCTAAACATAAAGGTTCGCTGTCCATTTGTCTTCAGAAGTTAGTTAGGGCTAAATGGCCTTGCTTGCTTCCTTTTGGCAATAAAGCAGATTTATTTATTTTTTATAACAATAAATAATAGTAATAATTACTCGTGGTACATCTTCAAGTTTCTCTGATCCTCTTAGCATAACAAAAATGAAAAACATTGAATTGTTTGGATCAGCAATCGGTCTTTCAGGTAGAAAGAACCTTTTTTCTTAATGCATGCTGCTCGAAGAATCTTTGGCCTGAAGTGTTTTATAAATTTTCAGGATTCTCTGATATCTGACGTTGAAACAAATTTGTGAAATTAACCAAATACATCTTCCAAAGACAGGAAGACTTCCAAGTGCAAGTCCAAGGCAACTCATGGTAGTGCCAGTGTTTTGGTAAAATACATATGAACTCTACATCCTTAGCATTTTCAGGTCTGGCTCCCACTGACGAGACCTCTGTTAATAAAGGTCGAAACCAGTATGGGTAACGACCATTGCCTTTAATGTTTAACATCATACATCTCCACAAGGGGATATGCTTTACATTAAGGGGAAAATACTAAGAAAAGTGATCAGAGCTTTATCCACCTTTACCACGAGTTGCCTTGGACTTGCACTACTTGCAGATGCAAACTTGACTTTCTTGTCTGTTTGCTTACTTGGGAAATAGGATTAAAACCAAGTTTATATAAAATTACTTGGTATCTTGAATACATAGTATACCCAAGTTAAAAAAACTTTCTGCATCTATCTCTCATCCTGAGATTTTATATTTATAAGGTCAAAGCACCTTGTGGCAACTTGTTTTGGTAAAATACATATGAGCTCTGCATTATTTCATCCTTAGCATTTTCAGGTCTGGCTCCCACTGACGAGACCTCAATAAAGATCGAAGCTGGTATGGGTAGTGACCATTGCCTTTAATGTTTGGCATCATACATCTCCACAAGGGGATGTGCTTTACATTAAGGGGAAAATACTAAGAAAAGTGATCAGAGCTCTATCCACCTTTACCATGAGTTGCCTTGGACTTGCAGGTGCAAACTTGATTTTCTTGTCTGTTTGCTTACTTGGGAAATAGGATTAAAACCAAGTTTGTATAAAATTACTTGGTATTTTGAATATATATATATATATATATATATATATATATATATATGGCAAGGCAACTAAACCTATAAGGTATTTGTTTGTTAATTGTGCATGTTCTTCTGGCCAGTTTGTTTTGTGGGGTATGTATGTCCTTGGTGGGATTTGAACCTGCAGCCTCTTGGCTGGAGAGCAGATATGCTAACCACTCAGCCAGCCAGGCTGGCTCCAGGTAGAAAGAACCTCTTTTCTTAATGCATGCTGCACTAAGAATCTTTGGCCTGAAGTGTTTTATAAATTTTCAGGATTCTCTGATATCTGACATTGAAACAAATTTGTGAAATTAACCAAATACATCTTCCAAAGACAGGAAGGCTTCAAAGAGATGGAAATTCATATTAAGAAGTTGAATTTTTTTAATGTGAATAATATGCACAAGAGTTGTAAACCTGTAGTGCACTGTAGTATGAATGGACTAAAGGTTAGATAATCCAGAAACACTGTTCTAGAGACCAAATACAATACTTTTTTTTTTGCCATTATGGGCCTCTATGAGCAGAATAGCTGAATCACATCAGGCAAAGAAAATCATCTTCCCCTCCTCAAGGCTTTCATGACATCTCTACAATGTAAGATTTAAACCCACAGACTGTATATTTGATAACAAGTATGCTGCCTACTCTGCCATCTATTAGGCTGACAAATTACAAACTGAAAAAGATTTACCATCCATTAAAAATTACTAAAATTCTGAGATTTAAATAATTATATTTAGTAGCCTTTCCAAAACCTGTTCTTTAATTATTTAAGTTTAAATATTTATTCCAAGCCTGTTCATTAATTATTTTAATTTGATAAATTTAATAATCTTAAATCTTCTTCTTCTTTCCCTACGCCTTATTCCCACTTCCTCTGCAGGGTCCGCGTGTTACTTAGATGCGACTTCTTTGTTAGTACTACTCCCAACCAACCTGTCGTCTGGTCTGCCGCTGGGGGGGGGGGGGGGAGATATTTTTTGACTGTAGAGGCGTGTTAATAATCTTAAATAAAATTCTCAAATCATACTCATAAATATCAACATATTTTTTCGACCTTGATCTTTCACATTTTCCAGAAATGAATAAATGGAATTTTTTTAAACATGTTATCTCAGTTTTCTTGAGAAGGTATATATATTCTAAGAAAATCTCAGGCTTGTTGCTGGTGAAGAACGTGTCCTGCTGACTACTATCTGTAAGTTCTGGTGCAAACCTGTCAGTACAGTCATTCCTTGATTTACAAATTACTCATACTTATATTGGCCATCACATTAACACGTTCACTGAATACCATCTCATACAATCCATTGACCAGGATTATTGCTATCTTTTTTTTGACACCTCCTGAGAGTCCAAAGGCTCACAGAGGGAGGGCACCTACTCTACAACTCTGTCTCCACCACTCAATCCACCAACCGCAACTGCACCAATGCCACCCACCACCACTACTAGTATTTTCACAGACAATCACAAACATCCATGCCCATGGTAGGATTCGAACCTGCATCCTTTTGACTGGAGAGCGGGTATGCTAACCACTTGGCCGACTAGGCTGGCAACTAGGTCTTCAAGGTATGTATTTAAGAAATACTTTTGTTCAGGCTATTGCAGATAATGAGGGTGAAAACCCTCATACTTTCAAGAGGAATGTAATATCTTGCAAATTCAGCATGGAATGAGGTGACAGCAAAGAATATAAATGGTGTTTGGAAGATGCTGCTGAAAATATATGTTCATACATTTGCAGGATTTTAAAGACCAAAAAAAAAAAAAAAAAAAAAACCCTTTCAAGTGATTGGTGAAAAGTGATTAGTGCTGCCTAGCTAAAAAGTTTGAGGTTGATAATGAAAATTCATAGCATTTGTTATATGCTATGGAAGAGCTCTCAAACAAAGACCTTATATAGCTAGAGGTACAGAAAGCTGCAGACGAAGAACAAGAAGAGGGAAACAACCCCCCCCCCCTTCCCTCCCAGAAAAGTCAGCAAGAATATTGGCAGTGGCATTTGCCTCTATTTAATAAGGCATTTCAGTTGTTTGAGAAAATGGATCCCAACATGAAGAGATTTGGCAATACCAACTGCAGTTACTTGCTACCGAGAAATTTATGCAGAAAAAAAAAAATGAAACCCATGCAGATTAAGTTGGACATAATGTACAAATTTTTAAAAGGTCCACTTCTTTATCACCTCATCCCCCTGAAGATGAGCCTAGACCTTCCATGAGCTCAGCACAGTGAACCATCCTTAGAATCTTTCCTGTTCTAGTTCCTGAATTTGAAGAATTTGCTGCTGATTACTTAGCCTACCTTGCCTCTTCTGATGAATTGTCCACTTAAGATAGAAGGAATTTCTATCTTAGATATATTGTTTTTAAAGTTTGGACTAAGTATATATATATATATATATATATATATATATAGCTTACTTGGGAAATGGAGTAAAACCAGGTTTAAAATTACCAAGTAAGCAAACAGACAAAAAAGTCAAGTTTGCGCCTGCATGTAATGCAAGTCTAGCTGACCCTGCAGGTAGTGCAAGACCAAGGTAACTCATGGTAAAAGTAGAATAAGCTCTGATCACTAATCTTAATATTTACCCATAATGCAAAGCACATCTCCTGGAGGAGATGTATGATGCTTTGTATTAAAGGCAAGGGGCCACTACCCAGACTGGTTTCGACCTTTATTGAGGTCTCATCAGTGGGAGCCAGACTAGAAATAACAAGATTTTAGTAATACAGAGCTTATAAGTATTTTACCAGAACAAGTTACCATAAGGTGTTTTAACCTTATTAAATAAAAATCTCAGGAGGAGATATAAATGTAGAAAAACTACTGTTTCTACATATATATATATATATAAAATTATAAGAGTTTGGCCCATTTATTCTTTCTTCTTCTTTCTTCATCCACAGATGCCATATGGTCACTCCAATGCTTGATGTGTTACACCAGTCCTCACCGTGTAGTCCTGTTGTATGCTTTTCTGGAAGCTTCAACTCTCTGAAGATCAGTCACCTCACATGCATACACATCATCCCTCCATCTCATTGATGGCCTGCTCCTTCCTCTTTTTTCCAGGAACTTTACCTTCTATTACTGTTCTGAGAAGTTTCTCCTTCCATCCTTTCAATGTGTCTAAATTATTTTAACTTCCTCTGTCAATATTATTAAGGAGCTTTAAAGTTCTATTGATCTTTTTGAACACCCATTCATTTGTATGCCTTTCAGTATATGATATCCTCTACAGCCTTCTGTAACACCACATCTCAAAAGCAGCTATCCTATCTGACTTCTTTAGGTTCGAAGTCTCACATCCATTAGTCACTATTGGAAAAACAACTGCATCCAAAATCCTCAACTTTGTTCCCATGGAGATAGATTCATCCTTCCAGATTTTAGACAAGTCTCTGACTGTTGTTTTAGCCATTTCTAATCTTCTTCTGATGTCTTCTGAACAGCAATTCTTCACATTAATAATGGATCCCAGGTACTCAAACTTGCTGACTTCCTCAATTTCTCCATTAAGGTACACTTGTTTCTCAAGAGCTTCCCGCTTTGTATATCCTTGTCCCATTTATACTTATTTATTAGAGGATAAAGAACTGTTAATATGAAAATATTATAAAAATCAAGTGGATATTATATGCAGCATACATTCAGCATTAAAAATGAAAATAATATTTTGATTAACTACAAAAAAGTAGTTCTGTAATAATTTTTTTTGAATTTCTAATGAAAAAGCAACAACAAAATTTGTATTTATAATTAAATTTTCCTTCTAAGGTTATTAGGATTTATCTCAAGATCCAGATCCGACTCTAATAGTCCACCAGTATTTCACTGTCATGTGTTTGAAGTTCAGCCTTCTGCAGAGGAGGTATGTTTTCGTTTATACTTCGCTTTAATGTTATTTTAATACTTTGCACCTACAGTATACAGATCTGATATTTTCCATTGAGGCTTCAAAAATTAAATCAATCCTTTTCTAAAATATGAGGCGGTTTTAATAATTCTACACACAGAACTTACAGTGCATTAATATTATATGTCAACTGCAGGTTGGAGATCAAGAAGGGAAATTCCTGACATTCTTACAGAGGAGTAAGGCTCTCTCAAAGAAATTTGCTTTTTTTATCGTGCAAAGACATCAAGGATCATACTACACCAGGACACAGGTCACAGCAGTACATATGGTAATTGGTTAGTAGGACAATCACAAACATCCATACCATTGGTGGGATTCGAACTTGCAGCCTCTTGGCTGGAGAGCAGATATGCTAACCACTCGGCCAACCAGGCAAGGGAAAAGAAGTTGGTTTGGTGGGTTTGAATTCAGGCAGCTATTACTCAAGTTTCTGTATGTTTAAAGAAAAGGAAGGAATTATGGATGTCTGATTTGGCTGAATAGTGCTCATGAAAGGACCTACAGAAAATACATGATATAGAACCAATCCACCTGTGTGATAGTGAATTTGTAATAAAAGGATAATTATTTGGCTGAATTGCTCTCTTCTGGATAGCATTCCAGAATTTTAGAATGGTTTTTACAGTACCTGGTACGACAGAACCAGGTATCATTGGACGAGGAGTAAGAGAAGGCTGTTCTCTGTCACCAATTTTGTTTAACATGTATTCTGAAGCAATGTTAAAAGAAGCACTGGAGAATTCAGAAGAAGGAATAAAGATTAGAGGTAGACAGATATTTGCAATAAGATACGCAGATGACAATGCATTATTATCAAATACTGAAACAGGACTACAACATATGTTGAACAGATTACTGGAATCCTGTATCAATTATGGAATGAAAATTAACATCAAAAAAACAAAGGTAATGAAAATAGCAAGGAAAGAGGCAAATATGGATATCAGAATAAATGGGGAAAAATTGAATCAAGTAAAGACATTTAAATATCTAGGAAGTGTTATTAGCAGTGATGAAAGATGTAAAACTGATATAAAAGCAAGAATTAGCGATGGGAAGAGATGCCTTTAATAGAAAATGAAATTTATTCAGAAGTAAAATGGATAGAAACCTAAAGAAAATAACTAATAAAATGTTGTGTGGACTGTTCCCCTCTATGCAGCTGAAACTTGGACATTGAAGAAAGAAGAAATTAAGATTTTGGAAAGCTTTGAGATGTAGATTTGGAGAAGGATGGAAAAAATCAAATGGACAGATAAAATAACTAACGAAGAGGTCTTAAAAAGAGAAGAAGAAGAAAGAAGAGTGTTAAGGAGGATAAAAAGAAGAAAGGGAAACTGGATTGGACATATTCTGAGAGGGAATGGAATCATCAGAGATGCCATTTAAGAAAAAATAGACGGAAAAAGACTCAGAGGAAGAGTAAAGAAAACAATGCTAGAGGTCATGCTGAATGGAGACAGGTACACAACCTTGAAAAAGAAGGCTCAGAACAGAAGAGAGTGGAGAAAAGTTTTTGCTACTAAGAAAAGAAGCTGCTCAATTGCAGAATACTCAAGAAGAAGAACCGATCCACCTGTGTGATAGTGAATTTGTAATTAAAGGAGTTATTTGGCTGAATTGCTCTCTTCTGAATAGCATTCCAAAATTTTAGAATGGTTTTTACAGCATTTAGGCATAACAGAATACTAATCCATTTTAACAGGCATAATGCATGTCACAGAAGAATGAAAATAAACATTGGTTTAATGATTCCTATATTTAATTTCTGTCACAGAGATAACATCAGTAATACAATCTAGACTAGCATGCAAGAATTGGTTAGACTTACTACACACCATTGTATTTGGTGCATCACATTTTTCATGTTGAATTTTTGGGAAAAAAAAAATTGTTGTAGTATAAGATGCACGATTATACGTCAAATTTTTCCTGCAGATATATATATTTTTTTAATTTTAAATTTTAATACATGTATCATTCGTTTATTAGATAAAAAAACAATTATTCTTAAAAATCATCAAATCATTAAAAAATCTAACATATAATAACATATATAATATATATGTAATAATATAGACAAAATAATTTTTATAAATTCCATTAATCTTCTTTTCAAATCTTTATTCATCTTCAGTCTAAAAATTTTTTGAACTTGATTCTTCATCAGAAACCGAGTCATCGCTGTCTTGAAATAATAAGTCGTCCTCCATACTGTCAAGAGAATTACTAATGCCACACTTTTGAAAAGATTTTATCATAATTTTGGATTTCACTTCATTCAATGAACTCTTTACACAGCTGCAAAACTGTAGTCTTCTTTCGCCTACTTGTAAATGTTTCCTCAAAATTTGAAAATTGCATCCAATTAACCCATTTTCCACTCATAAGTCCTTTAAATGCTTTATTTATTGATACATCTAAAGGTTGAAGCGTGGAGGTGAGTCCTCTGGGATTACAGCTATTTTTGTGTTCATTTTGTGACATTCATTCTTAATAGCTTCAGTTTTATGGCATCTAAACTGATCCCATACTAACAGAGCAGGTTCTGACAAACTCCCAGGACATCCTGACCACATCTTCTTTATCCGTAACTTCATCCCTTCCTCATTCATCCTTTTGGATGAAGAATGTAAACTCCTTTGGGAAGTTTTCTTTTGGGAATTGTTTTTCTTTTCAAAATTTAAAAAAGTGGCAATTTTGTTCCATCTGCACAGCATAACAAAACAACAATATAGTGGGTTTTTTCATCACCAAACGTTTTAACAATAACATTTTTTTACCTTTGGAGTCAACAGTCATTTGAGGTAATATCAAAAGTCAGAGGCACTTCATCCATATTAGCTATCTGTGAAAGTTCAAACTTATCTTTTTTTCTAGCATTTATGATGAATCTGTGAAACTCAATAATTTTATTTTCGAATTTATTATTTTTTGTGATATTTTTGTTTTTGCATGCATACATAAATCATTTTGCTTCATAAATCTGAAGCACCATGATGGAGACTGTAAAATCGAAGATATTTCTTTCTGTTGCCAATAATTTTGCTCATTGAATAATCATTTTTTGTGATACACAGCAACCTGATCTTCTTTGATCCATTATCCAAGTTTTTAATTCATTTTCAATTTCTGGTCATTTTGCTGGGTTTTTTAGAATGCTGCTCTTGTTTCCGAGTTTGTACCATTTTTTTCTGTAGGCAGAGGCCCAAAGTGCCGTTCTGCTGCCCTATTACCATTCTTTATTCTGTACTCGATCACACTATGCTTGAATGCAATCATATAGCTATGTCTGTGCTTCGTAGAATCCATGGGTTATAAAAAGTAAATATAATGATGTATTGATTACTAGTTTAAATGCATGACCATTAACAGCCATGCAACTATTCAAACTGATTATGCATTACTGACAAGCGATAACACACCGTAATTAACAAATCGGTGTATAAGATGCACCAGTTTATAAGACCCATTCAGCTTATAGGATGCATCCTAATTTTCAGATAAATTTTAGGTACAAAAAAAAAAAGCACATCTTATAAGGTGAAAAATATGGTAGTTCGTTTGTATTATTATTATTACGTGACACCTCCAAGGAATCCAAAGACTCATCAAGGGAGGGCCTACTCTATAACTCTCTGTCTCCACCACTCATCTACAATTACAGTGACCCACATCATCTACACCAATGCTATCTACTGGCCACCACTACTAGTATTTTCACAGACAATCACCAGTGGTGGGATTCAAACTCGCAGCTTTTTTGGCTGGAGAGCGGATATGCCAACCACTCGGCCAAACCAGGCTGGCTGTATTTGTGTGAGATCTCTGCATCTATATTTATTAAGATTAGTTTTTAAGTAGCTTCTAGAAAAAGTCATATTGTTAAATATGACTTTTATATGATTATATGATTAGTTTTTAAGTAGCTTCTAGAAAAAAGTCATATTGTTAAATTTGCTGCAGTCAATTGCTGTAGTGTCCAGAGCATGATTTTCCCTGAAAGTTCATGGTTGTGGGGGCAGGAGCAAGGAATTTTGCAGATGTGAAACTGAGAGGAGAGTTAATCCTTGGTGTGCACAAAGACAGTGGTAACCAGCTTCATGCGGAGTTTAAAAGCTGCATGGAGGTTTATTTCTTCTTTAAAGTTCTCTCTCTCTCTCTCTATATATATATATAAATATTTTTTTTTTATTGAGATACCCTGTATATAAAAAATAGTAATGGTATTCCTGTAATCTGTGCTATGGGTGCTAGTCATTTCCTCTTTGATGTTGTATTTCCAAAGTATGCTACACGTGTTTTTAGAGACCCTTGAAACTGTTGGAAGTACAAAGCTATTAAAGTATTATGCATGATTCCATGTATGAATTTCTTAAATAACAATTTCTCTTTTATACCTGCTCTGTGGACAAACTAAACTGCACATTATGACACATGGAATGGCAGGAGCAAGTTTAACTCTGATCTAGGAAAATAAGTGCACAAAGGATGGAACTTTAAAGGGAACAAAAAGTCAAAATGCACGACACTAAGTGATGACTTCTAGAAGTTCCATGACTATAGTAATTACAGCTTGTTAACAGCAGCTTCCGGGTAATAACCCATCACAGATGGGTTATTACCCGGAAGATCCCTCCCATACACAGTGAATGTTTTTACCAGAATCTTTTTTTGAACTAAATTGAACTATATATAGAACTAAATTGCTATATATATATATATATATATATATATATATATATTATTTTTTTTTTTCATTTTCTTCCTATAAAAGGTTCCTGTAAAAGCATTTCATTACATAGTCTAATGGTTTGGGTAATTCAGGAATCCTTCTCTGAAGATGGTAGTATTTGCATGTAAGACAAGATATGCCACTCACAAAGCCATGAGCCCCCCCATCATCCTCTCCAATAGAGTGTCATATTCCTATCTACCCATACATGAAAGCTACCTTTTAAACTAACTTACTTTTCTGATACCTTAACCATTACTCCTGAGATACTGACTGGTCTGTAATTTTCTATCCCTGTCTTATAGCCTCCTTTATGTAGGGATAGAAAATTACAGACACTTTGCCCTCTTCCCGAAGATGAAGATCCAACTCAAAGGTCATCGTTTTGACAACATTATGGAGATCTAGCGTGAATCGCAGAAGGTGCTTGACATGCTTCAAAAAGAAGACTTCCAGGACACATTCCAGAAGTGGCAAGAACGTTGGGAGCGCTGTATTGTCAGTGTTGTCAGTACGTTCTTCAACAGAACGTTGAAGAACACACTGACAAGTAGAGGCAGGAAAATTATTATTGCTCTTTGTAATGTGGAACTTAGTAATTAGTCACATTTTTGATTGTAATTAAATGCATACATATTTGGTTGCTTGGTTATCTTGGGAATGAGGAAGTGGTGGAGTAGATCCAGTGGTGAGTGACCGAGCAGCTGGTAACAATTTTGGAATATTTCATGTGAAGATAGATTGATGGATGCTAGTTACAAAATTTGATTGATGGGTGGAAAAGAAGCACTCTGATAGATATACGATGTGGTATCAAAATGTTTCGAGACTAGGTTTGTAACATGCCAACAGATGGCAGCACAAGGCTGCATGCACAGTCACAGGGAGCACCTACCTTCATAAGTCAGTGTGCCAAAAGACATCATCCTGTGTACATCGGGAGCTGTGCAACTGATGCTATTCTGACCACCTGCATTACCACATCTGCGATTTCATCATGGACAGCAAGTTAGAACAAAGAGCAAATGTGAAATTCTGCATGAAACTGGGCAAATCTGCCACAGAGAAGTTTGACACGATTCGGCAAGTTTATGGCGATGTGCAATGAGTCGTTCAAGGTGTTTTGAGTGGCACGCGTGCTTCAAGAGCGGAAGAACATCACTGGAAGACAATGAAAGATCAGGAAGACCTTCAACGAGCTCAACCCCCAAAAATGTCAAAACCATTCGGCAACTTGTGCATGAGGATCGTTGGAGAACACTCCACAACATTGCTGCCATTGTCAGTGTGTCATACGGAACAGTCTAGGCAATCCTTACGTGTGATTTGAACATGCGCCGTGTTGCTGCCAAGTTCATCCCCAGGCTGCTGACCCAGGAGCAGAAGGAACACCACGTCGAAGTCTGCCAAGAACTCTGTCAGCATGCCGTGGATGACCCATCCTTCATGTCGAGGATCATTACCGGTGATGAAACTTGGGTGTGCGAGTACAACCCTGAGACGAAGCAACAGTCTTCACAGTGGAAGTGCCCATCATCTCCATGACCGAAAAAGGCGAGGCAGGTCCACAGCTCGACCAAGTGCATGCTCATCGTCTTTTTCTACATTCATTGTGCATCGAGAATTTGTCCTCAGGGGCCACACCGCAATAACGAGTTCTACTGCCAGGTTTTAAGGCGTCTGAGGGAGGGCATTCATCAAAAATGACCAGATCTGTGGCATGCAAAAAACTGGATGCTCCATGATGACAATGCACCCTGTCGCTGAGCTCTCCTCACACGTGAGTCTCGCCAGAAACAACATGATCTCACTTCCGCACCCACCCTACTCGCGAGATTTGGCTCCTGCAGACTTCGCCCTCTTCCCGAAGATGAAGATCCAGCTCAAAGGTCACCGTTTTGACACCATTGCGGAGATCCAGTGCAAATCTCAGAATTGACATTCTTCGAAAAGAAGACTTCCAGGACACATTCCAGAAGTGGCAAGAACGTTGGGAGCACTGTATTGATATGCAAGGGAACTATTTTGAAGGTGATAATGTGTAAATGTAGATAAATAAAGTAATTTCTCATAAACAGAGCTGGTCTCGAAACTTTTTGATACCACCTCATATGTAGGATATAATATGATAGAAGATATGATAGACATAAAGGAACTTTGTAGATGCAGAAGAATGAACTGACTGTACATGTAAATTACATAATGTAAAATAAAGTATTTATTTTTCTTTACATGAAATATAAAATATGCTGGCCTGGTTAGGCAAGTGGTTAGTGTATCTGCTCTCCAGCCAAAAGGCTGTGGGTTCGAATCCCGCCGTGGGCATGGATGTTTGTGATTGGCTGTAAAAATACTAGTGGTAGTGGGCAGTAGATGGTGTTGGTGTAGATCAGTGAGTCTTAACCTTTTTAGTGATCGGCACCCCCCCCTTTGAATCTAAAAATAAGTTCCCGCACACCCCCTTGAAAAATGTGTTTCTATTTCTTTATTTAGGAAATTACATCTATTGCAAGATAATTTATTTATTGAAAAATAAACACATATATTTACATATACATATATAACAATATCTCAATTTTTAATGGCTATGTTTTTTATTCATAATAATACTTTTGAAGCGAGGCTCCTTTTTTGAAAGAGTAAGTCATCACTTGCATTTAAGCGATTTCTGGCTTTTGTTTTTATGTGCAAAAGTGATGAAAATCCCATTTCACACAGGTAAAAGGTAAAAGTGTCTGCAATGCTGCTTTTGCCAGCTGTGGATAAGGTTCTAACTGTGTACACCAGAATTGTTCTAAGTCCAGATTTTCAAATTCCATTTGAATACGTGCATTGGCTCGTATTTCAATAAGATCGTCTTTTATTAAATAGCTGTTGTCCATCGAATCTAGGTCAAAATTTAGAAACTTCTCTCGCACCCCCAGGAGTGCTCACACCCCAGGTTAAGAACCACTGGTGTAGATGATGGTGGTTGCAGTTCGCTATAGTTGGTGGATTGTGAGTGGTGGAGGTGGAGAGTTGTGGAGTGGGTGCACTCCCTCAGTGAGTCTTTGTACCCCTTGGAGGTGTACATAATAATAATAATAATAATAAGGTATTCATCATGAAATATAAGTATTTCATGATGAGTATTTAATCATATCATTAGAGCAAATATACAAAAATAACAGAACACATGCAATTTACAGACAAAAAATACTAGCTGTGGTGGTGGTTGTGGCCAGTAGATGGTGTTAATGTAGGTGATTGGTAGTAGAGGTTCTGTGTAGTAGTGGAGACAGAGAGTTGTACAGTAGGTGTCCTCCCGCGATGAGTCTTCGGACTCCTTGGAGGTGTCACGAATAATAATAACAAAGTTGCTTGAAATGTGCTTCCATCTGTCACTGTACTGTGTCACATGATACTGTAGAGTGTCATATGGAGAGATATATAATCTTTTGTGAACACAGACAAAGCAAAAAAGGGAGGAGGAGGAGTGTTATTGATGATGGCGGGGGAGTTGTGCCCATTTAGGTTGGAGATACCAGGATCAAATACTGACAGTGGTTTTAAAGTAGTATTGTGTGAAGTGGAGGATGACGGAATGAAATGTTTAGTAGGGTGTTGCTATAGACATGGTAATGTGGAAGGCAGTGAGAAGGAAATGCTTAGACAAATTGGTCTCAAAAGATGACCATTATGGGTGATTAAATTATGGTAATAGAGACTGTAATGAAGAGACCCATTGGGAACCAAAGGGAATGAATTTCTTGATTTTTTAAGGGATACCTACCTTAAGCAGTATGTAACAGAGGTCACATGTGAATTGAGGGTCTTGGATTTAATTATTTCATCAGAAGATATTGTTCTAAATGAAGTTACACATCTTCCTCCAGTTGGTGAAAGTGGGTATGAAGTGATCACTTCAGCAGTGGCCAGCCACATCAGGACTTTTGTGAGAAAGGATGATATGTGGACCTATATGTTGGAAGTTTATTTTTCACTTGGTTAGACTATAATAAATTTAGTTTAATCCTCTATCCAAGTGTAAGCAAACAAAGTGGTGTTGCACTACCTTACCCAAGTCCTGAAGATATTTTCAGGTGCAAACTTTGTTTGTTTACACTTGGATAAAGGATTAAACTAAATTTATTATTGTGGACCTATATGGCAGTGAATATGGCAAGCTCAGAAGGCGGCTTGCAGCGATATCATGGAATGAAGAGTTGCATAGGAAGGAAATCAATTCCACTTGGTCTCTACTCAGGAAGTATGTTTCAGAGGCAATGACTGATTGTATTCCAAAGGTCAGGAGATTAAATAAAGTAAGTGTAAAATGAATGACTGAAGAGGTGAAGCATGCAATCTGGAAGAAAAAGACATTGTGGAGGGCACAAAATGAGTTGAGTTAATCAGTTACATGAGGAGTACAAAGAGCAAGCAAGGAAGGTGACTCACTTAGTAAAGGTAGCAAAAGTGCAGTATGAGTAGTAGTTAGCAAATGACACTAAAAGAAATCCTACGGAGTTTTTTTCAATATGGCCAATAGAATGAAAAATAATTATTGGAGGATGATGTTGGGTCAGGGATAATGGGAGAATGATAAACGCCAAGGATGATAGAGGTGTTAAATGAGCAGTTCATTAAAGTAGTCTATCGTTGTGATTGTAACATATTGCAGAACTTCAGAATGATAGGAATGGAGGAGGAACCACTGATGGTGAGTGAGCAGGAGGTATATGAGGAATTAAATAAACTTGATGTCAACGAGGCCATGGGATTGATGGTATATCACCACATGGCTTGAGGGAATGTTCCTGGTTAACAATACCTTTAATCTACATTTTTAACATGAGTCTTAGATTAGTCCAGGTCCCAAAGGAATGGAAGGATGGCAAAATTGTTCTGCTTTATAAAGGAGGTGATAAGATTAAGGCTTTGAATTATAGTCCAGTCTGCTTGTCTGGAGTGGTGGTCAAAATGTTGGAGGCTAGTGAAGACAAGGATTCAGAACTGGGTGGACAGCAATGGAATTCTGTTTAACAGGCAGCATAGATTTGCTAAAGGAAGATCTTGTTTTAGCAATTTACTTATTATTATAACAAGATGATGAATATGTTGGACAAGGTGGATGCATATACAGTAGTATATTTAGATTTTGCAAAGGCTTTCGATGGTAGATTAGTGCTCTGGATTGGAGATTGGCTGTCTCATAGGTATCAACAGGTTGTGTATGGGTGAGTGATATCGCCGAAGAAAAAAGTCACTCGCGCTCCAGGGGTGTGTGCTTTGAGGCCGTTGTTGTTTAATTTGTATGTAAAAACGACATTGGAAAGGGCTTAAATGATAATATACAGTTGTTGGCAAATGTTGTAGCTTTGTAAGAGTACCTAAATAGACTGTCTGAATGGGCACGTGTGTGGAGATGTCAGTTTAATGTTACAAAGTGTAAGGTTTTAAAATTTGGGAAATAAAGATGTGATGCAGAGTAAAGGATTTGCAGATATTTTGGAGGAGGTAGAGAAGATGAAGGATTTGGGGATTATGGTGGATAGAGACGTGAAATTTCATGGACATTAAAATTGTGAGGACAACACAGCGTATTGTGGGAATGATGCAGAGAACACTGACATGTAGAAGTAAGGATGTTTTAATTCCATTATAAGGCTTTGATCAGATCGCATATGGATTACCGTGCACAGATTTGATTGCCATGTTTTCCAAAGACTGATGAGATATTGGAGAGGATTTAGAGATGATTAAATTAGTGTCTGGTATCTGGAATGTGAGGACAGATTGAGAGAATGCAAATTACAGAGCTTAGTGGATAGAAGGAAGAGGGGAGACATGATCAAGATCTATAAATTGGTAAGGGGTAATTACCAGATTAGTGTGGATGAGATTTTTCATAGAATATCTGGAGACAGTGGGGGGAATGAGAATGAGAGCCCGTCCCTGGAAGCTTTATAAGATGGGTATGAGCAAGGGGGGGGGGGGATTAGAATACATTGCTTGAGAGTGTGGTGAGTGCAGGGGCAGTGAATGCATTTAAGACGAGGTACAATGAGCTGTGCACGTGAGAGTACGACCTCTTACGATGAGTCTCTTGACTCCATGGAAGTCTGTCGATGATGGTGATAATACTATTACAAACCCATGGGAAACTGTAAACATAGTCATTAACACAGCAACAAACTTAGCTAATGGACAGAGAAGCTCACTTTGAACTTTGTAATAGTATAAAGACAGTTTAAAAAGAAATTAAGAAATTAAAAAATAATAATAATTATAACATTTGCTTGAAAATTGCATATAGTGCATATATAATTAATAGATTATTCCCACAAAGTACATATAAAAAGTGTATGTAAAAAAAAAATAAACTAAATTAACCTCTAAATATGTGTGTGTGTATGTATATATATATATATATATATATATATATACACATACACTGCTTGGAAAGAAGTCAACAGAAACCCAATGACCAGGGTGCATCGTTCCACGTAATGAATCGTGTTTGTAGCCAGTATAAATTGGATGAATTTGATGCTCCCAAGTCAGTGCAACTTTCGGTGAAATGGTTGCAAGAAAGTTGTAGGAAGTTTTTCCACTTGATTATACTATGCATTAAAGATGCCAAGAAATTATATTCTTGGTTTAATCCTTTATCCCAGTGTAAGCAAACAAAGTTTGAGCCTGAACTAATTTCAGGAGTGGGCAACTTGTATAAAGAAACTAATGACTTCACATCTCTTGCCTTAGTATCCCATAATGCAAGGCACATAGGCTTACAGACGTATAATACTATGCATTGTGAAGGGTCACCACCCAGACCAGTTGCAACTTTTATTGAGGTCTCATCAGTGGGAGCCAGACCCAGAGGTGATACCAAAGTTGAAGTATAGTTGAACTCATATTTCCATATATGAGTAACCAAAAGGTATCACACCTTATTAAAATACTCTGGATTAGAGATAGTTGTAGGAAATTTTTCCACTTGGTTATACTATACATTAAAGATGCCAAGAAATTATATTCTTGGTTTAATCCTTTATCCAAGTGTAAGCAAACAAAGTTTTGCACCTGAACTATAATAATGCATAGCATTATACACATCTATAAGGATATGTGCTTTGCATTATGAGATACTAAGGCAAGAGATGTGAAGTCATTAGTTTCTTTATACGAGTTGCCCAGTCTTGAAAATAGTTCAGGCGCAAACTTTGTTCGCTTACACTTGGATAAAGGATTAAACCAAGAATATAATCTCTTGGCGTCTTTAATGGATAGTGTAACCAAGTGGGAAAACTTCCTACAACTATCTAATCCAGAGTATTTTAATAATAAGGTGTGACACCTTTTGGCTACTCATATATGGACATATAACTTCTCCATTACTTCAATCTTGGTATCACCTCTGGGTCTGGCTCCCATTGATGAGACCTCAATAAAGGTCAAAACCGATCTGGATGGTGACCCTTCTTATAATGCTTAGCATTATATATATGTTTGTAAGGATATGTGCTTTGGATTATGGGATACTAAGGCAAGAAATGTGAAGTCATTAACTTCTTTATGGCAAGTTGCCCAGTCCTGTAAATAGTTCAGGTACAAACTTTATTTACTTACACTTGGATAAAGGATTAAACCAAGAATATAATTTCTTGGTATCTTTAATGTATGGCTGCAAGAAAGGAACTGATGAAGTTTGAAAAAGGCATTGTGATAGGATGCCATGTTGCAGGTTTATCCGGTCAGAAAATTGTTGACAAATTGGGCCATCGCAGGTCAATCATCAGTGATACCACACTGAGATGGAACTGTATGATGTCAACTGCAACTGCTACTCCCAGCAGATGACCCCACCATACTCATTAAATGTAACCATAGGGTGCTACAAAAGATAATATGTAAAAACCACCATTCTTTGGCAAACACATTGTTTGCAGAGTTCTGAGTATTGACTGGAACATGAATCTGCACATAAACATTCAGAGCTGAGACTCACTACATGGTTTTCTATGGTAGGACCGCACAATATGCAAGTCCCACATCACCCAAACCAACATTCAGCATCCATCTTTGGTGGTGCAAAGGGCATGTACATGGGAGTAGGGAGTTTGGAAAGCCGTGTTATAGAGCAATGAATCATGCTACACTCTACTGAACTGATGGATGAGTGTGGCAGATGCCCACTGAATGTCTCTTACCAGACTGTGTAACCTCAACTAAAAATTTGGAGGTGGCAGTGTGATGGTATGGTCCTGGTTTGGAAGCAGACCTGTGTTTTGTGCCTTGAACATTGAACTCCAAGAGGAATCTGAACATTCTGGACAATGCAATACTGCCTACATTGTGGCATTTCTATGGAACTGACCATTGTTTCTTTCAGCAAGATAGAGCACTGTGTCATAAGGCTGCTGCTGTAACTGCATAGTTTGTGGACATGTACATTACCACACTTGACTGGCTTCCACAGATCCCTGATCTTAACCATATTGAACATCTGTGAGATGAACTGGAACGTCAGGTGAGGTAAAGGGATGTCTGCCTAAAAACAGTCCCGGACCTCATTACATGCCTACAGGAAGAAAGGTCCAAAATTCCCATTGATTGCTATTATACATTTGTGGAAAGTATGCCCCCATATGATTGTTATAGTCATCACAGTGAAAGGAGGTCCGACATCTTATTAAGGTGATGTAATCACCATGGCTGTTAGTTCCTCATGCCATGTTGACTGTTGGTTTCTTTCCCAGCATCGTATACATAATGTATACAAGAGAGAGTCTGAAAAGTTCTCATAAATACCTAGAGCAAAAACGATATTAAAGCAATTGATATAACCACAAGAAAGAACACATCTCAAAACCCTTTAACACCTATATTTCATCAAATTGTAATAACTGTTCTTTTTCTTTTAGAATATATAAGAAGACATAAAATTAATTAATTTTTGTTATAGGTGTTTATCAGAACACCTATAACAAAAAAACTTTCCAAACCCCTCCCTCTCATTACAAATGTTCATGTAAGAATTGTATACAAATGTATATTATTAGTGAGAGTTCAAAGTCACTACTTCTCAGACGTTTGAAAATTTTAAACAATTACTGCAATTTAGATTAGACTGATTCAATGAAGAGCCTCAAATTTGAAACAACTTTGTGAAGAATTTTTGTGTTTTCCCATAGGATTTTGCAGCCAGTAGATATACCATGTTTTGCAAGACAAGATTTCTCAGCTTTGAGAAAACAGATGTAAGCTGTATAATCTGAATGTCATATGTCTTTGGTACAACCTGTCTAGCCAAAATCAGATAGATTGTAGGAAAAAGGAATCTGGCACATCCTGGGTGAACTGAGAGAGGAAGTTTATCTTTTTTGGCAGGTGGGAATAGTTGAAATCTTGTTAACTTACCTGAAAGTTGTCTGAAAGTCATTGTTTTACAAATTTTGAGATGCATTCAGAAATGCCTTTCATATAAGGAATGAAAATTTTCTTGTTTTCTGATGATGAGCTATTTATTAGTAGAGGATTAATTATCTAAGATATGTTGTAATTTGTTTGGAAAGTAACTGTTAAGTAGTATTAAGGTATCTTTAATTCTGTGTAATTCTAGTCTCAGTGTCTTCAGAAGAGCAGATAACATATGGATTCAAAATACATGGATTCCATCCATTTTCGCTAAACTGAGAAATTTGGTCTTGTGGAACATGGTATTTCTACTAGCACAGGATCCTATTGGGTAACACAAAAATTCTTCACAGAAGTTGTTTCAAATTTGAGAGACTCTTCAAGGAACACTATGAAGCTCATCACAATCAATTTCATATAAATTGCAGTGTGTGTGTGTGTGTATTTATACTTTACATATATGTATTCATAGATTGATTTAATTATTAATTTTTTTTTTTACATTACACTTTTTATTTTCACTTTATGTGATTACTCTCTTAATTGCATATATACTCTACTCTGCATGCAATTTTTCATGCAAATGTTATAATTTAATTTTTAAAATTATTTTATTTTTAATTTACTAAATGATTCTTTTTAAACTGTCTGTACTTTTACATAGCTGTAATAAGCTGTGTGCTCCTTTGCCCATTGGTAAAGTGTTTTCCTACTACTGTGTTAATGATTATGTTTACAATTTTCCACAGGTTCCTAATGGTATCATATGACTGGTAAGTAAAACAGAAGCACTCTGTAATGTCTGTCATTCCATTTTTACTTCTTGTAGCCATCCATTCTTTTTGTCTATTCACTCTGATCATGTGATGAGATATTTATCACAAAATATGTGTTTTATATTAAATAACACATTTTTCTTTACATAATTTACATGTATAGTTAGTTCATCATGTCTATGAATTACATTAGCATTAATAATCAGATGCAGAAGAAATTTTTCATTACATAAGAGAAAAAGGAGTCACCCCTAAGGTTGTGTAAGAAATGAGGTGTTAGTATGGACATGATCATGTGCATTAATGAATGAGTAAGAAAAGTTATAGGTATTGTGTGAATAACAGTTAGTGAGCCTCTCATGATGCATTTTCAGAGTTTGCTTTATCACTTCTGGCTATCTTAACAAAGGTATTGGTTAAGATCCTCAGAAATGGCACATTAGAATTAAAATCCACAATCTAATTCAGGCTTTTTTTAACCATATTCTCAGTCAAGGAGGCCTATATATATAGGATAAGTGAATGATATTATTTTTTTAATTAATAATTCAGTATCTTGATTAGAGTGGTACTTAATTTTGCATACTAGTTAATTTTTTATAGAATGAGTAAGTTTTAAAATTTAATAGAATGAGTTTTAAAATTTCTAATTATAGAATGAGTAAGAAGATTTATAGGTATGGTGTGAATAACAGTTAGTGAGCCTCTCATGATGCATTTTCAGAGTTTGCTTTATCACTTCTGGCCACCTTAACAAAGGTATTGGTTAAGATCATCAGAAATGGCACATTAGAATTAAAATCCACAATCTAATTCAGGCTTTTTTTTAACCATATTCTCAGTCAAGGAGGCCTATATATATAGGATAGGTGAATGATATTATTTTTTTAATTAATAATTCAGTATCTTGATTAGAGTGGTACTTAATTTTGCATACTAGTTAACTTTTTATATCAACCCCAGACACAAGAAGTTACAGAACTTATGAAGCAAGAATAGAGCCTGTATAGCTCAGTGGAAGTGGTGTTTACACTCCTCAGCACTAAACTGCCCAAAGATAGACTTCGAGTTCATCTAGTCACTGACTAGAGGAACTCTTACTAAGCCTTTTTTCGATTGGTTCCCGAGTTGGTTGATCTCTGGCACGGGCAAGCGAATTTTTCCTCCTGGAAACTCGGGTTTCTCGTCCCGTAAACTCAAGAAAATCGACCATAGAATACACACTATTTCAGACATTAAAATATTGTGTTAGGGATCATGAGATGGCAGCATTTGTTGAGCCGCATTTTCAGTGTGGGCTGCTTAATTAGTGATTGCCTTGGGCCAGCCAACTATCTCTGGTTGGCTACCAGTGGAGATTGAACTGCCCACTCAGTCTCCAAAAATTAGATAGGGCTAAAATGGCCTCGCTTATTCCCTATACTGGAATAAAAAGGCATTAGCTGATGATGATGAAGCAAGAGTGCAATGTGTGGACAAATGATTAAGAAGAAAGAAGGAACTGTTGATGTGTTTCTTGATGAGCTACAGATTCTCTTATTAGGGAAATTGGTATAGTGTAGGCTGTTCCAAAGAATAGAGGTTAGAAGGGAATGAGAAGTTACTTCAATAAGTTAGAAGTAACTTTATTTAGAACTGAATGGTTTGTGAATGTTGATCAGCAGATGCTTGTGAAGTTCTTACACAATTGAGGAATTGTTTTGGCCAGCACCTACTTTTATAAGTTTTTTTAAAAAAACAGACAAGTCAGAAATTATCATTGTCTATGAGAAAGCAATTCATGGAGGGAGTATGTGAAAGAGAGGGGTCATATTTTTTTTTTTTATATTGATTTCATATGTGGGAGGTAGAAGAACTTAGATCACATCAATGACAAATGCCATATGTAGGGTGCAGGTGAGGGTTGAGAAAAAATAAATCTGTTGACATTTTCCTTGAAGAGTTGGAGGTTGTAGTTGCTGAGAAACACTAAATGATAAGCAAGTTCAGTGCATTTGCAGTTGGACTTAAAAAAGGGATGTTAGACAGCTTCTGTTCTTGTTTTAACAAGCTCAGCAGAAAGCAGAAGAATGGTGGTTGCAACTTCATCAGGGATGTTTTGGGTGCTGGATGAAAGTGGTGATTTGAGCAGAAAAGGCCTACATTTTTTTAGAGGGAGGCTGAGGTAGCAAAGTTCCTGATATATGTGTTTATGCCAGGAGAGACTGGATTTTATTATTGTTATTATTATTATTCAGGCCTCCATGGAGTCAAAAGACTCATCGTGGGAGGTCCTTTCTAAGAAACACAAGTCTGTCAAGACTCATCCAGGGAGGTCCCTCATAATTTCGACAGGGATGACCTCTTGTCGTGACTCCTTCCCGCTGTTTAACCAAGCAAAAGAACTCCCCAGTGCCAACCCTGTAACCACCTCTCAACAGTTTAAAAGTCTTAATCATATCACCTCTCCTTCTTCTATCCACTAAACTCTGCAGTCCACACTCCCTCAGCCAATCCTCATAACTAACATTGTACAGTCCTGACACCATCTTTGTTATCCGCCTTTGTACCCTTTCCACAGTTAATTTATCCTGGGGACCAGATCTGAGAACAATAGTCTAAGTGTGGTATGATCAGAATCTTATACAACGGAATGATAACCATTTTATCTCTGCAGGTCAGTGTCCTTCTCATTATTGCAGAAATCCTCTGTGTTACCTTCACTACCTTTGCTGTATGTCCCCTAAATTTCAGTTCTCTATCAATCATCAACCCCAGATCTCTTGTCTCCCCTACTTCCTCTAGTTTAACTCCTCCCATAGAGTATGCAGCGTTCCATCAATGTGTCCCAAATCTCAAGACCTTACATTTTGCTGCATTAAACTGATACCCTGTTTCATTTTCCCATCTATCTAGCTTATTCAAATCCTCTTGCAGGACTACCACATCTTCACTATTACTAATAACGTTTTACTCATGTGTCATTCCAAGAAGTAAGATCTGAATCCTATCTGATGATTTCTGCATTACTCAGGATAAGGGTAGGTCCTTTTTTTTTTTGTGAGAATAAAAAGCAGTATTGCATTTTGATAACAATGAATACTAAATTGGACATTGGTGTCAAAGTGAGCACAAAGAAGAGAAAAATTGATTGGACTTGAAATCAGAACGTTATCAGAAGTAAGAGGAAGTGAAGTAGCTCCACATTCTTCCAAGATATAAGAGGACTGTGTTTTGTTAGCATTGAAATTCACTATATTATCTTCAAAAGTAAGTTGATCAATGTTTAAAGCATTGCTTAGGGAAGATCCTGAAGCTTAAATTCATTTGAGTACTACAAGGTTTATCAAATGAAGAAAAGGAATGGAGATTACTGTCATCAACAAAATTAAGAGGTCATTGATATATAGGCATGAAGAGCATGAGTAAAAGCAGAGAACCCTGCAGTATTCCAGCATTTGTCAGAACTTGGTTAGAAGGATGTTGGAAGTTTATTTTGCACTTGGTTAGACTATAATAGATTTAGTTTAATCCTTTATCCAAGTGTAAGCAAACAAAGTTTGCACCTGAAAATATCTTCAGGACTGAGGTAAGGTAGTGCAACACCAGGAAACTCTGAGCAAAGGTGGACCAAGCTCTCATCACTCCTTGTCTCAGTATCTCCCAGAATGCAAAGCACATCTCCTTGCAGACATGTATACTGCTATGCATTAAGGGAAGGGCCACTAACCAGACCGGTTTCAACCTTTTTTATAGCTGAAGCAGGCTCTAAAAATTAGGCGATCCCCATCTCAGCGTTGTTCCACAGTGACAGGCTCACCCCGTCACCGAGAAGAACTTCTCAGCATTGGCTCTACCCAGTGGCAGGTTCACCCCCACCACCAAGCAGAGCCATAATCTCAGTGGTGGCCCCACTCAGAGACAGGCAAAAACCTACCCCCAAGCGGAGCCTCTCAAGGCCAACCCCGCACCGGTTTCCACCCTCATTGGGATCTCATCAGTGAGTAGGTAGAGGTCTTGTCAGTGGGAGGTGACCCAAACGTGGAGATACTAAGTCAGAAGCAATAGGAGAGGTCATATTTACCTATAGGAGTTTCCAACAGGTGTACCACCTTATTATTGAATTACAATGAAGAGAAAGATGCGTCTGCCTCCCACTGACAAGACCTCAATAAAAGTCGAAACCGGTCTGGGTAGTGGCCCTTCTCTTAATGCATAGCAGTATACATGTCTGCAAGGAGATGTGCTTTGCATTATGGGAGATACTGAGACAAGGAGTGATGAGATCTTGGTCCACCTTTGCTCGGAGTTGCCTGGAGTTGCACTACCTTACCTCAGTCCTGAAGATATTTTCAGGTACAAACTTTGTTTGCTTACACTTGGATAAAGGATTGAACTAAATTTATTATTGGTTAGACGGCTTTGATTGCAGACTTAGTCAGGTCCTTGGAAATATCAAGAGCAAAGATGTGATTTTCTTTTCTGTGATCAGTAATTGGGTGATTCTTCAGGCAGTGAACAAGTTGTTGTTTTTTAATATTCTTTTTTATTACTTTCATGAGCATTGCAGTACTTACCAGTGAAGGTTGGTTTATGTATAACCAAATTTTTAACCAGACCTATTAAGTTCTCATATTGGAAATTCTCATTCATTTATCAAAAATTCGCAGATTTTCTAACAAAAAGCAATAGTCATCCCCTTCACTTCTGATAAATCTAAATGTAGAATCATTTACCAGTGTTATCAATGTTCCTCAGTAATGCTTTTAATTATATATTTGGTTTAATTCTTTATCCAAGTGTAAGCAAACAAAGTTTGCACCTGGAGTATTTTCAGAACTGGGGTAATTTTTGGCAAAGGTGGTATAACTTCTTATCACTTGCCTTAGTATCCCATAATGCAAAGCACATCTCCTTGCAAACATGTATAATGTTATGCATTAAGGGAAGGGTCACTACTCAGTGGTAGTGTCCACAAGAAGATGTGCTTTGCATTATGGGATACTGAGGCAAGTGATGAGAAATTATATCACCTTTGCCACAAGTTGCCCCAGTCCTGAAAATACTTCAGACACAAACTTTGTTTGCTTACACTTGAATAAAGGATTAAACCAAATATATAATTGGTAGCATAGCCAAATGAAAAAACTTCCATCATCAGTACTGCTTTTCTTCATGTGATATCACAAATCTTTCCTTCTGGCATAGAAAACTGTTTGACTTCATAATTTACACTGGCTACTTCAGTCACAATAACAAACTCTTTAAACAAATAGAAGTAACTCCAATGGGGCTGTCCACTCTCTCCTGCATTTACAAATTTCTACCTAGAACATTTTTAGGAGACTGCATTCTCTTCAATATAACCCCATCCTTTTGATGATATATTCACAATCACAAAGATAAATTCCTTATGTTCCTAGAAAAGATAGTCTAAATACTCATAAAATTCATCATAAAAGTTGAAAAGATGGTAAACTGTCTTATTTGAACTTTTATTTATTTATTTATTTTTTGTTGCTCATTCCAGGATATTATCAGAACACTTCCAGAATGAACATTATACTAAAAAATGGTTTCTCTAAAGACGAATACAACAGATCTGATTGCTATCAGCTGTAAGAAACAATACAAAGAATTCCAATTCTTTTTATGTCTTTTATTTTTGAACTGATTTCAAGGATCTTAAAGAAATATTACTTAATACCAGCATTCTTTCCAGTCAGTAAACTTCCTACAAGGACAGATGGCCTCCTCTTACATTTCCAGGCATTTATCATGCTCCCCATGATTGTATTCATCAGACTTACATTGCTTATAATAAACCTGAAAAGTCTGGCTTAGCACAACATGGTGTAGATGCCAAACATAATCTGGTGAAGAAATTGGAACAATTGCATGTTTTTGCAAAAAATATGGGAAAGTCTCATTCTCCTTAGTCATCCCTAGTGTTTTTTTATATAAGGGTCAAAGCCAAATAACTGGGAGTAGACCTCCACATCACCTTTTGAGAATGCAGAGACCCGACTGAGACTTCTGACCTAATGTCCAATCCTTACCTTCCCGTGGTGCACCTGGTTAGTAGGCATATACTGGTACTGAATGATGGGCTGGCAATTTGGGATTTAGCTGACCAAATTTTACTCTCTATTGGCTTAAACCACAAATACATATGAGGGTACAACATGATGAAATTTCATGTCAGCTGGAGTGTCCCTTGGGTAAACAAGACCCACTGTTTTTGTCAGGGGAACCAGGGTAAACCGTGAAAAGTTCCACTCAATATCTAGAAGAACAATAAACTGAAGATAGTAAACCATCAATATAAGAAGTATTAATGGCTAGGAAATCTAACTCGCAGAAGAATTGGAAAAGTACCACATGGACATAATTGGCATTACTCAGACAAAGAAGACAAAAACAGGTGAGATCTTACTAAATAATAAGTACAGAATGTTGTTTTCAGGCATTAATGACCAAGGCAAGGAAGGAATAGCGATAGCACTCAACACCAAACATTGAAGATACATTGAAGGCAGTTTCAAGTAGAGTTCTAGGGCAAACTTCAAAATGGGGAAATGGACAATAAAACTTATCTGTGCCTATGGTCTCACAGAAGGTTCTTCTAAAGAATAAGTGGAGGAATTTTTTGACTCATTAGAACAGGAAGTACAAAGAAAATGGAAAAGTGGTATTATTGGAGATCTGAACAGCAGAGTAGGCATATAGGAACATTTTGGGAAAATTTGCAGGAAAAGGCTAAGTTAATAATAATGGTAAGTATTTACTAGACTTCTGCTCAGGACACTGACCAGTCATTTCTAACACCATCTTTTAACATAATGATGTGCACAAGTTCACATGGAAAGAAGAGACACAAGAAATAAGTAAAGCCTCATTGACTACATCATTGTTGATAGTGATATCATAATGCTGGTTCAGGATACAAGAGTGTACAGAGGATTTGAAATTGGAAGTGATTATGCTAAGTCAGTACTAAGCATGAAAAAAAAGAAAAAATGAAACAAATATAAACAAAAACCAAGCCTTGGAGTCTCAGTTGCAAACTCTGAAGAAGACGTACCTCCCTAGCTGAATTAATCAGCTAGGGAGGTATGTGATGAAGTTGTCTGCAAAGATAAAAAAAAATAAGAATACTATGGTGGATACAAGAAGCAGTCCTGAAAAAGAAGAAAGCATACCATACCATACCAAAAGTTCCTAGCAAATAAGTCAGCAGATGCCCTAAAAGAATGACTATTAAATTATTTAAGGAATTCACAACATATACTGGTATATTAATTAAAAGAAAATTTAATGAATACTTCCTATATTTTGGCAATGTCACATTGCCATCTTCATGGGAACACACATGATGTTCTCATGATGTAAGTCTCCCAAATTTGGGACAGTCTCATGCACCCAAATTTGTTGAGGTTTGGAACATTTTTTAGAGCTGAGGCAGATTCTATGAATAATCTTTCGTACTTAAACTTGCTGTGGTGTATTACTTTGGCTTTCTTCCAACGTATTCTGTGACGGGTATCCAGAGCATGGTCTGCAAGACCGGAGTGGCTGTACTAGTGAAACCGGATGTAGTCTTTGTGTTCCGAAATCCTGATATTCACTGTCCTGCCTGTTTTGCCAGAGTAGGACAGTTTACAGCTGCAAGGGACCTGGTATACCCCAGGTAGGTCTGGGGGAAGTGGTTGGTCTTTGGTAGAGCAGATAAGGGATGCCAATTTTTTATATGGTTTGTAACAAGAAGTCAAGTCATATTTTTTTAAGGATTTTGGTTATTTTTTTCAGAGGTGCCCCAGATGTAGGGAATGGTGATAGATTTAGTATAATCTTTATTGTGAAGGGGGGGGGTTGTGGTTTACTGGTTTTAATATTTTTTGGGGGTTGTAGCCATTGGCTAAGAAAGTTTTAAGGATGTGGTTTAGTTCTGTGGTTAGGGCATTGTCATCTGAACAGATTTATTTTGCCCTGTTATATAGTGTTTTAATAACCCCACATTGTTGTGAGGGGAGGGGGATTGCTGGTGAATGTATCTGCCTGTATGGGTGGGTTTTCTATAAACAGAGAAAACCAAGGATCCATCAGGCTGGTGCGTGATTAGAATGTCTAGGAAAGGGAGGCAGTTGTTTTCTCTTTTTCCAAGGTGAACATGATTCTGGGGTGTTGGTTGTTTAAGTGTGTTAAGAAGGAGTGGAGTGTATCTGAGCCATATGGCCAAATAGCGAACACATCATCCACATAGTGAAGCCAAACTGTGGGGTTTTGTGGGGCAGAGTTTAAGGCTTTCTCTTCAAAAGTCTCCATAAAGAAGTTGGCCAAGGGTGGGAAGAGTGGCGAACCCATGGCTGTTTGTAGAATTTTCCTTGCCAAACGAAATAGCCTGAGTTCATTGTGAACTGAAATAGGGCTGAGATATCAGGAGGAAATTTGGCTTGGATGAGCTCTAAGGTTTACTTGAGTGGGATATTTGTGAATAGGGAGGAGTCGTCAAAACTGACCATTATGTCAGTATGTTGGAGTGTGAGGGTTTCTATACTGGCTTTGAAGTGGGCTGAGTTTTTTTATGTGTCATGGTGTGCTGCCAGTATAGTGTGTGAGCGCTTTGGCTAAATGTTTGGCTTTATATGTGGGGGGAATTAATGCCATCCACTATGGGATGTAATGGCACAGATTGTTTATGAATTTTTGGAAGTCCATATATTCGGGGAGGTCTAGAGTTAAAAAATTTCAGTTTGTTGGTCCACATGGCTCAGATACACCCCACTCCTTCTTAACACACTTAAACAACCAACACCCCAGAATCATGTTCACCTTGGAAAAAGAGAAAACAACTGCCTCCCTTTCCTAGACATTCTAATCACGCACCAGCCTGATGGATCCTTGGTTTTCTCTGTTTATAGAAAACCCATCCATACAGGCAGATAAATTCACCAGCAATCCCCCCCCCCCCAACAACAATATGGGGTTATTAAAACCCTATAACAGGGCAAAATTAATCTGTTCAGATGACAATGCCCTAACCACGGAACTAAACCACATCCTTAAAATGTTCCAAACCTCAAGAAATTTGGGTGCATGAGAACGTCAACCCAACGGCCAAGACAACCCAATATTGCCTACTAGGGGGCACCAATAGTTTCTTATCTTCTGCCTCATTTGCTTTTTGTGGTGCCTGCGTGCAAGTGTCATATTTGTATGTTCCCATGAAGAGGGCAATGTGACGTTGCCGAAATATAGGAAGTATTTATTAAAGTTTCTTTTAATTAATATTCCAGTATACGTTGTGAATTCCTTAAATAATTTAATAGTCATTTGTTGCCAACGTATAAGCCTTTCTACAAGAGTCCTAAAAGAATATCGAGAAAAATATAATAGAGCAGAATGATTCTTTAAACTAAAATTAATCAACATTAGTTTCTAGAATCATTCTGTTTCTGTGTGTTTTCTGTTTGATAGTGTTTACCTTATGAAGTATGCTGTACAGCATAAGAAACTAATAAAATTTAAAAAAAAATGCTTTCCAGATTGTGTGTTGTCATATGAGATCTATTTAATATGAACAACAACCACAGAATTTGTCTTGGTTCCTTAGTTTCCTCATCTTTCTATCTGTCGCCATTCATCAACAGTATTAATGTATGCTATTGAATTGAACAACTTCTCGTCTAGTATCATACTAAGGTCATGCATAGAAATAGCTGAAATATTACTTAAGACTGGTTAAATTACAGATATTTCAATTCACATATCGTGAACCATCATCAATGCAGTTTAAATATTTTTTTTTAACTGATTTCATATGTAACCTTAATATAATAATGAATAATACAGTAGTTCCTTAAACAATATTCTCATGCCTAGGATTACTGGTGTCAGGTTGGTGGGGGGAATTAATCAAATTACGTTAAAAAGAAAATAGAAACCCTTTTCAGAGCAAAATTAAAGTTATAACTTCTGTTACCAATATAACACATTAAGAATAGGTACAAGTACTTTGGTCTATTCTCACTCATTCTTACTTTAAGGGAATATTTGGATCTGCTGAAGCACAGTACAGTGAAATTTCTGCTTTCTCGGGAATTTAAATATTAAAAAATGAAGTGGTGAAAATGAAGAGTATATAACTCTGCTTAAATTTATACCTAATATTAAGATCATGACAAAATCATAAGCTCATTCAGCCATTTAATCCTTATCTCACATTTGAGATGACATAAGTGCCACTTTAAAATTTTTGACATGGTATTGGAAACAAGCAAAATTAATCCAAAATCTCTGATGTAGCTTTGCTATATGGACAATGTCTTTCCTGTGTAGAATAATTCACGTTAACAATTAGATGGCTTCTTACAAAAAATAACTTTCATCACAGAACTAATTTCACTATGGAACTATATCTTTCCTTGATATTCTTATAAAAAGATAATTGGATAGCTCCTTATCAACATCTTTTTGTTTCATTGACCCTTTTTTGGATCGATATATCTATCAGAGTTCACCATTCCTCACAAAAAAATATAGTACTATTAAATGCCTTCTTTCAAGAGTTTGTATTATTTGTTCTTCATCTAATATACTTCAGAAAGAAATTTCTACAATTAAAGAAACTGCCATTCTCAACAATTATAAATACTCCAAAACAGTAGTGATTATTAATCATTTTTCTCCACCCTCTGTTAGAAGAGAAAATTCACACAGAAATGTTGTGGTGTGTGGAAAAAATGAAAAGTCAGGCTCAGTTTGTCTTCTCTATTGTTTTTTTTTTTTTCTTAAAGAGATGCCAAGACACCAGTTTAATACCAAACTGTGTCAAAATTAAATACAAGTTGCACTCAGCCAAAGCCCAGCTCATTTACAAACAAGCGAGTTTAGCACTACTATGTGAACAGATCGCTTGGAGCTGTCAAAAATAAATTCAACTATCATTGCTCTACATGACAAACTATGTGATATTTTAAACACGGAACTGTGGGATATCCTTGACAACATCTCCGACTAATAAAGAATTCGTCAAAGTTAAAAACTGGCACCAGAAAAAATTTGAAATTCTCCAACAACATAATGCTACAAAACTACTGCAATTACTACAGATCATGTTGTGAATTTATCATCAGTAGCCTTAACCAATGAAGCTACTAGTGGATTAATCGAGGACACAGTTTTGCTATTATTCCCAGGCAATTTCCAACAGCCAAAATAATGGCTTCATTGAATGCGAATATACTACCTGCCTCCAGACAGCCAATAACGTTTGTTTAGGATGTTTGTCTAACATCCTAATCCATTCCAAAAAAAATATCCCACATAAGGAAATCATTGCTTTAAAAGAGCTACACAATAATAACCACATTGTTATAACCAAAGCAGACAAAGAGAATGCAAATGTGGTGATGAATTACTGAATTCAACAGAATATGAAAACAAAATGCACACATTTCTACAAGATCAGTCAACATACCAAATTATAGATTGGAATCCCATCAACTTGCAAAAGAATAAAGTTTGCAAATTATTGAAAAAAGTCATTTCCTGGCCTTTAAACAGTTAACAAATTCAAGCCCTTCCATGTTAAAACACCCAGAATATGTGGAACACCTAAAATTCATAAACAAGGTACACCCCTACGCCCTATTGTGGATAGTATAAGCAGTCCCACATACAAACTTGCTAAACATTTAGCTAAATGACTAGCCACTCTCACAATCAATTCTCCCTCCTTTGTTAAAAATTCTATCCACGTAAAAAGTATTTTAGAAAACCATACCTTAAAAAGTTCAGACATAATGGTTAGTTTTGATATCATTTCACTATTTACAAATGTATCATTAATTGAAACCCTTGATTTACTAAAGTCACACTTTCCCCCCGATATATGTGTGTGTGTGAATTATTTAAATTCACAGTACATGCAGGTTATTTTACATGGAAAGGGAAAATATACGAACAGTTAGATGAGACAGCAATGGGCTCCCTTCTTTCTATCCCCCTTAGGCAATTTCTACATAAGAACACTTGGAAAAGTTAGCTATCAATACAGCCACTCTCAAACCAGTGTTTTGACTACAACTACACTATGTTGATAATGTACTTGCTATTTGGCCACATGGTCCAGACACATTAGATACACTTGCTTAGTGTATTTAAATAGCCAACACCAAAAAATCCATTTTACAATGGAAATGGAAGTTAATGACTGTCTGCTCTTCCTGGATACACTAATCACACATCTTTCAGATGCTTCCTTATCTTTTTTGGTTTATAAAAAACTCACACATACAGGAAGATATTTGCACAAACAGTCACACTATCACCCATCACAACAGTGATTTGTTCCAATGACAATGCTATCACTGCTGAACTCGCTTACTTATGTCATACCTTCTTAGCCAATGGCTATAATCCCCATAGGATAGAAAAAATACTAAATGCTCCTCGGAAATCCCCCCCCCCCTCACTGTCTACTACAACAAAACTGTCACCATCTCATACATTCAAGGCACTTCTGAAAAGATATTTAGAGTGCTTAATAAATATCAGCTACACACCATATTTAAACCTTATGTCAAATTGGCAACTCTCGTCCATTCACCCAAGGACAGAATCTCTTCTTTATCACATCCAGAAGTCTATGAAGTACCCTGTTCATGTGATCGAGCTTACTATGGATAGACAGGAAGAACTGTGGACATCTGCCTCAGTCAACATAAAAAATACATCCGGCACTGTTGTTATGGCAAGTCGGGTCTAGCAGACCATGCTTTAGATACCCATGCACACAGGATCAATTGGAAAAACACAAAAGTGCTACACAGAATTCCTTATAAGTCTTATAAATCAGATTGTTTTTGGAATCAACAGAAGCCTCGAAACATACTCCAAACCTCAACAAGTATGGCTGTATAAATTTACCAAAAATTTGGGAGAGAGTCATCCTAATATCTAATTAATACCTGCTTTCTCTGTGTGTGTTTTTTTTCCCCTTTTCCAACATGGATAGTGCCTAATTAGGACTTTAGTCGCGTTGTCTGTCGCAATTGTTTAAACTAGTCCCATTGTTATACCAGACTGTTGTTTCACGTACTGTGACAAACTGTTTTTGTGCTCTGAAGATGTTGGATATAATACCAGCAAAATATCATCAAATAAGTTAATAAATAGTAATTATTTTCTTATCAGTCTGTGTTCTCATCAATACTGTTGAAAAAAAAAAATTAACATGTACCGTGAACACATAAGCCTTTCCATGCACTTCTATTGTTGTTGACATCTTCAATATATTATTTTTTTTTGTCTTATTTTCAAACTTCTAGATGTCTTCCCTATGTAAGAAAGGGGCCACAAGAATATGGAATATTATTATTATTATTTGACACCTCCAGGGAGTCCAAAGGCTTATCGGAAGAGAGGTCACCTCTCTTGATAAGAAGAACTTATCTTTGGTTGAACTCAATCCACCAATTGACCACAACTACACCAACTCTGACCACCATTGGTATTTCCACCGACAATCACAAACATCCATGCCCACAGCGGGATTCAAACCCATAGCCTTTTGGCTGGAGAGCAGATACGCTAACCACTTGGCCAGCCAGGCTAGTGATTGGGATATTATAGATCCGAAGATGTTTGTAGAAAAGGTTATGGTCTTTAGGCAAACTTAGTAAACCTCATATAGTTAAAATGGGCTTGAAAGCCACTCTTACTGTGAGATTACTGAATTTGAGTGAAAGTCTATCAGTGTGAGGGATGGAAACTGAGGTCTTGTAGTGAATGTTGGAATTTTGCTGTGGAGCAAGAGTAGAGAGTAGCAATTTTTGTTATAAGTTTCTTTGAATATCTATTGCATACAAGTAGTTGGAGTAGAGTTTCTAATTCTTCATTTTTTCTTCATCTCTTGTGATAGAGAGAGAGAGATTATTATTTTTATTTTTTTGGAGCATATGTATAATACCTAGTGTTATGGTATATGGTACGACGAGGATGAGTGCAGGTAATGACCAGTATGAGTGAGCTTGCTGTATATGCCAAGTGAGAAGCCTCTTTCAGCTTTTTTTGGTAATTAAGCATCTAGGAAAGGTGGTTTTCCTTCATTTTCCAGTTCCAAGCTAAATTTTATTTTTTGGTGGAAAGAGTTGATACACAAAATAAAATCATGTAACTCAGCAATAATGATCATTTCATCATCTCTATATCTCCAGCAAATTGAAGATTTATTGTGTATAGATGTGATGAAATGTTTTTCCAAGTTTTCCATGAATAATTTGGCATATGGAGTAAGCAGAGGACTATTCATTGCAATGCCAGGGAGCTGCTTGTAAAATTTCCCATTCCATCTGAAATATTTATAATGCAGACAATGTTTGAAAAGTTGAGAAATATCCAGAGGGAACAGATAGTCTGTAAGTTTTAGGACTTCATTTACCATTACTGGTGAGCAAAGCTACAAGATTAGCTAGAATATCTGATAGTATGGTGAAAAGTTTTGATAGTTTTTGTATAAAGTGTTCAGACTTCTTAATGAAGGAGTTGGTGTGCCTGATATGCTTCTTTAGAAAATTAGCAAGATGCTCTGATAAAAGATAAACACGTACCACAACATTGAATCAAATAAGATTTCTCTGCCTTACATATGCTGCCTTCACTGCTCATAACATAAAAGAATGTACTATGGTCATCCATTCACAAGGCACACTCAACAGGAATAAAGGATTGATCCTGTGTGACCAGATCTTTCAGCATGATAGACTTTAAATTTTCAGCCAACTGTCTGGACACAATGTTGAACAATAGCTAACTCATTCCAACCTAGAAGAGTAACGAGTGTGGTAAGAAAAGCAAAAAAGGATTACAAAAGAACATTGGCCATGCAGGCTAAAGAGAATCCTAAACAGTTTTTTCAATATATTGCAAGTAAAATAAAAAAATGTATATGGCAGAATGATTTTAAAAAATGCCGATGGTAGGGAGGTAACCGAATCAGTTGATATAGTTGAATTACTGAGCGAGCATTTTACAAGAATATATCTTCCAGTTGGTGACATTGCAGAAATGAATGAACCAATAGATTATACGGGAATTGTGGTGAATGAAGTGGAGGTGAGTAGTATATTGCAAAACCTCAATGTCAATACATCTGTGGGATTGGATGGTATACCAGCTCGTGTCGTATGTGAAGCGGCTAAAGAATTGTCAGTATCCTTGACCATTTTGTTTAATTTGAGTCTCGGGTCTAGGTTAGTCCCGAGGGAGTGGAAAGAGGGGAAAATAGTTCCACTGCATAAAGGAGGTTCCAAGACTGCTGCTGTAAATTACCGACCGATTAGCATATCAGGAATCGTTGTCAAGGTCTTGGAGAAATTAGTCAAGAGAAGAATACAGGATTGGATAGATGAAAATGGGTTACTGTATGGGGGACAACATGGTTTTGTGAAGGGTAGATCATGCCTCAGTAAGTTGCTCACGTTTTATAACACAGTGACAGCTGAACTGGATAAGGGTAATGGGTTTACAGTGATTCTACTGGACCTTGCTAAGGCCTTTGACAAGATACTACATGGAACTCTAATCAGTAAACTGGAACAGATGGGGATGCATAGGAGGGTGGTTGGTTTATTCAGGAGTGGAGTCCAAAAGATGGCTTGTGACTATTGGTGTGCTGCATGGTTCTGTTCTTGGACCACTACTTTTCAATTTGTTCATTAACGATATAGGAAAGGATCTGAGAGGAAGTGTTCACTTGTTTACTGCTGATGCAAAGTTCATCATCATCATCAAATTCCTGCCATGTACCCTCAAGGGGTGTACAGGATATGATAGTACTACATGAAAAAAATTACATCATTACTAACTTCCTATCTACAATTTTCCTCCAAATCAGTCTATTACTTGTCAAGACTCCAACATTATCAGATCTTATATTTCTATCGTCTAAGGCACTTTGTACCATATCAATCCACCAATATCTTGGTCTTCCTCTGGGTCGTTTTGTTGCCAACCTGGCAGAGAACACTTGTTTTGCTAATCTTTCCTCGTCCATTCTGTTTAAGTGACCATACCACCTGAGATTAGCTCTGCTAATGCATTCTTGAATGCTAACAATGTCAAGTTCTATCCTAATATCCTCGTTTTTAATATGATATTGCCATTGATGCCATCTGTTCACGCCTCTTTCTCAGGACTCTCATATCTGCGGTCTCTAGTCTTTGGTCAAGTGTTTTACTTCTGACCCAGCTCTCAGATGCATAAGTTAAAACTGGTTTGAACACTGTCTTGTATACAGCTAATTTAGTGTTCTGACTAATTTCTCTCTTATTCCATATGAATTTATTCAATTGACTTCCTACCATACCAGCTTTGCTGATTCTGTTGTCTATTTCTGTATTTAATTTACCATCTTCAGTAAAAATCGTGCCTAAGTAGCTGAAATGTTTCACTTGTTCCACAGGTTCTTCATTCACAATACAGTTGACATTTTCAATGATCTTGCCTATTTTCATTGTCTTTGTCTTTTTATTGCTGACTTTCATACCATATCTATTACAACAGCTACTCAATTTAGTCAGAAAATCCTGCAGACTTGTAGCGGATTTATTTAGAAGTATAACATCATCCGCATAAAGCAAAGAGCTGACATTAACATCTCCAATTTTGATATTATGTTTAATACCACTTTCCTTCATAATGTGATCCATATAGATAATGAATAACAGAGGGGATAATGTACATCCTTGTCTCACACCAGATTTAACATTAAACCATCTTCCTGTACTTCCTTCAATTCTAACTACTGACTTACAACTGAAATAAAGACTAAGTATTGCTTGATATAATGCCCCATTGACACCATATAACTGTAGCGTATTGAATAGCTTCTCTCTTGGCACCTTGTCATATGCCTTTTCCAAATCGACAAAACTTAAATACAGATCTCTGTTATATTCCCATGCTTTCTCGACTATTTGTTGTAAAGTGAAGATCTGATCCTGACAGCCTCTATTTGGCCTGAATCCAGCTTTTCTTCCACAATTCTTCTCAATCGTTTCTCAAGTATACTTGCATAGATCTTGCCAGGAACACTGAGTAGGGAAATACCTCTGTAATTCTCACATTCAGTTTTATTTCTCTTTTTATATATGGGTACTATGAGAGCTCTACTCCAATCATCGGGAATTCGTCCCTCTGTCCAGGCTTTCTGAACTATGCAGTGCAGCCACTGTAAGACTCTTATACCACCATACTTCAGCATTTCTGGACGAATATCATCTACTCCTGCTGCCTTTCCACATTTCAAGCCTTTGATGGCTTTTTCTTCTTTCAAGTATGGATATGGATTCCTGATCAATGTTTTTTACCACTGTGCTGTCATCACTGCTTGTTTCATTTAGCAGTTTTTCAAAGTAATTACTCCATACTTCAAGGATATCTTTTTCTTCCGTTTTCGTGTCACCTTTATCATCTCTAACTCCTTTTACAACACTCTTTCCTCCATTCCTAAGCTTCTTCAACAACCTCCAGAATATTTTGCCACCTTCTTGATATTTATTTTCTATATTCTTGCCAAAGTCCTCCCATGACTTTTGTTTAACTAGTTTTACACAGTGTTTAGCATTCTTGCATTTGTCTCTGTATTCTCTAAGAGCACAAGCTGACTTATTTGACAGGAACTTTTGATATGCTTTCTTCTTTTCCTTCACTGCCTCTTTAACTTCCTGTGTCCACCAGGGAGTTCTGATTTTTCTATCCTTGCAGACAACCTCACCACATGCCTCTCTCTGCAGAATCAATCAATGTTTTCTTCAGAGTTTGCCACTAAATCTCCAAGGTTTGATTCCTGTTCTCAAACTCTTTCATTTTTTCTTCAATAATCTTTGTGTATTTTAGTCTACAGTTCACATCTGAGAGCTCAACTTTTATTCGCTTTAAAACTTTCTTACATGTCATTCTTTTCAATATGAAATTCAATTTTATCCTGCTCAAGACTAAATAGTGATCACTTCCAATTTCAAATCCTCTGTACACTCTGGTGTCCTGCACCAGGGAGAAAACATCACTATCAACAATAACATAGTCAATGAGACTTTTCTTATTCCTTGCCTCTTCTCTCCATGTGAATTTGTGCACATTTTTATGTTGGAACATGGTGTTAGTAATAACCAGTCCATGTCCTGAGCAGAAATCCAACAGATATTTGCCATTATTATTAGCTTTGCTCTTTTCTCCAAATTTTCCCAAAATATTTTTGTATGTCTCACAATCATTTCCTACTCTGCTATTTAGATCCCCAACAAGGACCAACTTTTTCTTTTTCATTGTGTCAGTTGCTTTTTCTAAAGCCTCAAAAAATTCCTCAACTTCTGCCTTAGCAGAACCTTCTGTGGGACCATAGGACAAATAAGTCTCATTTTCAGTTCCCCATTCTCATATTTGCCCACATTACTCTACTTGAGACTGACTGCCATTTAAGAAGATTAGCCTCGTATTTTGTGTTGAATACTATGGCTACCCCTTCTTTTCCTTGATTGTCATTGCCTGAATATAACATTTTGTATTTATTGCTCAGAAAGATCTCACCAGTCTTTTTTGTTTCAGTCACCCCTATTATGTCGATCTGGTACTTATCTAATTCCTCAGCTAGCTCCATTTCTTTGCCATTCAGGCTTCTTATGTTGATAGTACCGATCTTTAACTCTGGTGATGTTGAGTTGGGGTTTGTTTTCATATTTGTTCCAGTAGCTGACTTTTCGCTGTTCACCCTGGTTCCCTGGCGAAAACAACAGGGGTCCTGTTTAACTGAGCGTTGCACCAGCCGGCATGAAATTTGTCGTGTTGTACCATCATTTTTTATTTTGGTTTAACCAATAAGAATACAATTTGGTTGGCTAAATCCCAAATTGCCAGCCCATCCTCGTTCATTCAGTATCCAAGTAGATACCCAACAGGGTGCACCACGAGAAGGTGAGGATTGGACATTAGGTCAGAAGCCCTGGTCGGTTCTCCGCATTCCTTTAAAGGCTATGTGGAGGTCTCCTCTCAGTTATACAGCTTTGATCCTTAAGCACCCCTGATGCAATGGTAGGTAGAGCAATTGTGAGTGCACAGGATGTCAAAATTTTGCAGGATGATTTGGATAGTTTGGAGGACTGGGCTAGGGAAAATGGATGTCAATTTAATGTGTCAAAGTGTAAAGTTATGCATTTTGGAGTGAAAAGATTAGCAGCAGTATATCGCATTGGTGGAACCGTACTCCAGGAGATTGATGAGGCCAGGGATTTGGGAGTGTTGGTGGATAGGGAGTTGAAGTTTAGGGGGCACATTGCAAAAGTGGCTAAATCAGCTCATCAAATCACTTGGTTGCTGAAAAATACTTTAACATACAGAGACAAACAAGTTATTGTTCCTCTATGTCGAGCCTTGATAAGACCCCATCTAGATTACTGTGCCCAGATATGGGCACCAAGGTTTCTTCTTGATGGGGAGGAGGAGGTGGAGTGGATCCAGAGTCGAGTGACCAAGATGATAGCAGGTCTGTGGAATGAACCTTATGAGAACAGGTTGAAGATTTGTGGATTGCAAAAATTGGTTGATAGGCGTAAAAGGGATGATATGATTGAGACATTCAAATTACTGAAGGGTTTCTATAAGATTAATCCAGAAAATATTTTTGAGAATAGGACTGGTGGTGAGAAGGCTAGGGCCACACATGGAAGCTGGGCAAGAATGTGGTTAGCAGAGGTGTTAGAGCTAGATTTTTTACTTGGAGAGTGGTGAATGAGTAGAATAAGCTGCCAGAATCTGTTGTGGGTACTATGACCGTGAATGAGTTCAAGATGAGGTATGATAGATACTGTGTGAATGTCGAATAGTTGTTCTTGACATGATGTTAGGGCCTTCCTATGAGTCTGTCAACTCCTTGGAGTTGCCCGAAATAATAATAATAATAATAATAATTCTGGCTCTCACATTCCACATGGTTTCTTTTCAGCTTGTAATGGTTCCTACATGTTTTGTATATTTTAGTAATGTTATAGCTCATGTTAGACTTTTATTGCATTTTTTGTCATTCCGACCATTATATTATTTATGACCAAATAAACCATCTATTTTCATTTATAATTTATACCGATTGGTTGAAAGTCTATATATTTGATAAAAAAAAAAAGTAGCTTCTTGTTAGAAAGGTGCTTTTTTATTCATCTAGCATTGCAAAATTTGGTTGATAGGCGTATCATTTAGCATTGAGAAAAGAGCCAAAAGGCTCTTTTCTCAACGCTAAATGATGCCATTGACATGTTGTTGTTGTTGCCGTGTTTGCATGCTGCCCTTTATTTGCTACAGTCTGAAGTGCATCATAACAATACTTGACTACACGTTATCACTTTAATTTAAACAAGACCTTAATCATGGAATAGGAGGTCCTTTATCATTCTTGTGGTTTGTCTAACTCCCAGACTGCCATCTGTTTGGCTTATTAATCCTGTTTGACAACATTACACTGATGTTAAATGAGTGTATAATTTAATTGATGATTTAACACAGATGTTAAATCAGTTATGTCATCTATTGATGGTTTCATGACCATCTGGGTACACTTTACATTCTTATCTTATTAATTGTCATCTTCGTCCAAGAAGTTGGCTATTGCATATATTCCTATCCTGGGCCATTCTGTAAAGTTCAGTCCTCACCCCACCCCACCTTCTCCAGCCAATCCTTCCCATTTTTAGCATGTGTGTTCTCTCTCTAATTCATCTTTTTGAAGACGGTTGTGTCTTACAATACAACCCATATACAATTTCAGTAATTTTCTCTTCTGTAAGTTTTTCATTATTTTCATTTATTATTATTATTATGTGACTTGTGGAGTCAAAGAACTCATCACGGGAAATCATGTAAAAAAAATAATCATCGAACCATTCCTTAAAACCATTCACAGTTTTCACACTCACTTTCAGGCAGTGCATTCAACTCACCAATCAGTTTCCATGCAAAGAACCTGTTTCTCACACCCTCCTTATATATCTTCCTGGGATGACTTCTAGTTCTACCCATGACTCCCTGTACTCTATGAAATATCTCTTCCCCATTAATCTGGTAACAACCCCTCAACAACTTGTGTCTCAATTGTATCTCCTGTTCTTTTTCTATTCTCAAGGCTCTGTAAGTTGCATTCCCCTCAATCTCTCCTCATATCTGACATTCCAATAGCCTTGACATTAACTTAGTAAACCTTCTATAGACCCTCTCCAAAACTTCCTCATCCCCCCCCCCCTCTTGAAAACCAGCCAGAGTAGTCTATATGTGGCCTGATCAAATTTATACAGGGGAAACATAATCATTTTGCTTCTGCATGTCAACATTCTCCTCCTCATTGCAATAATGGGATGTCCTTACAATTTTAGCAATGTGACCTCTAAACTTCAAGTCTCTGTCTGCCACCACTCCCAGATCTCTCATCTCTTCTACCTCCTTCAAAATTTCTCCATTAATTGTACACCATGAATCCCAATCTTACCTACCAAATTCCATGACCTTGCACTTTGCAACATTAAACTGATAGGTCTACTCATTTGCCCTTGCACATAGTCTATTCAGATTCTCCTGCAAGTCATAACATCTGCTTTACTTCTCATAGCTCTCCCCAAATTTGCATCATCAACAAACAGTTGCATATCTCCAGTTAAGCCAGTCTCAATGTTATTAATGTACAAGTTAAACAATAATAGTCCCAAAACAGATATTCCTGTGGCACTCCACTACCAACCTTCCTTTTTTTGTGAAACCACTTCTCCATGCACAACCTACTGATAAGTGTACAACCATTCAGCTATCCAACTTATGAGTCTGTTATCTAATCCCATCTGTTTCAATTTAGCTACTAGCTTGTGTGGCATTCTATCGAATGTCTCGGGGGGGAAAAATCCAATATGCATCTCCTTTATTGAGTAAATTTGTCACCTTGTAATACATAAGCAGATTGCTGAAAACATCACCTCCTTTTAACAAACCCATGCTGCTGTTATCAACCCACTCCTGAATCCTAGTCCTCACCAACTTCTGTAACACCTTAACAACAACCTTAGACACATAGCTGGACCTATGATTTGTAGCCTCAGTCTTGTCCCCACTCCTCTTGTGAAGTTGAACAATTTTTCTCATTTTAGATTCCTTTGAAACTCACCCTGTTGCTAGATTTGTGTTAAATAGGTGTGCCAAGGGAACAATTAATTCCAGTGAGCATTCCCTCACGACATGTGGCAATATATATTGTCAAGTTCTGTTGTCTTATTAACATTAAGTTTACTTAATTCCTCATATATTTCCTACTCATTCACCATCAGTCCCTCCTTCACTATACCCTCTACATTCCAGCTTCTCTTGATGATGCCTTCATGAGGATGAAATCCACTGATAAACTGATCATTGAATACGTCCTCTGCATTACATTGCATTGGTTACCAATCTGCCAGTGTCATCAACTATTATTATTATTACAGGTATCTCCATGGAGTCAGCAGACTCATCGCAGGAGACCCAAACTATCAAAACAATATCTATCATACCTCTTCTTGAATTCATTTACAGACAAAGAACTCACAACAGAGTCAGGCAATGCATTATACTCATTCACCACCCTCCAGGTGAAAAACCTTGCTCTCACACCCTTGTTAACCACACTTTTCCTTAATTCCAGGGATGACCTCTTGTTCTTCCATCACTATCACACAGCTGAAACATTTCTCCTGCATCAATCATATAAAAACCTTTCAGTAATGTAAATGTTTCTATCATATCCCGTCTTCTCTGCCTATCCGCAAGCTCTCAATCTATCAATGTAGGGACCATTTTTTACGTCGCTCACCAACTTAGTCACTCTGCTCTGAGCCTCTCTCCACAACCTCCTCATTTCCAAGGAATCCAAGCAACCAGACTTGAGCACAGTAATCCAAATGTGGAAGTATCAATGCCTTATGAAGGGGAATAATAACCTCTTTATCTCTGGATGTTAGTGTGTTCTTCAATAACCAAGTAATCCTATGTGCAATCTTAGACACCTTAGCAATGTGCCCTTTGAACTTCATCTCCCTATCCACCAACACCCCCCAAGTCCCTAGCTTCTTTTCCATCAATGTCGTACATAGCTGGTAATCTTTTAATCCCAAAATTCATAACTTTACACTTTTCCACATTGAACTGACATCCATTGCCTTTTACCCATTTTGCCAGCTTATTTAAATCATCCTGCAAACTCTCGACATCGGCATGATTTTTTATTGCGCTACCCAACTTTGCATTATCAGCAAACAACTGAATATCTCCCTTCAAGCCATTTCCTATATCATTTATGTACAAATTAAACAATAACGACCCAAGTACAGAGCCCTGAGGCACACCACTAGTCACCTGCCGCATCCTGGACTCTGCACCTCCACACACTACTTTCTGGTATCGTTCCATGAGCCATTCTCTTATCCATATAACCAGTTTAGTATCCATCCCCATCTGCTCTAAAGAAGTATCATTGTGTTGCCATTCCCTTTGTCCAACTCAGATATCATTCTGTTAAAAAGTTAAAAAGTTTTGTTAAAGGTCGATCTTGCTAAGGCAAGATCGACCTTTAACAAAACCATGTTGGCCCCTATAGATTATCATATTCTGATCCACCAATTCTTGAATTCTGTCCTTAACCAACTTTTCCAATACTTTTACCACCATTCCCGAGATGGTGATTGGTGTGTAATTAACTAATGCAGTCTTAGAGCCACCGTTATGCAAAGGAACCACTTTGCCTTCCTTCCACTCCCTAGCAACCATACCAGAGTTCAAACATAAGTTAAATAACCAAGTAAGAGGTGTTTGACAATTCCTTTGCACATTCATGCAACACCCTAGCTCATATTCCATCTAAAGCTGCAGCAGTGTTTGCATTTAAATTCTGCAATATACTGAGTACCTCTGATTCATTAACTTCAATTCACGCATTAGTTATTGCTACAGGTACGCTCACTTGTATATCCTCACTTGGGTGATAGACTTTTGAAAGGTGATCACTCAGTAACTGTACTATTACATCTGAATTTGTCACCTCAATACCATCAGCACCCTAAGATTATCCTTCCAAAGTCATTCTTCCTTTTCATTCCCGAGATGGTGATTGGTGTGTAATTAACTACTGCAGTCTTAGAGCCACCGTTATGCAAAGAAACCACTTTGCCTTCCTTCCACCCCCTAGCAACCATACCAGAGTTCAAACGTAAGTTAAATAACCAAGTAAGAGGTGTTTGACAATTCCTTTGCACATTCATGCAACACCCTAGCTCATATTCCATCTAAAGCTACAGCAGTGTTTGCATTTAAATTCTGCAATATACTGAGTACCTCTGATTCATTAACTTCAATTCTCACATTAGTTATTGCTCCAGGTACACTCACTTGTATATCCTCACTTGGGTGATAGACTTTTGAAAGGTGATCACTCAGTAACTGTACTATTACATCTGAATTTGTCACCTCAATACCATCAGCACCCTAAGGTTATCCTTCCAAAGTCATTCTTCCTTTTATTTGCCACATAGCAGAAGAACTCTTTAGGATTACCCTTGATCTCCTTGGCTAAGGTCTTCTCATAATCTGATTTAGCTTTTCTTACTGTGATGGTAACCTTCCTAGCTTGAGCCTTGTACCGCTCATGGATGTACTGATCGTCTTTCTCCTTGTAAATTCTCCATAACATTTTCTTTTATTGCAGATCAAGCCTGGTACTACTACTCATCCATCTAACACCTACCTTGTTTGTTTTCCTGACCATGGGAATACGTTCTGATATTGCCTTCCTCAGATACCCGCTGATTATATCCCCATGCATTACTAACATCTTTCCACTTCAATATGTTCTGCCATGAGATCGCTGTAAACTCGCTCCAAAGCTTGTTGTAATCATCTAACCTGTAGTACCCCTTTTTAAGAGAAAAATCCACAAATGTTGTGGATTTTTCTCTCCCAAGTCAATACCACATGATCGCTCTCACCAATTGGAGGTAACAAGGACACCTTACTTATGCATATGTCCTCTGAACCTATGACCAGATCCAACTCTCACACCACGAGTCCCTTCAGTTGTGTGCTGTTTCAAGTAATCAGCTCTTAGAGTGTATGAATTCCATTTCCTTTTTGCCACATGATATTTCTTCCTTCCAATTGATATCACCATAATTAAAATCCCCATAATAATCACTAACCCTGCACTCATTGCACTAATTTACTGATGCATGAATTCAGTATCATTCCCTGTACTCCTGGCCTAGAGCAGCAACCGACTGTATATTTGGTTGTGTTGGTCACTATTTCACTCCAGACTGCTTTTACCAACTGAGTCACCTTCTTGGCCTGCTCTTTGTGCTCTTCATGCAACTGATCATTTCTAACATTCATCTTTGGTTGCCTCCACAGTGTCTTCTTACTATTCAAGCTTAATCTCTTCATTCGTCCATTTTACTCCTATCTTGTGTAGCCTTTTCACCTGTGGAATATACTCAGACATTTGCTGCTGTTAAATAGTTCTTGATCAATGCCCACACAGTGTCTTCCTTCCCACTCAACTCCTCTTTCTATGCTATAGCTCCCAGTTGTCTCCTAAGCTTTTCATAATATCACTATCCTTGTAGTTCCACATATATTCCTTCTTTATAGAAGGTCTCATATTACGGGCTGCATAAGATTGTTTTCTCCCTTAAGAACTCGAACACATTCTCCATATTCCTCTCATTCAGTCATCTTTTCATTCCAGTCAATATTGCCATATTATTTAAAGCTAAGAAGAATTATCTCTTCTCCATTCACAACCACATCAGTCTCACCAGTCCACTCTCCTGCTCATTCACATAATCTTTGACTTCCACTGATACCTTGTTTGCATCACTCATTATACTTTCTTCTGCCAAATATCTCATTCCATCAACCTCCACTTCACACCATACTGCTTCAAAACTACTACTATATTTTCTACTTGTATCTTAATCTTGTGTGGACATAATTCCTCTGCTTCATCAGTAGCACTCCCATCTTGCCTTTCTTGTCTTCATGAAAAACATCTCTCCATTTCTATTCTTACCAAGATATCATTCTCATCCAACTATGTTTCACTTATTCCAAATATTTTTGGGCACATAACCTCAATCAATGTAACAATTTCATCTCCCTTATTTCTGAATACTCCTGCCATTTGTAAATAAGCATAAGAATTCATTTCTTGCTCTATAACCAGCACTACTCATGCTACCCCCTCCATCATCTGCGACTTCTCCTCACCCCCTAATTGTTCATCTTCTGCCAAATATACCCCCCCACCAGACTCAACCCCACATCTATTCCTGACCATTTCATTCCTATGCTGACCATCCAAATATATTACCACTCTCCTTATACTGTATCTCCCTGACCCACTCCATTTCCCTGTCTAACTTGCATTCCTTTTCTCACATTCTCTTCTCAATTCACAACTACATCAGTCTCACTTAGTTTTCACTCCTGCTCTTTCACATCATTTTTGAGGTCTACTGATACTTTGTTTGCATCATGCATTACACTTCCCGCCTAGAGCAACCTCTGGAAATGATTCATTTCACAGGCAAGCCTGGTGACTTGGTTAGTGATGGTAGCTAAAGAGAGGTATGAACAGCAGTAAGCTAATGAAACCAAAAAGAATCCCAAGGAGTTCTTTCGATATGTAACCAGCAAAAGAAAGAATTATTATGGAAGGATGACATTGATTGGAGAAAATGATATAAAGACAGCTGTTGCAGGTGTGGTTGAGATACTTAATGAGCAGTTCATAAAGGTCTTTCAATCTTGTGAATATGACTTCATGGAGAGATTGAGAGCAATTGATGATGGGGAAGAGAGACTGACTGTAAGTGAGCAAGAGGTGTATGGGGGAGTTGAGCAAACTAGATGTAAATAAGGCTGTGGGACTTGATAATATATCACCGCGTATTCTGAAGGAATGTGCCAGGGAGTTGACACCTGCCTTGACATATTTTTTTAATATGACCTTGCACTTGGTCAAGTTCCTAAGGAGTGGAAGGAAGGCAAGATTGTGCCACTTCATAAAGGAGGTGATAGAACTCAAGCATCAAACAATAGACCTATCTGTGTGTCAGGTGTTGTGGTGAAGTTGTTGGAGAAGCTGGTGAGAACTAGGATCCAGAATTGGGTTGACAACAATGGTATTATCTTTGGCATGGATTTGCTAAAGGGAGGTCATGTTTTAGTAATCTACTTACTTATTACAATAAAGTGACTGCTTCCTTGGACAGAGGAGAAGGATACAGTAATACACTTAGATTTCGCAAAGGCTTTTGATAGATTACCGCATGATAAGTTGATAGTCAAACTAGAGTGGATAGGGTTGGATATTAGATTGGTGCACCAATTGGATTGGAGACTGGCTATCTGATAGGTATCGACAAGTTGTGTATGGGGGAGTGATATCCAGGAAAAGAAAAGTTACTAGTGGAGTGCCTCAGGGGTCTGTTTTATGACCATTACTGTTTAACTTGTATATTAATGATATTGGTGAAGATTTGGATGGAAATATTCAGTTGTGTATGGATGATGCAAAGTTGAGATGAACCAAGAAGAGTAGAGAAGATGTTGTAGCCTTACAAGAACACCTGAATAAATTGAGAACCAGAGGTCATCACTAGAAACTGTATAAAGAGGGTGTGTGAGTAGGGGAGTGAGAAGCAGGTTTTTTTCATGCAGAGTTGTGAATGATTGGAATGCCTTGCCTGAGAGTGTGGTGTCTGCAGAGAATTTGATTGTGTTTAAAGCACGGTATGATGAGCTGTGTGTATGATAAAAGGACCCTCTAGATGAGTCTTTGACTAAATGGGGTCTTGGGTAATAATAATAACTTCTCCATTTCTCTTAATTACCAAGTAGGCCAAATTAATCCTTTAATCATTCTTAATCTTAACCTATTCTTTCTTTTAAGGTTACACATGGGTCAGCATTCATAGTGAAGAATTTATGGGGAGACAACACACACATGTTAGAATAATTATTTTACTTAATTAAGAAAGTTAACATTTGTTTCAACCTCTGTATTGAGATCATCATCAGGAAAACATATATACGCACAGGACACAAGCTACATGACACTACACTACATAAAAGTAAGCTGAATCTAAATGCCTTTTAATCATTTATCTTAGCCTGGCCTTTGGTGAGGAAAAAAAACATTAAAAATAATTCACAAAATAACATTTTCTTCTCTATTTTCAATCCATATAGCATCTAGAACAACCCCAAACAGAAGAAAACCATAATATGAGAGGATTTTAGAAATTGTTTAATGTAGTTCCACTATTTATATATATATATATATATATATATATATATATATATATATATTTTTTTTTTATTTATTTATCATCTGTATAGTATAATGAAAAGACTGTTTGTGAATTAACTTTTTTTTTTAACCAGAGATCAGGCTAGGATAAATGATTAACAAGTATTTAGATTCATCTTACTTTTGTGTAGTATAGTGTCATGTACATATGTATGTTTTCCTGATGAAGACCCTCAATACATAGGTCATAACGTCGAAAGTTACCTTCTTAACTTTTGACGTTATGACCTATGATTATATACAAAAAGTGCTACACAGAAGTCATAAGTCAGAGAGATTGTTGTTTTTGGAATCAACAGAAGCTTTAAAACATACTCTAAAAATCTGGAAGGCAGTCATTTTAAGAACTAATTAATATTTGTTTTTCTCTCTTTTTCCAACATAGATAGTGCTTAATTAGGACTTCAGTTCCTTGTGTTGTCAGTTACAATTTTTTTTTAAAACTAATCCCACTGTTATACCAAATTTTTTGGTATAAATTTGTTGCTTTTTTGCATACTGTGACAAACTGTTTTTATGCTCTGAAGATGCTGGATATAATATCAGCAAATAAGTTAACGAGTTTTTGTTTTTAGGTCTTCTATTTCTTTGACTTTCCAGTATGCTCTCTTTATTATTTTGTTTACAGATTTATTTTCTGTTTATTTTGTTTTGTTGACTAGATTTAATATACTTTTTAATCATCCATGGTTTCTTCTTTTTTTTTTTAAGGTGAAGAGGGTATAAATACAGTCAACAATCAGCATCTTTATCAATTTTTTTGAAATGTTTCCTTTCTTTTTCTGTCTTCAATTATTATCAGTTTGATTTCATGTTCTAAATGAAACTTTCTAAAGTGTTCAAGATAGTTTTTAATTTTTGTTATGTACTTATTTTTAGTTGTCATTCTTTAGGTAATTGAAATTTCATGCAACGTTCTTTATTTCTGCATAGTGTTCTGCTCCTGGGCATGTGTTTGTACAAACAAAATAGTATTGTTTGTACAAACAATACTCTTTTGTACAAATATTTGTAGAAGTACATTCTAGAGGCATTAAAAATCTTGCTGAATAATGGAACAGATGTCAGTAAATTTGAGGATTATATGGAAAAAAAAAAAGTTTTATGAAAAAGGAGGATGAGAATTTGCTTCAGTAAGTTTGAAGCTTGAACCATATATGGATTCACCAACAGATAATGAACTGAAGGTAGCTGTTGTTAATAATTTTGATAATTATGCCCACATTGCATTAAATATCACACCAGACATGAAGATGCATAAATCTGTGCAAAGAAGTTCACACCGAAACACACTTGACTACTGACATTCTTCATGTCCTACTTTTTTTTTCCCATCTGTTTGATATACTGCAGTGACTTGACTCTCTGACCTGTTGTATATTTAACTAAAATCATGTGCTTCCTATAGGTCTCCAGAAGACTTGAACTCACTAGTAAACCGAACTCCATAACATGATCAAATGCATAAATAATTTCACTCTGCTATACAATTTGTTTGTAAATCAATGTCATTTTGTTTTTCATTTTCTATTGCTCTACAGTATATGTAATTTTCATGATATTGTTTGTTTTAGATTTGTAATGCTTTGACTACAGCAGCAAATATTGCACTAAAAGCATTGTTGGTAAGTGTAGAGTTTAATTTTTATTTATTTATGTATTTATCTCATAAGTTAATTTGTGATCATTTATATTCTGCTTTAACCTTCATGTAAAATCACTTCACTTAACTTGCAGTAGCTTAGAAATTTTATAAATATCCATCGTGTCAGAAGTGGTGGTGAAGATTTTGAAAAGTTGGTAGGAACTTGCATACAGAAATGGGTTGAAAGAGTTTATGCTTTGCAAAAAAAAACAGCATGAGTTTTACAAGGGGAAGGTCATGTTTGAATAATTTGCTCACATTTTATAATAATGTTACAGTTGAGTTAGACAAGGAGAATGGATACATCACTATGTTGTTTGCTAATACTTTTGACAGGATAATTGGAAGTCAGAGATATGGAATTTGATTGTAAACTATTAGTATAGATAAGAGGATGGCTTACTTGACAGATATTAAAGTGGTGTATGAGGTGGGGAGCTGCGAACTGAAAGATTTAAAGTCACCAGTGGTATACCATGGATCATCCTTGGTCCATTGTTATTTAGCCTTTACATTTAATGACATTGGAAAGGATTTGCCTGGTGACAAAAGAGCTGTTTTCTGATGCTGCAAAGATAGGCAGGTTAATCAGAAATGTAATTGATATGCAGTACTTGCAGAATGATTTCAATAGGTTGGAATTGTAGACATGTGAAAATAGCTCTCAGATCAATGTTAGTAAAGTTATGCATCTTGATGTAATGAAATATCCAGTAGTATGTTATATTTGTGGGATTATGCTAGCGAAACTAATTAGACTGGGAATCTTGGAGTTTTAGTAGAAGAGAAATTGAAGTTCATTGATGTAGTTGGCCCTATGCCTCCCAGTGTGTCCTATGTTCTACCTCCTTATGAGACTGTCTAACACACCTTTAGTCAAAAGAGGCCAAATAAAGGTTCCTCACTGGACAGGAATCGAACCCAGGTCTTATTATTATTATTGTTCCGGGAAACTCCAAGGAGTCGACAGACTCATCGAGGGAGGCCCTGACATCATGTCTGGAACAACTATTCAACATTCACACAGTATCTATCATATCTTGCCTTGAACTCATTCACGGTCGTAGCACCCACAACAGACTCTGGAAGCTTATTCCACTCATTCACCACTCTCCAAGTAAAAAACCTAGCTCTAACACCCTTGTCAACCACGCTCTTGCCCTTCCAACAAAAGGGTTTCGTCTTTACCGACTGAGCTGTGGAGGCTCCCTCACTTGGACTGTTGTGCATAAATTTGGTCTCCCAGTTTCCATAGTGATGCTGTATACATTGTAGAGTGTGCAAAGGAAAGTTAAAGGAAGTTTTTTCACTTGGCTATGCTACCAATTACATATTTGGTTTAATCCTTTATCCAAGTGTAAGCAAACAAAGTTTGCACCTGAAATATTTTCAGGACTAGGGCAACTTGTGAAAAAGGTGGTATAAGTTCTGATCACTTGCCTTAGTATCCCATAATGCAAAGCACATATCCTTATGAGTATGTAAAATGCTATGCATTATGGAAAGGATCACTACCCCAGACCTTTCAACCTCAATAAAGGTGTCAACCTTTATTCAGGTCATTTGCATTATGGGATACTAAGGCAAGTGATCAGAACATATGCCACATTTACCACGAGTTGCCCTAGTCCTGAAATTTATTTCGAGTGCAAACTTTGTTTGCTTACACTTGTATAAAGGATTAAACCAAATATGTCATTGGTATCATAGCCAAGTGAAAAAACTTCCATCAACTATCTCTAATCCAGAGAATTTTAATAATAAGGTGTGGACACCTTAGTATCACCACCTCTGGGTCTAGTTCCCACTGATGAGACCTCAATAAAGGTCGAAACCGGTCTGGGTAATGATCCTTTCCATAATGCATAGGATTATACATACCCATAAGGATATGTGCTTTGCATTATGGAATACTAAGGCAAGTGATCAGAACTTATACCACCTTTACCATGAGTTGCCCCAGTCCTGAAAATATTTCAGGGGCAAACATTGTTTGCTTACACTTGGACAAAGGATTAAACCAAATATGTAATTCAAAGGAAAGTTAAAGATGATATCGGGACTGTGGAATGTAGATTGACTACAGATGCTAGCAAGCAGGAGGGTAATATGATAGGGACCTACAAAATTTTGAAAAGATCTTACAGGATATCAGTAATTTTTCATTTTATAGGTGGGGAGAGGATGAAAAGGGCATCTATGGAAGTTGAGAATTATTGCAGTCAAGAAAGGGCTCAAGAACTAGATTTTCTCTCATAGAGCAGTGTGGGATTGGAATGGATTGCCCTTGGAGGTAGTGAGTGCAGGTGGTGTGAATGAATCCAAAAAAAAAAGTATGACAGTTTAGGAATGGTATTTGGCCTCGCTCTCTCAGTGAGTCTCCGACTACCTGTGAAGATAGTCGGAGACTCATTGAGAGTTGGAGTCAGATGTTTGCAACAATTTCTTGCAAACATCTGAACTCTCGTAAGTATCATTCATTAGAAGTAGTGATTAAGCTAGAAATTAAATGACTTCTGGAAAGTTTCACTTGGTTTCATAGAATATGATTATTGTTATTATATACAAGAAATTGTTCTTATATTCCTTCATATTATTAGGTGCACGTGAGATGTTCTGCTTGTAAATAATATCTTTTGTATAATATTGATTCATAATATGAGTATATTATGTATCACTGTCATAAAGTTATATAAGTGCTTTTGTTTAGTCTTTTGCTAGAAAGCAGTTGATATTTTGTATCATTACAAATTGCTGTAATTGTCCAGTGCAATAAGAAGTTACTTAGGAGTTTATATCTTCCTCTTCATCTTTTCCATCATCATATAGGTTTATATTTATTTTATGAAGTTACCATAATAGAATCATCCTTTATAAGATTCTTAAAAACATATTAACTTGTTCAGATGCAGAGATCATTGTGAAAAGGCATGGAAGTTTGATAGTGACTTTATCATCCTTGACAAGGAAGGGAGGAAGATCCTGAAACTAAGAGAATCAAAACTTTTTGCTTTAGCACTGGCATGTATATCTAGAAGCTTCAAATATTCTTATGCATTACAGTTCAGAAACTGCCTGTCTCTTCATTCCAAACATCCCAATGTTTTTAAAGCTGTGCATTTTAAAATGTAGTTTTAAACAGTAGAAAACATTGCACTGTTTTCTGTAGTTCATTGTGCTTGTATGTTTTTATTAGTATGCTTATACTTCTAGGAATGATAGTTGGACCGACATTCAGACTACTGAAATCTTGAATTAATTATTTAAATATTTATATTGAGTCAATCAGCAGGTCTTAACATTATACAAGAAGCAGCTCTACAACCAAATTTTAATCATGGAAGCCTTTTTCATGTGAATACTAAGTTCGCATGTAGACAGTTGAAAATTATTTATTCAAGACTGATTAAACTACAGATTTTATTTTACATATTGTGAACTGTCATCAGTGTATTACAGCTGGAAATTAAAAATTAAACAACAATGCTTAAGGGTCAAAGCTGTATAACTGAGAGGAGACCTCCACATAGCCTTTAAAGGAATGCAGAGAACCGATCAGGGCTTCTAACCTAATGTCCAATCCTCACCTTCTTGTGGTGCACCCTGTTGGGTATCTACTTGGATACTGAATGAACGAGGATGGGCTGGCAATTTGGGATTTAGCCAACCAAATTGTATTCTTATTGGTTAAACCAAAATAAAAAATGATGGTACAACATGACAAATTTCACGCCGGCTGGGGCGACGCTCAGTTAAACAAGACCCCTGTTGTTTTTGCCAGGGAACCAGGGTGAACAGCGAAAAGTCAGCTACTGGAACAAATATGAAAACAAACCCCAACTCAACATCACCAGAGTTAAAGATCGGTACTGTCAACATAAGAAGCCTGAATGGCAAAGAAATGGAGCTAGCTGAGGAATTAGATAAGTACCAGATCGACATAATAGGGGTGACTGAAACAAAAAAGACCAAAACTGGTGAGATCTTTCTGAGCAATAAATACAAAATGTTATATTCAGGCAATGACAATCAAGGAAAAGGAGTAGCAGCCATAGTATTCAACGCAAAATATGAGGCTAATCCTCTTGAATGGCAGTCAGTCTCAAGTAGAGTGATGTGAGCAAATATGAGAATGGGGAACTGGACAATGAGACTTATTTGTGCCTGTGGTCCCACAGAAGGTTCTACTAAGGTAGAAGTGGGGGAATTTTTTGAGGCTTTAGAAGAAGCAACTGACACAATGAAAAAGGAAAAGTTGGTCCTTGTTGGGGATCTAAATAGCAGAGTAGGAAATGATTGTGAGACATACAAAAATATTTTGGGAAAATTTGAAGAAAAGAGCAAAGCTAATAATAATGGCAAATATCTGTTCGATTTCTGCTCAGGACATGGACTGGTTATTACTAACACCATGTTCCAACATAAAAATGTGCACAAATTCACATGGAGAGAAGAGGCAAGGAATAACAAAAGTCTCATTGACTGTTATTGTTGATAGTGGTGTTTTCTCCCTGGTGCAGGACACCAGAGTGTACAGAGGATTTGAAATTGGAAGTGATCACTATTTAGTCTTGAGCAGGATAAAATTGAATTTCATATTGAAAAGAATGACATGTAAGAAAGTTTTAAAGCGAATAAAAGTTGAGCTCTCAGATGTGAACTGTAGACTAAAATACACAAAGATTATTGAAGAAAAAATGAAAGAGTTTGAGAACAGGAATCAAACCTTGGAGATTTAGTGGCAAACTCTGAAGAAAACATTGATTGATTCTGCCAGAGAGGCATGCGGTGAGGTTGTCTGCAAGGATAAAAAAAAAAATCAGAACTCCCTGGTGGACACAGGAAGTTAAAGAGGCAGTGAAGGAAAAGAAGAAAGCATATCAAAAGTTCCTGTCAAATAAGTCAGCTTGTGCTCTTAGAGAATACAGAGACAAATGCAAGAATGCTAAACATTGTGTAAAACTAGCTAAACAAAAGTCATGGGAGGACTTTGGTAAGAATATAGAAAATAAATATCAAGAAGGTGGCAAAATATTCTGGAGGTTGTTGAAGAAGCTTAGGAATGGAGGAAAGAGTGTTGTAAAAGGAGTTAGAGATGATAAAGGTGACATGAAAATGGGAAAAAAGATATCCTTGAAGTATGGAGTAATTACTTTGAAAAACTGCTAAATGAAACAAGCAGTGATGACAGCACAGTGGTAAAAAACACTGACCAGGCATGCAGTCTGGAATGCATATCCATACTTGAAGTAGAAAAAGCCATCAAAGGCTTAAAATGTGGAAAGGCAGCAGGAGTAGATGATATTCGACCAGAAATGCTGAAGCATGGTGGTATAAAAGTCTTACAGTGGCTGCACTGCATAGTTCAGAAAGCCTGGAGAGAGGGACAAATTCCTGATGATTGGAGTAGAGCTCTCATAGTACCCATATATAAAAAGAGAAATAAAACTGAATGTGAGAATTACAGAGGTTTTTCCCTACTCAGTGTTCCTGGCAAGATCTATGCAAGTATACTTGAGAAACGATTGAGAAGAATTGTGGAAGAAAAGCTGGGTGAAGAACAAGCTGGATTCAGGCCAAATAGAGGCTGTCAGGATCAGATCTTCACTTTACGACAAATAGTCGAGAAAGCATGGGAATATAACAGAGATCTGTATTTAAGTTTAAGAGGTCATCTTTACCTATAGTAGTTGCCAAAAGGTGTGCCACTTTTTATTAAATTACTCTGGATTTAGAGAAAGATGTCGAAAGTTTATTTTTCACTTGGTTAGACTATAATAAATTTAGTTTAATCCTTTATCCAAGTGTGTGCAAACAAAGTTTGCACCTGAAAATATTTTTCAGGACTGGGGTAAGGTAGTACAATACTGGGCAACTCGTAGCAAAGGTGGACCTTCCCTTAATGCATAACATTATACATATCTGCAAGGAGATGTGTTTTGCATTATGGGAGATACTGAGATAGGAGTGATGTTAGCTTGGTCCACCTTTGCTACGAGTTGCCCGGTGTTGTACTGCCTTACCCCAGTTCTGAAGATATTTTCAGGCGCAAACTTTGTTTACTAACTTGGATAAAGGATTAAACTAAATTTATTATAGTCTAAACAAGTGAAAAATAAACTTTCAATAATCTCACTATTTATCATATACTGGTAGAGTGCTAGCAGTTTGCACGAGAGAGGAATGAAATTTTTGCCTACCTGGCCAGACCATATTCACTCAGGTTTTTTGTCTATTTATGTATGGCTTGTCGGGCAGATTGCACGATGTTTTTAATTTTTTACAAAGAGTTAATTTATCCAAATAAATTTGACTGTAATCTTGTTTACATGTAAATACTGTATTGCTTCACTTAACTTTTGTATGTATATATTGCAAAATATGTAATGTTTTGTGGTGTATATATGCAGAGATGAGTACTAATCGTATATATTATTCATTAATTTAATTTCTGACCAATCATGTATTTCTGTAGCCTTGTGTTAACTTGTTGTAATTTTGTTAATATGTAAATACCACACACCTGAACTTAATTTTTATGCATACATATTGTATAATAATTCCTCTTTAACTCTATGTATTACTGTATAATACAATAAGATTACAACAAATCTAATAACATTTGTTGTAATCTTAATGTAGTAATCTTATATGTAGATACTTCATTCCTTGACTTGGTGTTCTACATGCATTTTGTTTATTAACTTGTATTGTTGTCTAATTATGTACTGCCTTAACTGCTGCAATAATTTTGTTTGTATGTAGATACTGCATTGCCCAGCTTAACTTTTGTACATACATATTATTTACTATTTTTTTTTGACTAATTATGTATTGCTGTAGGACACCTTGTATATTTGTGTAACCTTCTTGTAATTTTGTTTATATGTAGATACCACATTGCCAAATTTTATTTTTATGCATGCATGTATAATAATTCGTTTTTGCCTATTTATGTATGGCTGTAAAAATATCTGTTATCATTTTAACTATATTTTATTTAGATTTTATAAAGATTACATCCGGATTATGGGATTTAGATTATGAGGACAGATTGTGAGTATGTGGATTACAGACTCTGGTTAACAGGAGAAAGTGGGGTGATATGTCTATAAACTTTTGAATGGGTGTTATAGCATTTCAAATGATGAAATTTTTCATTATATGAAAGGTGGGGAGAGAACATCCATGGAAGTTAAATTTATTTGCAGTCAAGAAAGGAGTAAGAGCTAGGTTTTTCTCCCAGAGAGCAGTGAGTGAGTGGAATAATTTGCCCTCACGGGTAGTGAGTGCATCTAGTGTAAATGAATTTAAGAGAAGATATGATAACTCGGTTGGGTTGGGTAATTTAAAGCCTCCCTCGATGAGTCCTTAATAATAATAATAATAATAATAATAATATGTAGATACTGCATTCCTTAGCTTGGTGTCTTGTACACTCATTTTGTTTATTTAACTTGTCTTGTTAATTTTTGTACTACTGTAACCTTTAACCTTGTGTGTTGCTGTGCCCTCTGCAGCAATTCTGTTTCTATGTAGATGCTGCTTTGTGGAACCTATTTTTTTTTACAGGCATATTGTTTACAATTTTCTTTAACTGCTTATGTTTAGTTGTAACCTTAATATGGCATAGTATGACCTTTGTAGTTTTTGTGCCAAATAAACTATAAACCAACCCAACCAACCAAAGTAGAATAAGTGGCAGTTGCATGGGACTTAATATGCTTCCATATTGCAATAGAGGTGGAGTTTTATATGTTGGAGATTGTATTGTAGAGCTGATTGAATTAATAGACTAAAAAATGGTGGATATATTAAACTTCTGTAATATACGAGAAATGCATTCCGAGATGCCTGTAATGTATTGAATGGCAATTCTATGTGAGTCATCGCTTCTAATAGGGGACGGAGGCAATGCTTCATAATCTTCTCTGTTGTTTTGGAGTTATAACCATTGAGAATGGTCATTTCTTTGATTGCAGAAATTTCTTTTAGAAGCAGTTTAGATGAGGAACAGATAATGTGAGCTTCTGAAAGAAGGCATTTAATAATACTATATTTCTGTGCAGGATGGCGAATGGAGGTGTGATGGATACCGACCAGAGAAGAATGGTTTGCAAAAAACAGATGTTAACGAGGAACCATCCAATTTTCTTTTTGAAAAGAGACAGGAAAGATATATATTCGGTTTGATTCGAGTTCCATAGTGAATTTGATTCTGTGAATTGTCATTAATTTTTTGTAAGAAGGCTTCTAATTATTCACATAAATTATTCCAAACAGCAAACACATCACCCATATACCACAGCCATAGGGAAGGTTTTAGATTAAATATTGCATTTTTTTTTCTTCCATTTGTTCTAAATAGAAGTTAGTCAAGGATGAAAGAAATCGAAGAGCTCATTGCAATATGTTCAGTTTGTCGATAAGTTTTCATTCCATTTTAAATATCTAGAATTCATGATGAACTTGAAGAGGAGCAAAGTATCCCATGGAAAGCTAGAGATGATAAAAATTCCAGGGTGTCAGCTAGAGGGACATTTGTAAACAGTGAACTATGAATAGGAGTGAATTCCCAAATCTTTACTTTTTGATATAAAGTTGCTTACATTTTTAATATAAGAAAAGGGATGGTCATTTAAGAGAAAGAGATTTTAAAGAAACTTAAATATTTTATATCTAGGACTTGTATGCAATCAGCGATTGGCTGATCATATTATAATGAATAATAATGAACAGTTATCCATTAATCAACATTTTTATCATTATTATTATTATGTGACACCTCCAAGGAGTACTCCAAAGACTCATCGAGGGAGGGCACCTACTGTACAACTCTGTCTCCACCACTCGCAATCCACCAACTACAGCAAACCGCATCATCTACACCAACACCATCTACTGCCCATCACTAATAGTAATTTTACAGACAATTACAAACATCCATGCCCACAGCAGGATTTGAACCAGCAGCCTTTTGGCTGGAGAGCAGATATGCTAACCACTCGGCCAACCAGGCCGACATGAATCAGTGGTACTTTCAGTCTTACATATGTCAGCAAAACAGGTTGCAATTTTTTTTATTATCATTATTGTTAAGAGAGAGACCTCCAGAGAGTCAGGAACTCATCGAGGGAGACCATTCTATTCGCACCAGCTGCCATACCTATTTTTGAATTGATTCACGCTATTTGTACACACAACATCCAATGGCAATCCATTCCAATCACGCACTACTCTATGAGAGAGAAATCTAGCACTAATCCACTTCTTGACATCATTCATTCTCAACGTCCATGGATGCCCTGGCATGCCTTTCCCCCCTCCTCTTCATAAGATGAAAAATTCCATCTACTAAAATTCTGTATAATCCTTTCAGAAGTTTGTAAGTCTCAATCATATCATCCCCTCTTTCTCCTGTTTGCTAATGTCTGCAGCCTACAACTTCTCAATCTGTCTTCAAATTTGTATTCCACAATCCTGATATCATTTCTGACATTCTTCTTTGCACTCTCTCCACTTTATCAGAATCACTACAGAAACTAGGAGACCAGACCTATGCACAGTAGTCCAAGCGAGGTCTTATCAAGGCCTTGTAAAGAGGCAAAATGGCTTCCTTATCTTTACATGTAACGGTTCTTTTCAGCATTGCCATTATTCTTTGAGTTGTATTTACAATTTTTGCTATATGACCCTTGAACTTCAACTTCCTGTTTACTAAAACTCGAAGATCAGTTTTTTCAAGCATAATCACACTAGCATACATGACGACATTCATTAACATTGAAATGACAGCCATTTTCACATCCCACAATTCCAGCCTGTTCAAATCATTCTGCAAATACTGCATATCATCAGTACTCCTGATTACCCTACCTAGCTTTGCATCATCAGCAAATAGCTGTATGTCACATGTCAAATCCTTCCCAATGTCATTAACGTACAGATTGAATAACAATGGATCAAGGACTGATCCTTGAGGCACACCACTGGTTATCTTGAATCATGCAGATTTATCCCCCCCCCACCACCACTTTTTGATATCTGTAAGTCAGCCATCTCTTATCCATGCCAATAGTTTATAATCCAATCCTATATTCTCCAATTTATGTAACAGTAATTCATTCTATATTCTGTCAAAAACCTTAGCAAAATCCAAAAGTATCATGATGTATCAATTCCCCTTGTCTGACTCAGTAGTAACATTATTATATAGAATGTGAGCAAGTTGCTAAAACATGACCTTCCTTTAGTAAAGCCATACTGTTCATTCTGAAGTAGGGATTCTCTGTCAACCTATTTCTGAATGCAAACCCTAAGCAACTCTTCCATGATCTTCACCAAAACTCCTAATATACTTACAAGGGTGGTCTGAAAAGTTCTCAGCCTAACAATGAAAAAACGAATTTATAATTTCAGATTATTTTTATTTTTCAACATAATCTCCCTTAAGACTAATTTATTCCAGCGATGCTTCAGCACCATTATCCTGTCCTTGTAGTGGTTCTCAGTAAAATCTACAAAATACCCCTCTGCAGCTGCAATAACTTAATAACACCTCACTTGGACTATCACCTCTTGATTCGAAGAAAAATGCTGACCAGCGAGGAAGAGTTTTAGTTTTGGGAAGAGACAGAAGTCAGAGGGAGCCAAATCTGGGGAATAGTGTTGATGTTCCAACAATTCATAGTGCAGATCCCTTAATTTTCCCATTGCTGAAACACCTTTGTGGGTAGGTGCATTGTCCTGATGAAAGATGATTTTTTTCTTCTGAAAACTGGATCTTTTCTCACAAATTTTTTTGTCTAGTCTGGTTGAGAGATCAGAATAATATTCCCCAGTTGTTGTACCATTTTCAAGATAATTAATAAACAAAATGCCTTTAGCATCCCAAAACACCGATGCCGTGACCTTTCCTGCTGATGGAACCGACTTTGTCTTCTTTGGTGCTGAACAGCCAGCTTCTGTCCACTGTTTGGATTCTGGTGTGTAATGGTGAATCCAAGTCTCATCCATAATAAAAAAAAATCAACACACAAAATCAGTTTTAGTCTTGTTAAAACGCTGAACGTTTTTTTGAAATGCCTGTAGTCTCAGCAGTTTCACGCACTTTGACTTGCCAGTCATCCAATACCATATCCTGCACTTGATCAACGATTTCTGGTGGTGTTACACTTTTTGGACATCCTTCACATGGATCATCTTCAAGGCTGGTATGGCCACATTTAAACTTGGCAGCCCATTTCTTAATTGTTGAAAACGAAGGAGAACAGTGCCCATAAACTTTTATGAACTTGGAATGAATTTCTTTTGGCATTAAACCTTCTTTCACAAAAAATTTTATAACCACACGGTACTCAATTTTATCCATTTCAAGGAATTGTGAGGATCGGCTGAGGGAATGTGGACTGCAGAGTTTGGTGGATAGGAGGAGGAGAGGTGATATGATTGCGACTTTTAAACTTTGAAAGGTGGTTAGTGGTTACACTGTTCTTTCGCTTGATTGAACAGCGGGAAGGAGTGATGACAAGAGGCCATCCCTGGAAGATACAAAAGGATACCGTGAGCAAGAGGGTAAGGAGTGGTTTCTTTGCATGGAGGGTGGTTGAACCATGGAATGCATTGCCTGATGGAGTGGTGATAGCGAGAACGATCATTGAGTATAAGGAGTGCTATGATAGACTTTGTGTTTCTTAGGAAGGAGAACCTCCCACTATGAGTCTTTTGACTCCATGGAGGCCTGGGTAATAATAATAATAAACAAAACTACTTGATAGAATGACTTGCAATTTTACATGGTTGCTTATGACAGGTGTACCAACTTAAAAAAAAAAAAAAAACTTGCCTATAGTGTTGCCATCTATGGTCGAGGCCAAGAACTTTTCAGACCACCATCGTATTGTTCAGTAGTTGGATACATCATTCTTTGCACCACCCTTGGGCAATAGGATTACCACACATTTTTTCCACTCCTTTGGAATCTTCCCTGTTCTGAGACTCAAATTATATAGCCTGATCAAAGGAATAGCCAGTTTAGCTAAACACTCTTTTAGCATACATGCTGATATAGCATCAGTTCTATTGCATAATTCTTATTCAGTTTGTACAACAGCTCTAGTACGTCCTCCTTATCCAAAGCAGGGATGAATTAAGCCAGTTGGGCAGTGGGTCCCCTAAAAATTTTTTTCTACATTTTTTAAAAGTTGACATTTCTCTTCCAGCCTTGATATGCTTGTGTATCAGTACTGAATTTGCCATTATCTTCTTTTAAAAATAGTAGAAACTGTTCCAGTTCATCATCTAAATGTGTAATAATATCTGTATCGTTCTTATAGATCTCTCTTAATTTTTCCACATAGCTCGGGGCTTCTTGGCTGCCAGGTCCAACATCCTCTTAATCTGCCTCTGGTTCGGAGAAGAGTGAGTAAGACAATATCAGGACTCTGAAATGCTGACTATGGAGAGAGAGAGATAGTGAGGTTGAAGGAATGTGGATTGTAGAGCTTAGTGGATAAGAGGAAAAGAGGTGATATGATAGAGACGTTTAAGTTATTGAGTGGATTTTATCAGATTAATCCAGGGGGGGAATGTAAAAAGAGTAGAAGGCAAGAGTTAAAGAACCAGAGGCCATCCCTGGAAGTTATGAAGAGTGTGGTGAAGAAGGGAGGTGTGAGGAGTAGATTTTTCTTATGGAGGATAGTGAGTGAATGGATTGCATTATCAGAATATGTTGTTAATATGAGGGATGTTAAGGATTTTAGGATTCAGTATGATAAGTATGTTGTCAAAAGTTTATTTTTCACTTGGTTAGACTATAATAAATTTAGTTTAATCCTTTATCCAAGTGAGAGCAAACAAAGTTTGCCTGAAAATATCTTCAGGACTGAATATGGTGTTGTACTATCTTACCTGGGTAAGTAATGCAACTCGTAGCAAAGGTGGAGCAAGCTACCAACACTCCTATCCCAGTATCTCCCATAATGCAAAACACATCTCCTTGTGGATATGTATAATGTTATGCATTAAGGGATTGAACACTATCCAGACTAGTTTCGACCTTTATTGAGGTCTCTTCAGTGGGAGCCAGGCCCAGAGTTGGAGATACCAGGCAGAAGCAATAGCAAGGTCATCTTTACCTATAGAAGTTGCCAAAAGATTTGCCACGCCACCTTTTTTATTAAATTACTCTGGATTTAGAGAAAGATGTTGAAAGTTTATTTTTCACTTGGTTAGACTATAATAAATTTAATTTAATCCTTTATCCAAGTGAGAGCAAACAAAATTTGCGCCTGAAAATATCTTCAGGACTGATTATAGCCTAACCAAGTGAAAAATAAACTTTCAACATCTTTCTCTAAATCCAGAGTAATTTAACAAAAAAAAGGGGGCAAACCTTTAGGCAACTTCTATAGGTAAAGATGACCTTGCTATTGCTTCTGCCTGGTATCTCCAACTCTGGGCCTGGCTCCCACTGAAGAGACCTCAATAAAGGTCGAAACTAGTCAGGGTAGTGCCCAATCCCTCAATGCATAACATTATACATATCCGCAAGGAGATGTGTTTTGCATTATGGGGGATACTGGGAAAGGAGTGTTGGTAGCTCTCTCCACCTTTGCTACGAGTTGCCTGGTGTTGTACTACTTACCCAGGTAAGATAGTACACCATATTCAGTCCTGAAGATATTTTCAGGCGCAAACTTTGTTTGCTCTCACTTGGATAAAGGATTAAACTAAATTTATTAAAGTATGTTGTCAGTTAAATGAACTTCCCGTGATGAGTCTGCTGACTCCATGCAGGGTGCAACAATAAAAATATAACATTTTGTGTTTCTTGCTTAGAAAGATATCTCTTGTTTTTGTCATGCTTATTATGTCAAGCTGGTACTTATCCAATTCTACAGCTAATTTCATTTCTTTTTCATTGATGCTACTAATGTTGATAGTACCAATCTTGAACTGTGCTGATGTCGAGTTAGGATGCATTCCAGGATTTGTTCCAACAGCTGACTTTGTGCTGTTCGTTTAACCGGGTTTAACAGAATAAAATTAGGGATACTTAAAGGTCAAAGCTGTATAACTGAGAGGAGACCTCCATGTAGCCTTTCAAGGAATACAGTGAACCGACTGGGCTTTTGACCTAATGTCCAGTACTCATCTTCTCGTGGTACACGCTTTTATCTACCTGGATACTGAATGAACAAGGATGGGCTGGGATTTAGCCAACCAAATTGTATTCTTATTGGCTTTAAACCATAATGTAAAATGAATTTCTGAAATTTATATTAAATGTAAATTTGTCAAAGAGAGTGGGGGTAACTCCATCATCCAATAAGTTTTGCTATTTCCATCATTACTGTTGTTATAGAAGCTACATGAAGCTGTAGTTTCAGAATATTTTTGGATTAATAAATTGGCTTTTATTTTTATTTTATTTTATTTTTTTTTAAATGTAGTTCCACCCACAAAAGGTTATTAGTGAACCTATAGTGCATTTGTGGCATAGCTGGGCTAAGGATTCCCCCCCCCTCCCCATTTTTATCAATTTTATATATTTTTATGGTAATTTTTTTATTTTTACATAGTCCAGAAGACCTACTCTAGAGACCAAACTTGAAACTTTTTCAAGCCGCTTCGGGCCTCCAATAAGTGGGGAGGTGGTTTCACACCAGGCAATGGACTTCATCTCCCACCTAAAGACAATTACAAGCATCCATGCCCATGGCAAGATTTGAATCTGCCACCTCTTGATTGGAGAGCAAATGTGCTAACCACTCTGCCAACCAGGCCAGCATATTTTCCATGGTTACTAATTATGTCTAATTCACCTAATTTTTATTCTACAAAAGGTTATTAGTGAACCTATAGTACATTTGTGGCATAGCTGGGCTAAGGATCCCCCCCCCCAGGTTTCTCTGGTTTCTATTTAATAAAATATAATGTTGAATTTATGAATTGATGTCTCATGCTGTGTATAAGGTAATAGGTTTAAACTTGGAATCACTTTCATAGTTAACTAATTTTCACAGGCACACCTCACTGTTTCAGTTTTTTATAGATATGCATGTGTTATATAATGAAAGTAAGCTTCTCCATGTGGCAGAGTAAATAGGTATAGTTGTGATAGATTATCAGCACGGTGATTGTAGAATGCATTCTGAGATCAGTGAGTTTGTGTCAGTGTTTATTGAAATATGCAGATAAGAAAAATGGAGATGATGCAAGAACTTTTTTAAAACTGTAAACAGTATATCTTCATATTATTAATATTATGAAATTCCATATAGTTTTAAATGTTAATATCTATCTCTACAGAACTTGCCTGATACGCATCAAGCATCTGATGATATGCCCAAGACAGAAAGTGATTCCTCCGAACAGCAGCAGCAGCAGCAGCAAGACAACAGCAGTCTTTCAAATGAGATTGAGCCCAAAGTAGAATCTAACGGTTAAAATAAAGAGTATAATATTTTTTTATATATAGTTTGAGAAATAGTTTGTTTGTCATATACATAAAAGTTACCTTTTTTATGGGGGATGAGAATTAGTTCAATGTTGCTTTTGTATATATGATGAAAACTTGCCATTATTACTTGTTTTAATGCAAATCTGCTCTGAATCATCATGGATTTACTAATAATTTTGATATCACAAAAATATAAATAGCAATACCTAGAGGTTTAATTTACCTTTGGTAATTTTTGTATAGAATGTTAAATTCAAACCATCAATCCTTATTAGGTTCTCTATAAAATATTAATTTATAGAAACATTTTCATTTTGTATTAGATAAAGAATGAAGGTGAATGACGAAGTCACTGATTTATTAAATTGATTTGAATATTCATATGTGTATATGCCTACACATTTTAGCAGGAAGCTTCAGTATTATAACCCCACTTAAAACGATTGTCATTATTCCCCATTTTATATGTGTATATAATTGTTGATGTTAAATAATTTATTCCCACAAGTTTTGTGCCCAAGATCTTTGATAATAGCATAATAAAGAAGAAAACATTTTTATTTATCAAGAATGTATTAGTTGAATAAGTATGTGTATGATATAATGTATTTTGTTAAAATTTATTGTTAACTCTAAATGTAGCATCTGCTTTTAATTGTGTTTACATCTGATTGTGTGTGGAAAAGAGAGAGAGAGAGAGTGCTTTAAAAAGTTTATTGTTGGTAATCATATTGCAACTTAAACTGCTTTCTTTCTTCAAAGTGCTACCTATATGAACAAGTATATTCTACTTTTGAGACTTTCAAGTAATCGTTCTGATAATTGCGTTGTGTATTTTATTGCATGAGAAAATTCTAAAACCTTTTGGTGTTGATTTGATTTTTTTAATGTCAGAAATTGCAAGGTGCTAAATGTAATAAATTTAGTGAACATGTATCGTGATACCATATTATCAAGGAATCAGAATATTCAGTTTTGTCTAAATGCCGAAGAGTTGATGTGCCACTGTTCATTTACTTTACTACTGTCACAGATTCAATCTAACTATGTAATCTCCATCATAATTGAAAATTTCCAACATGACTTTTCTTGCTGATATATTAAATTTCTTTGATTGTAGTAATATGAATTTTTATCAAGATAGCTGTTATTTGGGTTGGTTAGTAGAGAGCAAAAGTCATGCAAGAAACATTTTCTCATCTTATTTGCCAGTTTGATTGGTTGGCCAAGTGGTTAGCATATCCATCTCCAACCAACAGGCTGCATGTTCAAATTGCACTATGGACCTAGCTGTCTGTGAATGTCTTTAGGTGATAGGTGAATTTGCAAAAAAGTTCATTATTTGATCTTTAGAGCAAAATTTTTTTGGATTATCTAATCCATAGCCTATCCACAATAATGATGCAGGTTAACAACTTTTTTTTTTGGGGGGGGGGGGCAAGATTCACATTTCATTTTTTTTTTTTAGTATATATTTTTTTAATATCAAACACAAGATTTTGATATGTATGTATTATCATATTACTGTATGTGCATACTTTCATTTTATTGGAGTTAGTTTTATAAGATGCTTGCAAATACCATGCAGCTTTTGATAATTCATAAGCAAGATACTGCAGCTACCTGTAGCAATTTTATCCATTTCTTTTATACAATTATTTCATCACAATGGCATGAAGTACCAGAATACCCTTCCTCTTCAAGGAAAATTTAAGAAGCTAGAGTTGTATATAATAGATTATAAATACTAACATGAAGTTTACATGTTTAAGCTTTTCAAGCACTGATGATAATGTGTTATTATTGGTCATTTTGAATTTACTAAAGACTGGCAACAGTGCCTGTTCTGGACCACTTAAGAGAGTATTTATTTGGGATGCAGTCAGTAACATTAGATGTGTGTGTGTGGAGAGAGAGAGAGAGAGGAGGAGGAAATTCAGAAGCATTGGTTCTGTTATTTTTCAATGCTTTGAAACCTGCTCATAGCATCTGTAAATTGGCCTTCTTCATATGCAAAACATTGCAGTTAATGTTTTCCTCATCGAAGCACAAAATTTGCTATATGTTGTCTTTTCTGTAAGATATATGATATGATATGTATTCTGTGTCCAATACCAGAGTAGTCATCAAGTTGCTCTAAATTAGAATGATTTTTATACAATAAGTTCCAATTAGATGTAATGCACTGTATATATTTGAAAAGTATGGTACATCATTCAGCAATTACGCAAAACACTAGGTTAGATGGATAACCTAGTATTTGAATGACCTGCCAAGAGTACAGTGATTGTAAGAGATGTCTGTAACACACAAGTGCATCAACTACTGTCTATGAATTGCTTGTTTTAAATAAAAAATTACTAGAAATTCTTCATGGGTAATGCATGTTGTTTTGAGTTTCATAGAGATAGTATAAAGTACATACCATGTATTTTATCTATTTATTTTATTTCTATTTTTATTTATTTTATCTATTTATATATATATATATATATATATATCTTATAAAAAGTTAATGAAAATAACCTTTCCTTAGATAAGGAAATTTGTAAAGTAGATAATAGTATAGTTTGTTGAAGTACAGGGTGTCAGAATCAAGCTCAATAGTATTCTGAAAGATTTCTGAAATAATGTTTTGATTAAAACATTGTTATTACTAAATTAATTTCTCTGAGATAAATAATAAAAAACTTAGCGTTGCTTATATTATTTAATACAGTAAGTGGAAGTGCACTGGGTGTTTGCATGTAGAATAGAATGTGCTTTACATTGAACTGTTTCCTTGGATTTCAGTATATATATAAAACCTACTGGTTTGATTATGGAACCAGAGATTAATTAAAATCCTATGAAGTACAATTTTTGGATTGTCATGTGTGTGTGTGTATATATATATATCTTATTGCAGTACTGAAAAGTTAGAAGTGCACAAAATAAAAGATATTGCAAAATCATGATGATGCAAACACAGTAGTAGGATGAGATGGGAGTTCAGTACATGTTAAGGAAATATAGAATCAAATTGACAATGCCTTTGAGCTTTAACATAGGCAGTATCCTAAAGGACTAAAAAAAGAAAAGAAATTCATTATACCAAACCATCCACTAGAACAAACTATTCTTATGACCTATACAAGTTTGCTACAGTGAGAGTAAACTGCAACAGTTTATAATATAGAACTGATTATTATTAATAACATAGCTTTGACAAAACATGATTTTGATAATGCTCACTGGTTGAAAAGTGCTGGTTTCAAATCACACCTGGGACACAAATAATTATCAAAGCTTTTGGAAAGTGAGTTAGTAAGTCTCATATGTAGGTAGCAAGGTTTCCCCCACCCTGGAAACTTGGATTTTTCATCCTGAAGAACGGGAAAACCATCCAGCATGTGTGTGTGTGTGTGTGTGTGTGTGTATGCATGCATGCAGATCCCTTAATTTTCCCATTGCCAAAACTCCTTTGTGGGCAGGTGCATTGTCCTGATGTGAAAGATGATTTTTTTCTTCTGCAAACCAGGTCTTTTCTCATGAATTTTTTCGTCTAGTGTGGTTGAAAGATCGGAATAATATTCCCCAGTTATTGTTTTACCATTTTCAAGTTAATTAATAAACAAAATGCCTTTAGCATCCCAAAACACCAATGCCTTGACCTTTCCTGCTAATGAAATTGACTTTGTCTTCTTTGGTGCTGAACAACTGGCTTCTGTCCACTGTTTCAATTCTGGTGTGTAATGGTGAATCCAAGTCTCATCCATTTTATACCACCTTTACCACGAGTTGCCCTAGTCCTTAAAATATTTCAGTTGCAAAACTTTGTTTGCTTACACTTGGATAAAGGATTAAACCAAATATGTAATTGGTAGCATAGCCAAGTGAAGTGAAAAAACTTCCATCAACTATCTCTAATCCATAGAATTTTAATAATAATTTGGCAACTGGTATATGGTAATATGACTTTCGTATTACTTCCACCTTAGTATCACCACCTCTGGATCTAGCTCCCACTGACGATCAATAAAGGTCAAAACTGGTCTGGGTAATGATCCTTTCCATAATACATAGGATTATACATATATATAAGGATATGTGCTTTGCATTATGGAATACTAAGGCAAGTGGTCAGAACTTATACCACCTTTACCACGAGTTGCCCCAGTCCTGAAAATATTTCAGGCGCAAACTTAGTTTGCTTACACTTGGATAAAGGATTAAACCAAATATGTAATTGGTAAACTACTTGATTGAATGACTTGCAATTTCACATGGATGCTTATGATGGATGTACCAACTTAGGAAAAAATAATCTTGCTGTGTTGCCATCTATGATCGAGGCCAAGAACTTTTCAGATCACCCTGACATATATATATATAATATGTTGCTCATATTTAAGTTTAATGGAGAAAGCACACATCTAGAGATGATACTAAATTAATTTAATAATAAGTCACCAAGGCATGGTGCCAAGAAATGGGCACAAAGATTTAATAATAGTGTCTTCCTGCTACCTGCATATGCATGTAGGTAGCAGGATGACAAAAACACAGTATGAAAGACAGGATCCTACAGTCCTAAGTGGCAATATCTCTGGTTGCAGTGATAGGAACTTGCTTAATGATCTCCCATATTTTGGGTAAAGTGAGTAAGCTGATTTGTTCAGGTTTGGTTAATTGGTGAATGCTGTAATGCTGTAGCAGATTCTAAGAATAATCTCTTCGATTTATATCTATTCCTGTATAAAAGGAAGGTTTTGTTTTATGGGTTCCATTTTATACAGGAATAAATAAATTGGAGAGATTATTCCTAGAATCTGGCATAGCATTATAGCATTTATCAAATCTGAACAAATTTATATGCCTGACTTTACAAATACATGGAGACCATTATTTTGAGACCTAAGGCATGTTCCTATCACCACACCCAGTTAGGACTCGAGGAGTCTACCTTTCATATTTTATGTGTTTGCCTTTTTTCTAGTCTGCCTTAACCACCAAAGCAAAATATTTGCTTAGTACTTTATAAGCTAAGTAAATTTAGTATGTAATTACTATCTCTAGATGTGTATTTTCTCCATTAAACTTCAACATTAATAATAACCAACATCTGAGTACCCATACTAGATTAATAATATATACATATTTTGCTCCCTGTGTGAATGAATGACATACACTTGTGACATATGCAGTTTCTTTAGATGGGTACCAAAGAATGGAATTTTCCTTGAGGATTGGAAGTCCATCGGCTGAGATAAATGCTGGCCTGGTTGGCCGAGTGGTTAGCTTATCCAATCTCCAGCCAAAAGGCTGGCGGTTCGAATCCTATCATGGGCATGGATGTTTGTGATTATCTGGGAAAATACTAGTGTACAGTAGATGCCATTAATGTAGATGATGCAGTTCGCTGTAGTTGGTGGATTAAGTGGTGGAGATGGAGAGTTGTAGAGTAGGTGCCATCTCTCAATGAGTCTTGGTATTCTTGGAGGTGTCAAGTAATAATAATGATCATCATCATCACTCAGTTAAACAACCTTTCAGTTATTCAAATAGCAAATTGAGCCAAAGTTGCTGCTGGATAACTGGGAAAGTGCTCTGTGTGTGTGTGTGTGTGTGAGAGAGAGAGTAGGGTTTAATTTTCTTCAGAAAAGCTTTTCTGCCATTATCAACTAATATTCTATCAGCCACTAATCAAAAGTCACTAAAATGACTGATGAATTATCCTGGTAATATTGTGGGGCTTGGAAGATAGATTCCCTTGGGCCTTCTCCTGCATATGCTACTGTGATATATACTATGTGATACACACACCTTGATTAAATAATAAAAATTAAAATTTCTGGAATTAAATTAGTGTATATCTTTCTCTACCTAGTTCTTTATTTTGTAAATTAGATAAATACATTGATTAAATAATTGATTTTAGGAATTAAATAAATTTAAGCCAGCCTGGATGGCCGAGTAGTTAGCGTCCACTCCTCAGCCAAAAGGCTGTGGGTTCAAATCTTGCCGTGAGCATGGATGTTAGTGATTGTCTGTGGAAATACTAGTGGTGGTGGTGGTGGTGGTCAGCGGTAGATGGCGTTGGCATAGTTAGTGGATTGAGTGGTGGAGACAGAGTTGTACAGCAGGTGCCCCCTCTCGATGAGTCTTTGGACTCCCTGGAGGTGTCAAATAATAATAATAAATTAGAACCCTGAAATAGTTAAATAGAAGTCTAAAAATGGTTTTAATGCATCAGAATTCATTTTACATTGCTTAATTTATTATATTATGTAATTATTTTTTATTTAATGTATTTTACCTAGCTTTCAACTTTCATTTAATGGGATATGCAATTATGTCCACATACCTAAATTTCCAGTGATTATTGAATGTGTTGACATTTTATGAATGAAGAAAAGCTGTTGATCTTTCACCACTGGCTTGGGAATTGTAATCTTTTGGAGATGTTTTGTCATGTTAAATATGTCCCAGAATCATCCAAAAGATTTCTTAGCAAAGAAGACACATTAGTTTGCAGTGTCTAATCAACACCCCCTTTTTTTAAAAAAAATATATTAGTGATAGACATTGGCCAGCTATCTCTGATTGGCTACCGGTGGAGATTGAACTGCCCACTCAGTCCCCAAAAGCTAGATAGGGTATAAAGACCTCGTCTACTCCCTATAAGGGAATAAAAGGCGTTAGCTCTTTTTTTTTTTTTTTTTTTACTATATTTAGGTTGTATATTTCAGTTGATATGTGACAGTAATTATTGTACATGCTGTGACAAATCTCATTAATAAAAAAATAATTAATGAGATAATTATTTTTCTTTTCTTAAGCTCCTGTCAATTCCACTTCTTTTTTTCCATTGATGCATAAATATTCAGTAGCTTGCTGATTATGCAAAAATAGTTAGCATAAAGTTAATCAAGGAGATGTTGAGAGTTTTCAGGATGATTTAAATAGGCTGTCAGTATGGGCAAAAGATAATGGGGTTCAGTTTAATGTGGAGAAATGTAAAATTATGCATTTTGGGAAAAATAGATTTACATGCTGTGTATCACATTGATAGCACTGTACTCCAGGGAATAGATGAGGGCTAGAGATTTAGAGCTGGTGGTAGACAGAGAGTTAAAGTTTAGAGGACATATTTTTGAGGTTGCTAAGGTAGCCCATAAGATTACTTGACTATTAAAGAACACATTAACAAGTAGAGACAAGGAAGTTGTTATTCTGCTGTCTGTTTGAGTTTGTTCCATTAGCTGACTTTTCCCTGTTTGTCCTGTTTTTTCCAGTGAAAACAGTGTGACCTTGTTTAACTAGGCAATTGCTCAGCTGGCATGACTTTTCCTCTTGTTTTACCATCATTTTCATTGGTCAATAAAGAATAAAGCTTAGTTGGCTAAACACCAAATTGTCTGCTCATCCTTGTTTGTTCAGTATTCAGATAACTACTAATTGGGTGAATCATGAGATGCTGAGGATTGGACATTAGGTCAGAATTTGTATTTCTTATGAGGTATTAAGTCTCCTCCATGTGATCTAGCTTCAACTCTTAAGTAACACCAATATTCTTTGTGTTAACAATATTTTTTATGATATTTGTGATCATTCATCTTTGAATTCATTCAAAGTAATGGTTTGTCAAATAAAAGTTAGAAGTTAAAAAATTTTGTCCTTTTGTGGATGTTGAAGCTGATATATAATGTGGTTGTGTTGAATTTTGTTATTATAATGTGACATATAATGGTTTACAATGGAAAAAACAATCTTTTTTTTTTTTTTTATACTAGTGCTGTGCAAAAGTTTCTGCATGTGGTAGTTTTATAAGTGAAATCAACATTTTCAAACTACTTCTGTTTTCTTTATTCTTAAAATGGTGAATTTCAAATAAGGTTAATTTTTAACATTCAAAGTATTAGATTGTTTAAAATAAATTTCACACACCTTCATTACACAAATTTGAATAAGCCCAGTGAAAGTTATTCCATCCTCTCTTATCTGACCATTGCGTTAAACTCAATGGCCAGGTAAATTGGCTTCTTTCTAAGCCTTAATGCTCTGATATGGCAGCTAAATCCAATCTGCATAGCGTAGTGTGAGGCTGTCAGTTTTGTGTGTTCACCTAGCTGGTTTGCCTGTCTTGTGGGATGAAAAACCTGAGTTTCTGGAAGGGAAAACTGTTATCTTCATGGGAGATTGGCTGATTCATCTTCAGTTGAAAAGATCTGATGAAAGTTCTTTATGTCCTAGACAGGATTCAAATTCAGGTCTTTCCAGCCAAAGGGCAACATCAAAAGTGAAAGTTATTACTATGTTGAATTTTCAGACTTTGGTAGTTTGATTAGAATTCAGGATCAAAAAGAATAAGCTAATTAAAATAATTACCTCCAACTTTTTTCAAATGGCCTGTCAGATACATTATTTAACTGAAACATTTCTGTTTTTAATTCCTATGCTATTTTTGTTTACTTAATAAAATAAGTAATTTTTTTTACTCTCCACTTAAATAGTGAAACTAAAATGCAGTTATTCAAAGAATAAAATATTAATCATAAGTAGATTAAATTAGACGAACTTATTGTGCATATGTTAATAATGTTTGTAAAATTTTATAAAGATATATTTATACTGTGAGTGCATATGTGCGTGTGTGTATATATATATATATGTATAGTTACGTAATCCTTTCTTTTAGTGTTGCACGGTGATCAGCATTCATATTAGAAATTATGGACTTTACAACCGTGTTATTTATAACATGGTTGTAAAGTCCATAATTTCTAATATGAATATAGTTAGGTAACTTTATTTCTATAAACATGAAAATGGTCCAGTTTAAATAGTTTTTTTGAGGATTTTGATAGTCATTTTGCCTTTTTACAAGGCCTTGATAAGATCTCACTTGGACTATTGTGTATAGGTCTGGTCTCTTGGTTTCCATTGTGATTCTGAGAGAGAGAGAGAGAGTGCAAAGGAGAGTGTTAAAAATGATATCAGGATTGTGGAATACTGATTATGAAGATAGATTGAGAATTGGTAGACTGCAGACACTAGCAAACAGAAGAAAGAGGGGTGATATGATTGAGACTTACAAACTTCTGAAAGGATCATACAGGATTTCAATCGATGGAATTTGTCAATTTATGGTGGGTGGGGAAAGTACAAGAAGGCTTCCTGAGAAGCTGAGAATGAATGCCGCTAAGAAGGGAGTGAGGACTAGATTTTTCTCTCATAGAGTGGTGTGTGATTGGAATGGATTGCCATTGGATGTTGAGTGCAAGCAGTGTGAATGAATTCAAGAATAAGTATTGATAGCTGGTGCATGCAGTATGTGGCCTCCCTTGATGACTCCCTCTTAATAATAATAATTTTTAATGAAAACATAGATTGCAAGTAGTTAACAAGTGATGACGTGATAGTCTTCTTAAAAGAATTATAATACTAAAGATTTTAGTATTGTTGGTTGTGTACTACTACTGTTTACATTCTCTGAATGTGAATAACAAGCTGATATTTAACCTTTTTCATTTTATTTGTTTGCCTAACACTCAGAGTTACATGTAAACTTAGGAGCATTTGAAAAAAAGATCTAGTGAACAGCTTGAAGAACAAGAATGAGTTCAGCTGATGACTTATCCTTTTCATAATGCCCATATGATCTGCCCAGTTCTTAGTGATTAGTGACTAAGCATTCATGTATTTTATTATATCATCAGTTTATTAGTATAGCATTTCATGTGAGTTTTATTAATAGAAATCTATAATATACATTTAATTATGAATTTTAATAATTATTAATGTAAATTAATATCATGTTATTATGTTAATTGTAATGCTGTTGGTAAGATTTTGGGGACATCTATGCTTAAATTGATAATACTGTAATAAATTTTTATTAATATCGAGTAAATTTAATGAATTAATAATGGCCTCTAAGTGTGCAGCAAGTGATGGTAATGTGTGTGTGTGTGTGTGTGCTGGAAAGTAACATTGGAGCAATAACTAGACATGGCAAAGCACTACAAAAGTATTCACATTCCTTATGGTACAGAACTGCCACGATATGGAGTGTGCATGTGAGTTTAAGTGAAAGCATATTAATTAAAAATGTTTACTTAATTGTTTGTGTAATATAATTCAATAGACCCCAAAAATATCATTTGTTGTCATTTATAGGATTTTCAGTGACAGCAGAAAAACCTTACCTTACATATGTCTAACTGAAGAAATCATGTTTATGTTTGCAATTTTTTTATTAAAAAGGTCTGAGAAATGCATATATCATGTAAACAGAGGATTCACTGTATCAGCCTTATACACATTCAGAGGTTACAAAACCTATATAAGCTGTGTGGACATAGTTTTCACTCAATGCAGTTACTTAATAAATCAACAGAGTGGAAGGTTATTTCCATTCTAAATAACCATGTTGGCATATGTCTGTTCTATATATGCCAACATGGCTATATAAAATTTCAGTAGTTATGTCACCTAGATCCAATCTGCTTAAGCCCTCACACATCTATTCATTTGCTCACATTGGAGTTAAAGACCCCTGTACCATGACTTACATGTTAAATTGACAAGTTGAAAACTCAACATTAATAATAAAAGCACAAATATGAAACCAAGAAAATTATAAGTTAATATTTTTTTATTATTATTACTTTGTTAAACAACCAGAAATTTGCTTTAAAAAAAAAATACCAGATTATTGTTTCCTTCACATAGCTAAACCTTTCAGGTGTTTATATAAATGTAAATCTTTGTTTTCTTTGTATGTTGGCAGCTGCAATTCCAAAACAATGTGTGCCACCTCGTAAAATGAGCATTTCTGTTTTTTAAAAAAAGTGTCGGGTGGGAGGATTAACATGAATTTCTCAAGAAATTCACAGCATTTCATTATTGGAGTCTTTAGAGATAATTACAAGTAATGTCAAGCATAGTTTCCAAATTTGTAACATTTTTTAAATCTTCAGGTATTGGGAACAGGAAATTGCATCTTTTGAGAATTTTATTTTATTGTTTTAATATTTGCAGTTTCTCTTAAAGAAGTGCAGAAAGGGAAATGGCCCCAGTCCAGCATGGAGAGATCACATCGAGTGAGTGGTATCAGTGGAACTAGCTGTAGATCCAGAAATGAGTTGTTGTGTTTGTATACCAATGCTAGAAGTATAAGAAACAAGGCAGATGAAATGGTTGCACTAATTGCGTCTGTGCACCCAGAGATTGTCGGAATAAGTGAGATATGGTTAGATGAGGATGACATCCTGACAGGAATAGAGATGGAAAGGTATGATGTGTTTCGTGAGGATAGAAGGGGTAAAAAGGGAGGGGGAGTGCTATTGATGATAGAGAAAGAGTTATGTCCATACAAGGTAGAGATGCAAGGGGGAAATGGGGCCAGTGGTTTTGAGGCAGTATGGTGTGAGATAGAGGTGAATAGAATCAAATACTTGGTGGGATGTTGTTATAGACCTGGTAATGTGGATGGTGGTGATAGTGAAATGTATGGTCAAATAAGCCAAGCAAATAAGAAAAGGGTGATCATTATGGGTGATTTTAATTATGGCAATATAGACTGGAATGAAGAGATAGCAACTGGAAGTAAAGAAAATGAGTTTCTTGAGTTTTTGAGGGATAACTACCTCAGACAGTATGTAACAGAGGGCACGAGGATTAAGGGTCTTGGATTTGGTCATCTCATCGGAGGATGTAATTATCAATGAGGTATCAAATCATCCACCAATTGGTGAAAGTGACCATGAGGTGATTACTTGGGTGGTTGCCAGCAGTGCAAGGACCCCTGTGAAAAAAGGGTATATGTGGAACTACAAGGGGGGTGATTATGAAGAGCTCAGGAGACAGCTTGCAGGTGTAGCATGGAATGAGGAGTTAGCTGGAAAAGAGATCAATGCAGCTTGGGGGATTTTCAAAAAATATTTAGTGGATGCAATGTCTAAATGTATACCACGGGTGAGAAGGTTAAATAAGTTAGGTGTGAGATGGATGAATAAAGAGATTAAGCATGCAATACAGAGAAAAAGGGCATTGTGGAGGCAGCATAAGAGAAGTGGAAGTAACCAATTTCATGAGTTCTACAAAGACCAGGCAAGGAGAGTGACTTGGTTGGTGAGAGTAGCTAAAGAGAGGTATGAACAGCAGTTAGCTAATGAAGCTAAAAAGAATCCTAGGGAGTTTTTTCGATATGTAGCCAGCAAAAGAAAGAATGATTATGGAAGGATGACATTGATTGGAGGAAATGGTATAAAGACAGCTGTTGCAGAATGTGTGGTGGAGATACTTAATGAGCAGTTCATAAAGATCTTTCAATCTTGAATGTGACTTCATGGAGAGATTAAGAGCAGTTGATGATGGGGAGGAGAGACTGACTGTAAGTGAGCAAGAGGTGTTTGGGGAGTTGAGTAAACTAGATGTAAATAAGGCTGTGGGACTTGATAATATATCACCGCGTATTCTGAAGGAATGTGCCAGAGAGTTGACACCTGCCTTGACATATTTTTTTAATACGAGTCTTGCACTTGGTCAAGTCCCTAAAGAGTGGAAGGAGGGCAAGATTGTGCCACTTCATAAAGGAGGTGATCGAACTCAAGCATCAAACTATAGGCCTATCTGTGTGTCAGGTGTTGTGGTTAAGTTGTTGGAGAAGCTTGTGAGAACTAGGATCCAGAGTTGGGTTGACAACAATGGTATAATCTTTGATGGACAGCATGGATTTGCTAAAGGGAGGTCGTGTTTTAGTAATCTACTTACTTATTACAATAAAGTGACTGCTTCCTTGGACAGAGGAGAAGGATACACAGTAATATACTTGGATTTCGCAAAAGCTTTTGATAGAGTACCTCATGATAAGTTGACAGTCAAACTAGAGCAGATGGGGTTGGATATTAGATTAGTGCATTGGATTGGAAACTGGCTATCTGATAGGTATCAACAAGTTGTGTATAGGGGTGCAATATCCAGGAAAAGGAAAGTCACTAGTGGAGTGCCTCAGGGATCTGTTTTAGGGCCATTACTATTTAACTTGTATATTAATGATATTGGCAAAGATTTGGATGGAGATATTCAGTTGTTTGCAGATGATGCAAAGTTGGGACGAACCATAAAGAGTAGTGAAGATGTTGTGGCCTTGCAAGAAGACTTGAATAAATTGAGTGATTGGGCAAGCAAATGGGGATGTGAGTTCAATGTTGCAAAATGTAAGGTTTTAAAATTTGGAAAACAAAGATGGGATGCAGAATTTATGCTTGGTGAGAATATATTGTTGGAAGTAGAGGAAATAAGAGATCTGGGAGTGATAGTGGATAAGGATCTAAAATTTAGGGGTCACATCGCCAAAATTGTGAAGACAACACAAAGACTTCTGGGAATGATGAGGAGGACACTGACGTGTAGAAGTAGGGAGATTCTTGTTCCATTGTATAAGGCTTTGATTAGGCCACACATGGACTATTGTGCCCAGATTTGGTCACCTGGTTTTCAGAAGGATGAAGAGATGTTGGAAAGGTTCCAAAGGCGACTGACTAAGGTAGTTTCTGACCTCTGGAATGTCGAGTATGAGGAAAGATTGAAAAGATGTAATTTGCAGAGACTAGTGGAGAGAAGAAAGAGGGGAGATATGATAGAGACCTACAAGTTGGTAAGGGGTTGCTATAGGATCAATGGTGGAGAAGTTCTGCAGCGAATAGTGGGAGATCAGGGGAGAACCAGAGGTCATCCCTGGAAACTGTATAAAGAGGGTGTGAGTAGTCGAGTGAGAGGCAGGTTTTTTTCGTGCAGAGTTGTGAATGATTGGAATGCCTTGCCTGAGAGTGTGGTGTCTGCAAGGAGTTTGAATGTGTTTAAGACCCGGTATGATGAGATGTGTGTGAAATAAAAGGACCTCCTAGATGAGTCTTTGACTCCATGAGGTCTTGTTTAATAATAATAATAATAATAATAATAAGTGTTTTTTGTGTTTAATCTTGTCATAAAACACTATAATAATCAACTGTATATTTAGCATATAGGAGAAAAGTAAAATTTAATTAGTATTATATATTCAAAAATAAGACTTCAAGTTTGTTGATTCTAAACAAACAAAACCAACAGAATATGTATGCCACTTCATATAAATTCATTTCACTTCTTAATGAAGAAAATACCTTGTTTGATCGATTTTCATTTTGCCATCAAAATTAATCTCTCTCTCTCTATGTTTTTTTTTTTTTAAATACACTTCTAATCCTCTAGCTTCATAATTTTCCATATCTTCATTTCTATCATTTTCTGCTTCAAACTCTTCTATTGAAGTATACTTTCCTTTGAAAATTCTTTCCATTATCAGTGTTGCAGATCTCATTATGTCGTTTTTATTTGCTATAACAAAAACTAATTACTAATCTCATTTAAATAGTTTGGATTATTCAGGTATTTAATAAGTGATATTAAGACACTGTACATTTAAAAATGTTGCTGTTTTAATTTCTTTCAAAACATTCAAAAAATTATTGCTGAAAACAAAATTTTGTTTTCCAAATTACAAAAGAATTAATTAAAAATTCCTTTGCTTGTTAGTATATTTGCATCACAATTGTTTAAAATCTCTGCTTTTCCTCCATGAAACTCATGTTTTGTAAACCAGCCAAGAGAACACACACCACACAATTGATAGATAAAAATTATATTGCAACAATAGCTTTATATTTGTTTTGTAAAATTGTGCCATACTTGCAAATATGGGCCTCACAGATTTTGTATTATCATGCACTTAACTAAAGAAGAGGCCTTTTCTGCAGAACAGTTATCAATTTTTATTAGAGCAAGATTTAATGAACCTCTTTGTAATATATGTGAAGGTCAATATAACTTCCGTTTCTATTACTGGTCCATTCATCTATAGAAATGCTCATTTTTTTATTTTAAAACTAAAATGTTTCCAGTATAGACTTGCTATACTTTTTTCATAATTATACAAGGTGTGCAAAAAAAGACCAAACATTTGCTATGAAGACTTTATTGCTCATTTTACAACATTTTAAGCACTGTTCCCTTCAAAGTAGTCCCCTCTACTGGCGATACACCATTCCCAACATTTCTTCCATTGTTGGAATGCTTCCCAGAACTCACTTTCTGTGATTGTGTGCTGAATCTCCTCTGTGGTTTGGAATTGATGTCCTTTCAAAGTGGTTTCAAGTTTGGGAAACAGGAAAACAGTCTGCTGGGACTAAGTCTAGAGAATAGTGTGGATGTGGCACAGTGATGTCAGATGTTTTGCCATATAAATGTAGATGAGGAGCGACGCATGAGCCGCCGCATTGTCATGGTGCAACATCCAAGTCTGGTTTTCCCATAATTCAGTCCCCTCTTCCTGTGCACAGCATCCCTCGAACATACTAAAACTTCCTAGTGCAACTCTTTGTTTACCATCTGACCACGTGGAACAAATTCATAATGGACAATGCCTTTTCAATCAAAAACCACAATCAACATTACCTTGATCTTTGACCGACTCATCCATCGATGCTTAAACCACTCAGAGTACTGCGTTTGGTCCAAACAGTCCTCCCCATATTCTTAAACAATTGAAATGTCTTAAAATTTTTACCAATTTGCAGCAAAATTTCACACACATGTTCTTCAAGCGCTTTCATTGTCACTTTGTCAATAATCCGATGAACAGCTTGTGCATATGCTCACTTCAGTGGATGTAACTCAACGACTAATGCCCATAGCAAAATGGGGCAAATGGCAGTTTGTTGTGAAAACCTGCCACTAGGTGCCAACTGGGACAGTAGCTGCAACGCGCGCTCTGTCCCGGTTGGCACACTATTTAAAAAGTTCGGTCTTTTTTTGAACCCCCTTGTATATTAATGCCATAACAGATGATGGATTTCATAATATTTTACAGTATAAACAAATCCAAGAGAGGAAAAAATATGTTTATTAAAATCACTTAATATTTGTGTGGTTTTCTAAACAGCATCATCAGAGCACAATTTTAACAAGAGGCACACAGGACTAACTGCATAATTGAGGAAAACAATTTCAGTTGTAACTGACAACAGAACTAATGGCCTTACATGGCATTCTCTATTGGTCAGATAACCACAAAGTTAATTTAGAGAAGCCAGACTATCATATCTTAAAATGATAGTCTCCCAGATCGTTGGTCAATTAATGTGATCATACTTCTTAAGGTTAGGAGCGTGCTTCATAGCTGATGCTGAGTCTAAAAATAGCCTCTCAGACCTATAATGACCTCTATGTAATAAAGATGTCTTCCTATATCTGATCCTATTTGAAGCAATATGCAGAGCGTGGTCTGCCAATCCCAACTTGCCATACAGGTGATCCATGGATGTAATTTTTGTATTCTTCAAGACAGATGCTAAGTGATCTATCACTCTGTCCAAAGTAGGCCAATTGTAGGCACAAGGAAGTTTATCACTTTGAGATGTTCAAGAGGATGCAGTTAATCTTTAGGAGGAAGTATGAAGATAGCTAGGTCTGAAATTGGCATGAAGATCATGTTTGCAGAGAACTTTGGGTACTTTTTTCTGGTTACCCTTAACATATGGGATGGGAATGGTTTTGCTGTGATCCTGTTTCTATTTTATATGACCTGTAGCCATTGGCTACAAAGGTGTTGCGAAAGGTCTCTGCACTCAGTTTTAAGGGCTGTGTCAATTGAACAAATAGCCTTGGCTCGATGAATAAGTGTTTTGAGGATGCCATACTGTTGGAAAGGGTGGTGATGTGCTTGTTTATGTAAATACCTTCCTGTGTGAGTGGATTTTCTGTAAATGGAGAAGGATAATGAGCTATTAGGAAGTCATGTCACTAGTGTATCTAAAAAGGGAAGACAATTGTTACTTTTTCTATGGTGAAGTTTATTTTAGGGTGTTGGCTGTTAAGATGTACCAAAAATATATCTAATATGTCTGAATCATGGGCCAAACAGCAAACACATCATCAACATAGCACAACCAAACTATTGGTTTAAGTTTGGCTGTGTTCAATGCTTGGTTTTCAAAATGTTCCATATAGAAGTCACTTAGAGGGGAAGAGAGGGAACCCATAACAGTTGCATCAAGGTGTTTGTATATTTTTCCTTTCCATATGAAATATAATATACAAACAATATACAAATATATAAACAGCTAGAATCAGCATCAGCTATGATTCACTCTCCTGACCTCAAGTATGGTTGCATTAATTTACCAGTGATGTGGGAGACTATCATTTTAAGACTTGAGAGCCTGACTTCCCTAAATTAACTTTGTAGTTCTGTGGGAAGTTTTCGGTATTGAGACCACATTATTATATAAATAAAGAGTTTAATAAAAATAAGCAATTAAAACCTGACAAGTTTCTTAAAACTTACATCATCATGGGTACCTGTACATAAACGTTTTACACATCAAAAGCCTATTAACAATTACACATTTGATGTTTTTGATAACTTCGCAACTGTATGTGTGTTTTAAAATTGCTAGTTGTTGCTATCACGTTCTGTGGTATTACACGTGTTATATCCTAGGTCCATGGCAGCTAAATATTTGATGGAAGCAGACCATACTGATGTTAAAGTAAGTCTTGATTTTTATTGCATTTTGTAAGATGTCTAAGCATTTGCAAGGCTTCTTTAAATTTTCTTGTAAAACAGTTATGATCAATATGACATTTTTGTTTGTTACCAAAGTACTTGATGGCCAGTAGTGGTTGTGTGGAATACCAGGCCTGATTTATGCTCTCTTCTTTTTTCGATATCTTTGTGGTCAGACATACAGATCTCTCCTGACCATCCTGGCTGGCTTATACAGCAAATGCCACAAGAGCAATGAATCTCATAGATGCCTGGTTTTTTCAAGGGGTGGTGTGGAGGTTTTGGTGGATGTAGGAATCTTGATATTTTTTATAAAGGTAAAAAAGCCACTTTTACATTGTACTTGCAGAGCAATTCAGCCACTTTGTCTGTAGCATTCTTATGTAAGGCAACATGATTGATTGCATTCTTGAAATCTTATTTAAATAAGGGAGTTGCAGGAGATGTATTAACAATTTTTCTGATTGTCTTGGATTCAAAACCATTAAATGCAAGTTTCTGTTTGAGGTAGTGCAGTTCTTCATTCCTTTTAATTGATGTGCTTGATATATTGTATGCCCTGTCTCGTAAAGTTTAAATTATGCATATCTTTTGCAATGGATAGGGGTGTGAAGTGGCATTTAAAAATCTTCCAGTTGCGGTAGGTATTCTGAACCTACTTTTTTAATCAATCATGTTGCCTTACATCAAGAAATTCACAGACAAAGTGGCTGCATTACTCTGCAAGTACAATGTAAAAGTGACTTTTTTACCTCTACAAAAAATATCAAGATTCCTACATTCACCAAAACTTCTACATCACCCCATGAAAAAATCAGGCATCTATTGAGATTCATTGCTCTTATGGCATTTGCTGTAAGCCAGACAGGATGGTCAGGAAAGATCTGTATGTCTGAATATATAAAGATGTCGAAAAAAGAAGAGAGCATAAATCAGTCCTGGCATTCCACACAGCCACTACTGGCCATCAAGTAGTGGCTTCAAAAAAAAATGTCATATATTGATTGTAATGTTTTACAAGAAAATTTAAAGAAGCCTTGCAAATGCTTAGGAACCCTACACAATGCAATAAAAATCGAGGCTTAATTTTACATTAGTATGGTCTGCTTTCATCAAATATTTAACTGCCACGGACTTAGGATATAATATGCGTGATACTAATCAATGACATGAAAGCATTTTGTAGCTGATAGAATTTTTGATAAAAACAAGTCTCTTTTACAAAAGCTTATTAGCAACTGATTCATCTACTTCTAGCATATACTGTTTGGTAAATTGAAATACTGCACTTTGTTTTTTGAAACGGACAATATTTGCACAGTTCAATTCACAGATTTTCTTTCTTTTCATGCATTGAATATGTTGGAGATGACGAAGTCCATTTGCTTGTTTGCCTTACAGTGTTTTGGAACACATTTGACAACGAGCTATCTGATAGCAGGTATTTTAAAAAAGATACCATCTGTTTTAAAATACCTGCCAACAGTATAACCCTGGAATGGAAGAAGGGGCTGTTGACTTTCAAAAATGCAAAGTAGGAGTTTTATTTGAGCAGTGGAGAATAGGGTTGCTTCAAACAGCAGTATTATCATATTTTAGAAATATAATAAAAGTAGTTTGTTTTTTCAGTGAAGCTATTCAACTGTGAAAAGACTTCGAAAGTAGCTGCGATAGATTTGTCATTGTTTGGTTTTGATCAATTTTTTTTTTATCTGAATCCTAGTTTGTAAACCTATTGAGTTATGCCATGGTGGTCAGATGATCTTGCAACTCTACTCTAGAGACTAAACATGGAACTTTTTCAGATCACTTCAGGCCTCCAGTAAGCATGGTGGCAGTCTCATGTCATGTAATGAAATTCATCTGCGACCTAAAGACATTCACAAACAACCATATCCACAGTGGGATTTCTACCAAGGCCCTATTGCATGAATAATAGCAGTACTATTTGCATGGACAACGAGGTTAAACAGTTATATTTAACTTACTAAAAATGGTTTAGTTTCTGGTTTTTGAAACTGGATTGTTTCAGTACTAGCTGAGAAATTGGACAAAATATTTTTTTTTTTTAATGAGAACTAAAATATTTTAATGATTATGGATAATTATTGATGTGTGCAAATTGAAAGTACAGTTTTGTAAGTAGTTAATTGAAAAATTTTTTAAAAGTGCTGGTGAAGATTCAAATATACAAATTTTAGATGATCTTCAGTTAGTGTTACTACAGTTAGAAACTTAGAAATTAAGGTTTCTAATTTGAAACAAATACATTATGAAGCAAAGCATTGACCCCCCCCCCCTTTGGCAGAAGTGTATAACACATCATCATTTTGAATATTCTTAAACTTAAAAGACTTTACTAGGATAAATAATATTGCATCAAGATGTCTAAACAGCAACTGGTAGAAGTGTTTTTTATGACACCTAGCTATCTGTAATAACCCCACAAAACTTCTGATGATGAACTGGATATTCTTGTGTTCTTATTATAAGATGCCTTAGTTGCTGCCAATATTGTATATAGATTTTCGCAAATCCAAGAAATGCTAAGAGAGACCAATTATGCAACTGAACAATGTAGATTTTTTATTGTCTCTTTCAAAAGACAGGCTTTCATAAATAGAGAAATTCTTCAAATGTTAATGGTTAGTTATATTTGCTAATTCTTGGCTGTGTCATTTGAGATGTATATGTTGAATGATATAAATTTCTGTTCATATTTATCATATGTTAGTAATTGTTTCGTTTTCTTTGTACTGTATTTTCTGTAATAAAATTTGAACTTTAAAATAGTGTATAGTATATAGTACATATTTATAGCATTTATTAAAGAAAAGAGACTGGATGAAAAAAAAAAAGATTTAAATGAAAAGACCTGAAACATATTCAGAGAAAGAGAGAGAGAGAATACCATAATTCTGTGATGGACAATATGATGCAATTTTCATTCAGCATGAGAAGTATTAGATTAGTGGATTCAATTGGTTCTGCTTTTTACATTGGAAGATGTGATAGTTGTTTTCAAAGCATTGCATAATTTTGCTGACTTATTTGTACTTGTTTTTGATATTTTTATCCTCTGAAAAATTGTTTTCAGCAGTCATATATCATCATCATCATCATCATCATCAAATTCCTGCCATGTACCCTCAAGGGGTGTACAGGATATGACAGTACTACATGAAAAAATTACATCATTACTAACTTCCTATCTACAATTTTCCTCCAAATCAGTCTGTTACTTGTCAAGACTCCAACATTATCAGATCTTATGTTTCTATCGTCTAAGGCACTTTGTACCGTATCAATCCACCTATATCTTGGTCTTCCTCTGGGTCGTTTTCCTGCCAACCTGGCAGAGAACACTTGTTTTGCTAATCTTTCCTCTCCCATTCTATTTAAGTGACCATACCATCTGAGATTAGCTCTGCTAACGCATTCCTGGATGCTGACAATGTCAAGTTCTTTCCTAATATCCTCATTTTTAATATGATATTGCCATTGATGCCATCTGTTCACGCCTCTAATCTTTCTCAGGACTCTCATATCTGCGGTCTCTAGTCTTTGGTCAAGTGTTTTACTTCTGACCCAGCTCTCAGATCCATAAGTTAAAATTGGTTTGAACACAGTCTTGTATACAGCTAATTTAGTGTTCCGACTAATTTCTTCCTTATTCCATATGAATTTATTCAATTGACTTCCCACGATACCAGCTTTGCTGATTCTGTTGTCTATTTCTATATTTAGTTTACCATCTTCAGTAAAAATTGTGCCTAAGTAGCTGAAATGTTTTACTTGTTCCACAGGTTCACCATTCACAACACAGTTGACATTTTCAATGATTCTGCCTATTTTCATTGTCTTTGTCTTTTTATTGCTGACCTTCATACCATATCTATTACAACAGCTATTCAATTTAGTCAGAGAATCTTGCAGACTTGTAGCGGATTTATTTAGAAGTATAACATCATCCGCATAAAGCAAAGAGCTGACATTAACATCTCCAATTTTGATATCAGGTTTAATACCACATTCCTTCATAATGTGATCCATATAGATAATGAATAACAGAGGGGATAATGTACATCCTTGTCTCACACCAGATTTAACATTAAACCATCTTCCTGTACTTCCTTCAATTCTAACTGCTGACTCACAACTCAAATAAAGACTAAGTATTGCTTGATATAATGCCCCATTGACACCATATAACTGCAGCGTATTGAATAGCTTCTCTCTTGGCACCTTGTCATATGCCTTTTCCAAATCGACAAAACTTAAATACAGATCTTTGTTATATTCCCATGCTTTCTCGACTATTTGTCGTAAAGTGAAGATCTGATCCTGACAGCCTCTATTTGGCCTGAATCCAGCTTGTTCTTCACCAAGCTTTTCTTCCACAATTCTTCTCAACCGTTTCTCAAGTATACTTGCATAGATCTTGCCAGGAACACTCAGTAGGGAAATACCTCTGTAATTCTCACATTCAGTTTTATTTCCCTTTTTATATATGGGTACTATGAGAGCTCTACTCCAGTCATCGGGAATTCGTCCCTCTGTCCAGGCTTTCTGAACTATGCAGTGCAGCCACTGTAAGACTCTTATACCACCATACTTCAGCATTTCTGGTCGAATATCATCTACTCCTGCTGCCTTTCCACATTTCAAGCCTTTGATGGCTTTTTCTACTTCAAGTATGGATATGTATTCCTGACTGCATTCCTGGTCAGTGTTTTTTATCACTGTGCTGTCATCACTGCTTGTTTCATTTAGCAGTTTTTCAAAGTAATTACTCCATACTTCAAGGATATCTTTTTCTCCTGTTTTCATTTCACCTTTATCATCTCTAATTCCTTTTACAGCACTCTTTCCTCCATTCCTAAGCTTCTTCAACAACCTCCAGAATATTTTGCCACCTTCTTGATATTTATTTTCTATATTCTTGCCAAAGTCCTCCCATGACTTTTGTTTAGCTAGTTTTACACACTGTTTAGCTTTCTTACATTTGTCTCTGTATTCTGTAAGAGTAAAAGCTGACTTATTTGCCAGGAACTTTTGATATGCTTTCTTCTTTTCCTTCACTGCCTCTTTAACTTCCTGTGTCCACCAGGGAGTTCTGATTTTTTTATCTTTGCACACAACCTCACCACATGCCTCTCTGGCAGAATCAATCAATGTTTCCTTCAGAGTTTGCCACTGAATCTCCAAGGTTTGATTCCTGTTCTCAAACTCTTTCATTTTCTTTTCAATAATATTTCTGTATTTTAGTCTACAGTTTACATCTGAGAGCTGCTCAACTTTTATTCGCTTTAAAACTTTCTTACATGTTATTCTTTTCAATATGAAATTCAATTTTATCCTGCTCAAGACTAAATAGTGATCACTTCCAATTTCAAATCCTCTGTACACTCTGGTGTCCTGCACCAGGGAGAAGCAGTCATATATACATATATATAATCAGTGGTGTCGCGTGCCCGTTTCAGTATGGTGTGCTGTCATGTGGCTTATGATCTGCACTACAAAATTCACGTCAATTTGACCATAAGATTGTATTGTTATTGATATATAAAAGTTTGAGTGCACAACACATCAGCGCATAAAGGTCAAATGAACAATAGCTATGCCACATGCATGGCATTTATGTGAGAAGTACAAAGTGCTTTGTGGTGAGATTAGATTATCATTGGCAACTACTAGAGTGAGACATGGATAATATGAATTTTGATGTTTTTAAATACAGCCATACAATATGCACAGAAATTGGAAAAAAGTAATCACTTGAAAAATTATTTTTTTGGATTGAACCAAAGAAAGGCTGAAATAACTCGTTTTACTTACCTATTTATACACAAGTTTTAACCTCATTTGACTATAATCATGCAATCCATGAAAGCTCTGGCAGAAAACTGTACATTCAGTACATCATCAACACTGTTTCTCATTGTAAATATGGGCAAAAAAGTTATAAATTATTTATAGAAAATTATATATTAAAATTTGTCTATATCGGTGTCCTAAACATTTATACTTCACACCTAAGATGCGCACAAAATAGATGAAACTCAGAAAACAAAAACAGCAACTCATGACAAATGAAAACATTCAATTGGATTGGTTGATGCAATAACCAGTCGCAACCACTGATTTCTTGGTGCTGTTGTCTCAGCTCACACTCTGCCTCACCTTTGGGGTGGTTTAAAACCACTGGAATGCTAAGAATTTGACTCACTGCACTATCTGTACGTCTGTCCAAAGGGTTCAAAGGTGTCCGTATTTGTGACCTGACACCTGGGCTATTAACACAATTGCAATGCAAAGTGTCCTCTTCATTCAGCATTAGTATCTTATGTTTAATTTTAGGAATCACAAAGCCAGGAAACAATTAGGGGAATCTTTAACAGGAATAAATGCAAAAGTATAATATTGGCGATATTGCTATTCCGTGGGTGTGCAATGCACACCTGGAATACATGCCTGATATATATATATGTGTGGTTCATAAATATCTCTTTTAAATTAACTGATTTAACTAAACATGGATTTAATGATGGGTTAGTCCCGTGTAATACTGTATTTAGACGTGCATCTTATTCAATATTGCAATTAATGTATTAGGCCCAACTTGTTTTTTATAATTTATAGTTAGATAGTTGAACACTTAGTTTGCATTGAAACAGAACAAACATATTTTTTTGTGTTAGAAAAAGAAAAGCAGCTTATGTTTATTTCTAGGAACTGTTTTCTTTTTCCATCATATCTATAAAATTCAGAAGACTTCATTTTGGATAACTTGTGATTTTTAATAAACAAACATTTACAAAATCACATGAAAAAAAAAAAATAATCATATTTTGCTGAGTAGTAATTTTATTGTGATGTTAGTGTTTAGTAAACAGTACTGCATCACATGCATAAAGAAAGATATTTTCTCTGAAACTACTGAATTTGTTCAAGTCCAGATTTTAGCTTTATGGTAATTGATGGTGGGGACAAATGACTTGAGAGGTCGTATGAATCATGTAGCGTGAGATTTGAGGTTGATGTTTGAGATAATGCAGCAGAAATGTGTCCAGGGAAGATAGTGTGTTGCTCTGGTATGATAATGCAGAGTGGAAGAAAAGAGGTTTGGAATATGTGGATGCATAGAGTACATTTGAGGATAGAATAGGGCTATATGCAAGAAATAGATTACATTTGAAGTAGAGAAGTGCAGGCATTTGGAGAGACTATTGTTTTCTGGGCAAGTGTTTTGGGATAGGGAAACTAGAATTGTACAGATGGAATGTAGCAGGATGGGATAAGTGTACACTATATTACAAGCCAGGTGAAGTATGAAGGAGTAATAAAGACTATAATAATACTAGGTGTACTAGTTTTTCTGTATACAAATGCTAGGGGCATTGAAAATAAAGGGAATAAGCTTGTGGCATTGATTTACTCAGCCTCTCCATAGATTGTTAGTATCGGTGAAACTTGGTAACTGAGGAGGATGTTCTAACAGGGATAGAAATCAAAGGGTGTAGCATATTTAGGGAGGATAAACATGGTGGCAGAGTGTTACTTATGATAAGAGATAAATTGTGCCCTCTCAGGGTAGAGAATCAGTGGAAATAACAGACCTCCCACGATGAGTCTTTTGACTCCATGGAGGCCTGAATAATAATTAATGGCTTTGAGGGTATATGGTGTGAGATAGACATTTATACAACAAGATATTTAGTGGGGTAGTGCTACAGACCAAGAAATATAACTGGTGATGAGCAGGAAATGTTAGTTTGGCAAGTGCAAAAGGAGTGATCATTATTGGGGACTTCTACTATAGCAATATAAACTGGGAAAAGGAGACAGCATGCAGCAATAAGGGAACTGAATTTTTGGATTTCTTGAGGGACAACTGTCTTAGTTGGTGTGTGGTGAAGGGCTACGATCAAGAGCTTTGGATTTGGTCATAGTATCAGAGGATCTGATTGTGAATGAGAAGCCAACTTGACTCCTGTTGGTGAGAGTGACTACATAATCCTAATTAACATAATCCATATGTGGAGGTATCAAAACAAAGAATTTATGTGGAATTGTAAGGAAGTTAACTATCCTAGATAGTTACCTGCCTTACCTAGAAACTACCATGCAGCAGTGCAATGAATGAAAGAATTTGGAAGTAGAGGGTCATTAATGAATGCATGGGAGATACTTAAGAAAACATTGTTGGCTGCAATGGCAGATTGTATACCTCGAGTGAAGAAGATGAAACAATTTGTAGTCAAATGGATGACGAGAAATAAATGGGAATTGCAGAAGGAAAAGAGATTATGGAAGACATAAAGAGAGAACAGTTGCATGAAGAATATAGTGCTCAAGCTAGGAAAGTGACTAAGAGGAGACTGGTGCTGCAATCCATGGAGAATTCCAAAGTGTTTTTTTTGCTATGCGGTACCTAGGAGGAAAAATGATAGTGAATGGATGGAGATTGAAATCGAGTGACCAAAGCAGATTACATAGTTGAACTATTTAATGATCACTTTATTAGAGTGTTTCATCCTGGTACAGCAGGCCATAGAAGTATAATGAGTGATCAAGTGTTAGAAGTGAAGGAAATGGATGTATTCCACATACTAAATATGCTATATATTAATAAGGCAGAGAGCCCCTAGATGGAATTTCACCACATATTTTATGGAATGTGCCATAAGCTTGGCTGTTTAATGAAAGTCTTGCAATGGGACAAGTTCCTGGAGAGTGGAAGGAGGATGTGATAGTACCATTGCATAAGGGTAGCAGTAGAATGGAAGTATCAAACTATATAGACCTGTTTGTATTTCTTCTGTAGTTAAGATTTTGGAGAAATTGGTAAAAGCTTTTATATAGAAAATTGGGTAGATAAGGCAATATTATTTATGCAAGACAACATGGATTGTTAAAGACTGTCTTCTTTTAGTAATCTGATAATCTTTTACAATAGAGTAACAAGAGCAATGGATGAGGGTAATGCTTACATGGCCACTTTTTTTTTAATAATAAAACATTTGACAAGGTGCCACACAACAAGTTGATTTTTCAGTTGCAACATATGGGTTTGGATATCAGGTTAGTGGATTGTATTGATAATTGACTCTCTGGTAGATATCAGACAGTTGTATTTGGAGGAGTAGTATCAGGGAGCAGGAAGGTTACAAATGGAGTTCCATGGGATTCAGTACTGGGACCATTGCTGTTCAATTTCTATGTCAATGCTATTATCACAGGACTACAGGGAGGACTTTTTCAGTTTTTTACAGATGATGTGAATCTTGGAAGGGTTATTAGTAATAGTACTGATGTTCTGACTGTTCAAGAGCATTTGAATGGGCTGGAAAGGTGGACAGATGAATGGAGATGTAAGTTTAATGCAAAAACTAAATGTTAAGGTTTTAAATTTTGGAATCCACAGACAAGATACTTCATACTTACTTGGTGGGGGTTATATTAGAAGTGAAGGAAGCAAGGGATCTCAAGATTGATTGTGGATAGATCTGAAGTTCAGAGGACATATTGCAAAAGTTCTGAAAACATCTCAGAGAATTGCTGAATGCTCATATCTGGTCACTAGGATTTGAAGTGGTTGGTGGGTGATGAACCTTGGAGAGAGAGAGAGAGAGACAGATAGCAAAAATGATATCAAGGCTGCAGAATGTTGATTATGAGGATAGACTGAGAGCATGTAGACTACAGAGGTTGGTGGATAGAAGCAAAGGTGGATATGATTGAGACATTTAAGCTGTTGAAGTGTTAACACTGAGGAAATTTTTCATATGGTAAAATGAAGGGAAGGAGCAAAGACAAGGGGCCATCCCTGGAAGTTGCAAAGAAAAGTAGTGAATAAAAGGATACAGAATTTTTGCACAAAGTGTAGTAGGAGCATGGAATGCATTGCCTGAGAGGGTGATGAATTTGCATATAGTGGATGAGCTTAAGGATTGGTATGACAGACTTTGTGTTGACCTCCCATGATGAGTTTTGTGACTCCATGGAGGTCAGGAAAATCCAATCTTCATGGGAGCAAAGAAATATACTAAGCACATGCACTTTGGCACACCAGCATGAAAGCAACCACAGACCGACTTTATAACATGTCCTATAGTCCTAACAGGTACCCTTTAACGGTATGATATGGTATGGAATCTTGCTGAAGATCTCAAAATGATGGCCTCTCAGATATTTGGCACTGTGATGCAGTTGGTGGCAGATTCCAGAAATAGTTTCTCTTATTTAAATATTTAAATCTGATTCTGTATCAGAGAAGAAGGCCCCCCCCATAGCACACCCAGGATTTAATCTTGGGGGGCAGGGGACTAGTTGAGTAGACGATTTGAGAATACACACTACGCATCGCATACAACCTATGACTGAGCATCTGCAATGATCACTAATTCATAAGTAGTATAGAAATAGAAGACACGACACAACATGAATTTAAAAAAATGAATTTTAATTAGGAAAAGAATTTTGGAAATTTTTCTAGAGTTTGTTTTTCTTTGGGGGGTGGCCAGGCCCCCCCCCCCATCTGGGTGCACCACTGGTCTTTCCCCTATTGGACCTGGTGATCTATATCTATGGCATTGTCTGCTACTCCAGAATATTTTTTCTGTTATTCTGAACAGATATTGGCACTACTTTCCATTAGTCTGAATTATTTAAGATTGCAGGAGCAAAGGATATTGTGAACCCCAAGATGGGCTTAGATAGTGGAGGAAGATCTTTTGGTGAGTGGATAAAGGTAGCTAATGTTTGGTAATGCCTAAAGAAGGTCTATATGTATAATGTGTGCAATTTTTTCATAAGTGTGACAGATGTGGAGAATAGCAAGGAATTCTTTTATATAATTTTTTTATATGTTCTGGATTTGGGAGGGTAGGTTTGGAGGTGGGGAAGGGGGTATTAGCTAAAAAAAATTCCCAAATGTCATTAATTTTGATAGGGGGAGACAAGTGTGGCCCAGGCAGATATTTGTTAAGCTTTTGATAACATCATATTGTGAGGAGGGTAGTATTGGAAAGATATCACACCACTGCCACTATCCCTCCTGCACCTTCTAATGCAGGATTTTTCTGTAGACTGAAAAGGATATGGATCCATTGAATAGGCAGGTAAGTACAGTGTTGGTTCTTTTTGATGGTGAAAGAGATCTTTGGGTATTGACTATTGGAGTGTGCTAAAAACATTTCTAATATATCCCTGCCATGTAGCTAAATGGAGAACATCTCAATGTAGCATAGCCATTTTGAGAGGGGGGAGCATAGTTTAGGACTGTCTTTTCAAAATATTCCATGCAAAAATTGGCAAATGGAAGAGGGGAAGGGCCCATATCTGTGCCTTGAGTTTATCTTTGTTAGGTAATGATAGTGCATGGTGAAAGTGAATGAGGCTGATATGTCCAGGGAGGGGGGGGGGAGAGTAGAGTAGAGTATGAACAAGTTCTGAGGTTTCTTTTAGGGATTAATTAGTGAACAGGATAGCTATATCAGAACTGACCATGTTGTCAGTGTCTTTGAGGATCATATCTGACAAGCAAAACTTGAAGTGTACAGGGTTTTTAACATGGGAAGAAATGTAGCCAGTGGTGAGAGAGAGCTTATAGTGTCTGGAAACTTAATGAATTTTGCAGTCTCTTCTAATTCTCTGAACTTAACAAATCTTAGAACTGCTCAACAGTTGACATAGTGAAGTTTAAAAATAACTTTTGAAAACATCGGCTGTCTGTTTTGTCATCCTTTTGGAGATCCTTGATGTATTTCTTTAGGTTTAGAAAATAGCAAAATCTCTCACTCTCTACATCACTCTTAAAAACTCCTACTTTCATTAAATAAGTAAAGTGTATATTAGATCCGGCATTAGGAAGGATAACCTTAGCGGGTGCTGATGGTATTGAGGTCTCCAATTCAGATGTAATAGTACAGTTACTAAGTGATCACTTTTCAAAAGTATCACCAAAGTCAGGGTATCCCTGTATCTGTACCAATAACTAATGTGAGAATTGAAGTATATAAATTTGAGGTACTTGGTATATTCTAGAATTTAAATGCAAACACTGCTGTAGGTTTAGATGGAATATCAGCTCGGATGTTACGTGAATATGCAAAGGAGTTGTCAACGCCTCTTACTTAGTTATTTAACTTAAGTTTGAACTCTGGTATGGTCCCTAGGGAGTGGAAGGAAGGCAAAGTGGTTCCTTTTGCATAAAGGTGGCTCTAAGAATGCGGTAGTTAATTACAGACCAATCACCATCTTGGGAGTGGTGGTAAAAGTATTGGAAAAGTTGGTTAAGGACAGAATTCAAGAATGGGTGGATCAGAATATGATACTCTATAGAGGCCAGCATGATTTTGTTAAAAGTCAATCCTGCCTTAACAAGTTATTAACTTTTTATACAGAATGACATCTAAGTTGGACAAGGGGGAATGGCTACACAGTGAGGCTTCTGGATTTTGCTAAGGCATTTGACAGGATACCCCCCCTCCCCATGGAATACTGGTGTGCAAATTAGAGCAGATGGGGATGGATAGTAAACTGGTGATATGGATAAGAGAATGGCTCGTGGAGAGATACCAGAAAGTAGTGTATGGAGGTGCAGAGTCCAGGATGAGGCAGGTGACCAGTGGTACCTTAGGGCTCTGTGCTTGGACCGTTATTTGTACATAAATGATATAGGAAATTACTTAAATGGAGATATTCAGTTGTTTGCTGATGATGCAAAGTTGGATAGCATAATAAAAAAATCAAGCTGATGTTGAGAGTTTGCAGGAATGATTCAAATAAGCTGGTAAAATGGGCAAAAGGTAATAGATGTCAGTTCAATGTGAAAAAGTGTAAAGTTGTGCATTTTGGGATTAAAAGATTACCAGCTGTGTACCACATTGATGGAACAGTACTTCAAGAGATTGATGAGGCTAGGGACTTGCGGGTGTTAGTGGATAGGGAAATGAAGTTCAGAGGGCACATTGCTAAGGTGTCCAAGATTGCACATAGGATTACTTGGTTATTGAAGAACACACTAACATCCAGAGATAAAGAGGTTATTATTCCCCTTTATAAGGTGTTGATACTTCCACATTTGAATTACTGTGCTCAAGTCTGGTCACCTGGATTCCATAGAGATGAGGTTATGGAGAGGGTTCAGAGGAGAGTGACTAAGTTGGTGAGTGACGTAAAAAATGCTTCCTATATTGATAGATTGAGAGCTGTGGATTGCACAGATTGGTTAATAGGCAGAGAAGAGAGGATATGATAGAAACATTTAAATTACTAAAAGGTTTTTATAAGATTGATGCTAGGAAAATATTTCAGCTGTGTGATAGTGATGGAAGAACAAGAGGTCATTTCTGGAAATTAAGGAAAATTGTGGTTAACAAGGGTGTGAGAACTAGATTTTTTGTTTCGAGGGTGGTGAATGAGTGGAATGCATTGCCTGACTCAGTTATGAGTTCTTCATCTGTAAATGAATTCAAGAAGAGGTATGATAGATATTGCTTTGATAGTTTGGGTCTCCAGCATTAAATCTACCGAGTCCAATGAGATACCCGTAATAATAATAATAATATGCTCTGCACCTTCGGTTCACTTACCACAATTTCCATGTAACCCATTGTCTCTTGTTACTGCAATATCTCCACCTGAATGGTATACTCTTACAAAGGGTTTGCTTAGTAATTCTACTATTTTGCCTGATTCAGTTACCTCCCTACCATTGGCATTCATTAAAATCTTTTTTTTTTTTTTTAATAAAACTCCTTCCTTTTATTTGCAATATAACTCTTTGGGATTATCTTTGGACTGCACTGCTAATTTCCTTTCATGCTTTGCTTTTGCCTTTCTTACCACACTGGTTACCCTTCTGGCCTGTGCTTTGTATTACTTGTGTGCCTGTTTGGTCACCTTTCTCCTTGAATTCCCTGTATAATTTTTTTTTTTTTTTTTTTTTTTTGTAGCTCCAGCTTAATGATGATATTCATCTATTTAAATCTCACTTGATTTAGTTTCCTGACTCTAGATATGCAATCTGCTATTACTTCCCTCAAACACTCCTTTACCACTTCTCATTCACTATCAACATCCATCCCTTGTAGTTTCACATGACATGGCACTTCATCAAACAATCTCCTAAGCTTGTAATATCTATCTGTTTTAGAATCCTACATGTATCCCATCTTAAATGAAAATCTACACATTTAGCCACCCTCCCCAGGTCAATATGATCACTCTCACCAATCGGTGGCATTGTGTGGTCATATTGGTTATGGACAAATTATCTAGTGCAGTTACCAGATCTAGCACACTCAAATCCCTAGTACAGTGATTTTCAACCTTTTTCATAACACGGCACACCTAGACTAATTATTAAAATTCTGTGGCACACTAAAAATATATTCTTTTAATTTTTTTGATGGGACAAAAAATAGGCATAATTTTGATTGATTTACACACACAAGAGGATGGAAGACCAGACACTAATAAATAAATGTGCAAATTATGACATTATTTCTTTCAATTAATTTGTTTTCATAAATCTCGCAGCACACCTGAAGACCTATCGTGGCACACCGGTTGAAAATCACTGCCCTAGTACATTCCATCACATGACGACTCAGGTAATTATCACTAACTGACTCCATAAATTCGATTCCTTCTCTCCTGTGTTCTCCTTCATCCAATCTGTTTTCCCATAGTTCAAGTTGCCCATAATAATTACTCACCCTCCACTTATTGAGCTTATTTGCCGATGCATACTATCCCCATCATCCTTTACATCTCCTGGTCTGTAGAAGCATCCAACTGTATATTTTGTTCTACTGGCCACTATCTTACACCAGATGGCCTCAACTGTGCGACTGAAAGTCGCACAGTTGAGGCTGTCATTAATATTAGACTTTATTATTGGCTGTCATTAATAATAGACTTCCCCTGTTCTTTTCTCTGTATCTTCCCTGAGCACACCATATTCTTCACATTCTATCCTAACTATATCATATTCCATCAGCCATGTCTCACTGATGCCAATAACCTTTGGCTAGGATGAATTAATCAATGCCAAAAACTCCTCTTCCTTGTTCTAAATGCTCTTGGCATTAGTGTACATAAAGTGCAAAAGTCCCTTTGGTTCACCTCTGTCCTGACACACTATACTACCTAACCTGTTTTGGTTTGTTACCAGTGGTACTAACTTAGGCAACATTTTATGCACATTCTTACACTTAACTGTGTCACTGATAGCTGTCACACTCCACATATAATACACAATGTATCCCTTGCTCTTGCGAACTTAAATACATCAAAGGGGAAGAACTGCTTATAGTCATCTAGAAGAACACAGAAAATATGTCTGCCATCTGCACCATAGCCATTCCATGGTGGCAGACCATGTAACGGGTACAGATCACCAAATCCAATTGGGAAAAATCCTAGGAAACCATCATTTTCAGACCTTCAAGATTTCACACCATGCCGATAAAGATGCCTTGGTGACCACAGTGATATAGTCTTAATAATCTAATTAGTTAAGTCAATTTAGTTAATTATTAATCCACTAAACATTCGTATGGGTGTTAATGTTCAAGCTTTGATAACAGATTTGTCATATAGTAAACATTGATGATATTCAAGTTTGTGCTTTAAAATGTCCACTGTGTCAGCATCATTAATTCAATAGCATCTCAGAGGTTATACCTCTGTAACTTAACTTTTGAAGTGTTTTGACATAGCTAGGGTATAAGTGTAATCTTTCACAGTTTAGTATAATTAGGGGATCTTGGGATGGGATGGGTAGATATTAGCTTATTTTTCATTCACCTGTCAGGTTGGGTTTCATTGAGGTATTACAGGCCATCCAATGATTGTCTTTCTTTGATGGATTGTGGATGGCCCACTTTAAATCTTGCTCACACAGTGTCTTACTTCTCCTTAAGCCCATTTACTGGTGAAGCACTCAAACTATCTTTGGTAACCATTATGTAAAAAATGCTCCCTGCATTGATAGATTGAGAATTTGTGGATTACAGAGGTTAGTTGATAGGTGGAGAAGAGGAATATGATATAACGTTTAAATTACTAAAAGGTTTTTATTTTATAAGATTGATGCAGGAGAAATATTTTAGCAGTGGGATAGTGGTGTTAGAACAAGAGGTCATCCCTGGAAATTAAGAGTGTGGTTAACAAGGGTGTGTGGATTAAATTTTTTGCTTGGAGAGTGATGAATGAATGGAATGCATTGCCTGACTCAGTTGTGAGTGCTTCGTCTGTGAATGTCGTCTTCTGAGTTCAAGAAGAGGTATTAATAGAAAAACGTGTGGATAGTTTGAGTCACCCACGATGAGCTTACTCGCCTCATGGAGATGCCTATAGAAGTAAATGTATTTTTTTTTATATATTATATTACACAGCACTCCAGGGAATCCAAAGACTCATCGAGGGAGGACACCTAATCCACAACGCTCCGTTTCCATCGCTCAGTCCATCAACTACATTCATCATCTACACCAATGCCATCTGTCACCGCCACTAGTATTTTCACAGACAGTCGCAAACATCCATGCCCACAGTAGAATTTGAACCCGCAACCTTTTGGCTGGAAAGAGGATAAGCTAATCACTCGGCCAACCAGGCCGGAATATATGGGATGGGGTGTTTTCTTCTTCTTCGTGGAATGTGATCTTTTCACAACCAAATTTTATTTTCAATAGCCCTCTTTTCCGAAACAAAATGCAGATTATTATTTTTTTTATTTATATATTTTGTACTATTGCAATATTGTTGTACTTGCATGTTACACAGAGGGGATGGGTAATATATGACAGTTTATTTCATACTTATTTCAGTTCTGCAGAGCAACATGCTGCAAATAAATTCTAAATGATATACGTAAGGATTTATGTTCACCCTGATGCAAAAATATTTTTAGCAATTATTATGTGAGGTTATTTTGAATTTTAAATCAGGAATAAACAATTTAAAATGAACATTGAAGTTTTTAGAAAAGTTCAACGTTCATTTTAGAATCACTACAGTTTAGAATTAAAGACAATTTAAAATGAATGTTGAACTTTTTAAAAAATTCAATTTTCATTCTGAATTGTTAACTGTTGTTTATTCCTAATGTTATAAAGTAAAATCACTTCATGTAATAAATGCTTATAATTCAGACATATGCAGTTCTTGGGGAGAAAAATATGTGCACTGTCAGCTAGGTAAAATTAATAAAATGAAATTGATTCTGACATTGCTTTTATCCAGATAGATACAATATTTATGTATTATTAAAACACTTAAGGAATTGAACAACGTAGTTAAGGATATAAATTAAATTATACTTTAATAAATATTTTCCGATATTTCGGCTACGTCACGTTGCCATCTTCTAAAGGAACTTACAAAAAAAGGCACGTGCACGTAGGCACTACAAACACAGTAACTGGAAATGAAGAGGTGAAGCTATTGTTCTCCTAAAAGTCCTGATGGTGCCCTCTAGCAGGCTAAGTAGGTGTTCTTGGCCGTTGGGCTGAAGGTCTGCTGATGTAAGCTTCCCAAATTTGGGGCAGTCACATACAACCAAATTTGTTGACGTTTGGAGAATTTCTTAGGGCTGAGGCTGAATCCATAAATAGTCATTCGAATTTGTATTTGCTACGGTGTATTACTGTAGATTTCTTCCACCGTATTCTGTGGCGTGTATCCAGAGCATGGTCTGCAGGACCAGAATGGCTGTACTTATGAAACCGGATATAGTCCTTATGTTCAGAAATACTGATATTCGCTGTCCTGCCTGTTTGGCCAAAGTAAGACAGTTTACAACTGCAAGGGACCTGGTATACACCAGGTAGGTCTAGGGGAAGTGGTTGGTCTTTAGTGGAGCGGATAAGGGATGCCAATTTTCTGTAAGGTTTGTAACAGGAGGTCAGGTCATGCTTTTTTAAGATTTTGGTAATCTTTTCCGAGGTGCCTCGGATGTAGGGAATGGTGATGGATTTAGAGTAATCCTTGTGGAGGGGGGGAGGGGATCTGTGGTTTGTAGGTTCTAATATTTTTTGGATTTGGGGGGGGGGGGTAACCATTGGCTGAGAAAGTGTTGAGGATGTGATTTAGTTCAGTGTTTAGGGCCAAGTCGTTTGAACAGATTAGTTTAGCCCTGTTGTACAGTGTTTTCACTACTCCATATTGTTGTGAGGGGGGGGGGAATTGTTGGTGAATGTATCTGCCTGTATGGGTGAGTTTTCTGTAAACTGAAAAAACCAAGGTTCCATTAGGCTGGCGGGTGACTAGTGTGTCTAGGAAAGGGAAGCTGTTGTTTTCCTCTTTTTCCAGGGTGAACTTGATTCTGGGGTGTTGGTTGTTTAAGTGTGTTAAGAAGGAGAGAAGTGTTTCAGAGCCATGTGGCCAAATAGCGAACACATCATCAACGTAGCGAAGCCATATGGTTGGTTTTTATGGGGCAGAGGCTAAGGCTTTTTCTTCAAAGGTCTCCATAAAGAAATTGGCCAAGGGTGGGGAGAGTAGTGAACCCATGGCTCTCCCCTCTATTTGTTTGTAGTATTTTCCATGCCAAACGAAATAGCCTGAGTTCATTGTGAACTGAAATAAGGCTGAGATATCGGGAGAAAATTTAGCTTGGATTAGCTCTAACGTTTCCTTGAGTGGGACATTTGTGAATAAAGAGGAGACGTCAAAGCTGACCATTATGTCAGTACGTTGGAGTGTAAGGTTTTCTATGCTGGCTTTGAAATGGGCTGAGTTTTTTGTGTGTGATGGTGTGTTGCCAGTATAGTGTGTGAGCTCTTTGGCCAAATGTTTAGCTAATTTGTATGTGGGGGAATCAATGCCATCCACTATGGGACATAATGGCACATTTTCTTTATGTATTTTTGGGAGTCCGTAAATACGGGGGGTGTTTGTAGTGCACGTGCCTTTTTTTGTAAGTTCCTTTAGAAGATGGCAACGTGACGTTTCCGAAATATCGGAAAATATTTATTAAAGTATAATTTAATTTATATCCTTAACTACGTTGTTCAATTCCTTAAGTGTTTTAATAATGCATAACCAACGTATAAGCCTGTCTACGAGAAACAATATTTATGTGCACTAATTTATTACAATTTTTTGTACTTGTCAATGGCTATTTATTATGATAAATGGCCAATCATATTGCAGTATGAAAGTTTTTATTTTATCGTGCGTTAAACAAGCTGTAATTATATGTGTTGAAAGTATGAAGGATTATCACACTTTGAAACAGAAGCTGCAATAATTTGGATACATCTGCAGAATGAACGAGAACTGGAAGATTATTGTTATGTAACACCTCCAGGGAGTCCAAAGACTCATCGAGGGAGTAGTGTGCCAACAGTATAGAACAATTGAACCCCTTCCGACTACTAACCACGCTCAAACTTAACTTTTTGCGTGAGTCATTAGTAGCAGCACTTGTTTGCCAGGCCTCTTCATCAGCGGCTGCTATAATTAGTGATAGACATGGGCCAGCTATCTCTGTGTTTCAGTTAAGTATCAAAGTTGCTTAATAATTAGGTATATAATGTAAAGTAAGTAAGTATATTGACAAAAATTCTTTCATATCCTCAATAGGAGCTTTTTTTTTGTTGTTATTGGTGATTAATTCCAAACTATCATTTTAAGCATTATGACCTTCCACATCATGTTTTTATTGTCAAATTCTGTGTCCTCACATGTGTACAGATAATATGATTTTCCTCCGAATTAATAGGTTATCTGTCAAGACTCCAATGTTATCAGATCTTATATTTCTGTCTTCTAAGGCAAGTCTCACTATATCAATCCAGTTAGACCTTCATCTTCATCTGGGTCTTTTTAATCTGCCATTCGGCCACAAACAAAAAATTATGCTAACTTTTTCTCTCCCATTCCTGTTTAGGTGACAATAACACCTAAGTTAGCTCTGATAACACATTCCTGAATGCTGACAATATCAATTCTCATTTTTAATATGATACTACCATTGATGCCATCTGCTCACTCCACTGATCTTTCTCAGAACTCTCCTATTGGTGGGCCCATCTTTGATCGTGCTTTATTTCTGACCCAGCTCTCATATCCATAACTTAAAACTGGATTGAACATTCTTGTATACAACTAGTTTAGTTTTTTCATTAAGTTCTCTATTCCATATAAATTTATTTAGCTGAATTCCTACCACACCAGCGTTGATAATTCTATTGTCTATTTTTCTGTCTATTATTGTTTTAGACAGAAATTGTTCACATTCTGTACTGTTACCATTGAACTAGACAAGGGGAATGGATGCACCATGATACTTTTGGATTTTGCTAAGACTTTTGACAGAATAAAGCATGAAAGTGGGTTGCATAAATTGGAGAATGTGGGCTTGAATTATAAAGTATTAGCATGGTTAAGAGGATGGCTGACTGACAGATATCAAAAAGTGGTATATGGGAGATGTGAGTCTGAAAGATTTAAGATAACTAGTAGTGCACCACTACTAGTTACCTTAAAGTTATTCAATCTGTACATTAATGATATTGGGAAAGATTTTGACAAGCGACATACAGCTATTTGCTGATGATGCAAAGATCGGTAGGGTGATCAGGAATGCTGCTGATATGCAGTACCTCAGAATGATTTGAATATGCTGGAATTGTAGGCATGGGAATATGAATATCAATTCAGTGTCAGATTGCAAGCAGAGTATTATTAATGGGAATTTGCGGCAAATAGCCAATGAAGTTAGAGAATTGGAAATTATAGTGGACAGAGAATTAACATTTAGGGATCACAATGCCAAGATGGAAATTGTACAGGATAACTGCAATGTTGAAGAAATTACTCCCTTGTAATATATAGAGATTTTGTTTATTATTTAACTTGATAAAATATACATTAGAAGATAGGTAACAAAAGCACTATTTACATATAAGTATATATTGATATATATTACAGAGAAAGGAAGATTTTCCTTTCGGATATACAACAGAAAATACAATAAACGAATCAACATTACAGTTTAGTTTCATTCTTAGTTATATTTTAGATGAAGTGTATTGTCGTCGGCAATCCAGAACAGGGTATACCAGTTGGATTCGACTCCTCTATGAATTTCGCGACAGTTCTTGTTTCTTTGTAGTAATCAAGTTCCTGTGAAAGCCTGCTTTGTAGTTTCCGACATGAGGGTTTGTGCCGATTTGGTGATGGATGGGTGCTGGTTATTTCTTGTGTGTTTTAGGTAGAAGCTGCAGATGATGGCCTTAGCGCAGGTGAAGAGAAATTGTGGACTAAATTCCAGTAGTCTTCTTGTCTGTGCATAGTTACAGGTGCTAGAGGCAGTATTTAGGACACAGATGATTATCGCTTTGTTTGAGGGACAGGTTAGATATGTGTGTTCCAAGGATCTGAACCTTCACAGAATAGACGGATCCGTTTCTCTGAGCTGAAATTTGTACAGCTTAGAAGGAGTTGGCAAGATGTTATGCCGCAGTCTCCACTGTATATCGGAATGTGGTTTGGCACACTTCGATTTGTATGCAAGATCCCACTGAAAACTGAGTGGTATGTGCAGCCTTGTAGATGAGAGTTAAAGATGAAGATAGATAGATATTATTCATTTCATAAGGCTTTGATAATATATCTGGAATACTGTGGCCAGATATGATAAATTGGTTTCAAGTGAAATGAGAAAGCTGAAATGATCCAGTCCTGTGTAACCAAGATGATAATTCGCCCACTCCTGTTTCCCTGATCTGATATCCACATATTTTCATTAAAGCAACTTCTGTAAACACTTACTCCCATACTTATTTAAATGCAGTCCATCATCGACATATAATTCTTTTCTCCCATCAGATTCATCCCACACATACTCAAACCCTCTCTTCCTACACACTCTAGCTACCATTTCACTCATCACTTCCCTTCTTAATTCTCCGCTATCATATCTGGACAACACACTGACTATTCTAGCGCTCTTCCTCTTTAATCTACGTCTCCAACATTTCCCTCAAATACCTTGCCGCACACGATTTACGCTGCTTCTTAAACCATTCTTCCCAATCATTACAATCATTTCATTTACATTCTCACCTTTCTTTATAACTCTAGTCACACAATCTAAAGTACCTCCCGGCAAGCATTTTTTTAAAAGCATCGATTTTTATTCTACGAATCATCGAATTTCCTAGCATTATTTTCTTAACTTTTCTGCTCTACTTTTTTTTTTTCCTCCCCTGTCTAACCATCTCTCACCAAATTCATTTTCCCATCCCAGTGTCCATATATCTTATCCAAATCCTGAACTGTGCTGTCTGCAGTGAACTCCGGAGTGCCTTAAATTTCTTTAAAATCATGTTCAACACTTCTGTTCTTCACTCATCCCGGAATCATTCTTACTTTCACGCACATTTTGCCTTATGCTTTCATATATCATCTCTTCAAGAAATTTACATTTTTCACATATATACATAACTTCCTTAATCTCATACCACGTGTTTAGAAACATGAGACATACAAACAAACAAAACATTTAACATTATTTTTAATACCATATCCTTGAGTACTGGTGGAGTAAAAACCGAGATATACTGTCACTTTGTCTTTTAGTTAAACTTTGTGTACATCATTTTTGTGCAAGATTACTGCCCCAGTAATGTTGCTACTATGGAAAATTCTTGTCCAACTAAACTAATTTCTTTATTAGATACATTAACACTTGCTTTCTGTATATTTAAGGCAGTGGACTCAGTATTTTTGATGCCATTGCCAACAGAATCAGGTGATTTGGAGGTATTCTGCTTTTTATTGAATTTTCTTTTTTCGTTCTCTTCCTAGTGGAACCGCACTCTATCATGTAAATTTTCTGCACAAGGTACCAAGGGAAGGCCAGTCAGTGTTGGACTGGAAGCAGTGAACTCCAAATCCTTAACAAATGTTTCCGAACTATCTAAATCAGCACCATCTGTTTTGGTTGAAGCGGTGTCTAATGCAATCCCTCGCTGCACATTTGTTAAAGGAATGGATACCAAAATCCATTGATGGTCAAGTATTGATAACTTTTCCATTACTTCATGCAAAATCAGATTCCTTAGAAATTTTCTCGGGGAAACAAGGTTTGGATAACACCTTTCGATTTTAAGGACTCCACCTGAAATTTTCCACTATCAGGTATAGACTCTTCCACAACTTTAGCATTCACCGAAATAGAAGACGACAATGAATGCAACCCAAATTCATCATAAACCAGAGATTCATGTAAAGATCATTCATTGAATATCAGCACTCTGAGAAGATAAGGTTAGTCGATTGGTAGAGCCTCTGCTACTAATAGCTCACGCAAAAAGTTAAGCAACTTAGAGTGCGGTTAGTAGTTGGAAGGGGTGCAATCGTTTGATGCTGTTGGCACACTCTCCCTCGATGAGTCTGGACTCCCTGGAGGTGTCGCATAATAATAAGGAAACCATGATATCTTCAGTCACATCGCTAGCATTGTCTTTAGTATGTGGTGAATCCGGTTCATCGTTGCAGTTATGCCAATTAACACCTATTACCTGTGCAAGGTCGCTTACCTTAAGCGTTTCAGCAATTTGCAAAACTTCTAACAGGTGATCATGGGATACACTAACTTCCCCAAAATCTACAACCGTTTTAAAATTTTCATAACTTATATCTTTCATAATTAAGCTAGGATACTATGCTTACATGGATTTGAAAGGGGGAAAAAAAAGCTACAAGCTGCAAGCGCTATTTTATGAGCTTTAAAACTTAGTCCTTCACGTGCCAAATTTACGCCAATGAGCGCTTCACTAGACAGTAGCCGCTTTTAAGCGATCGATGTCTACTGAACATACAGCCTGATAATTATTTCATTTCAAAAGCAACGTTATCTCCATTTTCACACCTCCTCATGAAAACTAATTAATTTTATTTCGTGTGCGAACTACTAAAAATGTAAGATCACACATATAAATGATTTAAAGAAATAGACATTAAAAGAATTGGGATTAAAAGACAAAAATGCCAATTGCATTAAATATTAAACAAAACCATAAAATGTCAAATTTCACTCATCCAGTGATTAATATACTTTAAAGCTGTTTCATTACACTACATTAAATCTTCTCGGGTATATGTATTATTAATGTCTATTAATCAGCATTATAGAATATGATCCATGGTTTGTGTTTCACCAAATGAGCAGCTGTCATTGTCTGTGTAGCCCCATCTGGCCGGAAGGAAGAGATTTTTTCATGTTTAATTTATTTTTTAATTTTTACCATAATTTTGATGTTTTATCGAAACACGGGTACACTGTACTTACAGTGTGTATGTAGATTTCGAAAGTTGCAGCATCCCCCCCCCCCATGAGCTGCCACTGGAGTGGAGGAAGGGATACAACTGGAAATCTTCAAAAGAGCATGAGATTTCATTTTTCTGTAGAGGATGTGTTTCATACATATTTTCACCATATTTACGTATTTCATCGACTGTATTTCATAACATAATGACATTACTTAACAGTGGTTAAGCAATACAGTGGAATGAACATACTACAATAAATAAAAATAATAAATAAAATAAAATAAAAATCAAAAAAAAAAAATCAGCTAACGCCTTTTTATTCCCATATACGGGGAGAAGGCGAGGCCATTTAGCCCTATCTAACTTTTGGAGACTGAGTGGGCAGTTCAATCTCCACTCCAGTGGCAGCTAGATGGCCCAAGGCTATCACTAATTAAGCGGTACTCAGTGAAGAGAGACGGCTCAAATGTGCCGCCATCTCGTGGTCTCTAACCCTAACAATATATTTAATGTCTGAAATAATGTGGGTTCTACGGTCGATTTTCTTGAGTTTACAGGACGAAAAACCCGAGTTTCCGGGAGGAAAAACCTGCTTGCCCATGCCAGAGATATCGACTAACTCGGGAACCAGTCGAAAAAAGGCTTAGAAAATTTTCCTCTAGTCGCCGACTAGACTCGAAACCAAGTCTTCCTTCATGCGGCCAAGCGCCGTGGTTGGCAAACGCCACATCCACTGAGCTACACAGGCTGTATTAAAAAGATAAATAAAATAAATGAGTCATTTTACTTCATGGAGATTTTAATTTTAATAATAAATAAATAAAATAACTCGAGTTTTTCATCCCGTGAACTGAAGAAAATCGACCATAGAATCCATATTATTTCAGACTGTAACATACCATGTTAGGGTTAGGTACCAAGAGATGGCAACACTTTTTTGTCCGTCTTTTCATCGATGCCGCCGATAATTAGTGATAGACATGGATCAGCTATCTTTGATTATCTACCGGTGGAGATTGAACTGCCCACTCAGTCTCCAAAAGCTAGATGGGGTTTAAAGGCTTCGTCTGCTCCCTAAAAGGGAATAAAAGACATTGGCTGATTTTTTTTATTTATTTTAAGATAAAATAATATCTATTGCAATTTTACCACACACACACACACTAGTGGCCAAAATTGTGGAAACCTTTTTGGAAAAAGTTATTTTTGAGGTTTGATGGCTCATAACACCACTTTTTTTTGGTGTAATACCATAAATTATATATTTTCAGATAGATAATTTCAGGTGGCAAACCATTGTAAGAATAGAGGCCGGTAAAGTTAGTCAGATGGTTGAATGCGACTCGTACCATAGTTCACAGACTGTGCAACCAATTTCAAAAAAAAGCATTGCACAAATACAGCAAAGAAAGTGATGGTATGGGCTACAATCTGGTAGCCAATACAAGTGATTGTATGGGCTATGGGTCACCCCTGTGATTGTAGCCAATACAATCACAGGGGGTGACCAATACCTCCGATTATCTGCTCGCTGAAACAGGAGTGCTACCTCGAATCAGCTAAGATCAGACCTCGTGTCGGCTACAGGAACATTCGTATCTGATTACACTGTGCAAAAGGTTTCGTGGTGATGTGTGTGCTAGGCGACCAGTAGTCTGCGTGTCTCTCTATTCCCCAAATCCACAGGAGAGAACGTTTGAAATGGACCAGGCTACATATCAACTAGACTAGGACTATTGACGGTCGGTATTGTTTACAATACCGACCGTCAATAGTCCTAATTTGTTCAGTCTCGATTTGCTCTACAAAGCGATTACAGGCGTGCTCTGGTCTGGAGAGAACTAGAGACACATTATCATTCCCCTAATATCCATGAAAGAAGGCACTTATGGTAGAGGGAGCATGATGATTTTGGAAATCATCTCGGACAGAAGCACTGACCTGTATGTACTTCCTAGTGGAACCATGAATGATGCAATTTATAGAGATGGTTCGTCAGTATGTGGGTACGATAGGAGAAGCATTTATCCTACAATACGATAATGCCCGTCCTCGTCGAGCTCCGCTCTTCGACCAATATCATCAAGAAGAGGCTGTCGTGATCTGGCTGACCAGTTCATACTGGTCAGCCAGATCTTCTGACCTTAACCTATTGAGCATTGCTGGAAAGCATTAAGTAGGCATGTCCCCCATTTCCCCTAAAACTTCGAGGAAATTAGCTTTGCTCTGTTATTACCAACTGAGCTCCAGGGGACAACATCACGAATCGTAAGCTCTGTATTGCTGTGAGCAATGACCAAATTCATTATTGAGATTCTTTGACAATCTCATTTGGACTTCGTGTTTGTTGTTTTCATGTACCAGTTTGTTTCTGAATTAACTATTTATTTACAATATTGCAGGTGTTTCTTTCGTATCTCATATCACCACTATTCACTGAATTGCATAAAAATTAATCATATAGTTTTTGAGTTATCGTGATTTTTATCTTTCTTCCCTAATTTATGGAAACTGCTGTATCTGCACTCTGATCAATATTTATCTTGCATCCATAAGGAGTTTCCAGGCAGAGAAAATCCTACTTCCTCCTGCCATGGATCGAGTAATAACTGGTTGAAAAAAAAAAAAAAAAAAAAAAAAAGACATTGAAAAAGTTCCTCTGTTTTATGATTAGAATCAATCAATCTTATGGTCTTTCTTCTGGTGGAAATAGTGTTAGACCACACATGCGCATTCGTCTCCTATATATATATATATTCCTTCATTTTAATCATATATATTCATAATAAAATTTTAGTTAGAGTAATTTTTTTAAAATATTTAATTGCATTTGATTTTATTTTAGATACAGCTGTTTTCAACTAAAAAAAAATGGATAATATTTAAGCTTTGTTGTTAGCTAAGCAGAAGAGAAATTTAAGAAAGAAGAATAAAGAACAGTAAGAGACTATACAAACATATTAGATTTTAGATGTTATTTACTAGAGGAACCATCACTAATGATAAAAGAATATTCAAGATTTTCAGTTCGTAATGAATAACTATTTTGAGATGAATGTTCAACTAATTGATTCTCAGAAAACTAAACTATTCTCAGGATTAAAAAAATCAAGGAGAGTACATTGAATATTGATAGATCAAAACTTCCAAATCACAATATATATTCCAATTAATCAGCAATTAATCAAATGGGGGGAAATAAAATTAGGAAAACAAGAAATATTTTTAAACATTATATTCTCGATTCCTATTTTAGTTGTAGGAACAGGTGCCTGTGAGTAGTGTTGCTAATTTTTTATGTTGCTCCCACCCAGGAAAGGTTATTTGGAAACCAATGATACATTTTGTACCATGGGTGGGTAAAATGTTGGGTGCTAAAATATACAGGCAGACCAACTTACAGAAATTATCCTGAAAAAAACAACTAATGCCTTTTATTCCCTGTAGGGAGTTGGTGAGACTGTTTTATCCATATCTCTCTTTTAGATACTGAAGGAAAAGTTCAATCTCCACTCAATTGGAGATAGCTGGCCCAAGATTATTACTAATTATACATGGCATTCGGTGAAGAGAGGTGTCCAAAGCGACACTGAAATGTTCGCCATCTTGTGGTCCCTTATCCTAACACTATTTTTACCAGTAGAGAAAGGTACGTTTTGTGAATGTAATATGTACACTTGGATGGATGTTGAGAATGTGTTTGCTGAGAGACTGAACAGGAGGCGAGGGAGGGTATGAGATTGAAATTGTTGATATGAAATTGTTGGACAAGTTATGAGTAAATGCGAAACTTGCGGATGTAATGAAAGATTACGTAATTGTAGAAGCAAATGACAGTATGAATCACTGAAACGGAAACAACTGCAGGCGCAAATGATTATATAAATGACCGAACGAAATCGAGTGGGACAGCGTAAGCGAAAGAAAGTATAGCTGAAGGAACAAAAGCGAATGACACTGTGGAAGCGAAAGAAAGTCTGAATGAGGAAACGAAAAAGAAAAAAAAAACGAATGATAGACTGATAGGCAGTATAATTACCAGAATGCAAGACTGCATAGTGAGACGAGAAGGTTGGTGGATAAGGACGGACGAGTACAAAAGATTAGGAAGGAGGATAACAGGAAGAAGAGGTGACGAATGACTCGAGACCAGCGGTGCATGGAGATTGTATTATTAGAGGTGTGTTAAATGGGAGATTGCAAGGTGTGATTTCCAAGAGGGAGAATTAGCAGGACAATTGAGAAGCAGACGATCAAGCGACCTGGTGGTGGTGGTGGTGGTGGTGATAGTTTTTGTTGGACCGAATGACTTGGTTGAACATAAATAACATGTAAGAATGAATATCAGGAGGTTGTTGAGGAGAGGAAGAGACAACATCGTGGTTGGAAGAATGGTCGGTGTGTTGTCTAAGTATGATAATGGTGAGTTGAGACGAAGAGCAAGCATCGTGAATGGTATGTTGGCAGAGCTCTGTGAGGAGAGGGGAATGGAGTTTGTGAATGAATGGGATGGAAATGTACAGAAGTGATGAGTTGTGTTTGAAGGGATTTGGTGAGTCAGAAAAACTATTGCTGCAAAGTGGAACAATGAATGACGTGAGCAAGAGAGCAGAGGAAGTAAGAGGTGAAGATGATCGGGCTGGGAATTGGTGAGACCGAAATGATTGTAAATGAGAATAGTAGTATTGTAGTGATAATGACAGACTGAGAGTACAAAATGGACAGAGAAAGGAGAGAGTCAGGTTAGACACAGAGGCATGGTACAAGGAGAGTAGATGTTGGAAGTAGTAGTGAACGTGTGTATGTGGTTTAGTTGAGTGTGAAAAGATAGATAGGGCAAGCTATAATAATAAAGGGATTTGGGAAAAGGCAGATGTGAGAAAATCACACCTACAAGAGGCATGGGAAGGACTGGTTATAGACCGAGAAGAAAACTGCTGTGTTTGTTTACAAATGACAGAAGTATCATAAATAAGAGAGATGAAATGGTTTTGCTGAGTTTATTTGCCCAAAAAAATTGTTGGAGTAAGTGAAACATGGTTGGATGATATTATCCTGACGGGAATAGTAATGGAAGGATATGATGTTTTCCATAAAGATAAAAAGAACAAGGACGGGACGAAGTGTGTGTGGGGGGGAGGGGAGGTTCTGCAGATGGTTGCAGGCGAATTATGTCCGAATTACATCTCGCATCTCCACTTGCGAGATGTAAATAGTGGCAATAGATTTGAATTAGTATGGGAGGTTGACAGAATAAATTATTTAGTCGGCGCTGCTGTTATAGACCATGGAATGTGGAGAGTGGTGATGAATAAATGTATAAATAACTTCGGTAAGTGAACAAGAGAACAGTGATTATTATGGTATTTTAATTATGACAGCATATATTGGAGTGAAGAGACATCATTTCGAAATAGGAAAAATGAATTTCTTGAGAAACGACAATTTCAGGCAGTGTGGGAAAGGAGGGCACACGAGGATCAAGAGTTTTAGATCTGATCATATTCCAGCCGCCATTGTATGTTGGCGACATCACAAAAGACCCAAATTAAATAGTTTAGAAATAGTACAGTATTATAAAGTCATATATACTATGCTATGAAGTCCCTAAGAAGCTATTAGTCTTAGTAACGCGCTTCTCATTCCCAAGAAAACAGACCTAACAGATCCGTTTTTCTAATCAACACTGACTACAAAATAAAGCCGTATCGATGTAATTGTGAGTGGGGGTTTCGCACTTTTCTCCTCCAGTTGGTGAGAGTAATCATGAAGCGTTCACCTGGGTTTTGGCTAGCTATATGAAGGCTTCTATGAGGGAAGAATATGTGTGGAATTACAATGCTAGTTGGTAGAGGAACTAGAGGGAAAATATATAGGAGTTGGTAATAAATTCTAATTTCTCTTAATTGCGTTAAACCGTTTTTAAAGTATTATTACTGTCTACCACACGTTTTTATAAAACGTCCAGTTATATCAATACCTCCAACAACATAAAGAAAACAGTCAATGACAGCAGAGGAAAAAAAGAAAAAGTGGCACGGAAAAGGAGAACAGAAACTGGAATGAACACATGAGAAAATAAATAAATAAAAGAGAAAAATGAAATTTACACAAAATGGTTATCTTCAAATAGAGTTGAAAATAAACTAAATTATGAAACAATGCCTTTTCTAATAGGGAAATTAGAACCTGAATAATTATGTAAAAGAAGTAGAAACAGGGTTAAATACAACACAGCCATTGACAAATGAAATCTTGAAATACCTGAACAAAGAAATTAACGAAATAACAATTTAGGTATAAGTAAAAATGGAATAATTATTATGGAAGCTGATGGAAAGACAATGAGTTTACTAATCGTAATATAAGTGACAGAAACGAATATGAGATGAATTAATTAAAATTCTAAAGAAAATGAAAAACAACAAATACACACACTATTGAAAATTTCCTACATACGATGCTCTCTAAACGAAGTTATGTGCTAGATTTATATCTACTGATGACGTCGCCACCGTGATACTAATTAAGATGAGATGAAAGCAATCCATGTGCATTGCAGAACTGAATTTTAGTAAAACTACTTGCTTGTGGGCAAGCAATGGAAAACCTCAATTGACTCACCAACTGAAGGTGACTGATCAATGCAAAGACAAAAAATGCTTGCCAACGCCCAAATCTATAGCAATCTCAAGTGGACGAAGCTGGGCAACTACTTCAAAAGAAGTACTAGGCAAAATGAAAAAAAAAAAAAAAAAAATATTTCTAGAATCAGTGGAAGAAGAATGTTATCCATCATCCACAATGGCTGCTGATGATCTGGGATAAGGGTTAGTATTCAGAAGACTGTGAAATCCAAAAAAAAAAAAAAAAAAAGCAACAGATTACCTCTCGAACAAACCCTGCAATGGGATAAGCTGCTCAGCAACTCTCGCTTCAAATAAAATTGCACCTTTCAGAACCATCTTTTTTCTCAAAGCTGCTTGTCATAATTGAACAGTTTTTACCTTCGACATATTAAAAAAAAAAAAAAAAAAATTGCAGTCATAAGTTAAAAAGTCCTCGCATCTCTTCATATTGAACAAGGAACAATAGTTCAAGTTAACGCAGAGTGGAACCGAATTTGTACATCCTCTTCTGGAGTGAAGAAGATAACGTGAACTTTATTATATCAGAGACAGTTATCCTTCGTTACACACAAAAAAAAATTTCATATTTGCTGCCTTTTTATATTATATTTTATAGTCTTTGTTCTCTTTTAATAATCATTTTGTAAAATGTAAATTTTTTTCCCCCCAGTTAGTCATAGGTACATTTCTGCTAAGTTTAATATATAGGTATTATTATTATTATTATTATTATTATTATTATTCGTGACACCTCCAAGGAGTCCGAAGACTCATCGCGGGAGGACACCTAGTGTACAACTCTCCATCTCCACCACTACCGAACCTCTACTACCAATCAACTACATCAACGCCATCCACCGCCCACTACCACCACCACCACAACAAGTATCTTTTGTCTGTAAATTGCGTGTGTTCTGAAGGGCCGATTTGTCTGTATGCGGGATGAAAAACCCGAGTTTCCGGGAGAAAAAACCCTGCTACATCCGTATGAGATCGGCTAACTCACCTTCAATTTGAAAAGTCCATATAAAGATTCCTCCCATCACGACAGGAATCGAACTCAGGCCTTTTCCAATTGAAGAGCGCAAAGTACCATCGTTCTTCAAATTGCGCTACGGAGGAGCTTAAAAAAAAAAAAAAAAAACATGCCCAAGCTCGGGCATCTCACGGTCGATTCCACCGTTTTCGCTCACCAATGTGGGTGTGGATGTACTTTGGAAAAATATATAGATCTACTGTTCCAGAATTTTTCAGATGAAACCCCATCATATGGTCTCATTTCATATATCGTCAACTGGTCTATCCTTAAGGTTATGGAAGCACACTTGAAACACTTTCCTAAATGAGCTCTCCTCAGATCACTGCATGCAAACATAAAGCAGTCAGTGCCTCCACTTATTCTCAAAAAAAAAGTAGTAGTACTAGTAATAGTAGTAATAATAATAATAATAAATACTCTTTCCGACATAGGGGTCAAGAAGTGACTTGCATTCCAGCCATCATTGTATGTTGGCGACATCACAGAAGACCCAAATTAAATGGTTTAGAAATAGTACAATATTATAAAGTCATAGACTATTCTATGGAGTCCCTAAGAAGCTCTTTGTCTTAGTAGTGTGCTTCTCATGCCCAAGAAGATAGACCAAACAGATAGTTGAAAGTGACGATCCGTTTCTCTAATCAACACTGACTACAAAATAAAGCCGTATCAAACCGACTGAAACTCGTTCTACTGTTATTGACATTAACAAACTTACTCTGTACAGCAAGATCGATACGTGATAACTACCTCATCAAGGACCTCATCTAGGTACATTGCCATTCAAAATGAAAAAGACATCATCACTCTTGATCAAGAAAAAGCTTTTGATAAGTTAAACACGAGTATGGTTTTAGCCTCTGCGAATGTTATATAGGCGACGCACAGTGGTTGAGATTGTTAATATGATACTGTAAAAAGAATTTCATTTTGCGAATAGAATTTCTGAATTTATATATATATAATTCACAGAGGCTAAAACCATACTCGTGTTTAACTTATCAAAAGCTTTTTCTTGATCAAGAGTGTGATGTCTTTTTCATTTTGAATGGCAATGTACCCAGATGAGGTCCTTGATGAGGTAGTTATCACGTACCGATCTTGCTGTAATCCGCTTGCAGTCAATTTTCTTAAGCTATGAGATTAAAAGGTTTCAGGAAGAAAATCCCTAATTTTCCGAGTCAAACATCGACTAATTACCAGAGAAACAGGTGAAATAAGGCCTAGGAAAAATTCATCTGGTTGGCGAGTAGAATCGAATTTCTAACATTCTTTTCTTGGCGGTCTAACGCTATGGAAGCAAACCTATTTCTTCAGGGACTATTTTATTGACAATTAATAATTATTTACATGATAAAGATTGCATGCATACACTGAAGAGCCAAAACATTATGACCACCAATTTAGTAGCATGTTTGGCCTCCTCTGTCTGAGATAACACCGTCGAACTCCACTATACCATGGAAGGCATCCTGAGGTATTCTGGACCAACTAGTGAGAATAGCGTTATGAGAGGTCAGCGACCTAGATGACCTCTTTTAACGTTATGCGATCGTTCCACATTACCCCACAAATGATTGATGGGATTCAAATCAGGAGAATTAAGTGGCCACGGAGCATACGTAATTTTTTTAATTTTTTCGTATGATGACTCAACGGCCGTCAGCCCCTTTTACGGGGAGGAACGGCACCACCTCAATCCTCCTATTTTTTATCCGGACTCGGGATTGGCATAGTTGACAGAACGATGGCTGGAAAGATTGTCTTAGGTATTCGTGTCTTAGGTGTTGACGGGACCGGTTTGCCTGTTTGCGGGATGAAAAACCACAGCTAAATTGGGGAGAAAAACTCTGCTTTCCACGCCCAAGACCGGCTAACTTGGCTATGGCTGAGGAAGAGCCTTAAGCTCCTCTCGTTGTCAATGGAATTCGAACCCAGGACACTCCTTCCCCAGGCATATGGTAGCGAAGCGCAAGCCACTAAGCTAACTGCGCAAAGAGCATACTTAATGCTTGGATATGATCCTTGACCCATGCTTATATAAGCACAATATTGAAAGAGTCCATATCCATCAGGCCATGTTATCACCAAATAAAGCAATACTTGGTCCGAAACAATTCTCAAGAATTAGGTATGTTTATTGCAGATGAGAGTACTCAGTGTTGTCCATGAGCATCATCCCCATACCAGGACAGCGCCACCACCGCCTATTTTTCGACCAACTGCAAAGTTGGTCGAAAACAAGGCAGTGGTGGTTACTAATTTCTATATTGGTCTATAATACAGAAATTACCTGAAACTAACTTTCACATAATTTCTGTGTTAAATATAAATATTCAAAGTTTTGTTTAAAAAGGACATTGTAACTTTATTTTCCGTTTTTTTTTTTTTTTTTTTTTTTCCCATTTAAGTGCTATTTTTTTTTAACATTCAAAACATAAATTCAACCTTTGTTCTGTATGTGCAGAACGGGTGCACTTGAAATCGTGAACATCAAAGATCTTCATGTTCATGAATTAAAACTGAAGTATCAAGGACTTCTGGATTGATACTTTAAAAAACATCCAGATTTAATGGAGGTTTATTGGCGCTTTTGACTTAAACCGTCACAAACTGAATGTCATTATGTCATTCCCGTAATAATAACCACTCATAAATATGAACCAAAAACCAAGTTACGAAAATGAAAGTAAACAATAATGACAGTACACGACGTTCTAAGATCATTCTTGTTTAATGACATCATTCACTATAACAACAATTCTACTGTGTGTGTGTGTGTGTGTGTGTGTGTGTGTGTAGGCAGAATTCTTACCCCATAGCCTGTGCAGTAAAATACCTCTCACTAGGGCGGCTCGTGCATAGGCACTGCGGAACTGCAGCGCCCCCAATTTTTCTCGATATATAAATATATTTATTAATTTATTTATATTTGCTTGTAAAATTTAATTTTATCATCCACAATCCTATTCAATTCTCTTATTTTGTATAAAAAATAATAAAAATCCATCTTGTAGCACTTAGGAGGGAAGACGCCAGCAGCACTGTGCTTACCACAGTGTCATATTGCTACGAGCACAAGCATATTATTATTATTATTATTATTATTATTACGGGCGACTCCAGGGAGTCCTTAGACTCATTGAGGGAGGCCGTAAACATCATGTCCACACAACTCGACATTCACACAGTATCTATCATACCTTGCCTTGAGCTCACTCACTGTCATAGCACTCATAACAGACTCTGGCAGCTTATTCCACTCATTTACGACTCTAAAAGTAAAGAACCCAGCTCTAACACCCCTGCTAACCACACTCTTGCCCAGCTTCCATAGGTATCCCCACTAGTTCTCCCGCCACCTGTCCTGATCTCAAAAAAAAAAAAAAAAAAAAAAATCCTCTGAATTTATCATATAGAAACCCTTTAGCAATTTGAATGTCTCAATCATATCTCCCCTTTTCCGCCTATCAACTAATTTCTGCAACCCACAAATCTTCAACCTGTTCTCATAAGGTTCATTCAATAGACCTGCTATCATCTTGGTCACTCGCCTCTGGATCTTCTCCACCTCCTCCCCATCAAGAAGGAACCTAGGTGACCAAATCTGGGCACAGTAGTCGAGATGAGGTCTTATCAAGGCTCGGTACAGAGGTACAATAACTTGCTTGTCTCTGCTCGTCAAGGTATTTTTCAACAACCAAATGAGTTGATGAGCTGATTTAGCTACTTTTGCAATGTGCCCCTAAACTTCATCTCGCTATCCACCAACACTCCCAAGTCCCTGGCCTCATCAATCTCCTGGAGTACAGTTCCACTAATGTAGTATACTGCTGCTAATCTTTTCACCCCAAAATGCATAACCTTACATTTTGTCACATTGCAAAATTCATTCTCCTTAGCCAGAACTCCATATGCACGTCATAGTGAGATGCGAGCTATTAGCTTAATGCGGCACTGTTCGTCGCGCAGTTCCGCTGTTGTTTATATGCAGTTCGCGCCAGTAGTAGAGTATTCGTAGTTCTTATCGTGTTTACTCCGTCTCTTTAAATATTTGGACATTAGAATTAAAGGATTTAATTGCAATGTCCGAAAATTGTAAATTCGTTCCTTTAATTACAATTAAAGGAATGAATTTTATTTTTAAGTAATTTTGAATTATACTAAAATTTATAATTTATCGATAATAAACAATATTTTTTCTTGTGTTTACTTTTTTTTTTTTTTTAATTTTTATCATACTTTTGATATTTTATCCAAACACGTATACACTGTACTTACCGTGTGCATGTAGATTTCGAAAGTTGCAGCACCCCCCCCCCCCCCACGAGTTAGCGAGGTAGTCCCCCTCCCCCATAGAGATCTAATATTATTACTAATACTAGATGTCTATTGCTATTATTAATACGAATCCTAAATACCAAATTTCGTTAGACTGAATGAAATCAGAGAGATATTATTCTTACAATTTCGAATATTCTCAATATATTATTATTCTCAATATATATATATATATATATATATATATATATATATATATATATATATATATATATATATATATATATATATATATATATATACAGGGTGTTCGGGATAAATTTGACATATTTATAATTAATTATATTTTTCCGTAAGTTACATGTATTAACACACACTTCTCTTCATTTAAAAGTTTGGACCCTTCTTCATTCATATACAAGATGTCAGAAAGGATGGATAGCTGGAACCCACCTGAATCATGGAAGAGAATAACTTGTATCATGATGATTCGTGCCCGCCATCAAAATAAGGATATTACGACTGCTGCCCAATGCTCCCTGAATACAGTAAAAACAATCAGGCATGAACTAGAGACTTGCAATGGTGACTACGAGGATGTAGCAAGAAGAAAGATCCCTAGCAGACGATCTGATTGCGTTCGTACAGCAGAATTCCTCGCAAATCTGCAGGAACAGGTGTTGAAGAACCCTGGCATTGGAATTCGGGCTTTGTTCGTGGAGTTGCTAACTGTAGTCAAGCCCTGGATAACAAGGGTAGCCAATGGTAGGCCGTATGTATGGCAGCAGGATTCGGCCCCTTGCCACACCTCTGGGAAAAGTCAAAAATGGTTGTCTGAAAATTTCTACGACTTCACCAGTCCAAATGTTTGGCCTCCAAACTCCCCAGACCTTAACCCCATGGATTATTTTGTATGGGGCGCAGTTGAAAAAGACACCAATCGCACTTCCAGTAATACAAAAGCCCAGTTAATGGATAAAATTAAAACAGTTTTTGCGGCCCTTCCCAGGGAGACTGTAGCATCAGCTTGTTCGAGGTTCCGAAGCAGAATTGAAGCTGTGATCGATGCTAATGGTGGTTATTTTGAGTAAATCTTGTTGATAGTATTGTAATTAACTCTGCCTGTAATGTTTTTTTGTCAATTCATTAAATTTAATAGATACAAAGAAGATTTTCTTTTTCCTTACGAAACTGTCAAATTTATCCCGAACACCCTGTATATATTGAGGATACATTCTTAGAACAAGCGCTAAACGAAACAGCGCTATACTGGATCATTCCAATATTACATGATAATGTTATTGAGTGCTTTTATTAATAATAACTCTCAAACAAAGCTTATAGATAAGAATAATAGTAATAAATATCAAAATCATTGCATTCGGATATTTAATATCTAAATATCGGATGACTATCGTGCTAAACAAACAAACAGAATAAAAACATCTTATCATGGAAGTGAGCAAAGCTAATTACATCAGATAATATTCAGTGAGCTAAGGTAGTCATCGGCAGCTAGGCTCTGAAACTTCCGCTTGCTATCCACTTCAACGATATCGGAACAAGACACTTTCCCAAGGTCATGTTAGACGGAAACTGCAAGATTTGTAAAAGTAAGGAACGGTAAGCGAATTATTTTAGTGTTATAGATATGTCGTGATTATAATTTGTGTGTGTGTTATACAAAGATGAGGTGCTGCTTTTTAACAGACATTATTCAAGCTGTCAGACTGAAGTGGTAAAAGTACAAGATGGAATGAAAGAAATTCAACCTTCCATTGAGTATAATTACACGTTTGCGCATTCCACTAAATCGATCGATTATAAAATATCTGAAGTCTTAAAAGAAGAAAAAAATGAGTGACCAAAAAAAAAAAAAATCTTACGCATCAGGGGAGTGTATTCCTAGCATTAAAAAATATACTGAAGGCACGATATTCAAAACAGATGATCATAGTTAACCGTTGGGATTTGAACATGAAGAATAAACATTCATCGCTCAGTAGGAAGACATTAAAAACGTTAGCTTTCTTGTTCAAGTATTTATACGTTTTTTTTTTTTTTTTTCTAGTCATATCTTTTCGCCTTGTCATTGCCTATCGTCTTTCTTGTATATATTGTTTTATTATTTTTTTATTTTCCCCCTTTCTTACATATGTAGTCTTTTCTTTTCGTTTTGAATTGTATTGTATAATATTGTACATTGAAATCTACAACTTGAATTGTATAATACAGTATAAATATCTTGTATACGTGATGAGAATGATAATAATAAAACTGTTTTTTCTGTTCATCTATTTCAATAGCAAATACTTGATATGCCTTCGTTATCTGATTCTGCTTCCTGTCGTGCATCTATTTACTTCTGTTATAATTTCAGGGCATGTTTGTTTGTATTTGCTTTGGTCAGTAGCAGAATCACTTCAAGAAAGAGAGTAGCATTCCAACTTCTTCTTTTTTTTTTTTTTTTTTTTTGTAAACATTTCATACCATCTCTTATCATCTATAGATTGGCACATGGCCGGAACTTTATCACCTATTGGACCGCAGGTCAGGGGGTGGGTAAATTACTGATAAGCGACTTTGAATATTTTGCTCTTGCTGATTGCGCGCAATGACAGAATTGGGTAGGGGAGGGGGGGGTGAGAAGTACAGATCAGTGGCCCGATTACTTCAGTTCTGTATCGAGTTCGGTGATTATGTGTCTATGTAAGGCCGGGTCATGTAAAGAGGCGAACGGGGAATATCGTCAGTAGAGTGATGTGCTTGCAAACGGATCCCACCTCTACCTATTGCACGTAAAAAGCGATCCGTTAACGGGAAAAGAAAATTAGGTTGAAACCCCACAACGTTCGAACTGTGTACAGACGTTCGTAGTTGACAGGTGATCGGCATGGGAACCTGTAAGTCATACACTCCGCACATTTAACAGCTATCATGTATACAACGTCGTCTCGCAACGCAGCCACGCCCCCTTGCTTGCCCAGCGGTCGGCGATAAACTTCTTGTGCGCCAAATGGATGCTATAGCCGTCATGCCGGAGTAGACGTAGGCTTTAGTTATGGCAACTTTCGCTGCAGTTTTTTTAATGGAGCTTTCGAGTCCGTTTCTTGGCCTTCCTGAAAGTCCAACTCTGCCATTCAGCGGAGAACTATCGAAGGTAAGTCGTTAGACTTTTATAACAGTGATTGTTGGGTTATCAAACCAATTAAACACAAACCGAAAGAAGATTTAGACTTCGTAGTTGAACATTTGTTCCACTTGGGATCGAAAATATGAATTCGTATTTATAAATTAGATCTGAATTATGAAACGCCATAGTTGAAAAGACATCGTAAGATCATATGATGATTCAAATGCATTTAGTGGTAATATTTATTTAGTGAACATGAAGAGAATTTGTAGGATCGTTTCAACCAAACGAAACGTTGTTTATTTTTTTTTTAAATAATAATAAAGTCGATGAGTTGTATATATATCAATTCACGGAATACATTTGATTCGTGAGTGCATTGGTTTGATCGGGAAATAGCAAAGTTAGCCGGTCTTGGGTGTGGACAGCAGGGTTTTTCCCCCCGGTTTATCTGGGGTTTTTCATCCCGCAAGCAGGCAAACCGGCCCCGTGAACACACGGATCTACAGCCATAAATACTTAACCTCCCCCATGAGGGGGGCTCAGTTCGCCCCCAATAGGGACAGGGGAGAAAAGGGGGAAACTCCATATGAATTTAAAAAAAAAAAAATTAAGATGATATATTAATTAAGCCTGTTGTATTAATCCGCGACCACGAAGTTTTATGTCCTCTGACTTAAAGGATTAGGGTAGTAATAAAGGCAAAAATAACTTCCAAGGTGAAAAATAGAACAGCAAATAATGAACATAATTATAAAGAGACGTGTGGAATTTTAGTGCCTTTAGTGACCGGTCCCTTGAACACACACAAATTACAATCAGGAATACTTAAGATCCAGCTATAGGCCTGATTCATCAGGCTGTATGCCGGTCCGTAGCCCGGATAAAAATTGGGAGGAGGGATTGAAATGATGCCTACTTCCCCGTAAAAGGGGGCCTCACGGCCGTTGTATCATCATACACTAAATAAAAATTCAGAAATCTTTATAATGGTATGCATATACAAATAAATGTATATGCTCTGTGTCATACTGGTGCGAGAACCGAGGTAAATGAACTGGAGGTCCTTAACATAATGAAAAATATCAATGTGAATCCAGCAATGAGAGTGGACGATAAGTCAGCTACGAGAACGTGCAGGCTCTGACAAAATCGTTTAATCTAAGTCTCCGCACTGGTAAGGTTTCAAAAAAAAAGTGAAAGAGGGTAAGATAGTTTCATTACATAAAGGTAGAGCCAATTACAGACCGATTATCTCAGGCATGGTGGTGAAGGTATGGGAGAAGTTGGTTATGGATAGAATTCAGGATAGGAATAAAATGCTTCAGTAGCATGGCTTTGTAAAAGTTAGATCCTGTCTTAGTAATTTGCTCACATTTTATATGCGACAGCGGGGAACTGGATCAAGGAAATGACTACATCCTGGTATTGCTAGACTTTGCAAAGGCATTTGACAGCATACTTCATCGAAATCTATTGCATAAGTTGGAACATATGGGGATGGACATGAAGCTGGTGATGTAGATAGTGAATGGGTGACTGACAGACGTCAGAGGATGGTATATGATGGAGTGGAGACTAGGAGAATTCGAGTAATTAGTGGAGCGCTACAAGGTTCTGTTCGGCCGGCACTTCTGGACACTTTTGATATAAATGATACAAAAAATGATTTAAGGTGGATATAAGTTATTTTCTAATAATGTTAACCGAGGAGGGCAATAGTTGATGAAGATGAGGTAGACCATTTGCAATATGATTTGAATAGGTTGACAGTGTGGGCGAAGGATAATGGACGTCAATGTAATGTTGCAAAATGTAAGGTTATGCACTTCGAAATAAAGATTGAGTGCTGTATATTACACCGATGGTATCGGATTGTAGGAAATTGACGAAGTTAAAGTCTGGATGCTATGGTGGATAGAGAGTTGAAGTCCACAGGGCATATCGCAAAAGTTGGCAGATTAGCTCATAACATCGTTTGGATGTCGAAGAACATACTGACACGTCAAGACATGGAGGTTATTATACCTCTTTATCAGGCTATGGTTCGGCTGCATCTTCACTGCTGTGCTCAGATTTGGTCACCCAGATTTCTTGTGTACCAGGAGATGGATTTAGAAACGAGTGACCACATTGGTGACAAGTCTGCAGACTTCCTCTATGATGCTAGACTCAAAGTGTGTGGTTGCGAGGTCTTTTTGACAGGTGAAAAGAGGAGATGTGGTTTTAAGTTGCTAAAGGAGGTCTATAAGATTGGCACAAAGGATATTTTTCACGAGTATATATATATATATATATATATATATATATATATATATATATATAGAGAGAGAGAGAGAGAGAGAGAGAGAGAGAGAGAGAGAGCTATGCCCACCCTTGGAAGTTGTGTAAGAGTGCGGTTCACAAGGGTGTGCAGATTAGATTTTTTTGCTTGGAGAGTGATGAGTGATTGGAATGGATTTGGCGGAGATCTGCGAGTGCCTTGACAATGAACGAGTTTAAGTGAAGATATGATAGGTGCTGTGTGAATATCGGTTAGTGTGGGTTTTTCGCGATAAATCTTATTCCATAAAGATTTTTTTTTAAATAACAATCATAATAATAATTTACAATTATATTGTTCAAAGTTACATAAGTAGTCTTATATTACATGTTGTAGTTTACTATTTTTTTTTTTTTCAAGTTTGAAAAGGTGTAATTATACAACAGTATTTACACATATGCAATCTAAATATTGTGTTTCCTTATTCTCACAAACATACGGTGTAAACTCATGATTTACTTTTAAAAGAATTTTTTTTTTTTACATTGCATACATTTGTTACAGTTATTATATACATTACATACTTTTGTTACAATTATTATATACATTACATACATTTGTTTACATATGATACATTACTTACATTTGTTTACGTGTGATATTTACATTACGTACATTGGTTTACATATAATACATACATTACATACATTAGTTTTCATGTGATACGTACATTACATGCATTTGGTTACATATGATACATCTTGGATGAGAACTAATTTTTTTTTGCTTTCATCCTCGAAGCTTATATGTAAGCTTATCTGAGGATGACAGCAGTTGGTTATTATGTATTTTTTTTTTTTTTTTTTTTTTTGCTGTGTTGGGAAGCTACGAAATCAATGATTGAGAAATTCGCGCGCGCACACACACACATAGATCATAGATTTCGTAGCTTTGGGAAGCTACGAAATCTATGATTGAGAAATTCGCGCGCGCGCGCGCGCACACACACACACACACACACACACACACACACACACACACACACACAATAACTCGGAATGTATTGATGCGTCGCTGAACAGGAAGCCTGAGCGAATATATCGTGTTTCATTAAGTTTGTATGGTATTTTGGGTGCGTGTTTCTTGTTCGTAGTATGTCCTTAGAGCTCTTTTCAGGCTATTGTAGTTTGTAAGGTTTCTGTATTCAAAAGGTAATTTGTTTATCATGTCTGGGATGTAGAAGTTTCGCGTGGCCTTTCCGTAGTGATTATTGTATTTATATGTGATATAATTAGTAGTCTGAGATCTTGTTATACGGTATGTATTTCTAGCTGTCCTGTAGTTGGCATCGAAATAATGTTTTAGCAAGGCTGCATAGTGACATAAATGTTTTGCTGTCAGTATTTTGTTTTCTGACATTGCAATGTTTATAAGGTCGTGATTTTCTCTTTGTTCCCAAAAGATCAGTTATCAGTAGTAGTAGTAGTAGTAGTAGTAATAATAATAATAATAATAATAATATTTTATCATATTCCAGTGTTGAACAAAGATGTGAACAGTTTTATTTATTTTATTTTATTTTTTTTGCTAGAGTTATGGAAAGAGCTGGGTTATTCTGAATTATCGTCGAAGAAACTAAGACTGTAGAAGCGCATTATGTTTGATAATTGCGTATGTTCATTTGCTTAATACAAACCGCTAGTTCGGAAAGGTTTAAAATTATCTCATCTTTTTTATTTTTTATTAGTTTCATTTTCATTTTATTTATTTTTATACCTGATTAAATAATGCATTGCTTAGTCAGGTAGTTTGTATTCTCCTTTTTCCGCTTGGAATGAAGATGAAATACGATACTTACTATGTTTCCTGTTTTGATCATGCGACACCACAGAATAATATTAATAATTAATCAGTGTCGAAAAATCTTGTCTATAACGTCCGTCGTATCATGAAGTCACACTGAGTTTAGAAACGACTAGATAATATTGACATTAATTTGTTTTTTTAGCTATGAATGTAAACTTTATATTTTAATTTCTTCTAACGTTGGTACATTTCGCTACCCAAATGCTCTTTTTTATTTCTGAAAAATCATCATCCAAGAGTTTGTTGCTTTATTTAGTTATTTTTTTGACTCATCGTGGCATTCAGTATAAACTAAAGAGGTTATTTTTGGTCATTTCTTATCATTATCTTTTTCTGCCTTTCAACGGGGTCATTACGAGTATGTCTTAGCTTCTTGAAAACAGTAAATATTAGTTGTTATTTTTTTGTTTTAATAAGGTCATGATATGCATCGCATCGAGTAACCGAAATGAAGATCAACATTGATTGTTTCACTAGTGTTGGCGACTCATCGTAGACTGGTTAATGGCCTCTGCCGTATGACGTATTTCTGTTGTGGTTTCGGCAGTATTGGCGCATAGTTTATTTTCTTTCGTCATAATAAATAGGCGAGTAACCCTGACTATAAACATAATAAAGATGCAATTCTCTTAAAGGATTCACCCCTTTCTCTGTCTGCCAAAGAGTCTCGTGGTGTATTTTATTTTTTCTTTAGTTATGACGTTCACTCACGAAAGGTTATATATCTATAGTACATCGGTATACTATACTAATGTACATTAGTATAGCATAGTTATTTTTTTTTTATTTCTCATTAATTTTTATTATTTCTTTTGTATTTTTTATTCATTTTTTTTACCAGGGTCGGAAACCCTACTTCAGAAACATAGACAAACATGGAACTTTTTTCTTTTTTCTTCTGTCACGTAGGCACAGTCTCTCAATTCTTCTATCATAACTTGCTGTTCTGCACCTTTTCCTGCCTTTACCAGTCTGGTTTTGTAGTGACTACCTTATACATCTTCAAAAATTTAGAAATGCCACCTTTGGTTAAGTTACCACCAAGTTTTCTTCTAATTTCTTCACAACTGTAGCCTTGTTCACATAATAGTACTATTTTACATCTTTTTGAGTGACCAGTCAACTCTTTGCGCCATTTCTTTAATTTTATTACGTTTTACAAACTCACTAAATGAAAGAACACAAAAAAAAAAAACCAACTTGATAGCAATCACATAACACAATGACAAATGTCCTCCTCTCAGCTCCAATACATGACATCAATAGTTGAATCCTACTGTGGCCTTATTGGCTCATTGCCAAAACAAGATGACACCTGATTGACTCTCTAAACACTCATGCTCATTGACTACATTCAAATGAAGGAAAGCTACATTATATCAACCTAAGCAAGTTGTACTTCTTTTTTCTGGTTATTTGGTTATAACTTTTCATAGAATACAGATAATTGAACAAACTTTGTTGCATTACATTCTTGATTAAATTATATTTCTATTGATATATAATTTTATGGTATTACCCCCAAAAAAGTGGATGTTATGAGTCATCAAACTTCAAAAATACACTTTTTCCAAAAGGTTTCCACAATTTTGGCCACTAGTGTAATTGGTAGAAACCTGCTTGCTTTCCAATCGACGTTTTCTGCCATTCTGATGGTAACATACCATCTGAAAGGATATGCAAGCTAAAAGCTGTTCAATGTTAAAATGCTGAATGACAACTCGTAGAGCGATATGCCCGTTGCTGATTTATCCCTCACCTGAGGAATACAACTTCAACTTACAAAATGATTAATCATCTCTCCATAACCCAAAGTTTTTTTCTGCACCAATTGTATCTTTGAAACAAGTTTGAATAACAAGCTTCGTCAAACATATCAGAGATATCTGTTTAGGTCACTGAATAGCTATAAACCTAGAAATTTGATGCAGTATTTTCTTTGTATTTATATTCGATGCTTGAATTGCATCTTCTGATGTAATCTAGCGTGCGTTCTTAAAATTTATGCACAATTGGGGGGAAAAAATTCTCACATTAATCATTTCTCAACCACGATATCTTTCTGTCAGGAAAAGTATTTTCCTAAGTACTTTTCCTGATACTTAGGAAAATATTAGTATTTTCCTAAGTATCAGGAAAAGTACTTAGGAAAATACTTGCTTATATATATATATATATATATATATAAGCAAGATATATATATATATATATATATATATATATATATATATATATATATATATATATATATATATATATATATATATATATATATATATAAGCAAGATATATATATATATATATATATATATATATATATATATATATATATATATATATATATATATATATATCATCATCATCATCATCATCATCATCAAATTCCTGCCATGTACCCTCAAGGGGTGTACAGGATATGACAGTACTACATGAAAAAATTACATCATTACTAACTTCCTATCTACAATTTTCCTCCAAATCAGTCTGTTACTTGTCAAGACGCCAACATTATCAGATCTTATATTTCTATCGTCTAAGGCACTTTGTACCGTATCAATCCACCTATATCTTGGTCTTCCTCTGGGTCGTTTTCCTGCCAACCTGGCAGAGAACACTTGTTTTGCTAATCTTTCCTCTCCCATTCTATTTAAGTGACCATACCATCTGAGATTAGCTCTGCTAACGCATTCCTGGATGCTGACAATGTCAAGTTCTTTCCTAATATCCTCATTTTTAATATGATATTGCCATTGATGCCATCTGTTCACGCCTCTAATCTTTCTCAGGACTCTCATATCTGCGGTCTCTAGTCTTTGGTCAAGTGTTTTACTTCTGACCCAGCTCTCAGATCCATAAGTTAAAATTGGTTTGAACACAGTCTTGTATACAGCTAATTTAGTGTTCCGACTAATTTCTTTCTTATTCCATATGAATTTATTCAATTGACTTCCCACGATACCAGCTTTGCTGATTCTGTTGTCTATTTCTATATTTAGTTTACCATCTTCAGTAAAAATTGTGCCTAAGTAGCTGAAATGTTTTACTTGTTCCACAGGTTCTCCATTCACAACACAGTTGACATTTTCAATGATTCTGCCTATTTTCATTGTCTTTGTCTTTTTATTGCTGACCTTCATACCATATCTATTACAACAGCTATTCAATTTAGTCAGAGAATCTTGCAGACTTGTAGCGGATTTATTTAGAAGTATAACATCATCCGCATAAAGCAAAGAGCTGACATTAACATCTCCAATTTTGATATCAGGTTTAATACCACATTCCTTCATAATGTGATCCATATAGATAATGAATAACAGAGGGGATAATGTACATCCTTGTCTCACACCAGATTTAACATTAAACCATCTTCCTGTACTTCCTTCAAGATTTCTTCCTGTACTTCCTTCATTATATCAAGTATTGCTTGATATAATGCCCCATTGACACCATATAACTGCAGCGTATTGAATAGATTCTCTCTTGGCACCTTGTCATATGCCTTTTCCAAATCGACAAAACTTAAATACAGATCTTTGTTATATTCCCATGCTTTCTCGACTATTTGTCGTAAAGTGAAGATCTGATCCTGACAGCCTCTATTTGGTCTGAATCCAGCTTGTTCTTCACCAAGCTTTTCTTCCACAATTCTTCTCAACCGTTTCTCAAGTATACTTGCATAGATCTTGCCAGGAACACTCAGTAGGGAAATACCTCTGTAATTCTCACATTCAGTTTTATTTCCCTTTTTATATATGGGTACTATGAGAGCTCTACTCCAATCATCGGGAATTCGTCCCTCTGTCCAGGCTTTCTGAACTATGCAGTGCAACCACTGTAAGACTCTTATACCACCATACTTCAGCATTTCTGGTCGAATATCATCTACTCCTGCTGCCTTTCCACATTTCAAGCCTTTGATGGCTTTTTCTACTTCAAGTATAGATATGTATTCCTGACTGCATGCCTGGTCAGTGTTTTTTATCACTGTGCTGTCATCACTGCTTGTTTCATTTAGCAGTTTTTCAAAGTAATTACTCCATACTTCAAGGATATCTTTTTCTCCTGTTTTCATGTCACCTTTATCATCTCTAATTCCTTTTACAGCACTCTTTCCTCCATTCCTAAGCTTCTTCAACAACCTCCAGAATATTTTGCCACCTTCTTGATATTTATTTTCTATATTCTTGCCAAAGTCCTCCCATGACTTTTGTTTAGCTAGTTTTACACACTGTTTAGCTTTCTTACATTTGTCTCTGTATTCTGTAAGAGTAAAAGCTGACTTATTTGCCAGGAACTTTTGATATGCTTTCTTCTTTTCCTTCACTGCCTCTTTAACTTCCTGTGTCCACCAGGGAGTTCTGATTTTTTTATCTTTGCACACAACCTCACCACATGCCTCTCTGGCAGAATCAATCAATGTTTCCTTCAGAGTTTGCCACTGAATCTTCAAGGTTTGATTCCTGTTCTCAAACTCTCATTTTCTTTTCAATAATATTTCTGTATTTTAGTCTACAGTTTACATCTGAGAGCTGCTCAACTTTTATTCGCTTTAAAACTTTCTTACATGTTATTCTTTTCAATATAAAATTCAATTTTATCCTGCTCAAGACTAAATAGTGATCACTTCCAATTTCAAATCCTCTGTACACTCTGGTGTCCTGCACCAGGGAGAAAACATCACTATCAACAATAACATAGTCAATGAGACTTTTCTTATTCCTAGCCTCTTCTCTCCATGTGAATTTGTGCACATTTTTATGTTGGAACATGGTGTTAGTAATAACCAGTCCATGTCCTGAGCAGAAATCCAACAGATATTTGCCATTATTATTAGCTTTGCTCTTTTCTCCAAATTTTCCCAAAATATTTTTGTATGTCTCGCAATCATTTCCTACTCTACAATTTAGATCCCCAACAAGGACCAACTTTTCCTTTTTCATTGTGTCAGTTGCTTTTTCTAAAGCGTCAAAAAATTCCTCCACTTCTACCTTAGTAGAACCTTCTGTGGGACCATAGGCACAAATAAGTCTCATTGTCCAGTTCCCCATTCTCATATTTGCCCACATTACTCTACTTGAGACTGACTGCCATTCAAGAAGATTAGCCTCGTATTTTGTGTTGAATACTATGGCTACTCCTTCTTTTCCTTGATTGTTATTGCCTGAATATAACATTTTGTATTTATTGCTCAGAAAGATCTCACCAGTTTTGGTCTTTTTTGTTTCAGTCACCCCTATTATGTCGATCTGGTACTTATCTAATTCCTCAGCTAGCTCCATTTCTTTGCCATTCAGGCTTCTTACGTTGATAGTACCGATCTTTAACTCTGGTGATGTTGAGTTGGGGTTTGTTTTCAGATTTGTTCCAGTAGCTGACTTTTCGCTTTTCGCCCTGGTTCCCTGGCAAAAACAACGGGGGCCTTGTTTAACCGGGCGACGCCCCAGCCGGCATGAAATTTTGTCATGTTGTACCATCATTTTTTATTTTGGTTTAACCAATAAGAATACAATTTGGTCGGCTAAATCCCAAATTGCCAGCCCATCCTCGTTCGTTCAGTATCAAAGTAGATACCCAACAGGGTGCACCACGAGAAGGTGAGGATTGGACATTAGGTCAGAAGCCCTGGTCGGTTCTCCGCATTCCTTTAAAGGCTATGTGGAGGTCTCCTCTCAGTTATACAGCTTTGACCCTTAAGCACCCCATATATATATATATATATATATTGCGCCTGCAATTGATGCAAGTCTAACTGATCCCACAGGTAGTGCAGGACTAGGGCAACTCGTGGCAAAGGTGGGACAAGCTCCGATCACTAATCTTAATATTTACCCTTAATGCCAAAACACATCTCCAAGAAGGGGATGTATGATGTTTTGTATTAAAGGCAAGGGGCCACTACCCAGACCGGTTTCGACCTTTATTGAGGTCTCGTCAGTGGGAGCTAGGCTAGAAATACCAAGATTTAGTAACATACAGAGCTTGTAAGTATTTCGCCAAAACAAGTTACCATAAGGTGTTTTAACCTTATTAATTAAATAAAATCTCTGGAGGAGATATAAATGTAAAAGTATTTTTATCTTGGGTATAAATATGTTAAAGATACCAGGCAATTTTAAACCTGGTCTTTCTAGCCTAGCTCCCACTGACAAGACCTCAATAAAGGTCGAAACCGGTCTGGGTAGTGGCCCCTTGCCTTTAATACAAAACATCATACATCCCCTTCTTGGAGATGTGTTTTGGCATTAAGGGTAAATATTAAGATTAGTGATCGGAGCTTGTTCCACCTTTGCCACGAGTTGCCCTGGTCCTGCACTACCTGTGGGATCAGTTAGACTTGCATCAATTGCAGGCGCAAACTTGACTTTTAGTCTGTTTGCTTACTTGGGAAATGGAGTAAAACCAGGTTTAAAATTGCTTGGTATCTTTAACATATTTATACCCAAGGTAAAAATACTTTTACATATATATATATATGAAAGAATGATCATTAACTCGGTTAACATATCGGTTAACATACATATTTTTATGAAGAATTGAATGAGACATTATAAAAGAAAGAAAAAAGAAAAAACACTAAACACTGAAGGTTAAAAGACTATGAACAACATAGAGAGTCTCTATACATAATTAGCATGAAAAAGTTGTAGTTGTATTTAAAGCTGTTCTTTCGTTTGTTGCATTGTTGGGAGAGTGCGTGCTTGCAGCATCACCTTTTAATCTTCAGTGTTTAGTGTTTTTTTCTTTCTTCTTTCTTTTATAATGTCACCTGATGAAGGCTGTTACAGGCCTTTAACAATGTAAAAGATACCAAGCTATTTTAAACATGGTTTTACTCCATTTCCCAAGTAAGCAAACGGATAAATAAGTCAAGTTTGCGCCTGCAAGTGTTGTAAGTCTAGCTGACCCTCCACGTAGTGCAAGACTTTTTCTCTTGCATAAATACTTGTGTTGCAAGTCTAGCTAACCCTGCACGTAGTGCAAGACCAATGCAACTCATGGTAAAAGTAGAATAAGCTCTGATCACTAATCTTAATATTTACCCTTAATGCAAAGCACATCTCCTGGAGGAGATGTATGATGCTTTGTATTAAAGGCAAGGGGCCACTACCCAGACCGGTTTCGACCTTTATTGAGGTGTATTTAAGTAAAGACCTCTCTAAAAATTAGGACAATCCCTAGACCAGTCCATAGTGGCCGAAAGACCGTCCAACTCAGCTTTGTTCCACTCAGTGACAGGCTCACCCCGTCACCGAGAAGAACTTCTCAGCGTTGGCTCTACCCAGTGGCAGGCTCACCCCACCACCAGCCAAAGCCATAATCTCAGCGGTGGCCCTACTCCGAGACAGACAAAGACCTATTCCCAAGCAGAGCCTCTCAAAGCCAGGCCCCACCATTTCCGACCCCAATCGAGGTCTCATCAGTGGGAGCCAGGCTAGAAATATCAAGATTTTAGTAATACAGAGCTTATAAGTATTTTACCAGAACAAGTTACCATAAGGTGTTTTAACCTTATTAAATAAAAATCTCAGGAGGAGATATAAATGTAGAAAGTATTTTACCTTGGGTATAATAAATGTTAAAGATACCAAGCTATTTTAAACTTGGTTTTACTCCATTTTCCAAGTAAGCAAACAGACAAATAAGTGAAGTTTGTGCCTGCAAGTGTTGCAAGTCTAGCTGACCCTCCACGTAGTGCAAGACCAAAGCAACTCATGGTAAAAGTAGAATAAGCTCTGATCACTAATCTTAATATTTACCCTTAATGCAAAGCCCATCTCCTTGAGGAGATGTATGATGCTTTGTATTAAAGGCAAGGAGCCACTACCCAGACCGGTTTCGACCTTTATTGAGGTCTCATCAATGGGAGCCAGGCTACAAATACTAAGATTTTAGTAATACAGAGCTTATAAGTATTTTATCAGAACAAGTTATCATAAGGTGTTTAATACCTTTAATAATACCTGTTTAATACCTTGCCTTTAATACAAAGCATCATACATCTCCTCCAGGAGATGTGCTTTGCATTAAGAGTAAATATTAAGATTAGTGATCAGAGCTTAATCTACTTTTACCATGAGTTGCCTTGGTCTTGCCCTACGTGCAAGGTCAGCTAGACTTGCAACACTTGCAGGCGCAAACTTGTCTTATTTGTCTGTTTGCTTACTTGGGAAATGGAGTAAAACCAGCTTTAAAATAGCTTGGTATCTTTAACATATATATATATAATTCATTTTTTAAACTTGGGGATATTGTATATTAGGGTTACCAAGTAATTTTTTAAGCTTGGTTATTTAACTCCTAATCCCAAGTATGCAAACAATTAAGTTTGCGGCTGAAACATAATTCAAGTCTGAAGATGGCACAACACCAGGGCAACTCACTGTAAAGGTGGGTAAAGCTGTGATCACTATTCTTGGTATTTTCCCATAATGTAAAGCACATCTCACTAAAAGATGTATATTGCAATGCATTATGGGTGGGGTCACTACCCAGACCGGTTTCAACCTTTTTTGAGGTCTCCTCAGTGAGTAGCTAGACCCTAAATACCAATACCAAGGTTTTAGTAATCCAGAGCCTTATCAACTTTACCTATAGAAGTTGCTGCAAGGTGTTTTTATTTTTAATAAGAATCTCTGGAGGAGATATAGATGTAATTCATTTTTTAACTTGGGGATATTGCAATATAATATTATATGATTATGTAAAGCACATCTTTTATTGAGATGTGCTTTACATTATGGGAAAATACTAAGAATAGTGATCAGATCTTTACCCACCTTTACAAGTCTGAAGATGGTACAACCATCTTCAGACTTGAACTGTGTTTTAGGCGCAAACTTAATTGTTTGCATACTTGGGATTAGGAATTAAATCAAGCTTATAAAATTACTTGGTAACCCTAATATATATATACTTAGTGCCAGACTTAGTTAATGTCGGACTTGGCGCCACAAGCTGAACCCATCGCTATCGATGATTTTAGAAGCACCAAGACAAGAGTATGGTAGACACCTGCCGCGCCATCCATTGAGCTTAACACTCTTATTCCTGTCTGCAATAGTGTAAGTTCTGTGTCGATGTTTTCTCAGAGGCTATAGGTTCTGAGACACTCGAGAACGGATAGGGAAGGAGATTACATGGATGTGATGGTCATCTGGAGATATAAAAGTACAAAGAGGATGCATTTGTAGTTGGTATCCTCAGAAATTCAGTTTAACTCAAAGAGTTGAGAGAAGGTGCTTCCTCTGAGGATACCTACATGTGCAGTTCAACCGATGTCTACGAAATCTGGAATAATAGTTATTGCTTACGTTATGTTTCCTTAACAATCTGCACCCAATAGGACAAAAACTAAGACATTTTAAGGAACCAGCGTCATTCGCCGATATCTCCACAGGTCGTATCATTCAACCAAAATGGAAATATGTAGCTGTTTCTTATATTGCTTAAGATTGCTTGAACAAAGGTTGTTCGGTTGTGCCGGCTAATTGAACAAAAATGAAGGACGCTGTTGTAAAGAAAGGAAGGGAGAAAGTACAGGGTGTTCGGGATAAATTTGACAGTTTCGTAAGGAAAAAGAAAATCTTCTTTGTATCTATTAAATTTAATGAATTGACAAAAAAACATTACAGGCAGAGTTAATTACAATAGTATCAACAAGATTTACTCAAAATAACCACCATTAGCATCGATCACAGCTTCAATTCTGCTTCGGAACCTCGAACAAGCTGATGCTACAGTCTCCCTGGGAAGGGCCGCAAAAACTGTTTTAATTTTATCCATTAACTGGGCTTTTGTATTACTGGAAGTGCGATTGGTGTCTTTTTCAACTGCGCCGCATACAAAATAATCCATGGGGTTAAGGTCTGGGGAGTTTGGAGGCCAAACATTTGGACTGGTGAAGTCGTAGAAATTTTCAGACAACCATTTTTGACTTTTCCCAGAGGTGTGGCAAGGGGCCGAATCCTGCTGCCATACATACGGCCTACCATTGGCTACCCTTGTTATCCAGGGCTTGACTACAGTTAGCAACTCCACGAACAAAGCCCGAATTCCAATGCCAGGGTTCTTCAACACCTGTTCCTGCAGATTTGCGAGGAATTCTGCTGTACGAACGCAATCAGATCGTCTGCTAGGGATCTTTCTTCTTGCTACATCCTCGTAGTCACCATTGCAAGTCTCTAGTTCATGCCTGATTGTTTTTACTGTATTCAGGGAGCATTGGGCAGCAGTCGTAATATCCTTATTTTGATGGCGGGCACGAATCATCATGATACAAGTTATTCTCTTCCATGATTCAGGTGGGTTCCAGCTATCCATCCTTTCTGACATCTTGTATATGAATGAAGAAGGGTCCAAACTTTTAAATGAAGAGAAGTGTGTGTTAATACATGTAACTTACGGAAAAATATAATTAATTATAAATATGTCAAATTTATCCCGAACACCCTGTAGAATGCCTCAGCCATAGTTTCTATGTTCAACCTATTTCAATAATTTTTATTGTTAGACTGTTTCTCCTACTTGATTTGAAAAAAAATAAGTATCCCATAAGACACATACTTAAAGAAGCGATCCAAAATGCTGAAGTTGCAGAGTGGTGGATGAAATAGAATTTCGAAGTGGTTATTAGCAATTTAAAATTGGGACTTAACTAACATTAATTGTTGAGAAGACAAATGTCCTTTTAAAATCCAAGCAGCAACAAGACTAATTATTAATAATTTCCGTAAAGCAGTTGCTTCTAAATTGAAGCCAACCTCCGACTTCATTAGTACTTGAATCGCTCCCCCCCCCCTAGGATTAAGGAGCAAGGAATGTTGAAATTCGGTTTATCTTGAATTCAAAAGCGAAACTTGAATCATAGAACATTACGATCTAGTGTCGAATGCCATAAAATGACAAAATGGATTAATAAAGTAAATAATTCCTTTATACAAACGTGGTGCGAAGATTGATGTATCCAACTATCGATCAATCAGTATCTCAGGAGTGTTACTGAAGATTTTTGGAAAGGTTGGTTAGAGCTCGCATTCAGAAATGGGTTGACAGAGAATCTCTACTTTGCAATGAACAGGATGGGTTTACTAAAGTAAGGTCATGCTTTAGAAACTTTAGCTAAAAGGTGAGGGGATACTGCATGATACTTTTGGATTTTGCTAAGACTTTTGACAGAATTCAGCATGGAAGGCTGTTGCATAAATTCGAGAATATGGGTTTGGATTATAAAATATTAACGTGGATAAGAGGATGGCTCACTAACAGATATCAAAAAGTGATATATTGGGGATGTGAGTCTGCAAAATTTCAGGTAACCAGTGGCATACCACAAGGATCAGTGCTTGGTCCACTGTTTTTCAAGCTGTACATTAATGATATTGGAAAGGATTTGACAAGCGACATGCAGCTATTTTCCGATGATGCAAAGATCGGTAGGGTAATCAGGAATGCTGTTGATATGCAATACTTGCAGAATGATTTGAATAGGCTGAAAATGTGGGCATGGGAAAATGGGTGTCAGTTCAATGTAAGTAAATGTAAAGTCATTCACTTTTGCATGGTTAAATATCCAATGTCGTATTATATTGGTGGGATTAGGCTAGAAGAAACTAATGAGGCTAGTAATCTTGTAGTGTTAATAGATAGGAAATTGAAGTTTAGGGGCCATGTAGCAAAAATTGCAAATACAACTCAAACGATAATTGCAATGCTGAAACGAACTTTGACATGTAAAGTTAAGGAAGTCATTTTGCCTCTTTTAAGATCTCATTTGGACTACTGTGCGCAGGTCTAGTCTCCTAGTTTCCGTTGTGAGTCTGATACAGTGGAGAGAGTGCTAAAAATGAATATCAGAATTATGAAGACAGATTGAGAATTTGTGGACTTCAGACACTAGCAAACAGGAGAAAGAGGGGTAATATGATTGAGACTTACAAACTTCTAAAAGTGTCATACAGGATTTCAGTGATTTAATTTTTTATTTTATGGAGGGTGGGGAAAGGACGCCAGGTGATCCTTAGAAGTTGAGAATAAATGCAGTCAAGAAGGGAGTGAGAGCTAGATATTTCTTCATAGGGTGGTGCGTGGTTGGAATGGATTGCCGGTGGATGTTGTGAGTGCAAGCAGAGTGAATGAATTCAAGGACAAGTATGTTAGCTGGTGCGTGAAGTATGTGACCTCACTCGATGAGTCCATGACTTCCTGGAGGTCTCTCAATAATAATAATAATAATAATATTGCAACCGATTCATACTTAGCTGCAGGAAGCTTTAATTTTGAAAAGATGATAAAAACGAAGCAATTTAAACAAATGCTTTATCAAAATAAACGTGTCTGAAGTACTCGGGAGAGTAGTAGGGGGTATTTTTAGTTCTCTACATGGCGAAGAATCATTTGATGATCTTGTGTTGTATAAGAGAGAGAATAGATAAGATTTTAAGGCGTGTTCAATAGGATTCACGTGCTTCGATTGAAACAATAAAAGACCTGGATTAAAATTCAGTTTCGGATTTATGTGCAGAACTCTCAATCCGTGTAGAAAGCTGTTATAGCTGATGTATATGTTGTGTGTGAGGGAAAAAAAAAAAATATATATATATAATAGAGAGAGAGAGAGAGCTTTAAAGGGAAATTTTATTTATTCGTATTTATATTTAGTGAGTTATTGATCTATTTGCAATTACTGTCTTCTTGTTGTATGTTTTCGAAAGATGGCCTCAAAGAATAAATAAAATACGTTTCCAATGTAAATGTATAAACTGCTTGAAATAACCGACCACCCTTGAGGTTCCAGGTGTCACTATTTTCGTCGATGAATAGCTGACACACCTTATTTGATATTTCTAATTTACGTTCCGTTTCCTGTGCCAAGCACTAATCCCACTTCACAGAAGTTAAATTATTGATCAGAATAAATTTGTGCCTGCCGAGGAAACTTAGAAGACTTCATAAGATTATTTCTTCTTGAACGATTAGCATGGATTGGCGCGTGTACCGCTGGCGTGATCATGTACATGAAATTGCTGTTTGAAGAGTATGTAGCCTTCGCTGTTTACGATGTAACACCTGTAGGAATGTAGTGCTGAGATATGTACACAGATGTTGCTAGAATATGGCCATTTTTTTAAAAGACCAACTTTAACACGTGTGTATGTGTGTGTGTGTGTGTGTACCTTTTTTGATTGCTTGTTCAGTAACGTATCAAAGATAAAATTTCCGGGAAAAAAAACCCAGTGAAGCTCTCTCTCTCTCTCTATCTCTCTCTCTCCCTCTCTCTCTCTTTTGTAAAACCAATTTCTAAGTATACATTCGTTTTAATGTGGAGAGAGTGCAAAGGTCATAAATATTTTATACGAATCCCACTCATGAAAGATTGTTGATTTTTCGCACGTTAGTATCGTGAATGGGTTAAGATTTAGATAATCCGAAAACTGCTCTACAGACCAAACATGGAATTTTTTTATAGTCACTTCAGACCTCTAATTATTAGGGCGATCTGACCCCAGGTAACATCATCCATCCTCCACCACCACCACGAAAAGACGCCTAGAAGCATCCAATCTCGCAGTAGATTCAAGCACATGGCCCATTGTTTGGATTTCTGAAACACTGTCCACGTTGCCAAAAAAAAAAAAACAGGTACCGAATGTGTGTGTGTGTGTGTGTGTGTGTGTGTGTGTGTGTGTGTGTGTGTGTGTGTGTGTGTGTGTGTTTCTATCTATTTTAAGACCTGTTTTTCCGCAGACATAAAACTACGAAATCTGATTCAGAAATTTTGATGAGTGAAACTCAACAAAATCTGTACCAATTTCTGCCGTCCCCTCTTAAAATTTCCAAAATTTAACTTTCCTTATGTTTTTAAGAACAAAATGTTTGTTCTCGGGTCAAGAAAATGCGATTATATTAAAAATACTATATAATTTTATTTTCTCTTTGGCAAAGCGCTTTTATCTAAAGGTGAGTCAGTCGGTCTCCTACAGAAGCGGCAGGGTTTCTTCTCCCGGGGTTTTTCATCCCACAAAAAAACAAACAAAAAAAAATACAAACCAGCCAGAAGAACATACACAGTATCCGGACTTAGTAAACTACGGGAATAAGGACTAACAATCCCCTGTTCTGTCAGATAGGTCCGTGTAGATCTACACGTAAGCGTAAAACAGGAAAGAAGGATTTTCACATTCAGCAAAAAAAAAAAAAAAACAATAAAAAATTCAGCATTTTAATCTGCAGGTTTCCTGCTCTGCGAATGAATCTATGCTTTTGATCAGTTTATTTAATCTACTGTTGGTTTTTGATGAAAGGTTTGATAAGCGTTTCCGACTCATTTTGCTGAAGCTACAAACTTGGATATTGTTTATCTCCTTTAAATTTCTCGGTTTGTCCCTTAGATCCTTCTTCAGATTATACCGAATATTTAAAATTTTGAGGGAAAATTTTTCCAGGTGAAGCTGTAATTATTATTCGATTTTATGTGACGACCAAAATACATTTTTACTGCGTCAATGTCGTATGCCACAAGCAGTGATTTTATCGTATTCACCATATCTAATCTCGTATTAATCTTCCTGTCTTTTTTTTTTTTTTTTCAGCAAAGAATCTCCCATACACAAAAGCTAGTCGACTCATTACCGGACATCACTACCGACTAACAAAGCAAAATGGTTATTCATTTTCCATGGTAATATTGATACACAAAGGTAGCCTTTAGCGTGCGACTTTTACCAAAAACTTTTATGAAGCGTCTCCATAGCGTGCTCGCTAGATAACCCAACATTTGCCATTTGATTGGAAAAACCTGGGTTAAAATTCTATATAAGACTCAAGGAATCTTTCATAAGGGTTCTCAATTGAAAGAATTACCAGGCTTTCTTTGCAGAGATGGAAGGGTTTCCTTTATTGTACTCCTGTTTTTTCATCCATCAACGCAGACAAATTGACTGGAGAACACACGCTAGTTAACACACAATACACTAGACATATTGGACTAATTTTTAATGAACTAATATGGACGTTTTTATAGTGACTTTATTTCTTTTTCTCAGCGGCTGATTATTCCATGTCAAAGAATGTTCCATTGTAATGTAAGCAGAACTATAACCATTGTAGAAGCACTCGATAACCTTCGCCCAGATAAGCGTATGTCCCTATTAATCGATACTTCAGACAATAGGAACAAGAACAAACACAATTTGAACTATCTAGACTGAGATTTCATTTGTGTTTGCACTCCATCGGGACGTGAGATAAGAGACTCCCTCTCGCCCTAGTTTTTATGATAAGGGAGTTCTTCGATAAAATCTTATCACTGTTTGCAGCTGTGATACATCTAACCGAGAAAGTGTTAGGTTTTGGGTTTTTGGACTACTCCAACAGCACGTGTTCATTTCAAATGGATACATGTGTTGTTGGATAAGGATTGACTGTACTTTTCTCACCATGTTTTAATTATGAAATGAAACTGGAGCGAAGAAGTTACTATATTAAATAAAGACCAGCGATTTTCTCTTTCCCATTGCATGATATAAAACATGGCAATATTCTATAATGAACTGAATAATGAATATATTGTCTATGAATAATGCAGCATGCCTCAAAGGGATTTTCTGTTATTTATTCACGATTTTAAAAATTAATTATATATTTCCTCATTGGTTATATATGTGCAGAATCTTTCATCTAGCAGAGAAATGATCGGAATTTTCTTTCCTTAAGGGCCCAGTAGTGAAATGATTCTCTGTGTTGTGATTTATGAATGAAATGTTTTTGAATTTATATCTTAGCCTTCAGTTCACTAAGCAAAATAGTTCCATGGACAAGAAATGCCCAATCATATAATTGGACAACTTTATTCATCTGAAATGTATTCATGAGATTGTCATCTTCATGACCGTTGAATTTATTGTCTGTCCTCTTTACACAAGATTTCCTAGTGAAAATTGCAACAAAACAAGCATAATATTAGCGTTCATATCAAAGAACAGTAATCTCATGTTATCACTAACTCTTTAATTGGTCCAGTTTCTTCCAGATCTCCGAAAGTTGAATCTCCTACTAATCATAATGGTGATTAGTAGGGGATTTTTTTATGTAAATTCCTCACACGAAAGATAGTAAACCAATAATACATTAGTATTAGTATTAATATTGGTACTGTTGCCGGGCTAAGGTTAGATCATCTGGAAATTCAGCCAAATCTTATCTGGAGACCAAACGTAGGATTGTTTTAAGCCATTAGGGCTCCAATAAGCACAGTGATGGTCTAGCACCAGGTGAAGAAAATCGTGTATCACCTAAAGACACTCACAAACATCAAACAGCCCTGCCTAGAGTGGGATCTGAATCTCCAGTTGGCAAAACTGTCCACTCGGTCAACCAGTTCGGTGTTCTTCAAGAGAGCAGGTGTGATTTTAGCTCCATGCCAATGATTGCAGAGCAAACCACTTCTGGCAAACAGCATTTGGCAATTAAATCAACACTGCATTATCACATCACCACGGAGGTGATATCCAAATCCAACATGGCTCCACACGCATTCCCAGAAACATTGTTGCCGTCACTTGATTTAATCTTGGAAGGGATAGAGATGCTTGCATGCTATGTGTTTTTATTTCCTTATTCCGATATAGCAATGGAACAGGCGCGTCTCTTCCCCAGTGATTCCAGACCATTCCCCCCCCCCATCATCAACGCACCATTGCACTTTGGTAAGCGGATCTAGCTTTGTAGTCACCGGTGAGCTTGCATGCCCTTCTGTGACAGACTTTTCAATAACTCAAACACTCACGGGCTTTCATATTCTTACTTTGTTTGGTACGATCTTCATTTTCCAACTAACAGTGGTGTGTCGCTGCAAAAAAATTTCTACTTGAGGTCGTCTGTTTTCCAGTAGCAGGGCAGTGCACAAATTTAGTTTCTCAGTTATTGCTTCCTATAACAATTCGTGTTGAACACGAATAAACTAAGAAATTCTCTGTCTCCTGTGCGTATATTGAGTACTTTGACTAGCACTAATAAAAGACACTTGTCCTTTAAGAGGAAAGACGTGAGTTCGAATACCGAATCAACTCTCTGACGCTTGTCTCCGTATTAGACACAAGTCGAATTAACTTGTGTCTAATACGGAGACGTCAGGGGGGTCTCCTCTGTTACGAAAACAGATAACTTGGCAAGAAAATACACACCGTTAACATGCTCTTGCATAAAGGTTAAACGAACTGTTGTAGCTTAAATTCGATTTCTAAATGTCAAGTCGTCAGCGATGTGTCTTTGGATCTTGTGTGTTAATGGAAGATATATTTATTCACTTTACACCGAGATGACGTCTGCATAAATTTACATTTTTATGAAGGTGTGAGGCAGACTACAAATCGTTCTTATTCAGAGTATTCGCAAATACCGATTTTCCATATTAAAATGTTACAGAAGATTGATATTTCAGTCATATCCTGAGCAAGAAAAATAATCTCTAAATTATGCAAGATTATACAGTGGAATGGAGTTATTAAGCAAGATTCAATGTCCGAGACACGAAAATGCGAAGGGAGGAACAGGGAAATAGTTTTTTATCACATAATTTAGCAAGCATGCGTATTAAAAGTACCAATTCCTAGAGATTTTCAATTTTTGCGAATTAATTTAAAAAAAAAATTATCATATTGAATAAGTCATATCAAACTATTTGAACCAAATTTCAAGACGTCTGACTTTTATCATATTTTTTAACTGCAGGATATTATTTCTGAAAAAAGAAATGAAATAAAAATTACTTCAGATCGAAAAGCAGATACTACAAGGATACGAAATAATTTTGTGTGAAGCATGCTGACAAAGGTGTCAGCAATCTCTTCCATCCCAAATACCCCTAAGAATATTTTACATTATATATATATATATGTAATAAATTTTTTAAGTTGGGGATATTGTATATTAGGATAACCAAGTAATTTTATAAGCTTGCTTAGTTACTTAACTCCTAATCCCAAGTATGCAAACAATTAAGTTTGCGCCTGAAACAAAGTTCAAGTCTAAAGATGGTACAACACCAGGGCAACTCATTGTAAATTTAGGAGATATAGATGTAATTTATTACATCTATATCTCCTGCAGGAGATTTTTATTAAAAATAAAAACACTTTGTTGCAACTTCTATAGGTAAAGGTGATAAGGCTCTGTATTACTAAAACCTTTGTATTTGGGGTCTAGCTACTCACTGAGGAGACCTCAAAAAAGGTTGAAACCGGTCTGGGTAGTGACCCCACCCATAATGCATTGCGGTATACATCTTCTAGTGAGATGTGCTTTACATTATGGGAAAATACTAAGAATAGTGATCAGAGCTTTACCCACCTTTACAATGAGTTGCCCTGCCCTGGTGTTGTACCATCTTTAGGCTTGAACTTTGTTTCAGGCGCAAACTTAATTGTTTGCATACTTGGGATTAGGAGTTAAAATAACCAAGTTTATAAAATTACTTGGTTATCCTGGTGTTGTACCATCCTTAGGCTTGAATATATATATATAATGTCCGCGCAGTTAGCCTAGTGACTATGCGCTTCGCAACCATATGTCGGAGGAAGGAGTGTCCTAGGTTCGATTCCAGTCGACGACGTGAGGAGCTTAAGGATCTTTCCAGCCATAGCCAAGCTAGCCGGTCTTGGCGTGGACAGCAAGGTTTTTTCCCCAGTTTATCTGGGGTTTTTCATCCCGCAAGCAAGCAAACCGGCCTCGTGAACACACAGACTACAGTCATAGAATATAGTACGGCAAGGAAGGCAACAGGAAACCACCTTGCTCATAATCATTTCCGTAGATGGTGGCATATATAGCTACCCCCCAAACGGCCGTAAGGAAGGGCCGCCTTCTCCTCGGTGAATCTTATCAGCTCATTCACTATTCCCCCTCCTCTGGTAAATGCAGTGACATCTTTTCGAAGATGGGCAAATCCATTATCGACAGTATTGTTTTCAGCGTTCAACATTGTGAATGTGGAACAACAGTGATTGAACTGAACAGAGTACTACAACAGAGACTTAGTACTTCAGTGTGTACAATATTTCCAACTGTGTTATTCTCTTTATCAATCTTAAAACAGGAAGTTTGAATCTTTACACTTGATATCGTGAGAGTTCGTGTGTAATGACTAACACAATGATTCTGTTCATCAACGTGAACGCTAACACGATCAAAAGTTTGTCCCCGGGGGGACTTTATCAGTAGTCATCGCAAATGCTAATCTGATGGGAAATTGCTTACGGTGAAGTACAAACGTCATATCGTTATCATCTTTTGAGTTCAGAGTAATCCTGGTGGCTACGACATTCGCTGTCCTCCAAATCTATTTAAAATTCGCGTCACACACACTCAAGTCGTATAATTCTTTTATTTTATATTTCGTTTTATTTTAGACAGGATTTATTTAAGCATTGTATATTGCGATCTAAAAGTCACTTTTCACCAATAAAAACAAAGAAATAAACTATTGTTATTACAGGGTGTCCCAAAATTCACGCAAGATTTAAATTTAGGCGCCATTTGTGCGGTAAAGTGTTGCCAACGAGAAAAAAAAGACAGCGTGACAGCCGACAGTTCAGGGTTATTAAAAATGACCACACACAGCGAAGAGAGTTCGTTGAATGGATTATGGAACAACAACAAGTGGATGCTTATTTTTCGAACAAATCATCTTCAGCGATGAGGCTCATTTTCATCTTGATGGCTTCGTTAATCGACAAAATTGTCACATTTGGGATTCAGAAAATCCACGATTCAGAAAATCCATGCATTTGTTGAGAAACAAATGCATCCACAACGTGTCACTGTTTTTGGTGCGGATTTTGGGCTGAAGGCATCATCGGTCCATTCTTCTTCGAAAATGCGGCTGGTAAGGCAATAACAGTTAATGGTGCTCGCTATCGCGACATAATAATCCAGTTTTTTGTGCCTGAATTGCAAGATATGGATGTGGACGACATGTGGTTTCAACAAGACGGTGCCACATGCCATACAGCCATAGAAACGATTCAATTACTGCAGGAGTCATTACCTGGTCGTGTAATTTCCCGTTTTGGTGATCAGAATTGGCCGCCCAGATCATGTGACTTAACGCCGTTGGACTTTTTTCTTTGGGGTTTTTTGAAGTCTAAGGTTTATGCCAACAAGCTCACGACCACCCACGCCTTGAAGGAGGAAATTGAGCGCTGTATCAACGAAATTCAGCCACATTTATGCAAAACGGTCATGGAAAATTTCGACAAAAGAGTGCGTATGTGCCAGCAAAGCCGTGGAGGCCATTTACCCGATATGCTATTCCATGCATAACCCTATACTGTATACTTTATGAATCAATAAGAAATTGCAATTTTTAATTAAAAACCTGTGTTTTCTATCAAAATTACTTCTTGCGTGAATTTTGAAACATAAACACCTTGTAGTTGTTTATGTTTCAAAAATGCTATCAATGGTGGCAGTGTTTTCTCGTAGCAATTCCCATGACTACATAGATTATAACTTCGATCCTAGTCACCGACTAGAACTATTTTCCGTCGCTTCTCTAGTATATTTATCTTCGGATCAGGAAAATTAGATTTGACTTGCAGCAACTTCGGTTTTTAACCCCGCGACTCAGAATATTAACCACAGAACTCTGACTATTTCATGCGAAAATACCATTTTTGATAAGGAATACCAGGTGGTGGGAGTTGTGTGCCATATTCTCTTCACCCGTAAGTCTATAAATCATTGATAGAAGCGAACTCTACTACCGATGAAGACTAAGTATGGATGGCTTCCTACCATTTCCAAAAGTTAGGACTAAAAAGAGTTCTCCTGCTTCTGTTTGGAGAATGAAAAGGATTTAGAGAGCGTTTTATCTTGTAGTTTGTATAAAAAATAAGATCAATGTTGGCTGAAAATGCTTTTTATTATTCTACTGTAAATCTTACTTTTCCTGAAATAGTTCAATGTTTACATTCACAATTATTATTTCACTGAAATAACAAACTAAAATGAAAATAAATGAATGGAAGGATGAAAATATCGTTGATCATATCACGATGGTAGTTTTAGACTGTAAACATTGCTGGCTAAAAAAAAAAAAAAAAAAAAATCGGCAGCAATGCTCATTTTCTGTTTCATTTCTGACCAATGGTTCAGACTCCATATTGCTCTCCGAATTATTTTGGACTCAACATTATGGCAATAATAATAAAGCACTTTATTATTATTTTTAGTTTGGGTTAGAAATAATTAGGGTCATTCAGAGGATTTCATACAGATGTAGTAATCATTTTCGTCTCCGAAACTCCAGTTTTTCATGGAGTAAAACAGAAGAACAGCTTCTGTAGCTCATTCAGTATACACGAACGCCTTTGGTCGGAAAGACCTGGATTCGATTCCTGTCCATGACGTGAAGAACCTTTATCTGGTCTCTTTCGACTAAAGGTGAGTCAGCCGGTCTCATACGGAGGTAGGTAGGAGGTTTTTTTTTCACCTGGAAACTCGGGTTTTTCATCCCCCAGAACAGGCAAACCCGCTCCGTGAACACACACATTGACAAACATTGGGCACACCAGGAGGCATAAAGCTAACCACCTTATCCTCGAGTTACGGTTGTGGTTGCGAAGTCCAAGAATAGGTCGAAAGGTCGCGGGCACTTAAGTGCCTGTTAGTTCCACTGATAGGATAGAAAACAGAAGGACAACGAGGTTGACACGTCATATACTGGCCTCATAGTTTTAGTTATAGTGATTTCGCCGGTATCCAATCAACTCAAACATCATTCTATATATAGAATTAATGGATTGCATTCAGTTGGTTGATTGATTCGATATAAATCTCTCGCGCGCGCGCTCACGTGTGTGTATTCATTAAGTTTTCAAAATTGAGAATTCGGTGATGTAGGATATATTTAATTATAGATCTATCGATACTAAATATTTGATATTTTAATCACCTTTTTGTTATACCGATATATCAACCAATCTAATAAGTAGATTACTTTAGTTGAAACTGTTATTCAGATAATTAGAAAATCAATATTTGTTACAGGTTGATGATTGGGATGATATCAGCACTGAAACAGCCTCCACTGAATCCAAAATGACTATCCAAGATCTTGGCTGTCCGTGCAGTCCTGTAAATGGTGTAAGTAGACTCACAGATTTGCTTATTGAACATGCGCGCCGTTATATTATACTTTTTGACAACTTTATCTTGAGGTAGAAAGTTATAATAGTAATTATAATGAGGTAGAATATATAATACATTTTTATTTATAATAATAAAATTTAATAAGCTTCGAGAACGAACTGGTTACGTTCGTGATTCTAATTCTGGAGGTAACTGATCATTAGCATGTATTTTTTTTCCCCTGTTCCTCCAAGAAGAAACCTGATTTTTATCCGCAGCTCAGTAAAATCAATCATTAGCGAACTTACATGAGTGTATATAGATAAATACTATTGAGTATTATGAATATCGACTCTTTAAACGTCCCCAGGAAATTCATACAAGCGATACTGAGAGTGAAGACTTGCTGACTATGAATTTCCACAAATTTACGATTACAAGACACTTCCGCCTACTTTCTTTTGATGGAAACAAGAAAATCGTTAGAGTATATATTTATTATATTAATTACGTGTAGGTCCGCGTGGTTAGCCTAGTGGCTGTGCGCTTCGCAATCATATGCCTGGGGACGGAGTGTCCTAGGTTCGATTCCCCTCGGTGGTGTAAGAGCTGAAGGATCTTCCTCAGTCATAGCCAAGTTAGCCGGTCTTGGGCGTGGACAGTAGGGGTTTTTCCCGACTTTATCCTGGGGTTTTTCATCCCTCAAATCGGTGGAGTTGCTTAAACGTAAATGCAGAATGTATTTCTTTCTGTGTGTGTGTGTGTGATGATAAATTTCCTATTATCAGATTTATTTTCATACATTTAAAATATATCCATGTCCTGAGCAGAAATCTGTTGGATTTCTGCTCAGGACATGGACTGGTTATTACTAACACCATGTTCCAACATAAAAATGTGCACAAATTCACATGGAGAGAAGAGGCTAGGAATAAGAAAAGTCTCATTGACTATGTTATTGTAGATAGTGATGTTTTCTCCCTGGTGCAGAACACCAGAGTGTACAGAGGATTTGAAATTGGAAGTGATCACTATTTAGTCTTGAGCAGGATAAAATTGAATTTCATATTGAAAAGAATAACATGTAAGAAAGTTTTAAAGCGAATAAAAGTTGAGCAGCTCTCAGATGTGAGCTGTAGACTAAAATACAGAAATATTATTGAAAAGAAAATGAAAGAGTTTGAGAACAGGAATCAAACCTTGGAGATTCAGTGGCAAACTCTGAAGGAAACATTGATTGATTCTGCCAGAGAGGCATGTGGTGAGGTTGTGTACAAGGATAAAAAAATCAGAACTCCCTGGTGGACACAGGAAGTTAAAGAGGCAGTGAAGGAAAAGAAGAAAGCATATCAAAGGTTCCTGGCAAATAAGTCAGCTTTTACTCTTACAGAATACAGAGACAAATGTAAGAAAGCTAAACAGTGTGTAAAACTAGCTAAACAAAAGTCATGGGAGCACTTTGGCAAGAATATAGAAAATAAATATCAAGAAGGTGGCAAAATATTCTGGAGGTTGTTGAAGAAACTTAGGAATGGAGGAAAGAGTGCTGTAAAAGGAATTAGAGATGATAAAGGTGAAATGAAAACAGGAGAAAAAGATATCCTTGAAGTATGGAGTAATTACTTTGAAAAACTGCTAAATGAAACAAGCAGTGATGACAGCACAGTGATAAAAAACACTGACCAGGCATGCAGTCAGGAATACATATCCATACTTGAAGTAGAAAAAGCCATCAAAGGCTTAAAACGTGGAAAGGCAGCAGGAGTAGATGATATTCGACCAGAAATGCTGAAGTATGGTGGTATAAGAGTCTTACAGTGGCTGCACTGCATAGTTCAGAAAGCCTGGACAGAGGGACGAATTCCCGATGATTGGAGTAGAGCTCTCGTAGTACCCATATATAAAAAGGGAAATAAAACTGAATGTGAGAATTACAGAGGTATTTCCCTACTGAGTGTTCCTGGCAAGATCTATGCAAGTATACTTGAGAAACGGTTGAGAAGAATTGTGGAAGAAAAGCTTGGTGAAGAACAAGCTGGATTCAGGCCAAATAAAGGCTGTCAGGATCAGATCTTCACTTTACGACAAATAGTCGAGAAAGCATGGGAATATAACAAAGATCTGTATTTAAGTTTTGTCGATTTGGAAAAGGCATATGACAAGGTGCCAAGAGAGAAGCTATTCAATACGCTGCAGTTGTATGGTGTCAATGGGGCATTATATCAAGCAATACTTAGTCTTTATTTGAGTTGTGAGTCAGCAGTTAGAATTGAAGGAAGTACAGGAAGATGGTTTAATGTTAAATCTGGTGTGAGACAAGGATGTACATTATCCCCTCTGTTATTCATTATCTATATGGATCACATTATGAAGGAATGTGGTATTAAACCTGATATCAAAATTGGAGATGTTAATGTCAGCTCTTTGCTTTATGCGGATGATGTTATACTTCTAAATAAATCCGCTACAAGTCTGCAAGATTCTCTGACTAAATTGAATAGCTGTTGTAATAGATATGGTATGAAGGTCAGCAATAAAAAGACAAAGACAATGAAAATAGGCAGAATCATTGAAAATGTCAACTGTGTTGTGAATGGAGAACCTGTGGAACAAGTAAAACATTTCAGCTACTTAGGCACAATTTTTACTGAAGATGGTAAACTAAATATAGAAATAGACAACAGAATCAGCAAAGCTGGTATCGTGGGAAGTCAATTGAATAAATTCATATGGAATAAGAAAGAAATTAGTCGGAACACTAAATTAGCTGTATACAAGACTGTGTTCAAACCAATTTTAACTTATGGATCTGAGAGCTGGGTCAGAAGTACAACACTTGACCAAAGACTAGAGACCGCAGATATGAGAGTCCTGAGAAAGATTAGAGGCATGAACAGATGGCATCAATGGCAATATCATATTAAAAATGAGGACATTAGGAAAGAACTTGACATTGTCAGCATCCAGGAATGCGTTAGCAGAGCTAATCTCAAATGGTATGGTCACTTAAATAGAATGGGAGAGGAAAGATTAGCAAAACAAGTGTTCTCTGCCAGGTTGGCAGGAAAACGACCCAGAGGAAGACCAAGATATAGGTGGATTGATACGGTACAAAGTGCCTTAGATGATAGAAATATAAGATCTGATAATATTGGAGTCTTGACAAGTAACAGACTGATTTGGAGGAAAATTGTAGATAGGAAGTTAGTAATGATGTAATTTTTTCATGTAGTACTGTCATATCCTGTACACCCCTTGAGGGTACATGGCAGGAATTTGATGATGATGATGATAGAATATCTGTATTTTAGAGACACAGCGAAATAGGCAGATCGTAAAATATAATTAAAGATTAAAGTAGAATTAAAACTATATTTATTCAAATCGATGAGTGCTCATACTCCCTTTTCCCTAGAAAAAATATTTTTAATCAAGCAAAATAGAAGCAGGCAAAATAGCCGTAAATATAATATTTGTAATCATTTCTTTCAAAAATCCTGAGGCTTTTAAAAATATAAACAACGAATTGTTTTTCACAATTTTATTGGTTTTACGTCAATAACTAAAAACATTAAGATTTCTAATCGCTATCCCACAATGTAATTAGTATGAAAACAAGTTGATTTGATACTTTGTTTACTATGATATTTGTAAATAAGACTAAACGCAGCTCACGATTTCTTGTCTGCAGTCCGAGAATTTTTGTTCATTTCTTTGGTCAACATATATAGAATAAGTTGCTCTAAATGTGGAATGAGTTTTTTAGCAATGTATGTTGAAGTCGATATAGTAACAACAGTTCTAGTTATTGGTAATTCTACCTTTTTTTTTTTTTTTTTTTAGATTCCTGATCCCGAAGGGCCTCTTCAAGAGCTAACGTTTTCCTCAGGGGCTGATAGAATATCACTTTCACTTTCAGATGATATGCCCGAGGTGAAAGTTCAAAACGAAGACAAGTTCTTTATACTGGGTAAAGATCGCCAGCGGAAGGAAAACCACAACATGAGTAAGTGAACGGAAAAACCTAATTTTCATTTTTAGACGACAGAAATGCGGTATTATTATCAGTATACGATATAGACACGGCTATCGAGAAGGCGTTTGTTCCAGACGTCAATTGACAAAACAGAAATGTTAAAAGTCGCGATTTTTTTTTTTTTTGTTTTTGTATTGTTCTGGAATATTATTTAGCATTCGCCCTTAATAAAGTGTCACCTTTTGCCAATTTTCCTGTTTGCCAATAACTGTTAATGTTTCGATTTGGTCTATAATCGAGAAGTCTTTAGTCTTATTTGAAATGACTAATAAATGGCATTATTATTATTATTATTATTATTATTATTATTATTATTATTATTATTATTATTATTATTATTATTAGTGGCGGCTCGTGCGTAGGCACTATGGAACTGCAGCACTCCCAGTTTTTCTCGATATATAAATATATTTATTAATTTATTTATATTTGCTTGTAATATTTAATTTTATTTAAATTTATAAAATATTTATAAAATATTAAATAAATTTTATTTATTTAATTTTATAAATAAATAAAATTTATTTATAAAATTATATAACTAAAAATTAAAAATAAAATTATAAAGAACTGTCCGTCGCGCAGTTCCACTGTTGTTTATATGCAGTTCGCGCCAGTAGTAGAGTATTCGTAGTTCTTATATCGTGTTTACTCCGTCTCTTTAAACATTTGGACATTACAATTAAAGGATTTAATTGTAATGTCCAAAAATTGTAAATCCATTCTTTTAATTACAATTAAAGGAATGGATTTTATTTTTAAGTAATTTTGAATTATACAACTATAATATTATCAATAATAAACAATATTTTTCATGAAACAAAACAAGAAGAATATATTTTATTTTTAAGTAATTTTGAATTATACTAAACTGTATAATTTTATCGATAATAAACAATATTTTTTCATGTTTAATTTTTTTTTTTAATTTTTCCCATAATTTTGATATTTTATCCAAACACGTATACACTGTACTTACAGTGTGTATGTAGATTTCGACAGTTGCAGCGCCCCCACGATTTCAAGCCATGAGCTGCTACTGATTATTATTATTATTATTATTATTATTATTATTATTATTATTATTATTATTATTATTATTATTATTATTATTACTTTATACATTCCAAAGCCTCATCACAGGAAGGCACATCATTTCATACTACTCGTCTAAATCTTCCAACGCCATCTACCGTCCACTAACTGTATTTTGTGTCGTTAAATATTACGTGTACTTTGGCCGATTTGACTGAATGGTTAGGAAAAAGCCAGTTTTTGGGAGAAGAAATTCTGTTACATCCATGTGAGATCGGTTAACTATAAAGCAGGCGATTATGATAAACTGCGGAGGCAGCTTACAGTGGTGCCATGGTATGAGAAACGACATGATAGAGGAACTGCTGGTGCATGGGAAGTAAGTCGTCAAGAGGTGTTACGAAGAAAGCCATAACTGACTGCATTCCCAGTCAAGAGAATTAATCGCAGGGATGTAACATCGATAAATAAAACTTTAAAACGTGCGTTACATAAAAAGAAATGTTATCGAACCTATATCGTATGAAACGTGATGAGCACTATAACGAACAGGCCAAGCACGCGACAACCATGGTGAGGAAGGGTAAATCAGACTATGAAAAAAGTTAGCTGAACAGGTTAAGGCAAGTTTTTCGCTATGTGAAAAGTGAAAGGAAGAGTGAGCACGGTAGGAGAACATTAATCAAGGACTAATGTCATTCTACTAAGATGTAAAAAAATAAAAAAATTAAAAAAAAATCAGCTAACGCCTTTTTATTCCCGTATACGGGAGTAGGCGAGGCCATTTAGCCCTATCTAACTTTTTGGAGACTGAGTGGGCAGTTCAATCTCCACTGGTATCAATCAGAGACAGATGGCGCAAGGCTATCACTAATTAAGCGGTACGCAGTGAAGAGAGACGGCTCAAATGTGCCGCCATCTCGTGGTCCTTAACCCTAACACAATATATTTAATGTCTGAAATAATGTGGGTTCTACGGTCGATTTTCTTGAGTTTACAGGACGAAAAACCCGAGTTTCCGGGAGGAAAAACCTGCTTGCCCGTGCCAGAGATCGACTAACTCGGGAACCGGTCGAAAAAAGGCTTAGAAAAATTTCCTCTAGTCGCCGACTAGACTCGAAACCAAGTCTTCCTTCGTGCGGCCAAGCGCGGCGGTGTGCAAACGCCACATCCGCTGAGCTACGCAGGCTTTCATTTCTAAGATGTAGGATGTTAAAAAAATATAAGGGCCTGATGCAAACACAGTTGGTTTGGATGATATACCAGTGAGCTTTATAAAGGAATGTGGAGAATTAGCTACCTCCTTACTTGATTGTTTAACGTGAATCTCAACATGAACACACGATTCGTAATGATTGGAAGGAGGGAAAGATGCAGTTCGTGCAAAATTGATATAGCCAGTCATAGCCCATTCTGCATCTCTAGAGTACTTTTTAAAGTATTCGAGAGAATAGTGAGAAATCACATTAAGCCATGGGATAGGTAGATAACATGATCTTTCACAAGCACAGCATGGCTTTGTTAAAGATGTCTCGTCTCACCAACATGTTCACCTTTTACCATATAGTGACAACAGAGTTAGATAAATGGAACTGATGCACAACGATTCTTTTAGATTTTGTCAAAGCATTTGATGGAATTCTGCACAACAGTTCTCATTATTATATGGATTGAAAGGTAAGGATATACAAAATAGGCTTGCGATACGAATTTAAACGTGGTTATTTGAAAGATATCAAAGGGCGATGTATGGAAGAGCCGGATCTAAGAAAAAGAAAGTGACAAGTTTGATACCAGCGGATTCTGTCTTTGGACCATCCTTAATTACATTTGGAATGGTCTGGAGGGAAACATTCAGTTATATGCAATTGAAGAAGTTGGAGCAGATACAGAATACTTGAGGATGACTTGAACAGACTGGGTCTATAGATTCAAATATTAAGGAATATCAGTTTAATGATGTTAAGTGAATAGTTATGTATTTTGAGTTGAATATATTGCAGTCTGAGGATTAATTTTATGGGAATTTGTGCAAGTGGTTGATAAAGTGGATAGGGAATTAGTTTAGAGACCGCATTACCAAGAAGGTAGTCAAGACATCATCTGATAAATAAGTACAATGTTGAAAAGAACACTAACTTGTTGGAATAAGCAGTTATTCTACTACTTTACAAGGCCTTAAATAATTGGAATAAGCTTCCAGCGGCCTTCCCTGAACAAACCCTCTGGCTCCCACTGCCTGGAGATGCTATATATAATAATAATTATTATTATTCAATAATACCGTACCAGATAAATGAAAATAAAAATAAAATTGAAACAAAATGAGGCAAACAACTTAGGCAAAGTACCACTACCCAACAGTATTCATTATTAAGCAACTTCTTGGGTTCAAATATGCCTGAAGAAAGATTTTTTTTCCCGTTTTTAATGTCAAATCTATTTATAATTATATATAATGTTGTTCTTCCGGAAACTCAGTTTTTAATACAATAATTCAGAAAACTGGATATCACTGCGTCATAGAATAATGCAAGTTAGGTAGAAAACGAGATGGTGGATTTTTGTCATCTTGCGTAGCAATCACCTGTACAAATGAACTCACCACCATCTACTGATGAAAACCGAATGCCTGCTGCGTTCTAATAGAGTGTGTATTTTGTCGAATAAAAGATTTTACAATATTTATTTACAAGTTTATATGATATCGAATCATTTTGCCAAATATTTTACTAAAACTGACACATTTAAATCAAAATTGAAATGTCGAAACAAATTTGTGTGTGTGTGTGTGTGTGTGTGTGTGTGTGTGTGTGTGTGTGTGTGTGTGTGTGTGTGTGTGTGTGTGTGTGTGTGTGTGTGTGTTAGATATCAACAAAAATTCTAGGTCTCAAAGAATTCATTAGAAAAGCATGCTGAAGTAAGAAGGAGCCAAAAAGCATGCTGAAGATGTTGTATGGCGAAGAGTTGTAACAATAGCAGTGGAGAAAAGCAAAATGGTAATTTTATTAGCGACAATTCCACTAAGGACAGTCTCACATAAAATACTAATAAATCTAATCCACAGTAGCATTTTAGTGTTTAGTTTCTCACTAATAAAATTACATAAAAAAACAGTAAGATCCTCCCACGTTTTTATTACGGCTGAGTCCTATGACATAATAACAGAGTGACGGCTGAACTGGATAAGGGTAATGGGTTTACAGTGATACTGCTGGATCTGGCTAAGGCCTTTGACAGGATACCACATGGAATTCTAATCCGTAAACTGCAACATATGGGAATGGATATAGGATTGGTGAGATGGATAGGTGGGTGGTTGAGGAAGAGATATCAAAGAGTAGTTTATTCAGGAGTTGAGTCCAAAAGACGGCCTGTGACTAGTGGTGTGCCGCAGGGTTCTGTTCTTGGACCACTGCTGTTTAATTTGTTCATTACCGATATAGGGAAGGATCTAAGATGAACAGTTCATTTGTTTGCTGATGATGCAAAGTTGGGTAGGGCAATAGTGAATGCAGAAGATGTCAAAATCTTGCAGGATGATTTGGATAGATTGGAGTTCTGGGCTAAAGAGAATGGATGTCAATTTAATGTGACAAAATGTAAGGTTATGCATCTTGGGGTGAAAAGATTAGCAGCAGTATACCACATTGGTGGAACTATACTCCAGGAGATTGATGAGGCCAGAGACTTGGGAGTGTTGGTGGATAGGGAGATGAAGTTTAGGGGGCACATTGCAAAAGTTGCTAAATCAGCTCATCAACTCGCTTGGTTGTTAAAAAATACTTTGATGAGCAGAGACACAAATAGGTTATTGTTCCTCTGTACCGAGCCTTGATAAGACCTCCTCTCGACTACTGTGCCCAGATTTGGTCACCTAGGTTTCTTCTTGATGGGGAGGAGGTGGAGAGGATCCAGAGCCGAGTGACCAAGATGATAGCGGGTCTATTGAATGAACCTTATGAGATTAGGTTGAAGATTTGTGGGTTGCAGAAATTGGTTGATAGGCGGAAAAGGAGAGATATGGTTGAGACATTCAAATTGCTGAAGGGTTTCTATAGGATTAATTCAGAGGATATTTTTGAGGTCAGGACTGGTGGCGGAGAACTAGGGGACACCTATGGAAGCTGGGCAAGGTTAGCAAGGGTGTTAGAGCCGGGTTCTTTACTTTTAGAGTGGTAAATGAGTGGAATAAGCTGCCAGAGTCTGTTGTGGATGCTATGAGAGTGAGTGAGTGAGTTCAAGGCAAGGTATGATAGATACTGTGAGAATGTCGAATAATTGTGTGGACATGATGTTTAGGGCCTCCTTCGATGAGTCTAAGGACTCCCTGGAGTCGCCCGTAATAATAATAATAATAATAATAATAATAATAATAATAATAATAATAATAATAATAATAATCTGATACAATAACAGTTATCATTATTGGAATATATCACCAACATATCACCGTTTAGCATACTGTGAAAGAATCCTTGAACGCTAAGTTATTGAAATTGTATGATTTTTTTTTTTAAATCATTAAGTCGACAAATACTTTTCTCAATTTTTCCCAAATCATTCTATTGATTTTTATCATTTATAAGCAGAAATGGACTATAAACTTGAACTACATGAATTGTATTTTAATACTATAAAAATATTATAATTGCTAAGTTATGTCTAATGAACTTTTTAACCCTTTGAATTTATTTTATTAATTATTGTTTTTTTTTTTTTTTTTAGTTGAAAGGCGTCGGCGATATAATATTAACGACAGAATTAAGGAACTTGGGACTTTGTTACCTACACCAAGCGATCCGTGAGTATCGATTAAAAAGCATCAATTATTTGATAGAATTGAATTTTCCATATATTCGTCAAAAAATATGCAAAATCAAATATTTTATATACAGATATTATCATGAGGGAGGATAATATCATCGACTTTTTAACGTAGTGCTGAGTTTCTATGTTACAAAATTCATTATTTAAGGAAAATAGTGAATTTGAAAGCCCTTGGATTTTGTCGAATTCAAACTCATCTTTTTAATTAAAAAATCTTCAAAATGAAATCATGACGTAGTCACATTCGGCCTAATTTTTTTCACTGCATATCTTTCATAGCTAGAACGTAATCACTAAATATGGAAACATGCAAAGAGAACTCAGAATATTACCGAAGTAACTTAATTGGGTATGCCAAGCAAAATTACCAGATTTAAGTGGTACTGTTTTTTTTAAGCTGTGCTACCAGGGGGCATTTCAATCATATTAACAGCAGTTCTATTATAACGCCCCTTATATAGGCACGCCCCTTATGACCGAGCAAAAAATGTAAAAGATAATTAAGGTGTATTTTTTTATACGAGGCACGATGTTAAATCACACACACACACACACACACACACACACACACACACACACACACACACACACACACACACACACACACACACACACACACACACACACACACACACACACACACACACACACACACGACGCACGCATTGAGAAGAATTACAGCTGCAATAAAAACTATCTGTCACGTAATGTGTGCATGATAGCACCAGGGTAGAAGGATATAAAATAGTCTACCGACATGACCAAAACAACTCAAAACAAGATGAATCACAGGAGAAGAAGAAACAAAAATCTTGGTTTTCCCATGTAATGTGTGTTGTTTGCAGTAAAAGTTCCACTTACGTTAAATATTCATTTTCTATTCTTCTAGGAGCAGTCACCACGTGTGAGTATCTGTCAAAGTGGATTGCATTACTTTTAGTGACATTACAGCACATCCACGTGGAACGAAGAGGGGAATCAAGCAACGAAGAGTGATATACAAGCAGATACAAGAGAAGCTTTCAATTTGAAATGATATAGAGACTGGGAAACATTTAATGTAATCGGAGTAGGATGAGACAAGGTGTATAACCTCATAACACCATCCGGAAGTAGGGTCATCGTCCCATGAAACTAGATATAGGAGAGTGATAGGCTTTTGCAAAGAGTCATCAGATCCAGAGGATTTTACAAAGTGGAATAAAAAAAATTATAAAAAAATAAAAACTCGTTTAATACTTAAGCTCACCAGTTAATCAGTGACCACCAGTATGGATTCAGCCACCAGTATATATCTTAGCCTACATCACCCACCAGTGAATTGGCAGGCAAGCAACATTCTTCTGCTTGCTATTAGGCCTGTTAAAACAAGAGCAACACTACCCTTTCCATTATACCTGCTAATTCATCGAACGTGCTTCTCCTCTCCGTCATTTATTCCCTCTCCCTCTGTTCTCTGGAATAGCCTTTTTTATGATGTGTTTACTAACAATTTCAACCTTCTGCTCTTTAAGAAGAATGTCAATAAGTTTCTTCTTTCTTACCCCTCATCTACACTTCACATACACAACACTGATGTGCTATAGGTTCTAGTTCCTCTCGTGTGTGAGATAAATAATAAAAAAAAAACCTTCCTCATGCTGATTACACCTATTCTTTTAGCAGGTTAGCGAGATGGAGTGGTTTCAGAGTGTGTGTATGTGTGTGCGCGTGCGCTTTAATGACGTCATTCTCCTGATTGAAACCTCATTAAGTTACTATACGTGATGCCTTCACAAGACATAAATTTTGATTTTTCCTTTTCATTATTCTCTCTCTACAACTAATGTTTTGTTCTGTGTTCATAGGCTAGTATTTTTGTAAAACATTTTCATCATCTTGTGGAATCGAATAATGCCAAGGTGATTTGTAAACTAAAGAGGCGTCACACGATATTAGGAGAAGGTCCTTAATAAAGTGTCCACTGTACACAAGCATAAGCGCGCAGATCTTATATGAAACAAACATTTAGTTCAACTACAGTTATTCATAGTGGCGGCTCATGGCTTGAAATCGTGGGGTGTTGCAACTTTCGAAATAGACGTACACACTGTGTTTGGATAAAATATCGAAAGTATGGTAAAAATTAAAAAAATAAATAAACAAAAAAAGATTGTTTATTATCGATAAAATTATACAGTTTAGTATAATTCAAAATTACTTAAAATTAAAATCCATTATCATAACCCCAATAATGTTCTAAAATAAAAACTATAACACATGTTATGTCTTTAATTGTAATGTTCAAATATTTAAAGAGACGGAGTAAACACGATAAGCACTACGAACACTCTACAACTGGCGCAAACTTCATATAAACAACAATGGAACTGCGCGACGGACAGTGCCGCATTACGCTAATAGCTCGTATCTCACTATGACGTATACATATGCTTGCGCGCGTAGCAATATGACACTGTGGTAAACACAGTGCTGCTAGCGTCCCTCCCAAGTGCTACAAGATGGATTTTTATTATTTTTTATACAAAATAAGAGAATTGTATAGGATTGTTGATGATAAAATTAAATATTACCAGCAAATACAAATAAATTAATAAATATATTTATAAATCGAGAAAAATTGGGGGTGCTGTAGTTCCGCAGTGCCTATGCACGAGCCGCGCTTGTTCTGTTCCGAAACACAAAATATTTGGCACGCATGCTGCATTCACGAGACAGTAAGTTTTAAGAAACTTGTGACTTTTTGATTTTTGACTTTTTTTTTTTTTTTTTTTTTTTTTTTTAAACCTGGAGATATCTGATGTCCACTGAATCATTAGCAATTCTTAGCACGGTCAGAATGTCTCGTTCAGCAGATACTTGATATGCGGCCAGGTTTTCTGTGTCAAGAAGGATCAAGTGGATCAAGTAACTCGAGACTTGCAAATTGATTATGGAAGAAAATATTGTTTACCTGAAAAAGAAAAAAGGAGTCCCAAATTAGTGAGTTTACGGAGTTATGGCTCTGTACTAAAATGATAATTCCTAAGAAATGCATTGAAAGAATTTGTAATTCTTTCGTAATATTCTGCGATTGTGTCATTTTGCGACAACACTTACGTTAAGGAAAGCACCCATTAATATTGAGAATGATGCTGGAATGTATGAGTCAGAAGGTTTTAGAAATTAGTCTTTGAACTTTTTAAGGTTTTTCATCTTATTGTACGATTTTACAATTTGTAAATTAAAATTGGCAAAAAAAAAAAAAATTGAAAATAATATTCAGCGTAAATCATGCAATAACTTGAGTGTTTATCATAATGGCAAAAGATGATGCTGATTTCATTTATTTCACTTGTCACTTTCAAGGAAAGTGATCAGTACCAAAAAAAAAAAAAGCTTTTTTTTTTCATAATTGGCTATAAAGTATTTTTCATCCTCCAAAACAGACAAATTTGCCAAAACACCACGTAGTTTTACTGTATTTTTGGTGTATTTCATAACGCATTTGTTCAGATACCTCAACAAACATGTAGTGCTGTAAAACGGCTCCATTTTAAACGCCAAGAATCAGAGCAGCAGCAAAAATGAAACGCTAACGTGAATAGTGAATAAGAATAAGCAGTTTATTAGATAGACACAGACTACGCGGCGACTGCATGAAAGTCGAGAGGCATGTAGAGGCAGTGGTGCACCCGGGGAGAAGGGGGCCCAGGCCCCCTCCAAAAAGAAAAAGAAAAAAAATAGAAAATTTTCAAAAAATCTTTTCCTAATTATTATTATTATTTTAAATTGACAAATAGAAAAGTAAAATAAAAAGATAGTAGTAGGTCTAAGTAGTAAGGACAAATGAATTAATTAGCGATAATACAGCACGAGAGACAGAATATGTAAGGACTACAAGAAGCAAGAGTGAAACGTGACAAACTGAAGAGGCAGATATACTAAATGGTATCGAGCGTAAACAGTACAGTATTTTTAGAAAGGATAGACGAATAGAAGAGGAAGTGGGGGGGGGGGGGGAGGATGCTGCTAATGATATCTGATTATTTGAGTTCACTTAGGATAGAATGGCTGCAGTACTAGTACCATGACTATAACATAGTTATGACCAATACTATTAACAACTTTCCATGTAGCAATGAATTTGAAACTCTCCGCTGGGTAGGGTCGAATGAGATCAAATACGTAGTATAGTGTTTTCTATAGACTTAGAGCAGTATTTCTCAAACTTCAGATATCCGCGTACCCCTTCTTAAATTTTAATTATTACCAAGTACCCCCTAATTAATTAATTAAAAATAAATAAATTCATTAATTAAAAAATAAATAAACGAATTAATTAAAAAATTAACTAATTAAAATTAATAAATTAATTTAAAATTTTAATTAAAATTAAATATCTATTTTATTTGAATTTATATGTTCATGTAAATAAAAAATATGATTTATTTTTAAATTTTGGTTCTCTAGAGATGTCAGACGACACACTCATCAATTTCATTTGATCCAGATGCAATATCAACGTTTTCTTGTTGCTTACAGCTACTTATATTTGCTATATTGCTCTCTTTTGTGCGTTCAATAAATCCAGTCTTTAACCAATGATCCATACTTAAGAATTTGAAAGCTAACAAAAAAAATACTGTATTTACTCGAATATAACTCTAACTTTTTTCCCAAAATTAAAGCTAAAAAATCGTGTTGCGAGATACGTGCGGAAATTTTCGGAAACTAAAGTTTTCAGAAAAAAACTTTAGTTTCCTTTAGATACCATAATGACTTTAGATACAATAATGACTCCTTTAATTATGCATAGCCAAAAATTGCCACGTACCCCCTAACTACCTTTCGCGTACCCCCGGAGGTATGCGTACCACACTTTGAGAAACACTGACCTAGAGGATCAGTTGCTGGTGACGACGAAATGCTTCACGAAATCAAACCCAATGAGTGCCGAACCAGCAATCGTCATGGGTGACACATTGCTCACATTTTATAATAATGTTACGCTTGAGTTAAACAAGGGGGATGGATACACCATGATAGTTTTGGATTTTGTTAAGGCTTTAGACAGAATACAGCATGGAAGACTGTTGCATAAATTCGAGAATATGGGATTGGATTATAAAATATTAGCGTGGATAAGAGGATGGCTGACTGACAGATATCAAACAGTGGTATATGGTGCATGTGAGTCTGCAAGATTTAAGGTAACCAGTGGTGTACCAGAAGAATCAGTACTTTGTTATTCAATTCTGTACATTAATTGCATTGGGAAGGATTTCACTGGCGAAATACAGCTATTTGCTGATAATACAAAGACAGGTAGGGTGATCAAGAGCGCTGCTGATATGCAGTACTTCCAGAATGATTTGAATAGGCTGGAATTGTGGGCATGGGAAAATGGCTCTCATTTCAGTGTTAGGAAAAATAAAGTTATGCATCTTGGTACAAGGAGATATCTATATTGGTGGAATTTTGCTAGAAGAAACTGATTAGGTAGGATTCTTGGAGTTTTAGTAGATAGAAAGCCGAAGTTCAAGGGCCATGTGAGTGATATGTGGTATTCTTCGACGAGTTTCCGACTGCCTGGAGGTCCCTCTTAATAATACCGTATTTAATCGAATATAACTCGCACCTTTTTTCCCCAAAAATTAAAGTTAAAAAATCGTGGTGCGAGAATATATGTGGGGATTTTCGGAAACTAAAATGTTTCAGGAAAGATAAACTAAATCGACGTTCATAATTATAATTATAATAATAATTATTATAAAAAAACCTCTATGGAGTCAAAGACTCATCGTGCGAGGTCCACAACTATTATACACGCAGTTTATCATGGTAACAATACATTTTTAATTGAAATAAAGTTTCATGCTTGAAACCCAGAATAGCCCACCTTTTTTTTTTTTTTTTTTTTTTTTTTTTTTTTACCAGCTCTTGAATCTGTAACTTGCACGGGAAGAGAAAAAAAAAAATATTACCGAATTCACGTTATGCTGACGATATTTAATCCGTTTTGTAAATAAGCAGGTTAATGTCCCGCCTAACGAACAGACCACAGAAAGTATAATCTGATTTTATCACTTTGTTTTCCAAATCAATTCATTTTAACTTTTGCTTTTCTTCTTTCTCTTAATTTGATCATTAATTTTAGCAAGTATATTTTAGAAATATTTGACCATTAATGGGACATTTTCATTGTCAGCTATTATCATTTAGTACACGACCTCAGGCGGAATAAAGGCACAATCCTCAAAGCCTCTGTAGCCTACTTACGCTGCCTGAAAAGGGACGTTGCAAAGATTCCAAGTATTGAAGAACGCCAGAGACACCTGGAACACGAGAACAGAACCCTCATGTTAAGGATATGGGTAAATACTCGACTGTTTTTTTTTTTTTGGTAATTCATATTAATTTATTTTTGTTTTATTTTTATTTAGATTATGCACAGGATGATGATTATTTGGTGTTATTTTGCGCATATTATTGAATGAAGAATTTTCAAGAACCCGATTTCTCTTTTAAGAAAACGAACAAAATGTCGTCGTATTGCTATGAGTCCGTTTTCTTCTCTATAAGTTGCAACAGTTGCTATTTAAATTCATGTTTGCGTCAACTCAAGGAAAATGTAGGTATACCCTCTATCCAAAAAGAAACCGAACTTTTCGAAACTAGAAGAAACTAGTGGCGCCTCCTGTTGTATATTTTTCTTGTCGAAAGCGGCAACCTTCATTAGTGTTCTGTCAACTGTTTATGACATTTGTTTCGTTAGAAGCCGAGTTATAGTGCCAAGAGTGACGGTGTGTTTTGACAACCGGTCGGAAAATGAGTTTCAAACAGAGAGCTGCGATTGTCTTTTGTGTTTAACTTGATAAAAGTTTTACCGAAACGCATCAAATGCTTCAAAAAGCATACCGTGATGAATGCTTATCCTGTACTCAAGTTTACGAGTGGTTTAAGCGATTTCAAAGTGGTTGTGAGAAGACGCTTGAGGACGACGAAAAGCCGGGCCGTCCAAAAACTGAACTGAGCGAAGTTAACATCCGAAAAGTGCGATTTCATCAAAGAAAACCCGAAATAGTCCGTAAGATTGATTTAGGATGAATTAAGGATTCCAAAATCAACTGTGCACAACATTTTGACCGAGAGTTTGGGCCTTCGTAAATTGAATTCGCGGTTTGTTCTTCCGGACAAGTTGACCGCCGACCAAAAAATGAATCGAATTGAGCATTGCAAGGACCTCATTAAAAGGATTCATAAGGATTATGAATCCTTTAATTTATAAGGATTCAAAGCTCGTAAGGATTCAAACTTCCTCGAAACGATCGTTACTGGTGACGAAACGTGGTGTTTTGTGTATGAGCCCGAAACAGAGTGCCGAGCGGAGATCACCAGAAGAGGGGCATCCGAAAAAAAGTCGCTTGGAGAAGTGAAAAGTAAAGACAATGCTGATTTGTTTCTACAATTCCAAGGTATCCACAAAGAATTCGTCCGCCTGGCTAAACGGTCAATGGTGAGTTTTGTCTCGAAGTTTTGAAGCAACTGATAACGAGAATTCGCCGAGTACAGCATGAATATCGTGACGACCGACCGTTCGTCAAAACACACTGTCACTCTTGGCACTATAACTTGGCTTCTAATGAAATAAACAGTTGACACAACACTAAGGAAGGTTGCCGCTTTCGACAACAAAAAGATATAACAGGTGGCGCCACTAGTTTCTTCTATTTACGAAAAGTTCGGTTTCTTTTTGGACAGAGGGTTAGACACAAAGAAGCGTCACACAAAATTGGTAAAAAAAAAATGACAGTTAAGAACCAAATTTATTTATAATTTGACCACGTTACCCTTCAGCTTTATAAAAAATAACTATGGGATTAGTGCTAATTTACAGTAAGTTGAATAATACTCAGAGATTCAAATGATCACTTTCGAAATCTCTTCAAGGACTACCTCTCAATAATAACAGATGTGAATCCGTCACTGGAAAAGATTTTATACTGACGATCAAATGATCAATTAAGATGGAAACGAAAGTTTCGAGTATTATTTACGATGTTATGACCGTAATGCTAACCTCATGGTCCGTCTGTCGCGTATTTTGGCATAGCAAACTTAAAACCCAAAGAATAATTTTGCCACCTTTGTATGAGATACCTCTTTAGCGTTGCCTCATCTCCTTAGCTCAGTCGTTTATCAAAGATGCGTTTTGATTGAAGAGACCTTGGGTTTTCATCCCGCAAAACAAGCAAACCAACCAGCCCGATGAACACACGACATTAACAGACATACTCCGGCCTCATACCTTAAGTTGTTTTAATCGTAGGTTTCAAACAAACAGCCTCTGTAGTACAATAGTGAAGACTTCGCGACATTGCCTTTCGATGGAAAGGAAAGTTTCGAGTATTATTTACGATGCTATGACCGTAATGCTAACCTCATGGTCCGTCTGTCGCACATTTTGTCATAACTCAATTTAACTCAAATCGCAGCTCATATGAGAAGTTTTAAGGACTTTTCGAATGAATGTAAGTTAACGGATGCTCATTCGGATTTTACAGCAGTTTTTCCTTCAAGATTCTCCTTCCCCAGTCACAAAACAGGAAAAATGAAAGAGAACACATGCAGTTAATAAACATAATACATTGGCTTCATAGTCTCAGTTGGTTTGGCCGTAATTCTAGCCAGCCTTAATTAAATATAATGAAATTTAGTATTACAACTACTATCAAGAATCACTTAGAATTTTTGAGTCCTTTCAATATGACTTTAAATGCAAGGTTTGGGGAGGTCAAATAATGTTCTACAGCGCCTATACCAAGAGAGATGATCTTTGTATTTTGCATACTTAATCATGTTTTCAATTTTTTTTCCGTAAAAGCTGTTGTTAAATTTAATTCGAGATTTTAAAAAGTTTCAAAAAATAACAATAGGACTGATGAAGTTCAAAGATTCTAAGAATATTTTCTAAGAAATCGAACTTAATTGCTAAACGCTAACCACGTTTAACCTTTGCTATTGCTCACTGGTGTGTGCGTTGTATTTCCCCCCCCCCCAATATATAGTTTATTTTTTTTTTAAATGTTTCATTACGCCCAAAGGCATATATTACTTGTATTTACAAAAATTTTAAATTATCATTTTTTAATTATTCCTTATTACTGTATTTTACTCGAGTGCAATGCTGACTTCATTAGTGATATTTTCGATTACTGATATGCAGTGTTTAAAATTATTAATTGAAAATCAATTGTATTTACGAAAATAAAATAAAAAAGGAACAATAATTTTAGATGAGTCCTTGTTTCGATACTGACCACTCTTTCTGAAGCGATAATCTCAAGCGATGATGTAAAATAACATCCGAATGAACTTAGTCAAAATTAGACCATCTCAGTCTGCTCAAATTTTGAGCACACTGAGATGACCTAATTTTGGTAACGATTAATTTCTCATCTTTGTAGAGTGAGAATCCTTATCAGATTTCTCTCTTTCTGTGAATTCTGTCTTGAAATAATGTTATTCTGTAATAGTTGGTCTTCGATAAAAATATCCTTCTACTGTGCTTGACTACCATCAGTGTAGATTCTGTACTTCTCGTTCCATTAGCCTCTTTCTTTCTCCTTAACGTATATTTTCTTAACTCTTAGTAAGGGAATACCGTGAGTAAGACATATAAATACAAAATTAATGAAGGAAAATCTCACGTAAAAAGATTTTTTTAATAGTATAATTTTCAACTGTGTGTCAGGCGAAAATTATGCTATTGTCAGTTATTGTTTAATTTGAGATTAACATGTACTGAACATGCCTGTGACACACAGGCGAAAATTATACTATTAAAACAAATCTTTTTACGTGAGCTTTTTCGTCATTAATTTTGTATTTGTATATTTTCTTACCTGGATAGTCTAATCGATTTAATGAATTGAATAAATTCAAACTTTGTCCAGTTTGAGGTCCAAATTCGTGCAGTCTTTACTTAATGCTATGTACAATCGGTCGTGATTTTTTTATTTATTATTATTTTTTTTATTTACCATTTTATGGTCAGAAATATTTCCTATCAGATTCGCTAGTTTCTGAGACTAACATTGTGTTTCTCAGAATAGACAGGATGGACAACATTTCTGAGTGCGTTCTCAAATTCTATTTCATGGCTTCCATCATCTTTGTATTTGTTCCCAATCCAAGTGATAAAAGGCTTTCGGTAGCATCTTTCTTTAAATAAAACAAAATTTGAACAAATGTTCTTACAGTTTTTGTTGTTCGTGTGAAGAACTGACGGTTCCATTCATCTTGGCCTTCAGAATTGGAAGGGGTCAATTGCAAATGGACTTTGACTGCTGAGATTAGTCCTGGCAAATTGCTAGTAAAGATTCTTTCTTTTAGGGTTACACAGTGATCAGCACTCATATTTGTAGATTTAGGGACTCAAAAACACACGTGTTGAACAGATTATTTTATTAATTACAAATAAAATAAAACTTGACGTTTCGACCTCTATATCGAGGTCATCATCGGAAGAATACAACTGTATACAGAACCAAGCTACATGCTCATGCTTTCTATACCAGTAAACTAAATCTACGTAGTTAATAAATCTTTTTTCTAGCCTGACCTCTAGTGATAGAAAAGAAAAACAAAAATAAATAAAGAATAAAATAAAATTATAAAAAAAAAAAAAAATTATATATATATATATATATTATAAATAGATAAATGCAACTACAATAAACTGTTAGAGTCCTTATGTATTAATATTCTGGATAGTTATAAAATGATTTCTTTCAGTTGCTATTGAATGTTCTAAACACTTCACCAGGTTATCTTCTTGTAGTGGGAATTTTTCTAATGCTAGTTTAGGATGTTATACAGGTTGTAGATGGGTCCTCCACATTCTTGAAATGGTGAGGCCATCATTTTTGTTGAGATTTGGGTTGTGTTTGAGCATTTCACAAGACTCTTTAAATTTTCTCTCAAACCAGGTTTTGGTGCGGTGTAGGGACTTGGTATTTTTCCAGTCAATTCTATGGTATGTTTGGAGTGCATGGTCAGAAAGGGTGTGCTAGGTGTGGAAGAGGATCTTTAGAGGAACTGAGTAGGTGTCTTAGCTTATTGGGGGGTTTAAAGGTGGTTTTAATGTTGTATTTGCGAAGTGTTCTGTCTATTTTTTCAGAAATGCCTCTAACATAAGGAATGGCAATAGCATTCTTGAAATCTTTTTTGTTCTTACTGGTATCTTTATGGAGGATCTTGTGAATAGTTTTTTTATTGTATCCATTTTTGATAAATGTTTGGTTGATGATTTTGTATTCTTGGTTTAGAGCCTGTTCATTCGAACAAATAGTTAGGGCTCTGTGTTTAAGGGTGCTTATGACACCTAATTTTTGTGTTGGGTGGTGGTAAGAATTTTTGTGTATGTATTGGCCTGTGTGTGTAGGTTTGCGGTAAACTGAGAAGGAGAGACAGCCAGAGGGAAGACGTGTGACAAGTGTGTCTAGAAAAGGAAGAGAGTCGTTTTTTTCCATTTCAATGGTGAATTGGATACGTTTGTGTTGTTTGTTTAGGTGGCTAAGGAATGTATTTAGAGCTTCGCGGCCGTGCGGCCAAATGGCGAAAATATCGTCGACGTATCTGAGCCAAATTTTGGGCTTTAGACATGCTGTCTCTAGAGCACATCGCTCCAGGTCTTCCATATAAAAGTTAGCTATTGGGGGAGAAAGTGGTGAGCCCATGGCTGTACCTTCTTTTTGAAGGTAAAAATTGTTTTGCCATACGAAATATCCGGAGCGGAGTACGTGGGCAAAAAGGGCCGTGATGTCATGTGGAAATATGTTCTGTAGGAGCAAGATCGTGTCATTGATTGGGACATTAGTGAAAAGGGAAGTTATGTCAAAGCTGACTAATAAATCTTGGTCGGTGAGTGTAATGTTTTTGATTTTACTGATGAAATGTTGTGTATTTTTTATGTAGGAAGGGGACTGACCTACCGATTCATTGAGTGTGGCAGCTAATTTTTTTGCTAAGTGATAATTTGGGTGTCATTTCCTTCAACGATCGGGCGAAGTGGTGTGCCAGATTTGTGTATTTTGGCAGGCCATAAATTCTGGGCGCACGGGCATACTGAGGTATTAATTTTTTTGTCGTTTCTTCGGGCCATGTGTGGACGGATTTGATTAGTTCAGTTGTTTTCTTTTTGTTACGTTTTTATTTGTAATTAATAAAATAATCTGTTCAACACGTGTGTTTTTGATTCCCTAAATCTACAAATATGAGTGCTAGTAAAGAGTACACGAACAATGAATGCCAATGTTACTTGCTCTTATTCTAGCCAATAAGCAAAGAAACCTGGATGAAAATCACTTATAAGAGTTTAGAATAATGTAAATAGGGAGTAAATTCTCCACGATTAGAAGGAACACTAAACAAATAACCATAAGTACTTGAGACATCTGATTTCCTAATTTAGAAACTACAAAAAGAGACTAAAATGAGAAGTAGAACAGAGTCTAGTATGTGTCTCCGTTTCTCATAATTTCAGAGTATTTTACAAGCGTCCCCCCCCCCCCAAATAAAGAGTATTCATATAGCTTTTGGTTGAAATTGATATTGAATAACATAAACCAACTTTTACTAAACATAAAGCTAAAAGTTACATTCTTAAGCCATCGCCATTACAGTGCACTAATCTTAGGATCATAATGGGCCATTACGCCATTATGATCCTAAGATTAGTGCACTTCTACACTAATACCGTTACTTTCTCTAATGTCCAGGTTAGCATTGAAATTGCCTAAATTTAGGCAGCTTCTACGAGTATACTGCTTTTTCTATTTCAGCAATCAACTGTCCATTTTTGGAGGACACCTCATTATATTTAACTTTCTACAAAATATTTTACTGGAAGTAACATCACTATCTACGCACTGTACAATCAAGTGAGCACTACTGTTGCAAATGGAAACCATTCTAGATTTACTGCATCCATTTATATCCGTACTGACTATTGGGTTGAATGTGAGCGCATGTTTTCCAATTGGATAACTGAATTTCGTGCCTTCTCAGGCGATTATAGAAGAGTGGGTTAGGAAGATCGTCTGAAAGCTAGATTTGCTGGAACTGCGATAGGTTATGCACTGGATAAGACATTTCAGCTGATAAAATGTCATTTATTAATAAACACTCTTTGTCCAAAAAAAAAGAAATCGAACTTTTAGAAAACAGAAGAAACTATTGGAGCCACCTATTATATCTTTTGTTTTTGTTGAAAGCGGCAAACTTCATTAGTGTTGTGTCAACTGTTTATGACATTTGTTTCAATAGAAGCTGAGTTATAGTGCCAAGAGTGACAGTGTGTTTGGACGAACTGTCGGAAAATGAGTTTCAGAGAGCTGCGATTGACTTTTGGGTTAAACTTGGTAAACGTTTTACTGAAACGCGTCCAATGCTTCAAAAAGCATACGGTGATGAATGCTTATCCCGTACTCAAGTTTACGAGTGGTTTAAGCGATTTCAAAGTGGTTGTGAGTAGACGCTTGAGGACGACGAAAAGCCGGGGCGTACAAAAACTGGACTGAGGGAAGTTAACATCCAAAAAGTGCGTGATTTCATCAAAGAAAACCCGAAATCGTCCGTGAGACTGATTAAAGATGAATTGAGGATTCCAAAATCAACTGTGCACAACATTTTGACCGAGAGATTGAGCCTTCGTAAATTGAATTCGCGATTTGTTCCCCACAAGTTGACCGACGACCGAAAAATGTATCGCATTGAACACTGCAAGGACCTCATTAAAACCGCTCGTAAGGACTCAAACTTCCTTGAAATGATCGTTACTGGTGACGAAAAGTGGTGTTTTGAGTATGAGCCCAAAACAGCGTGCTGAGTGGAGACCACCAGAAGAAGGGCATCCGAAAAAAAGTCGCTTGGAGAAGTGAAAAGTAAACACAATGCTAATTTGTTTCTACGATTCCAAGGTATCCACAAAGAATTCGTTCCGCTTGGCCAAAGTGAATGGTAAGTTTTATCTTGAAGTTTTGAAGCGATTGATAGCGTGAATTCGTCGCGTACGGCATGAATATCGTGACGACCGACCGTTTGTCGAAACACACTGTCACTATTGGCACAATAACTCGGCTTCTAATGAAACAAATGTCATAAAAAGTTAACACAACACTAATGAAGGTTGCCGCTTTCGACAACAGAAAGATACAATAGGTGGCGCCACTAGTTTCTTCTAGTTTCGAAGAGTTCGGTTTCTTTTTAGACAGAGAGTGTAAATGCATTTGGAAACAAAACAAAAAAAACCTGTTAAACTTACGATAAAAATCAAATGAATTCAAATGCGATTTCTACAGTCTTTTTTTATAAATGTGAAGTTTCATTCTCCGGGAATGATTTATTTGTTGAAATAATTATAGGGACCTACTTGATTTAGAATGAAATATTCTGATATGTATATTCCTGCCCTTGACGGTTACGTAAGGCAAAGAGATATACTGATGAAGTATCGTCCATCTGTATTTGTCAATGGCAGGTGGAAATAACTTATGTGTTGAGAAATTAGAATTATCATAGGATGCCATAACAGCGCCCTCTCCCTTTGTTAGTGACATTGGTAAAAAAAAATATATAACTTCGCCTAAAATCAACTTGAAGCAACGTTATCAGCCAATGGAAATATCAGGTCAGCCAACAAACGCCCAAGACTCAGAAACCTGACACCAAGGGACCATAGGATGTTCAAGAGGACTTGTACAGAAATCTTATATACAGTACAATGTGGAAGATCAACTACGAGTTCAAAGAGACTGCAGAAGTTTAGTTTAATAAGTAGGACACTACGAAAAGAGCTGCATAGTCTCGATTTCATAAAAGCCAAAAGTCAACTCGCACTTAACGGTGCAGATTACACTCGTGTAAAGAATATCGTGACTGGACTTTAGAGCGTTGACAACCATGATATGTAGTGACGAATCACTCTACATCCTTTCACGATCGGATGTACGGTGGGTGTGTGATGTCTGGGGAACGACTAATGCCCAGTGTCTCATTATAACGGTAAAGTTTCGAAGAGGTTTGTCAAGTGTCAGCTCTTTTCTAGGTATAACTCTGACTTTTAGTTCTGAGTTCTTACCCGGGGGGGGGGGAGGGAACAGCCGTTTGCTTGGAATGATGAACAAATATGCAAGATTTATGTGCAGATTTGCTGGATAATGCCTTGCTTCCTTCGGTTTTACAGAACAGATTCTTGTTCTTTTTAATATGATAATGTGTCATGTCTATTCTGCTTCACACAGATATTTTCATTGAGAAAATTTTGTGTTCTGTTTACCAGGGATTTTATAATTTGGAATTTTGGAGATATAGTGCGCAAATGAGATATCTTGAACAAATGCAAGATATCAGATTTGTCTAAGAAGATATTGGTCCTGACGGTCGTTTCCATTTTCTCCAGAAAACTCAGGTTTTCAACCGCACAACTCAAACATTGACCTTTAAATTTACACTATTTTTAATAATAATAATATATAATATTAGGATTCGCGAGATTGTAGCAGTTATTTGCGATATTCCTCACCATAGATGTCTATAAAAATCAAAAAGGTTTTAGCCGATTATTTGTTTTTTTGAGAACTGCTTCGATCCATATAAAACGAGGTTGTACAAAGTATAGGCTATTAAATTAATCAGGTACCAAACTTTATGCTTTAAATTGAGTTTCATGCTTTTAATTAATCATGTTGGCACATGATTAATTTAAAGCATGAAACTCACTTTTCTCATTCAGAGTATTAACTAATAATAAAGTAATCTTAAATCAATCCAAGGATAATAATATAAATTATTTGTTTTAATAATTATTTTATTTATGGAATTAACACATTTGTTTATATCTTAATAGGAACTGGAGCTCAAACTCCGTGCTCATGGAATTCCAGTGTCTGAAAAAAGCTGGGATTTGCAAGAAGATGCTGACATCTATGGCACTTACAGAAATAATCTGGAATCCGGAAGTGATATCAGTGAAAACTCCAGCAACAGAACAAATTGGATGACTGTAGTAATTAAAGAGGAAACACCTTATAATTCCAGCTCAGAATTCATTTCAGGACTAAATAACACTAACACCTCTCAGGGTCATTTATATCAATACGAATTTGAAAAAAATGATCCAGAAAAATGTGATCCACCGAGAGTGCCTCCATACATTTTGAGTTTACGTGCGGAAACTGCAGATACATCCGTAAATCACCATGTCGTCGACAGCAAACAGCAATCGCATTCTACGGATCAATGAATTCGAATTTTGGTTCTAAATAGATTCATTTGTAAGACGTTCATGATAGTACAAAATAGTTCTCCGTATGACTGGATATACACAGGATTCTTCAGAAAAAATGTGTCTTGGTCATTCTTTTTGTAGCTAAACATCTCTGTGTAGAGATGTTTAGCTACCAATCTAATCCTCCATCCTTGGTACCTGAAAGTTGTAACAAAATGGAGTCCAACACTTAAACCACCATAAATAAACTGTTTGGAACTGCTCAAGATGACCTAGACTTTGTGATAATTTACTAATTTATACGGTCGGGGCATCCAGTGTATACTCTTGGACCCTTCGTTATTTAATCAAAACATATCTGTTTAATAAAGCAAGTCTGAAATTTGATAGTTCAAACGCAATGCGCTGTGAAATTTTAATTTATTCCCAAAGTTTCAGTAGTCGCATTGAACTGTGATGATTCCATGGTGGAAACTGTGGAATTGTCATTTGAAAACTTGTGTAAAATCTACAGAAAGATGACATCGCTAGAATTCTCACTCAGAATTATAAGTTCACTTAAAAGGTTCCTAAAAATGATTTAACTTAACGGATAATACAATAAAGAGCGAAAAGGCTATTTTTTCGGCGACGTAAATTATTTATTTAAGGGGATAAAAAAATCCCTCATTATTTTCAATCCGAATAAGAAACTCGCAATCGGCTTGAAAATAATGAGGGATTTTTTATCCTCTTAATTAAATTAACGGATAATACTTTAAAAATTGAATGCGGATTACGATAATGTAGGAAATAAATCAGTGTTGTTCTCTGTTATTACATGTTCGCTTATTGGATGTCTCCATTACGTTATTACTGGTCCTTAAGGACCAGTAATAACGTAATGGAGACATCCAATAATTCCTTTGTGTGTTAATGCAAAGATTCTTCACTTGGGCCATTGTTATAACATTTGTATTGTGTGTTAAACGCAATAAGTTTTTTTTTCTTTTGTCCTTTTTTTTTTTTTTTAAATCATAATGTCATCAGATTTTCTTCTCATCACTGCCAGATTCTACTTGTCCAAAAATAAATAACTAAATAAATAATAATCACAAGGTGTCAGAAAGCGAGGAGAGTAGAATACCACTTTGAATCAGATCTTTCCAATGTGCTAACTCACTAAAGTGAGTGGAAATATTGTAGCGGAAAAACTGAAATTGCCGTTTTCTTTGGTTGTTTTTCACTGTAAATTTTTTCAGAGGCACAGCAGAACCATCTAATGTTAGATCCCATCGGATCATTGAGATCACTTTTATTTGATCTTCGATTCGCATCCGTAAACCCATGTTTTCATCACCTTGGATGGCATTCGAACGAATTTGCAGATGTGCTTGAATTTTTTTTTTTCTTGATTCGTGTCATATTTTCAACCCCTTTGCTCCTCGGTGGGTGTCCTATTAACATGGTGTCCAAGGCCGATGTAAGATGAAGGAATCAGTAGAAAATTTCGGTGCCTGGCGCTACATATATTTTTGTCTTTCAACGGAACCCAACCTCCTTCCTTCTCGTCGGCCATGTATGTGTCATATCCCTTCTAAATTTAGAAAAGCAATGAAATTTGTGAATTCTGTTTATTGTTTCCATGCTATTATCCTGTGCGTCTTATGTTCAATGACCTGTCCTATTAATGCTTTAATAGGGGAAGTTTAATCGTATTTGCATACTGTATTATGGCTGCCCATTGCTGTCTTTCCATGACCACGATGCAAAACACGAGTTTCTGAGAGACAAAAACCACACGACCTCCGTATGAGACTACCTAACTTGCCTTCAATTGATTGACAAGACCTGATAAATACCCTTTCATTCATAGGACATCATTCAAAACTCACTAAACTACGATTGTTCTCTGCTAATGTTTTTCCACACATGGACTCAATGAACTAAAAAAGTGTCTTATTGTATTTATAAGAATATAAATAGTGAAATTCAAATAAAATCAAACTCAAATACACTTTAAATTTGGAAATTTGAAAAAAACTTTAATTCAAGTATTTTGTTCAGAGAACCATATGTATAAAATTTAATATGCAGATGGCCAAGTAAATGAGTGACTTGTGCAAACAAATACTTCAAATATTTCCGTGATTGCAAGAACGTTTGCGTTGTCAAACGTTAATTAAAATTAAGCACTGGTTCATGGTTTTACACCCGTTACTATGATCCCACTAGTGAGATCATAGTTACGCCTTTGGGCCCAGTAGTTTTCAATAGCAAAAGAGCAGAAAAATTAGTATGAGGGACACATGCATGCACTGGACTCAGTGATCCGGTCAGCAATAACATTTCTAGGCAAACATGTGACCTATTAACGATGCCGGTTAGGCGCTGAAACAGAAAAAAATAAAATAAACTGTATCGAAAAAAAGCCTGTGAACTTTCTCAGAGGTCAGACAAACGTACGACCCACTGGAAAAGTGTATGAAAGAAGCACTGTTTGTAGAAGCGACAGAAAGAGCAGTATTTAAAGAGGAAGATAAATGAAAAAATTGGATGTCGGTATAAAGAGGTCAGTTCAGGGCACGAAGAGACTAAAATGCGTGCTCTCAATTGCTAACTTTTTTTATGGTTTCGTCTAATAGCAGCAATAGGAACAACAAAAAAGGGAATTGCATAGAGAATGATTTAGTAACTTCTTTATGCATTTCTCGACTGTTTTAAAATCGCCTATTAAAAATTCAATGACAAATCCAAGCATTCCATAATTTATAAAACATTTAGGATGCACTCAAATTCTTATGCTAAAAACGGTAAAATAAATGTGTGGTTGTTACGTTTACAAAAGAAATGAAGTCCACAATATGAAGATGGGAAGTGATGGGGGATTCACTTAAAGTGAAGTCTCTTTAAACGATATATCTTTACATTATAGTTTAAGTGATAATATGGTCGTCAAACCATATTATCACTTCAGCGACAAAAAATAAAAATAAAAAATAAAAGTCGATAGGGTATTGTGCATTTATTATAAATTTTAAATTAATAAGAAAACAATGTAATTTATTTTTGAACTTAAATTGTACATATTTGGTCTGATGTATTAAAATAAATAACTTTTATTATTAAAAGACCAGAAAATAAATGATAAAATATACAAAGAGCCAACAAGTTTCACTAGCCACTGTCTAGCATTTTCAAGGCTGAACTGGTGTGAAAACAAATGCATTGAGTTACATTTCAAACATACACTTTAGTAACTGTTAGGCCGTTACATTTTGTTCCTTCTGTTTGAAAGCGTGCATGTGTTCGAAAGCTTCAGTCAGATTCCGGTACATGACCACGTGTTTTGTTGGCTCTTTGTATATTTTATCATTTATCTTCTGGTCTTTTAATAATAAAAGTTATTTATTTAATGTAATTTATTGTTATGTAAGTGTTATTATTAAGTAAATTGCAAAGTGAACTACAAAGGAGGCCGAAATCAAGATTAATAAATAAAGTAATGTTAAGTCTAATAATTATTTTCGGATCGCAAACAGAGTTATGAAGTCAGTGTCTGTTAATTGCCTGGTTTGCTGGATAAGAAGCCTTGTTTTTAGGAAGGGAAAAAAAAAAAAAAACACTTATTTCTATATGAGTTCGGCTAACTTATCTTTACCTCAAAAAATGTTTCCATTGAAGGAGATTCGAATTCGTTCCAACCGATGGAATATGTTCGGACATCAGGAATGTATTACCTAGGCGTTGCAAAACACCAAGCAGCATTACTGATATGCTGTATCGACAAACCGCACTAGACCAAGTCCAGTGTGATTTTCGATAAACATAATTGCACTATTTGCATGATGCATTTACGGTGTTTAGTTTTTTTTATTATTATCGTTATTTATACTCTTTTTTTTTTAAACTAAAAACCTGATAATTGAATTTTTTTTTCTAGTAATCCCTTTCTCTCTCTCTCTCTCTCTTCGAAAGAGAGGTATTACTAGGAAAATGTGTGCGCCATCTCCATGTCAGTATTTTTTGATGCTGACCAACATCCTATAAAATCGAGAAAAGAAAAAAAAAAAACCCTCTAACTTTTATACCTTAAGGGAATAGGTGGAACTCCTTTAGTCCATAAAATTCTACTTGTTCCATTTTTTTGTTTCTATCCGTTTTTAAATAAAATAAGGGCAAATTCTTGTATTTGAGCACCACATTTCACATCGTCCTAATTGCACGGAAGTCAGAAAGAATACGTCATAGTTTCCAACGTGCATTAATTAAATTTTATCAAATATGTGGAATATTAATATTCCTGCGTAATTTCTTGTAACTTCGATGGCGCTTAATAAGTTCCAATGTACTGAACGACAACAGGAACATTTTTACAGCAGATGCTAAGTTAGTTGTATGTTTTATTTTTGTATGTTATTATTATTATTATTATTATTATTATTATTATTATTATTATTATTATTATTATTATTATTATTCCTGACACCTCCAAGGAGTCCGAAGACTCATCGCGGGAGGATGCCTACAACTGTCTCAACCACTACATCGAACTTCTACTACAAATCATCTCCGTCCACGCCATCTATCGCCCACCACAACTAGTATTTTTTTTGTCTGTAATTTGCGTGTGTTCTGAAGGGCCGATTTGTCTGTATGCGGGATGAAAAACCCGAGTTTCCGGGAGAAAAAAACCCTGCTACCTCCGTATGAGATTGGCTAACTCACCTTCGATTGAAATCGTCCAGATAAAGATTCCTCTCGTCGCGACGAGAATCGAACTTAGGCCTATTCCAATCGAAGGGCGCAATGTACAGTCGTTCTTCCAATTATCTCCTCAGAGAAACTCGAGTTTTTAATCCTTCTTCCGAGGAAAATCGATATTAGAACACACAAGTGCATACAAATAAAGTAATTCTAATCGAATAATAAATGCAGAATAACTTCTTTTTATTTATATAATTATTATAAAAATTGGATCAAGTACCATGAACCAGAACAGTGTAAACTTTCATAATATGCTACTCGTTGCACACACGGGGCCAAACCAAATCCAACAACAAAGGCTGGTCGTTTATAGAAAGTCGTGAAGTATTGTTCTAATCTGAACGGATTTGATGGGATGCTTTTGTTTCCTTTGTGGGAATTAGCGTAACTTTAACTGATACTTGCCTTTGAACACACTTTTCAGAACAAGCTTTTGCCACGAAAAGCTTGGCAAAATTTCCATAAATATATATTAAAAAAGTTGATTTCACTCAAGTATTCTCTGTTTATCATTCGCCTGCTGTGTGTCAGCTTACATCTCACTTAAACGCAGATATACATAAAATACTATTTTTAGTTATGAACTTCGCCTCTTATCTAGCGTGCCATTGAGGATGGGGGATGGGCAATGTAACTTCATAATAAGAGATGGAGACCAACTTACTCATTTCCAAAGCGTTAGAGGTAAAAGAGTACCGTTGGGGAAATGAAAAAGTGTTCCGGAAGGACTTATTATTTTTTATGTAATAACAGAACAGAATACAGGATATCATTACAGGCAGGTACAGTGAAGAAATGTAGCAATATCTGAGAATAAAAATTTCTACGATTATCAGTGGATTTCAACCCCGACCTTTCTAGTGAACACGAAGAGTCGTTTCTTAACTGAACTCCAGAGGTCATTCGCTCTTTGGATCAGTTTTCATATCGTAATTACATTTCTTTTAGGGGTAAATCCGAAACTACAAAAGTGGGTTGTTATGTAGAGGAACAGAGCTAAAACAAAAGTCATTAAAAAATCTCGACCCTGTTATTAGACATTTTTAGATCAGGATTATGAATTAATGACTGTAATGAATTACGTTCTGAAAAAAAAAAAAATATTAGCGTACAAATCACGGCACTGTTTAAAGCAAAATATAATTAGCGACGTGGAATAATGTTAACCATGCTTACAGAACCGGTCTGGTCGATTGTCAGCTCCAGGCATGAAACAAGTGTCTATTAGCAAGATTAGATTGATGTTTGCAGTGCATCACATTAATGAAGACTACAAGACAGTTATTACATATGCGCAAAATAAAGTCTTCTTTATGGGCAAAAAAAAGTCTCTTTTTCTGGAATATAAAAGACGGATTAAATCAGTAATATATCCATCACGTATGTGGGATTGCTTAATGAAAAACTAAACAGATAAAAATTTAAAAAAAAATAAAACATGAACACGAATGGTAATATTTCATAGAAGGTTATGCTCTGTTTAATGAAAACTATTTACATTTAGTTATGCGAACAGTGAAAGATAGGGTAATATGATACGATAAGCAGGTTACATAAGAGCTATATAAAAATGTTTTTTTTTTTTTTTCTAAAATATTGTCAGTAGTCCGAATTTAAGTTTCCAAAACTATTTTACACTTTCATTTTCTAGACGATTTCATCAACAACAATACTGCATTTTATCGCTCCTGTTTCTTTAAAATTTTGACCAGTTCCGGTCAAAATTGATTCACTTGCAAAGCAAGCGAAATGCGTACTTTTCTTGGTTGGGAATTGAAGTGTTATTTTCCTTTTTTTGCCAATTGAAACCCATCGCTATTTCATCAATAAATAATCTTCAATTCTATCTGAAAGACAGTACGTCTAAGGAACAGTTTGTTGTTCTCGGCGATCTTGCAATTCTTGTTGGTGCCAGGCGCACATTTAGGTTATGTAGAATTCTCGTCAGCTGAAAATCTGAAAAAAATAAAAAAATAAATAAAAATAAATAAAAATGAATCAAGAAGGTGAATATTGATAATTATGGAGAAATTTTACACCTATAAAGGATGTGATTTTAAATTAGAATTCTAAAATACTATTTTCGTAATTATTACCGTGATCGAAATAATTTTAAATATAATTTAAAATTATACTTATAATTTTATTTTCTGTCTATTTTTTTAAATTAATGAACTTTTACAGCTGTAGCTGTTTCTATTTTGTTTTGTTTATTTCAAAAGAGCGACACGCACATTTTTTAAATTACACTTTGTAATATTTTTCTAAAAATATTTTTTATAAAAATTAGTTATTTTTAGAACATTCCCACGTAAGATACGTTGTAAACTTATAGTATATTAGTCCCGTGAGCGGACTAAAAATTAAATAATCCGATTTCCCCTCCTCTAGAGCCTAAACATAATTACTTTTTTTTAGGTCATTTCAAGTTTCTAATAAATTGAGTGGTGGGCTCGCATCGGGTGATGAAAATCATTTCCCAGTTTCGGAAATGAAAATCATTTCCGAAGTGATTAATGTTTAAAGAATATTTGAATCGTTGACAGCGATTTTTCAAAAAAATAAATAAATAAATAAATAAATAAAATAAAGTAAAATAAAAAAATAAAAAAATAATAAAATAAAGTAAAATAAAATAAAATAAATAAATAAATAAAAAATCTTCAGCAATGGATGAAGTAAGGCAACCGATACTTAAGGAAGAGTGGGAACTTTTCAACCATTACAAAAATTCTACAGCCTTATTTACCTAGTTTGCGAATTTTCCTTTCATGAAAATATGAAGTAAAGTTTCGTTAAACATTACAGCAAGTAGTAAAAAAAAAAAAAAAAAAAAAAGTAGGCGGTGATAGTTTAATCTGGCAACTTCAAATTAATATTTCCTATGGAATCAACAGCTGTTTCTGATACATGTCACTTTCATTCAAGCTTCTTCATTACTCCACGGGTGGCGCTGTCATTATGATCACTGTATTCCCCCTTCTCTATATCCCTTTCATACACAACACACATTTACTTCTTCTTTTTTTTGTTTCACATAAATAAAAAACATTTTACTCTCTTTTTTTTGGCAAATTTAACTGTTCATTTTTATTAGATATATTTCGGTTCAACATTTGATTAAGGAAGTAAAACGCAGTTTATTAATTATTTATTCATTCATGTATTGGTAAACAGCTTTATTGAAGAGATGAAAGAGACAAATGGACATCAAGAAAATATAAACTCATGTGTATTTAGCCTAGTTACACACGTTTAGTTATGAGAAACGATCGCAGTATGTGGCATATTAGCAACTGACAGAATAAGACCTCCCTAACAGGCTTTAAACGTCATCTTCCTATCAAACATTTTGAAATTTGAAGACAAATTGCGTGAATTTTTGGAGAGAAAACTGAAGCACTCAGGAGGATTTTTGAAAGTTGCAGTTCAATAATAATAATAAATAAATAAAAAACTATAGTTGGTTTTTTACTACAAAACAGGCGGTTTAAATTTGTATTTATAAATTTATAAATAAATAAATTAATTAATATTTTATAATTAGCAGTAGACGAAAAATTAATACAATGCTGTAGCCAATGAAGTTTTAACTGAGGCTCGGCTATTACTGTCACCCTCCGCTAATGATCAGAGCTTATAGCCCTATATTATCCTATCCATACATTTTCTTTACAGATAACGGGGAATATGAAAAGTATTTGTGCTTCATCCATCTGGCGAAAAAAAAAAAAACCTTACAGCGATTTCACCCTTAATACTTAGTATTAGCTTAATGCTGACTTTAATTTCTGAAAGCGTAAGATTAGTTATGGGGCCCATGATGATCATATCATTTCTGTATATTAATATCACAAGTATTAGGAACAAGGGGAAGTTTTAAGCATTGATTAGTTCCTATTGGCCAAACGTTATTGGTGTTAGCGAAATGGAGATGACAGAGGATGATATAATTAATGGTATAGAATGTGAAGGTTATAGTATTTCAGGACAAATAGAGCAAATAGGATGAGGAGGGTATTACTAATGATCGCAGATGAATTGCAACTTAAACGATTGTGAGTACAACAGGAAGTCATTAAAATAGAAGACACCTCAAATGCTCTGTCTTCTATTTTAATGATTTGAGGTGTCTGGTGTGATACAGAGGCTAACAGGACAAAGTATTTGGTTGGATGATGGCGTAAGTGATATGCATTAGCAAATAAATTCAATAGGTGGAAGGCGGGTAATTATTGTGGGCGACTTTAATTATGGGGATATAGATTAGAATAGAATTTATGCTTAGGCGTAATTATCTAATGCAGCATGCAATGGAAGGTACTAGGGAATCAAGAGTGCTGGACCTGAGATAACTCAGGTCCCGCACTCAATATCTAAGATGGATATATAACTAGGATTATCGATAACTAAGGTGACTATATTGCCGCCAATTAGCGAGAGCGATCATATGGAATTACACGTGTAATTAGAGCTATGAATTAAAGAAACCTTAGGAAATTGCTTAGAGTAGTTCAGTGGTAGGACATACTTCAGGAAAAAGATGCTAGTATTGCATGAGAAGTGACAAAGGATTATTAGAAGAAACGAGTAGCTAACTGCATACCTAGAGGTAAGAGAATAAATTAGGAATTAAATGGGTGAGTTGCAGCAATAAGCAGGAGTTTAAAAAAGCATGTAGATGAGATTCAAAGAGAAATGATCAACAAGCTCATGGGCAGTATAACAGGACACAAAATCGGAGTAATAAGAACGGGTTCTTTTGTGTTCGCAAGTAAAAGAAACAATGACTATATTAGAATAATTTTGATGAATGCAGATGGTAGGGAGTTGACTGAAGCAGATGAAATAGTTTAATTATTGAGGATCGCTTTGCAAGAGAGTATCATCCAAGTGCAGATTTTTCGGCAATAGGTATGACAGTGGTTAATGTGGATGTAAGGCAGAGCAAGCTGAGGTATGTAAGATATTACAGAACCTTGGTGTGAGTACAGCTATGCTTTTGAATGGGATATCAGCTTGAGTATTACGAGAATGTGCTAGGAAATTAGTATAGTGCCTTGGACTAGATTGTTTAATCTAGTCCAAGGCACTCTGACACAGCCTCAAGTGGAAGGAGGGAAAAATAGTTCCATGCATAAAGGTTTCAAGACAAAAGTAGCATACCGAACGAACATCATTTAAGGAGTAATGGCCAAGGTATTGGAGGAGTTGATCAAAAACAAAATTCAGGAATGGATGGGTACTGTATTGGGGATAGCATGGTTTTGTGAAGGGCAGGTCTTCAGTAACTTATCACTTTTTATAATAAAGTGAAAACGAAGTTGGATAAATTACAGCAAATGGGTATGGACAGGAAAGTGGGCTAGTTCAGCAGTTTATTAAAGAGCGGTTTTCTATAAAAAAATAAAAAAAAAACCTGTGAGGAATGGAGTGCCACAGAAATTTGTGCGTAGACACAGCTATTTAGTTTGTACATTAATGATATAGGAAACGGTCCTAGTGAAAATCGTCAGTTGTTTACAGATGGCAAATTAGATAGAGCAATAGTCAATAAAGAGGATGTGGAAATTCGTCTCTAAACGAGAGCACTGACTGAAGAAATTTAAAAATTCAAATTTTTGAAAATGAGAGCTGTATAAATAAAATAAAATAAATACCTTTAGTGTAGCTCGGCTGGAAGCAGCTACTGTCCGTAGCAGATGCCAGCCGAACAGAAGACCATCTCGCTTTGCCAGCAGTGCGAAAGGTGGACACCTTTCATTACCACTGCTTAGTCCATCAAGCTATATGACTTAATAAGCGCTGCTGTTGTTAATGTTGTTACTCGAAACAAGTATGTTCATCTGTATTTAAAACTACCAAATTTGTTACCATGCAGTAACGTTTACACGATTATCAACTTATTCTATCTTAGTGTTAGATTTCTTATCTTAGCTGTAGGATGTAAACTGCTTGAAAAGAAGTCAATGGACACTCTCATGAGCAAGGGTCATCGTGCCATGTAACGAGTCATGTGTTAGTAGCCGGTATAAATTATAGGAATATGATGCTCCCAACTCGGTGGAACTGTGTCCTGGTGAAATGACTGCAAGAACTGAATCTTATCAGTATCCAGCTGAACTGACCAGCGTTTGAAAGAGACGTTGTGATAGGCTGCCATATTGCAGACCTATCTGTTTGGCAAATTGTTGACAAACTGGGCCATTCCGGTCAATAATTAGTGATACCAAACTGAGATGGAAGTGCAGGGAGTCAACCGAAAGTGCTGCCTGCATAGGACGACCCAACCCACTCATCGACCGTGGCCGTAGGGTACTACAAAGGACAATTTGTAAAAAATGCCATTCATCGGCAGGCATGTTGAATGCAGAGTTCCGGGCATCGACTCAAACACGAATCTTCCCAAAAATATTCACCAAGGTTCACAACACGGGTTTCTATGGTAGGAACGCAATAAGCAAGCCCTACATTACCCGAACCAACATGCAGCTTCTTCATTAAGGCAAAGAGCGTGTACAGTGGGATGTGGATGCTTGGATGTATGTGTTATGAAGCGACGAATCACGCTACACCCCCTACCTAGCAGATGAACGGGTGCAGGTGCGGCGGTTGCCTCTTACTCGAGTTTGTAACCCAACTATGAAATTTGGAGGTGGAAGGGTGATGGTATGAGAGCCAGCTCAGTCAGTATAGACGAAGCCCTTTGGTTCGAAAGACCTAGGCTCGATTCCCGTCAGTGACGTGAGGACTCTTTGACTAAAGGTCAGTTAACCGGTCTCATACGGAGGTAGAGGGGTTTTCCTCCCCAGAAACTCGGGTTTTTCGTTCCTTAGAACAGACAAACCAGCCAATAGAACACACGCGATTTACAGACAAGAATACTTAGAGGCATAGGAGTAACTGCCTTATTCTCGTATTACGGTCGGGAAGTCCAAGAATACTTGGAAGGCTATGGGCACTTAAGTGCCTGTTAAAGCCACTGATAGATGGATGAATAAATGGTGTGATATGATCCTGTTTGTCTAGTTTAGCCTTGGTACCTCTGTTTGTGATGCCACGAACATTGCACTCCGAGAGTTATTTGAACATTCTGGACAATGCAATTATTCCTACTTTGTGACGTGCCTATAGAACTGACCATTGTCTCTTTCAACAAGACAATGCCCAGTGTCATCAGGATGCGCTGTAACTGCATGGTTTGTGGACATGAACGTCATTAGCAGGGTGGCCACTAGTGACAAGATTAAGATCAAAATAAGTTAAGGATTCGTGACGTCGTTCTGTGATGATATCATTGACGTCATTGTGATGGAGAAGTGGTGTGACGTCATTAGATTGGAATGTTTGGAATACAGATCAAAATCAAGATAAGATAAGGAAACGTGGCGTGAATGTTTGTTATTATCAGATGTAGATAAGTGACATAATTTGTTAGTTGTAAATAAGTGACATTATTGTTTTGAATGGAAAAGGAAGATATTAGAGGATAAGGATTCGTGTCGTGATTGGTGGGATACTATGAACAAAACAGGGGTAGGGTGAACGGGGGGAAGCGTCTTGGATGTGATTGTTATGAGTTGTAGATAAGTAAATGGTTTGCGTGTGATGGATACTGATAAGATTGAGTTGGGAATGTTTGGAATTTCGCTGGGGCCCCCATTCTGTCAGGGACATCATGTAGTGTGTTTGCAGAACATATGTCTCTGTGAAATCACGTGGTGTTTTGGTTTGCCTATGGAATTGTGGGCGATGTTTTTGAGATAAGATATCTTGGAATTTTCTCAGGGTGACACAAATCCTTCATTGTCATCATGTTTTGTCTTTGGTTGTCTATTGATGGCTGTACTAATTTACCAATACATTTTGGGGTATTTCTTTCCTGTTAAAGGGTGGGAATTCATAGAGTAGAGTTCTTAGAAATCTTAGATATGGCCGCAGAGTTATGGGAAAAAAAAACTATCCAGTATTAGAACTGGCTTACCCAAATATACAACCAGCAGTTATTGAAATTAGAAATCACTTGTTATGTTTAAGTTTAAAAAACAAACAAAAAAACATTAGCTTGCATTTCTTCCCAGAATGGGACATCTTGAAACTATCGAGGTTTACTGAATATTCCAAATTGCTGATTTTAACATATATTCACAGCACAAAACACACAAACACAAGATCTGAAATGCGGTTGACTCTTTTTTCATTATATGTTACTGGGGCTAACATATATTCACAGCACAAAAACGCACAAAACATAGGAGTTGAAAGATATTTCTGTAAATAGCCAAAAAAGTTAGTTGACTACTTAATTTAGATTACTATCCGATAGGTTCCCTGTATTAATTCCTTCCCACAGTTGCTCATGCTATGTTTTCCCAAGCTTGGTGGGAAAGTCTATGCACCCTTTTGTTGAGGGTATGTCTTATTTCCCGATCCCAAGTCTGAGTGCTCTTAGAGTATGGAATTCTGACAAGTGAAATGATTTTTTCCCCTCAAATTGATTGATTATTTTCTCTATTTTACTTTTAAATTTCAGCTTAACTACATATTCTAACAGAATAACTGAACAAAATTAATAAATAAATAAAATGTATGTGAATTTATTTTCCAACACTGTAGATTTCTCATTAAGTCTTATCTTAAAGATATCTCTCTTATCTGGTCGCCAAGTTGTTGTACTTAGGTGAGAAATCGTATGTTTAGGTTGGAATTCTTCATTCCCATGGGAAAATATTGCTGTAGTAAATTAATGCTTACATTTATTTTTTTTAAACCGATATGACTATTAATTTTACCTTTAATTCCTTGTGCTCTTAACCTATTTCTGTAACTGAAATTTATTTTTTTAATTTATTTTTTTCTTTAGCATTTGTAATTTTAAGTAACAGACATGAGACAAACAAGGTTTTGAACTCTCCATAGCATTTTCTTTTAAAAACTTCTTTGGCCAGCACAACAAACAAATAGTTATTTCTTATTATTTCAAATGAATATTAGCTCTGTAATATATTCTTTGTTAATTTCTATGTTACCTTTTATTTGACTGTAATATCATTAACAAATTGTATTTACTGAATTTAACACACAGAAATAAAATAAAGTGAAAAGACAGTATTTTTTCTTCTTCTTATTCTTCTGATTTAACATTTGTGCTGATCTTCATAATGTATGATTTGCCTCTAGTGTTTATGTGTAATTCATGTAATTTTTCTCCATGTGACATTTCAAAACAAGTTGAACTATGGTTTTTACATAGTTCAACTATGTAAAACTCATTTCTGTTAGTCCCAATTGATGTTGTCCTCTCAGCCAGACATTTATTTCACAGTAGGGATATTTATATATATATTTTAACACAATTATTGTAATAGATATTATTTCCAATACAAATAAATAATTATGTATTTTTATTTCAAATGAAAATTAGCTCAGAAAGAAAGAAAGAAAGAATGAAAAAATGTTTACCTTCAAATACATATTTATGATCACAGCAAACAAGAAATTCATCAGCTTTTTCAAAGTTTTGAAATTCATGCATATATTGCTTTCATCATTTGGTATCATTTAAATGAAGAACGGGTCTGGCTATTAACTTCATTAATGTTTTTTTATTCTTTTCTCTTCGAATGACGAGTATTATTTGATATATCCATGTTGATTCACTTGATTTTGTCTGCACACTACAATACCATTTTTCTACAACCTTTTTAAGAGTTTTAGTAACGTGTTTGTTTTTAATATCTAATGTCACTCTGTAAAATAACCAAATTCTAACAGTCGTATTTTTTCGTAACAGTAGTAAAAATCGACTATTTTTTCTAGTCTGTTGGAGGTATCTACAGATATAATAACAAAATTGTGACTTTTCAGGTGAAATCTTCACTAAAATTCTGACTATTAATTTAATACCCGATTCCTTTTGCTTCCAAGAGTTGACAGTTTCTGGAAATATTTGACGGCTTGCATGAACAAATAAGAGTTTAAATTCACTGAGTAGATTTTCAAAAAAAAAGTCTCTGGTTAGTTTGTGGCATGAAATTTCACACACACAAAAAAAGTGTTATTTAAATTTGTATAACACATCAACAACATCCAATTTATTCATTCAAATTTACACATTTTATTTGAGCGAAATTTTATTTACAATGTATTTTCTGAATCTAACATACAGAAAATAAAAAAGTGAAAAATACAATCTTATGATTTGGTCCTTTATCAGCTTACTGTTAATTTTGCAGTGTTGTTGAAAGGTTCTTCCCATGGTTGGGAAGAACCTTTCAACAACAGTGCAAAATTGCCATCATGTGGTTTTCAACAATGTGACTCTCATCTGAAAGTTTCTTCGTTTGTGATCGTTGGGAATTTGTTACTGCAGTAAAATTAAGGTGACATTTTTATTATTTTGAAACCAATACATATATTTTTGAGCATTATTAAAAGCACAGAAACATTCGCTATGTTTCCTAAAGCATTTAAAAGTACACGTTATGTTTTCATGTTTTGGGAATCCAATTTCATTTAAATCAAGAAGAGGTCTCTCTAACAACCTTGTTAATGTTTTTGATTTTTCTCTTCCTTTGGCAAGTAATATTTAATATTTGCTTGTTGATTCCATCATCCAATTTCTTAGTTCATGCAGAGATAGTGAACCAATTTCCCACTTCAGCTGATGGTTATATTTTATTAACCAAGAATTCTGTTTTTTAACTCATTCAGGTAATTCATTCCAACTACAACATGATTTTGTCATGCATATATTAAAATAATTCCATCAGAAATTCAAATTTCTTTAGGAAATAAATATGAAGTCTTATTCAAAAGAAATTAAACATCAATTATACCTATGATAACTTAAAATTCGTATTTTTCACCCACTGTTGATTTCTCATAATCATTTTCCTTCATTCTTCTTCTTAGATTACTTCATATGGCACCACAAATAAATAGTTATTTAATTATTATTACTATTATTTCACTGATTAATAGCTCTGATCTTATATTTTATGTTAACTTTCTGTAACAAAATTCTAAACAATTAGAAATTTTTACAAAGAAACTTTCAAAGAATTTTGTGGCTCACCCATTATTTGTACATTACCAAACACAAAACACCAGAACACAATATAGCAGCTGCAGTAGATGAACAATTACCGTAAGTCCAAAGTCACTCGACTCTATGGTTTTTCTTATAGTACTGTTTACCTTTACTATGGCCTACCCAGACCGTTCCTTCAAAAATGAACTTTTGGGTAGATGATTCAACGACATGCTGTTGGATAATCAGATGGTGTGTTTTCATCTTACTTTGTGTGGGGAAAGGTAAAATTTGTATTCGTGTTATCTGGAGAGTACAAATATTTTTTCTATACCAAACTTTAAGAGTTTAAGTCACGTTTTTCGGATAAATTATCTGCTGTCTCTGTAAAACTACCAAATTCTATCAGTTCGGATTTTCGATTATGTGAACGAAATGTTTTCAGATAACTCAAACAATGTCAATAGGTAGCATTAGACAATTTCTAAAATAATCAATTACATGGATATCAGTTTTCACCACTTTTCACCCCATTCCTGGCATTAATTTTACCACAGTGATTTTTTTACAATAATTAAACAGAATTGCATTAAAGTATAAAGTGGATTTAAATATCAATTTCTAATCAGAATAACTGAGTAAAAAATTCACCGTGGAAAAACACAATAACAAATGCACATATCTTTGTTCATTTAAGTTTACAAATGTATATTTTATTTTGCTTAAATACTATTTACATGAATATTGACAGAGTCGCAAAACTGTAATTACCTAAAAATATTTCACAATATTCAATTTACACTCTTAACATTTTCTAAAGAGTTCAATGAATAAAATTTTTGTTACTCACTGTTTCTTGGTTACATGAAAATAGCTGGTCATGAAAAAGAGTTTTTAAATCAGATATCATGGTAAACACAGCTCCATACATTTGATATTGTGTCAGTCTGGAAATGACACCATGCCTCCCTAAACATTCTGTGTATTGTTTTGCTACCAAATATACACAAACAGTTTTTTTAAAAATGTTCGTAAATGTCCCAAAATAAAGAATCTTTATCGATTTGGATAAAATCTTGAAAATGTCTAATTTCACCACTGATGAATTTAAATGATTAGCAATAATTTTCCACACGATATGAATAGTTGGTAATTCAATTTCCAAAAATAGTAAATGATTATCAATGTCATGCATTTTTGGTGAAAATCTCTCAGCTTTTTCACAACTAATAGATAAAAACTTTACTTCCATCAGCTCCTGTATCATCAAGTATTAGTTCTCCATCTTGGCATTTCAGAATATAACACTCACTGAGGTCCATTTCATAGTCAACTCTTCTTTGCAAGTAGCCGAGGATATCAGTTTCTATCCAGGATATCACTATTTATCCAGGACCACTTTCTCCCAAGTGGTCCTGGATAAATGTCAGAATGTACATGTCTTCTAAAATAATAATCGGTTTCCATCCTTTTAGAGCTATGTGAAGAGTTTTGTCTCTTGCTATTTTCCTGAAGAAAGAAAATTTCAATGACTAATCTGGCTCACCCATTATTTTACTTTACTTTACTGGACACAAAACACCACAACACAATACAGTAGCTGCACTGGATGAACGAATTGCCGTAACTGCAAAGACACTTGACTCTTTTATTTTTCCTTCTGGTAGTGTTTACCTGACCGTTAACCCTGACCATTCCTTCCAAAATGAAACTTTCGCACAGATGATTCACGGACATGTTTCTACATGCTGTTGGATATGATGTTGATGTAAGATTATCTTACTTTGTGACATCATTGGCCAAACCTTATCTCTGTGGCTCGAAGGGTATGCTATATTATTTTTCCTTATTATGTTAAGTACTTTATCCTCAAACAGCATTTTTGATGTTAGACCATGTGACTAGTTCTCTCACTCATATGTCCAAATTGTGTTTGGAGGGAAAAAAATGCGTTTTTTTATCAGTATCAGTTTGGAGGTGACATCACTAAAAGATAACCGCAAATGATGAGCTCACTCATCTCCACTAGCCTGAGCAGATATCTTCTGGAGGAGAGGGGGATGAGGAGGGAGCATTGCAGGGAATACCCCTGTCACCATCTTGACTACCCTTTCACTTCCACACCTAATGCTGTTTTTTCCCATCCCAACAATTTCAGACATATGAGTGAGAGAACTAGTCACATGGTCTAACATCTAAAACACTGTTTGAGGATAAAGTACTTAACATAATAAGGACAAATAATATAGAATGCCCTTCGAGCCACAGAGATAAGGTTTGCCCAATGATGTCACAAAGTAAGATAATCTCACATCAACATCATATCCAACAGCATGTAGAAACATAAATGATCTGTGCAAAAGTTTTATTTTGGAAGGAACGGTCAGGGTTAAGAGTCAGGTAAACAGTACTATAAGGAAAAAAATCAAGTAAAGTGTCTTTGCAGTTACGGCAATTCGTTCATCCAGTGCAGCTATCATATTGTGTTGTGGTGTTTTGTGTCCAGTAAAGTAAAGTAAAATAATGGGTGAACCACAAGTCATTGAAATTTTCTTTCTCCAGGAAAATAGCATGAGAAAAAACTCTTCACATAGCTCTAAAAGGATGGAAACCAATTATTATTTTAGAAGACACGTACATTCTGATGTATTTATCCAGGACTACTTGGGAAACGTTATGCAGAAAGTAGTCTGACATCCACGGCTACTTGCAAAGAAGAGTTGACTATGAAATGGACTTCAGTGAGTGGTATATTCTGAAATGCCAAGATGGGGAACTAATACTTGATGATACAGGAGTTGGTGGAAGTAAAGTTTTTTCTAATAGTTGTGAAGAAGCTGAGATTTTCACCAAAAATGTACGATATTGATAATGATTTACTTTTTTTGGAAATTGAATTACCAGCTATTTGTATCATGGGAAATATTATCGCTAATCATTTAAATTCATCAATGGTAAAATTAGACATTTTCAAGATGTTATCCAATTGGATAAAGATTCTTTATTTTGGGACATTTACGAACATTTTACAAAAACTGTTTGTGTATATTTGGTGACAAAAGAATACACAAAATGTTCAGGGGGTCATGGTGTCATTTCCAGACTGACACAATATCAAATGTATGGAGAGGTGCTTACCATGGTATCCTATTTAAAAACTCTTTTGGGTAACCAGCTATTTTGATGTAATGTAACGAAGAAACAGTGAGTAACAAAAATTTTATTTATTGAACTCTTTGAAAAATGTTAAGAGTGTAAACTAAATATTTTGAAATATTTTTAGCTAATTACATGTTTCTAATTTTTCTCTGTGAATATACTTGTAAATAGTATTTAAGCAAAATAAAATATGCATTTGTAAACTTAAATGAACAAAGATGTGTGCATTTGTTATTGTGTTTTTTCACAGTGAATTTTTTACTCATTTATTCTGATAAGAAATTGATAATTAAATCCACAACTTTATACCTTAATGCAATAATGTTTAATTATTGTAAAAAAATCACTGTGGTAAAATTAATGCCAGGAATGGGGTGAAAAAAGTGGTGAAAACTAATATCCATGTAATTGATTATTTTAGAAATTGTCTAATGCTACCTATTGAATTGTTTGAGTTATCTGAACACATTTCGTTCACATAATCGAAAATCTGAACTGTTAGAATTTGATGGTTTTACAGAGAGATAGCAGATAATTTATCCAAAAAAGGTGACTTAAACTCTTAAAGTTTGGTATAGAAAAATGTGTGTACTCTCCAGATAACACTAATACAAATTTTACCTTTCCCCACACAAAGTAAGATAAAAACACACCAACAGTATATCCAACAGCATGAGAAAGCATGTCGTGAGTCATCTACCCAAAAGTTTCATTTTTGAAGGAACGGTCAGGGTAGGACATAGTAAGGGTAAACAGTACTGTATAAGAAAAAACTATAGAGCCGAGAGACTTTGGACTTAAGGTAATCATTCATCCACTGCAGTTGCTGTTTTGTGTTGTGGTTGGTAATGTAAAAATAATGGGTGAGCCACAAATTCTTTGAAAGTTTCTTTGTGAAAAGTTCTAATTGTTTAAAATTTTGTAACAGAAAGTTAAAATATAAGATCGAGCTAATAATCAGTGAAATAATAATAATAATTAAATAACTATTTATTTGTGGTGTCATATGAAGTAATCTAAGAAGAAGAAGAATGAAGGAAAATGAATATGAAAAATCGACAGTGAGTGAAAAATACGAATTTTCAGTTATCATTGGAATAATTGATGTTCAGTTTCTATTCAATAAGACTTCAAATTTATTTCCTAAAGAAATTTTTATTTCTGATGGAATTATTTTAAGATATGCATTGACAAAATCACATTGTAGTTGGAATGAATTACCTGAAAGAGTTAAAAAACAGAATTCTTGGTTAATAAAATATAACCATCAGCTGAAGTGGGAAATTAGTTCACATGTACTTTTAAATACTTTTGGAAACGTAGCAAACGTTTCTGTGCTTTTAATAATGCTCAAAAATATATGTATTGGTTTCAAAATAATAAAATTGTGACCTTTTATTTTACTGCAGTAACAAATTTCTGACGATCAAACGAAGAAACTTTCAGATGAGAGTCGCATTGTCAAAACCCACATGAGGGCAATTCTGCAACCATGAGAAGAACCTTTGAACAACAGTGCAAAATTAACAATAAGCAGATTATGCACCAAAAATAAGATTGTATTTTTCACTTCATTTATTTTTTGTATGTTAGATTCAGTAAATACATTGTAAATAAAATTTTCACCAAATAAAATGTCTAAATTAGAATGAACAAATTGGGTGTTGTTCATATGTTATATAAATTTAAGTAAGACTTTTTTTTTTGAAAATCCACTCGAGCCTGTGTAGCTCAGTAGATGTGGCATTTGCACACCACAGCGCTTGGCTGCACGAAGGAAGACTTGATTTCGAGTCTAGTCGGCAACTAGAGGAAATTTTTCTAAGCCTTTTTTTGACCGGTTCCTGAGTTATTCGATCTCTGGCATGGGCAAGCGGGTTTATTCTCCTGGAAACTCGGGTTTTTCGTCTCGTAAACTCAAGAAAATCGACCGTAGAACCCACATTATTTCAGACATGAAATATATTGTGTTAGGGTTAGGGACCACAAGATGGCTGCACATTTGAACCATCTCTCTTCACTGTGTACCGCTTAATTAGTGATAGCCTTGGGCCATCTATCTCTGATTGATACCAGTGGAGATTGCACTGCCCACTCAGTCTCCAAAAGTTTTTTTTTTAGAAAATCCACTCAGTGAATTAAAAGTCTTATTTGTTCATGCAAACCCTCAAATATTTTAAGAAACTTTCAACTCTTGGAAGCAAAAAGAATCGGGTAATCAAAAAAAAAAATCAGCTAACGCCTTTTTATTCCCGTATATACGGGAGTAGGCGAGGCCATTTAGCCCTATCTAACTTTTGGAGACTGAGTGGGCAATTCAATCTCCACTGGTACCCAATCAGAGACAGATGGCCCAAGGTTATCACTAATTAAGCGGTACGCAGTGAAGAGAGACGGCTCAAATGTGCCGCCATCTCGTGGTCTCTAACCCTAACACAATATATTTAATGTCTGAAATAATGTGGGTTCTACGGTCGATTTTCTTGAGTTTACAGGACGAAAAACCCGAGTTTCCGGGAGGAAAAACCTGCTTGCCTGTGCCAGAGATCGACTAACTCGGGAACCGGTCGAAAAAGGCTTAGAAAAATTTCCTCTAGTCGCCGACTAGACTCGAAACCAAGACTTCCTTCGTGCGGCCTAGCGCGGTGGTGTGCAAACGCCACATCCACTGAGCTACACAGGCTCTTTATTTATCGGGTATTAAATTAATAACCAGAATTTTAGTGCAGATTTCACCTGAAAAGTCACAATTTTTTTATATCTGTAGATACCTCCAACAGACTAGAAAAAACAGTCATACTGAAAGTATGACTGTTAGAATTTGGTTATTTTACAAAGAGACATTAGATATTAAAATCAAACACGTTACTAAAATTCTTAAAAAGGTTCTAGAAAAACGGTATTGTAGTGTGGAGACAAAATCAAGTGAATCAACATGGATATATCAAATAATACTCATCATTCGAAGAGAAAATAATAAAAAAAAACATTAATGAACTTAATAGCCAGACCTGTTCTTCGTTTTGATGATACCAAATGATGAAAACAATATTTCATGAATTTCAAAACTTTGAAAAAGCTGATGAATTTCTTGTTTGCTGTGATCATAAATATGTATTTGAGGGTAAACATTTTTTCTTTCTTTCTATTTCTGAGCTAATTTTCATTTGAAATAAGAATAAATAATTATTTTATTTGTATTGGAAAGAATATCTAATATAATAATTGTGTTAAAATATATATAAAAATATCAATACTGTGAAATAAATGTCGGGATGAGAGGACAACAGTCAACTGGAAATAATAGAAATGAGTTTTACATAGTTGAACTATGTAAAAAACATATTCAACTTGTTTTGAAATGTCATATGGAGAAAAATTACATGAATTACACATAAACACTAGAGGCAAATCATACATTATGAACATCAGCACAAATGTTTAATCAGAAGAATAAGAAGAAAAAAAATACTGTCTATTTCACTTTAGTTTATTTCTGCATGTTAGATTCATATGGAGATATGAATCTAACATGCAGAAATAAAAGATAACATAGAAATTAACAAAGTATATATTACAGAGCTAATATGCATTTGAAATAATAAGAAATAACTATTTATTTGTTGTGCTGGCAAAAGAAGTTTTTAAAAGAAAACGCTATGGAGAGTTCAAAACCATGTTTGCCTCATATCTGTTACTTAAAATTACAAATGCTAAAGAAAAAAAATAAATTAAAAAAAATAAATTTCAGTTACAGAAATAGGTTAAGAGAACAAGGAATTAAAGGAATTAAAGAAATTAAAATTAATAGTCATATTGGTTTAAAAAAACAAATGTAAGCATTAGTTTACTGCAGTCATAATTTCCCACGTGAATGAAGAATTCCAACCTAAACACACGATTTCTCACATACGTACAACAACTTGGCAACCGAAAAGAGATGTATCTTTAAGAGAAGACTTAATGAGAAATCTAGTGTTGGAAAATAATTCACATATATTTTATTTATTTATTTATTTTGCTCAGTTATTCTGTTAGAATATGTAATTAAACTGAATTTTAAAAGTAAAATAGACCAAATAATCAATCAATTTGAGGGGAAAAAATCATTTCACTTGTCAGAATTCCATACTCTTAAAGCACTCAGACTTGGAATCGGGAAATAAGACATACCCTCAACAAAACGGCACATAGACTTTCCCACCAAGCTTGGGAAAACATAGCATGAGCAACTGTGGGAAGGAATTAATACAGAGAACGTATTGGATAGTAATCTAAATTAAGTAGTCAACTAGCTTTTTTTGGTTATTTACAGAAATATCGTTCAACTCCTATGTTTTGTGCGTTTTTGTGCTGTGAATATATGTTAACATCAGCAATTTGGAATATTCAGAAAATCTCGACAGTTTCAAGATGTCCCATTCTGCAAAGAAATGTAAGCTAATGTGTTTTTTTTTTTTAAGCTTAAACATAACAGGTGATTTCTAATCACAATAACCAGTGGTCATATGTTTGGGTAAGTGCAATTCTAATACTGGATAGTTTTTTTTATCATAACTCTACTCTGTGAATTCCCACCCTTTGACAGGAAAGAAATAACCCAAAATGTATTGGAAAATTAATACAGCCATCAATAGAGAACCAAAGACAAAACATGATGACAATGAAGGATGTGTGTCACCCTGGGTAAATTCCAAGATATTTTATCTCAAAATCTTCGCCCACAGTTCCATAGGCAAACCAAAAAGCCACGATTTTACAGACATATGTTCTGCAAACACACCACGTGATGTCCTTGACAGAATGGGGGACCCCCAGCGAAATCTCAAACATTCCCAACTCTATCTTATCATTATCCATCACCCATAATGCCATAAGCAAACCATTTACTTATCTACAACTCATAACAATACACATCGAAAACACTGATGTCGCTCCCCCCATTCACCCTACTCCTATTTTGTTCATAGTATCCCACCAATCACGACACGAATCCTTATCCTCTAATATCTTCCTTTTCCATTCAAAAGAATAACGTCACTTATTTACAACTAACAAATTATGTCACTTATCTACATCTGATAATAACAAACATTCATGCCACGATTCCTTATCTTATATTGATCTGTATTCCAAACATTCCAATCTAATGACGTCACGCCACGCCTCCATCACAGTAACGTCAATGATCTCATCAAACAAAGACGTCAAGGATCTCATCACATGACGTCACGAATCCTTATCTTATCTTGATCTTGTCACTAATGGCTGCCCTACTACTAACATCACCACACTTGACTGGCCTTCACAGAGTCCTGATCTCAATCCTACTGAACATCTGTGGGACGAACTGGAGTTTAGTGTGAGGTCATGGGAAGTCCGCCCCCACAATAGGGCCCGTTCCATTACATGCCTACATGAAGAATGGTTCAATATTCCAATTGATTGTTATCATACGCTTGTCGAAAGTATGTCCCGTAGGATTACTGCAGTCATCGCAGGAAAGGGGTCCTACATCTTATTAAAGTAGGCGGCATTGCTGTTTGTTTCTCACACTGTGGTGTTCGTTGACTTCTTTCCAAGCAATGTATTTGTCAAATATCTATCTTTGTCATTTCCGCCAACTATTTAATGTAAAACTTCGAATAGCGTATACTCGATTCCATGACTCCTTGTTCTTTAGATTCAAAGTCCTAATTTAATAGTCAAGTCTTTGACGCTAAAGGACAATTAGTGATGGAATCAAGTATCTTCTTGTTTTGTTAGTAACAGTTATTAGGTAGCATAACTTAATATCACGAACGCGCCTGCTAGTTGTAATTCAGATTGGTTTTGATAATATTTAAGTTAACAACAATTCATTTCAATTTGTTCAGGTTCAAGGAATTCATTCCACTACGCCAATGGCTTCAGTGGCATAGTTGGTAAAATTACCACATGACACTTCAATGCTGTGAGTTCGAGTTCAGCTTTGACACGGATGTTTGTAATGTCTTCAGCCTTATAATACAAAACTGTTATTATCCTGCGGAAACTGTAACGGCTTTAGTCCTGTCAAGAGAGATATTTCAAACCAGTATTAATAGTTTTCACATCGACTTAGAAAATCATCAAAATTTCATTAAAATTTCAAAAATGAATATTAAAATACTCACGTGGAATTTTTATTGACGTGTACTTGTACCTGTTGGTTCTTCGGATTGCGTCTTGGAAAACATTTCTGTAAATAAAATTAAATGCTTTACATATAATGACATCTTTGAAAATGATTTAAGATCTTGCCTCCAAATTATTTCAAGTGGATAAATTGGGCACCTTACATTGATTATTTTACAAATCAAAAGCCATACTTTTTATACTAACAAGAAATAACAATTCATTATGTAAAATAGATGTAATAGTTTGACTGTAATTCTGAAATCGAAATCAAGGATGGGTGGATTAAAATATTCCTACTTCTCGTTTCTGGGAAATAAAAGACCACAGAGGATTATTTATTTATTTAACACCACCAGATGAAGTGCCTCAACTTCTCTCCACTACCTTTATCCGTTCAATGCATCCATTAAATATGTCCGTGAACTGCCTGTTTGTCTCCTGGTTTGCTTTCAGGATAAAAAAAAACCCTATCACCTTCGTATAAGACATTCCAACTTATCTTTAGTTGAAAGGGCGTTATGGTGGTTCCCTGCCGTCCTTTATGCAATTCGAATTCAGGTCTTTCCAAATGAAGAGAAAATGTCTTGACGTCCTCACAACTGCACTGTGGAGTTTTCGGATGGAAATATCTTGCCACGTTTATATGAGACTGGCTGATCATCTTCATTTGAAATATGTTTTCATAAATGTTCTTCATGTCTTGACCAGATTCGAATCGAGGTTCTTTGCAATCAAAGAACACACATAGCTCTTTCTGTTACTGTAAAGAGAAGATAAATACAATTTGGTTTTCATTCGATTTGCTTGCTGCATTTTAAACAGCCTTATTATTATTATTATTATTATTATTATTATTATTATTATTATTATTATTATTATTATTATTATTAACTATATAATGGAGATCTCAAACATAGGCGAACATATCCAGTCAGATAACATAAACTTCAAGGTCTTTGACTCTTTGAAGAAATGGTCAGACAACATTTCCACCAACACCAACTTCACTATCATACACACAAACATAAGAAGTATAAAAAAAAACACTGGCTAACATTGATAACACAGCTCAATTATACCATGATAAACATAGATGCGCTAATACTGACCGAAGTTGCAATAAATGACACAGAAATTTACACATACAACATAAATAATTATCAAACCTACAACTTATGTAGACCAAACAAAAGAGGAGGTGGAATTGTGGCATTTATCAAAGAAAAATACAATGTGACAGAAAAACAAACTCACTTCGAACATGCGGAAACACTAATTTTAGAACTCACAAATAGCCACAATAGTATCAAATACACAATAAACACAATATACAGACCCCAGATAATAATCCACTCAGTTTTCTTCACGAGTTTAGAAACATGGCTAAGCGGCATCGAACCGCGTACAACACACAGGCTCATCCTAATAGGAGATATTAACATAAATACTCTAGACCACGCTTCTTCAACCACTAACACATATCTTGATATACTAAGTCAGTACAACATAAACCCTACCATTAACACACCAACAAGAGAAGAAATACTCAATAACTCACTAACACAATCATGCATTGATCATATCAACATACGGGCTCCCATCCATACATATACATCATCAGTAATTAACGTAAAAATTGCCGATCACTACTTTGTCTCAACTTCGTTTTATTACGTTTCCTACCCCCCCCCCCTCACCACCACAAAAGTCGACAAAACTCGATCATACTAAAGAGCATTGTCGATAACCAAGTAAAAAATACAGACTGGAATTTCCTACTTAAAATAAACGATTCTGTAACATTATACGAGAATTTTCAACTAATGTTCACAGAAATATACAAAAAAGCAACAAAACCTACACCAACGAGGCGACAAACAGACAGCAACCCATGGATAAATGGCGACATACTAAATACTATTACTGAAAAAGAAAATCTATGGAAAAAACTTAAAAAGTCACCCAGTAACACACATTTACAAACCTTATGCAAAAACACAAGAAATAAACTAACAACAAAAATTCGTAGGGCAAAAAGACACTACTTCCAAAAATTCATGGAATATAACGACAACATGAAGCAAACATGGGCAACACTCAACGAATTAATAACCCGAAAAAAGAAAACTTCAGCACAAGATTTTATTGCAAAAAGCTTCGGTCAGGACACAAACCAAGAGGAACTTGCAGACTCATTCAACCATGCTTTCACAAACAACATCACACGACTCAAAAAAGACAAACTACTAACGATCAACAAAAAACTACCGACACAAAGTCAACAACAAACGATGTATTTTCCACCCATAACAAAACAAGAACTGAAAGAAGCAATCCTACCACTAAAACCAAAGACCACTCCAGGAATAGACAAAATAAGACTCACAGACCTTATAACACATTTTGAACAAATAAATCCAATACTTTTGAAACTCGTGAACATAATATTCGACACAGGCATTATTCCACAATAACTAAAAACTGCAGTAATTACGCCAATATACAAACACGGCAAAAGAAACGATACTCAGAACTACAGACCAATAGCTACACTACCAGTCATCTCAAAAATTCTAGAAAAAATAACACACACCAGACTACAGAACTATTTACAGAAGTACAACATTATTTCACAAAACCAATACGGATTTCAGAAAACAAAAAGCACCATTACTTTATTAGAAGACATCGCCGACACAATAAACAAAGCTCTCGACAAAAACAAGTACGCCGTCCTCATACTGCTGGACCTAACCAAAGCATTTGACACACTTGAACATGACATACTACTCACCAAACTATACTCAATAGGTATAAGAGGAACACTGCATACATGGTTCAAGACTACCTCTCAAACAGAACACAAGTAACAAAAATAGGTACATGTCACAGTCGGAGTATACAAGTAAAACACGGTGTACCTCAAGGTGCCATATTATCACCCACTCTATTCAACTTATACATTAACGATGTTCATAACATACCCATAAGAAGTCAAATATTTCAATACGCAGATGACACCGCACTACTAGCAATCCACACAAACATTAACACAGCTCTCTGCAAAGCACAAAAAGACCTAAACGAAATCACAACATACTTCCACCAAAACGCAATTCTAAACAACGGCACCAAAACACAGATGTTGATAATACACAACCCAAGAATCATACGCCCTACATCACTATCGATACATTGTCACACATACTGCTGCATCAACAGCAAAAATACCTGCCAATGTACAGAAATCAAACCTGTAACACACGCAAAATACCTCGGTCTCTATATAGATTCCCACCTTAAATGGACAAAACATACAGAATACCTACACACTAAACTCCGGATCATCGCAGCAAAACTCTTCCAAGTTAAAGATATTATTCCACCCAACATAAAAAAAAACTCCTATATCACGGTATCTGCGAATACTACTCAGATACGGAATAACAGTCTATGCAAATACATCAAACAGCCACCTAACAAAATTCGAAACACTACACAGGAAAATCGTGTCAACGGTGATCTGGACACCTTACATGCAACAACCAATATCCGACAAGCACATGGCGATACACAAAATTCTGAGCATTAAAAACATGAAACACTACATGACATTAACAAGGAATTATTTCAACATCACCTACCTAAACAACAGAGACACACATCGTATAACACGACCTACAACAACTCTCTATATCCCCACGCCCTTCAACAACTCATACGGTTCTTTTGTGAGATCACATCAGATACCCACGCAACTCAACAACCTACCAAGAAAGTTAAAACACGTAGATAACTACAGAACATTAAAAAGCGAACTCTGGAAAATATACCAACAAAGTTAAGAAACCATTAACACTAATATACACATTATAAATCACTAGCATCCAATACCTACACCCCATACATAAACAGTAGCAACAACACAAATAGTGAAGGCTAAATCCCACTCTCTTCATAAAAGCTAACCCAAGCTTCGAAGTAGGTGGGATTCACTTGCCTCACTCATCTACAAGTAATCCTTATAAGCAGATGCAGAAATTTGTATGAATAATCACTCTTTCTCAAACTTTAAAAATAAAAAATAAAAAATATATATAAATAAAAATTAATGAGAAATAATAATTGTAATTATTACTATTATTAATTGTTATTATTACAAATGAGAAATAATAAAATGCTAAAAATTTTTTTTTAAAAAAATTTTAATTAATAATTAAAAACATCTGTAATAATCATCATTATGAATATTATAATAATATACGTTATAAACAGTTATTGTTATTATTATTTAAAAAAACTTTATGTACGAGAAATATTTGTTATGCATAATTGTGTTCATATAATGTATGTAATTTATCTGAAAAAAAAATGTAATTTTTATATTTTTCTTAATTTCTATAATTTTATAATGTAATTATTATATGTATGCAAGACATAATAAAGTGTTATTATTATTATTATTATTATTATTATTATTATTATTATAGGATCAGCACACAGCAAAGAGGTACATGTAACCTGTGGAGTACCGCAAGGAGCTGTCCTATCTCCCATTCTATTTAACATATACACACACGACATAAGCCAACTCCCCCTAAAAAGTAAAATCTTCCAGTATGCAGACGACACTGCCATAGTATCGATTCACAACACTGCAAAAATCGCTTACAAAAATATGCAACACGACATCAATCAAATCACTAACTGGTTAACCGAAAACGGCATATATATAAACCCAGGAAAAACAAAGCTAATGATATTCAAAAACCCCCAAACCCTGCCCATAGAAACTAAATATCTCACTATCAAATATTCATCCTCCTATACACAAAGTGCAGAACCTAAAATCACAACCATCACACAGGTGAAAACAACACGCTACCTTGGACTTCACTTCGATGCAGATCAAAGTTGGAATAGCCATACAAACTACCTACATACCTAGCTTAGGATAATAGCAAGCAAACTATACAGATTAAAAGACATTGCCCCAACCCACATAAAAATACTAATCTATAAAGCATTATGTGAAAACATTTTAAGATATGCAATCACATCATATGCATTCTGCGCAGACTACAGACTTAACAGGCTACAATGGTTGCAAGATAAAATGATAAAAGATATTCTGGGAACAACCCACTCTTATGCAGGAAGCATGGACAAAACACAAAATATTTAAGGTGAAACACTTACGCCACTACACAGTCATGTTAAAACACTACTACAGCCCAACATATAGAGTAACCAGAACAACACATCAAATAACAAGACCACAGTCAACAAACTACATAACATATAAGTACAACAATCACCACGGCAAAGCCACCCGAAACTTCTACGTACCTGACATGATAAACAAACTGCCGTTCGACAACAGAAACTTAGGAACATACAGAGAGCTGAAACAGGCACTATATAAATATTATAGCGAGAATGAAAATTAGAGCAATTCCTGTTTCTCTCTCCCCCACCACACATACACACACACACACACAAACCTACGACAACCTCCCCCCCTCTCAAAAAACTACCACCACAAGAACACAAAGAAACAAACACACCATGTCTAAATCCAACCCTATTTGCACAAAAAAAAAAAAAAAAAAAAAAAAAAAGTTAAACTGTAATAGCAGTCGAAGTCTTTCAAGCACGTACCAACAAACAGTAAAATCAACACCTGGCTTGTGACCACTATAGGAACACAACCATGAAACCACCACCCTCTGTCATCTATTATCTTCCTCAGATAAGCTCTGCTAAGCTTCGAGGAAGAAAATTACTAACTTGCAAGTATCTGTTATACACACTTGTAATGCGTTATAAATATTATATACATATAATTACTACAGCAACTATGTATGCAATTCATCTGAGACAAAAAAAAAAAAAAAATCTGTATAATCCTTATTGTAAATACTGTAAATATTATTATTGTATGTAACTTATACTGACACATAATAAAATGTAAAAAAAAAAAAAAAAAATTATTATCATTAGTATTGAATTGTGTGTGTATGCTGCATTACTGCATTGTATCGTGAATTGTGTGCACATTGGTGCCAATCCATATTTAGCTAGTTTAAAAAAATGTATATTCATATTTATAAAATGTACTCTGCATTTTGTATATCGAATTTTCGCACTGTACAGAAAAGATAATATGTTTTTCATTGTGTGTGTGCAGATACTCTGTGTGATAGTAAACCTTATCATTTTCATTGTAAAAACAAAAACAAATAAGTTGTTTATAAAAAAAAAAAAAAAAAAAAAAAAAAAAAAAAAAAAAAAAATTATTATTATTGTTATTATTAAAAAAAAAAAAAAAAAAAAAATCAGCTAACGCCTTTTTTATTCCCGTATATACGGGAGTAGGCGAGGCCATTTAGCCCTAACTTTTGGAGACTGGGTGGGCAGTTCAATCTCCACTGGTACCCCATCAGAGACAGATGGCCCAAGGCTATCACTAATTAAGCGGTACGCAGTGAAGAGAGACGGCTCAAATGTGCCGCCATCTCGTGGTCTCTAACCCTAACACAATATATTTAATGTCTGAAATAATGTGGGTTCTACTATATTCTAAATTCAAAAATTCTGTATAAACCTTATTGTAAATATTGTAAATATTATTATTGTATGTAATTTATACTGAGACATAATAAAATGTTTAAAAAAAAAAAAAAAAATTATTATTATTATTATTATCCCAGACATGATAAACAAATTACCTTTTGAACACAGAAACCTTACAAACTACAATAGCCTGAAAAGAGCTCTAAGAAACATACTATGAACAAGCAACACGCACCCAAAATACCATACAAACTTAATGAAACACAATATATTCGTTCAAGCTTCGAGTTCAGAGACGCATCAAGACATTCCAAGATCGTATGTGTGTTTGTGCGTTTAGTGCACGAATTTCTCAATCAATGGCTGCCGTGGATTGAATCAACGGATTTCGTAACTTCCCAACACAGCAAACAAACCAATAAATAATAACAAACTGGTGCCATCCTCAGATAAGCTCATAAATAAGCTTCGAGGATGAAAGCCTGAGAAATTATATCTCATCCAAGATTTAAAAAAAAAAAAAGAATTAAACCTGTTGTAAATATGTAATCATAATTTTAATTTTAAAAAAAGGATTGCATTTTTTAAAAGAAAAATATGTGATCAAGAATGTATCATATGTAATCAAATGCAAGTAATATATGTATCATATGTAAGCAAATGTCAATAATGTATGTATCATATGTAAACAAATGTATGTAATGTTGTATCATATGTAATAAAAAAATTACAACACTGTAGAACCAGTAGGCCCAGTTTTATGCTGCGCACTATATGAAATTTCCGAAAAGCGCTAGTAGACTTCTATCAACTTGAATAATTAACCAGGTTTGACTTGTAGACTTTTTTTATTCATTAAACTGAATGTTTCTCCGTCATGTTTCGCTATGGCTGACAGCATCGTCAGGAACAAATTTAACACGAAAAAAAAAAAAAAAAACTTATTTCTATAAATCGAAAAATACTGGATGGATAACCAGTATTGGGTCTACTGTATCCACGTACCATGTGTATCATTTAGGCACATTATGCGCAGTCATTTACATCCTATCCTTCTCATCCGTCTTGGACGGGTTGAGTCCCCTCCTAATGAAGGGTTACCGGCGTATTAATGTAGCCGGTTCGCCAGCTGTATCCCCTAGGGGCGATATTCATGACTGGATCCGTGGGTGTTCACGAGGTAGGTTTGCCTGCTTGCGGGATGAAAAACACCAGATAAACTGGGGAAAAACCCTGCTGTCCACGCCCAAGACCGACTAACTTGGCTATGGCCGAGGAAGATCCTTAAGCTCATCACGTTGTCAACGGGAATCGAACCTAGGACACTCCTTCCCCAGGGATATGGTTGAGAAGCGCAAAGCCACTTGGCTAACCGTGCCGACCATTTACATTTACATTTACAATTTACATCAGCAAAAAATTTAAAACGTGTCAGCAGTTTCCAAGTTTCGAAGCCAAGTTACATGATGATGAAAGGACAGTGAATCTAACACGTGATAAGGAGAAGATGAATACGGTTATTGGAAATGGAATTCCGGTCTGATAATTAATGTTTCTTGAAAAGTATATTTCTGATAATTATTGAATTACAGTGTTAATATGTCTTGCAAAAATTCACTATTCAGTGAATAAGTTATATAAGTTGAAAGCACGGGTTTTTTTTTAATGCATTTTTATTTAATTGCTACAAGAAAGGCACGAAGTTCATCTCATGCTGCTGGACCTAAAAGAAAAAAAAAAAAGTGTTTGCAATTTAGTTATCGCCTCTGATTGAGTAACATTAAATAAACAAACACTGGCTTGGAACCACACGACCTGTAGTACAAATACATTCCCACGATCATTTTCTCTATGACGCATGCGCACAGGACTGTTTAGGATCATACGTCCGGCAGTATTGCGGCCATAGATTTGCATATATGCGATGATGTTAAACCAAGAATTGCTTCGAATGATGCACAGTAAATGGATTCCTATAAAAAGATTATTTTTTTTCCCTAGTGGGCTTTTATACAATGGTGCAAAGAAAATATGATTTTGATGTGAGTACTGCGAACTGCGCACTGTTAACCAGACGATTAAATATATGTTGCTGAGGGCGCTGGTGCGTAATGGCGGTTGCCAAGTGTTTATATATGTGATCAGTGATTTAAATAGTTGTTATGAATAATTCGGAGTGTTGATTCAGATTTTTGATATAAGCGGAAAGCGAAGATAATCAAGTAGCTGATGATTGTGTTGTTAATTAGTGATTGCGGTCTCGCGATAGTCCTTTAGTGTGTTATATTTTGTGTTTATACGCTATACGGAAATCCTTGAGATCCAGCTCAGGTAAGCATATAAGCATATATTTGAATATTTCAAACATGACCAGTTTAAGTCCCGATGATTTTATCCAATCGTTGGATAAGAAGCTAGCGCTCGACCTCCTCAAAAAACTGTTGAAGAAATTTGAGGTAGAGTGGCCAGGGTTTCTAAACCTATATTCAGCGACAGACGACTCCACAGAAGGGGACAACTCAACATCAGGGGAAGATGAACCTGATAATCTCTGCTCCCACTCCAAAACATGATACAGAAACCCATGCACGGAAAAAACGTAAAACAGCGGAGACTCAGATAAACGAAGGGATGGAAGAAGATGCCCCCAACACTGACCTCCCCACGCCCAACAACGAAAAAGTTCCCCCAATTGTTCTACGGGAAAAGAACGTTGGACGGCCCTTAGGCCTATTATGCAAAACCACTAAATTGCCTATTCTTGGGCAAAAAACGTAGACGACGGAGTTAAAATCCAGCCTACCACAGTAAGTGACTACAGACTCCTCACAAAAACCATGGACGAGTCAAATATTAAATATCATACTTACTCACTGAAGTCGGAGAAAAACCTAAAAGTTGTACTCAGGGGAGTAACAGAAAACATCTGCATAGATGAAATTACTGAAGACCTCTGCCTCCACAATCTCCCACCTGTCAAAGTTAGCAGAATGCTACGGGCTGACAAGAGTCCAATGCCCCTAGTACTTGTTGAGATACCTAACACACACACAAGAATATATACAACTTAACAAAGATCTGTGGCCTGAAAATCACAACAGAACCACTAAGAAAAAGAGCCTCGTCAGGCCAGTGCTACAGATGTCAGAAGTACACACAGAAACTCTGCAGAGCAGACTACAAATGCCTCAAATGTGGGTAAAACCACCCCACAGCAACCTGCTCAAAACCCAGGACCTCACCAGCCAAATGCGCGAACTGCGGGGGCCCCCACCCGGCAAACTACAGAGGCTGCAGTCACTACCCTAAGAATAAAACACAACAAAAGGAAACAGATCTCTGAACCCTGCGCACAGGCACCTGAGTTGACTGCTCCCCAGTTGCTTGACACGCAACAAAATACCAGCTCTCACAAGTGGAAAATACCAACAGTCTGGAAAGCCACCGTCGAAGCAGGACATATGCCGAAGTTGCCCGCTCATCCAAATATATCCAGCAGGACCAAATTCTTCCAAACATGACAACAGTCATCACAGCCTCATTGGCAAACATGCTTCAAGACTTCAGTAAGTCAAACCCTTCACCAAACTCCACAAAAAGATTTCTAAAAGAAACCCAAACCATATTATCAATGCTTGTTAATGAATAAAACTAGATTAATGCCAGACTCACTACAGATCGCCGCTTGGAACGCCAATGGCCTAAAAAACAAGACTCTGGAACTTCAAGAATTCTCTCACAGATACAACCCTGACGTCATCCTAATTAATGAAACTCATCTAAGACCTGCAGACAATCCAAAACTGAGAGGCTACACAATATACAGAAACGACCGACTGGACTACAGAGGTGGTGGTACAGCCATATTTATCAGGAACTGCATCAGGCACAATGGAATACTCACCCCCCCCCCCCCAACTTCCAACCTAGAACTCACCGGTGTCGAAGTCCACACAAATTCAACTGGAAGACTTAAAATCTATGCCGCCTACAACTCCCCTGCTAAGACCCTGCTATTTTCTGACTTGGATGCTGTACTAGGCACAAATGAATCCATCATCGTCGCTGGGGACTTAAACTCCAAACATCCCTCCTGGAACAGCAGAACCACAAATAAAAATGGCCGTATCCTCTTCAGCTACACAGGATTAAACAACGCTGTCGTAACAGGACCCAGTGAACCAACCCACCACAGCCCAACTGGCACAGCCGACATCCTAGACATCGCCATTCTACACAACATCAAATACCTGCACAGCATTCAAGCACTGAACGAATTATCATCAGACCACAACCCAATCCTACTTCACTTAGGGAACAAAGATCAGTCACCTCCTCCCCAAACCTCCATCATCTGGGAGAAACTCAAGAAAGTGCTACCAGAACACATTGGTCCGGTTCCCCATATAAAAGCCAAGGAAGAAATAGACACGGCAATAAAGAACCTCACCAATCAAATCAATAAAGCCATAACAGCAGCCACAGTATCCACGATTACCCACAAACAAAATCGTCTCCCGGAAGAAATCATGGACTTAATAAGGGAAAAAAACAGACAAAGAAAAAGATATCACAACACTCGTGCTCCCCAGGACAAAACAGCCCTCAACAGATTAAACAAATCTCTCCGAGAAGCGCTTCAGAACCACAGGAACCAACAATGGGACAACAAGCTCACCTCCATCTCCACAGCAGATCATTCTATATGGAAATTCCTAAACAACCTCAGGATCAAGCGCAAATCCCTCCCCCCCCCCCTTTGCAAGCAGAACAGCACCTTGCATACACAGATGCTGACAAAGCCGAAGCCATAGCAAGAAACCTAGAGAAACAATGCAGTCCTGCATATGATAACCTAAACATCAGCCACGTATACAAGATCCATCGTAAAGTCAGGTTCACAGTAAATCGTCCCGATGTCAATCCAAGTCCCATAATGCCTACCTCACCTACCGGAATAATCGGCATCATCAACCATCTCAAGATCAAAAAAGCCCCAGGTCCGGATGGCATCACTAACCAAGTCATCAAAGCACTACCACGCAAAGCCATAGCACATCTGGCAAACATCATAAACTCCATCCTCAAATGGCAGCACTTCCCCCAGTCATGGAAAATAGCTGACATCATCCCAATGCACAAACCAGGTAAAGACCCACACCTACCTGAAAATTACCGTCCCATCAGCCTGCTATCCAATTTAGGGAAAATAGCTGAGAAAATCATCCTCATCAGACTCCAAGATCATGTCAACCAATTAAATATCATTCCAGAAGAGCAATTCGGCTTCCGTGAAAATCACAGCACCACCCATCAAATCCATAGACTGGTAGAATACATCACCACAGGATTCAATTGGAATCAACACACTGGAGCTGTCTTCCTAGACATCTCAAAGGCCTTCGATAAGATCTGGCACCAAGGCCTCCTCTACAAACTTATCATCGCTAACCTTCCACTAAACATGATACACCTGATCAAATCATACCTCTCCAACAGGAGGATGCAAGTCAAAATCAATGAAACAGTCTCAACCCAACGGAAAATCCTCGCTGGAGTTCCTCAAGGATCACTGCTACTCCCGATCCTGTTCAACATCTATATGGCAGATATCCCTCAAAATCCTCTCACATCCACCATCGCCCTTTATGCTGATGACACGGCTATTCTAGCCAGATCTCGTCAACCACTTCTCGTCACCAAAAAACTACAAGACACCATCCTGAATCTAGAAAAATGGTTTAAAGACTGGCGACTACAATTAAACCCCCAGAAAAGTACAACGATACTCTTCACAAGAAGACGAGCATCCCCCAAAGGAGACATCACCCTGTTCAAGTCTAAAATTCTCTGGAAAACTGAAGCAAAATACCTAGGAATACTTCTCGATAAGCGATTATGCTTCAACAGCCACATCAAGAGCATATGCACCAAAGCTTCAAAAGTTATCGTCCAGCTATACCCCTTGATCAACAGACATAGTAAACTAAGCTCAACAAATAAAATACTACTGTACAAGACAGTGATCCGTCCCACAGTCATATACGCCTCCTCAGCCTGGAGCTATACCTCCAAGACAAACATCCTGAAGCTACAAAGACTACAGAACAAATGCCTGCGAATGATTCTGGACGCCCCGTGGTTCATCAGGAACGCCCAGATCCACCGGGACATAAATATCCCCTACATCTCTCCACTACTACGCTCCCTAGCAGAAAAATTCTTTATGAAGACATCTATCCATCCAAACCAACTGATACAACAAGCCGGAAACTATGACGGTATTGACTACTGGAAACATAAAAGACCGAAAGCCATCCTAACACCCCACGACGAATAACCACTTCTGCACACTCAGGGCGAGCTAAAATAGCTCACAAATCTCTCCCATCACTGCTCCCGAAACAGACAACAGGGAATATGAAAAGCGTCAAGCTTCACCCTCTGCGCCATATATGTCCTGCGTCCTGTTAACCAGACGAATGCGTAAAGCGTAGCTGCAAATAATTTACCGTCGTACATGCTGTCAGACGCGAAAATCGACAGATAAAAAGCAAGCAGTACGTAACCTGGTTAAAAGAAACTGCAACAGAAAAAGTTTTTTTTCTAGGCGAATTTCACTGTATAAAGAATTTTTGTAAATACAGATACATTTTACATACCGTTGCAATAAAATTCAGAAAAAAAAAAATTAAGTATCGTTACACTTCCTACAGATGAAACTGATTTATTTACCTTGAACGTAGAATTCCACATCGGTAATGGTCGTTGGACTTCCCCAAGCACGCACGCCATCTTGCCTAATGCTGAAATACCGATTACCTGGAATAAATAAAAGATATTTCATTATTAATATACAATACTGAATGACTTGTGAATGCTGTCAAAGAAATGTCTGCAAACCTTTTGATAAAGCTTTTTTTGACAGCATTATGCAAGCATCTAAACACTAATAACAATATTTATAGAAATACTTACAGTGGTCAGTCTTTCCGGTGGCTGGTTGTGCCTTGCCGCCCATTTCTTGACCATGGTCAGCTGCCTGCACATCTGAGTCACAGCTTGATTTACAGAAAAGCGAGTCGTTTCCTGTGGTTTGGCAACATCCCATATACAGTGCTGGAGGGCTGCGGATACCTGCATATAAAATATATAACATCATTATTCACAAAAATATCAACCTCATCCTTTTCTGGTTCTGCACTCTCATAGGGCCCAGATATTACGTTAGTCCAACATCGTTGCTATTTCATTACTATACAGAAACAGAACTTTAGATAATTGGAAGAAATCTTCCAGGCAGCCTTTACAGAATGGAAATAACCGGTCGGTTATTTACATTCTGTATCGAACAATACCAATTTATTAATAAGTAAATTTACATATTAAAAAATTGCTTTATTAAAAATATTTCACCCTCACACACCAATAATAAAAGCTTCGTACACAGAAATAACGCTCGCAAGCACACGATATATCTGTAGCGACACTGCCCAACGAGCAGTATCAGATTCACTTGTTACGTGCACTAATAAATGCAAACGAATATCGGCGAGTCTAACAGGAACTGACCGAACGTGATAATTCCGACACTTGTTTCGTAATATAAAGCGTTAATCGAACAATGTAACCTTTAACATGTATTGTATTTATATAATGTTGTAAGCATTATTATTATTTATAAACACAAACAAAATTTAATTTTTTCGTTTTTTCCTTGGAGGTGCTGCAGTGCACAGTGCTTATGTACAAGCCGCCATTGGTAACAACCGATAAACGCAGTCATTCTCCTAAATTCTCAGCCTTGAATACGATGTCTTGCGCTTCCTTACATTCATAATATCACCTTTGCACTTCCTCTTATCTTTTTGTTTTATTTATTTTTTCTCTTTTTTGTTTATACATATACACTATAAACATTATCAACATGTTCAGAGTGGTAATTATATGTTATAACAAGTATTATTCAGAATTTATCAATAATAATAATAATAATAAAATTCATAGCACGCCCCTTACTAGTTAATTATTAATTAATTGATTACCTAAATGACATTCAAAACGCAAATAGACCAACGCAATAATTATTTCCTCATTGGCACGATACCAACTCTTTAACGACACATCAAACGATACTTGAACTAGTCATTCATATATCAGATAATACACGCATACCTCTTTCATTATTTATTGTTTATTATTTTGCTGTAATTTTATTTATATGTAGATACTACATTGCTTGGCTTGATCGTTGTACATGCATATTGTTTACTAATTTGTCTTTGGTGTTTATGCACTGCAGTAACCTTTGACCTTGTGTACTGCTGTAGCCTTTGCTATGGTGTAGTATTACCTACGCTGGTCTTACGCCAATAAACTATAAACCAACCAACCAACCAATGCCAGTTTATCCACCAAGTCTCATAACTTTCCTGGTTTAATCCCTCAACAAACTTAGTGAATCTTCTCAAGTATACCTTTAACCTTTTCAACGCCCATTAGAAATATAGGTGACCAAAGATGAAAGCCGTAATCCCAAGATTGAATCACAAATCTTGGAGCTTTTGTTTTTACTCCTTTATCAATCACCAGTCGAATAGTCTTTGCTAAAATCAATCTAAATAAATCACATCAGAACCACTGCTACAATCCATATTTTTTTTACCTCTTCATAAAAAGGTTAGCAGATTTATCAAGATCGACAGATCCTTTATAAAACGCTCAACGAGTGATACAACATTATAAATATACAAATTAATTCATTTTCTGCAAAATACAGTAATTAACAGAAGGGACTCTGTGCAAAGGTGGAAACACAACAAAAGGAATTTGAGTTTACTGCAGATGAATGGTATACCAATAATGTGATCTCGATGACTGACACCTGATCACCTACTCATCAAACCTGGATCCATCATTATTTGTATAACGATTCCTTAAGAGATTTCCTTATTTTTGAACAATCGCAACAAGTAATCACAACTGCTGTTGAAGAGCATCATAAAAAATACTGGTTGGTTATTATAAACTTGTACATGTAGTACTGTGCATTTAAAATGGTATTAGAATTGCATGTAGAAAATGTATGAGTTAATTAGTATTGTAAAATCGGATTTGAACTGTTGTTCAAGTTAAATATTTTACTGAAGATAGATCATTCATATTGGACTCTCTCTCTCTCTCTCTCTCTCTCTCTCTCTCTCTCTCTCTAAGAATGATTCGTTTTATTCTTACCTTCGCCTCGAGATGCAAATCTACACATTTCAGACCACGATCCCAGGTCTCTTCTTCCGTTGCTGAAAATAATAATAATAATAATAATAATAATAATAATAATAATAATAATAATAATAATAATAATAATACAAAGAAGTACACATTTTCGAGTGAATTCTAAATAACAAAAACTATGATAGAAGGAAAGGAATGAGAGGGGAGAGATATTTAAAACAACATGCATATATTGGCTATACATAAGATTGGACTGATTCCTAATGTTTTAACTGTAACAACACTCTAAGAAATAGGAAACAGTTTAACACCATTCAGCAATGGAGAAACTGTAATATTATAGTTGTGTTGTTTTCCTATACTTGTAATATCTTTTTTTATTTATATCTCTATTCTTTAGCTTTAGCTTTATTCTTTATTACTAATTAGCTGTGCGCGCTTTCTCTCTCCTAACCTTTCTCACTTACTCTACTGCGTATTATGTTTGTCCACCTTCCGTATTCATTAGTCGTTTGCCAATGAACACTGGGAAATTTATTTGTTAGACTGCGCCATCCAATATATCAATATAAGGCATAAGACTCAATAAAACGTCGGTTGATCTCTCTCTCTCTCTCTCTCAGTCATCGCCAGAGAGAGGGAACAGATTCGGGAGAGTTCCCTCTCTCTCTGGCCATGACTGGAAGACCTCCCTTGCTTGGCTCTGTTCCTTTTTATTATGCCTTCTCTGAGACCTTGCACGAAGGGTTATAACCTCGTAAGTATTCGGCATAACTCTTTCGTTTTCTTTTAAGTTCAACCCGCTCACTGTTCTCGTCCATGCACCCTTTTGATCATAAGTTGCCGGCCAGCGGAAAGTTTTTCGAATCTTTTAGACTGACTTTGGAGGTGTTTATGCGCAGAGCTTGTAAGCACTTTCTCATACATAAAAGTCGTAAACAATCTTTCTTATGTTCCTCAAAGAGAGCTATTGCACAACGTTCCGGGGGCAAAACATTGCCTTTGTTTTTAACACTCTAAAATATTCTTGTTAAAGGAGTATATACAGTTATTTTCCAAAAGGTTATTTACAATAATATCTAGCACAAAATGCACAAAATATAGAGAGGCAAACAAGGTTGATTTTACAATATTCTCATGGGACTTGACCTATGTAAAAAATCGAAGTAAAGCGCCTTGGTATTTTTAAGCTACATCGAGTTTTTACGAAACAGTTCAATTTCTTAGGATTCTTTTATATGTGCATCTTTGGTAATACGGCAGATATTCAGCTTGTATTCTCACTATTTTCAGGGTCCTACGTGACCGTATTTACTGATGTCAGTCAAATACGTTCTTTCAATGCATTAAGAGTCATTGTCAGGTTAGAAAAGTGCAACTTAAAAAAAACTTGTTCCATATCCTATATACTATCCTTACAAATTTGTAGCTTAGTATTGCAACATCATTGCATTTTTTCTCGAGGAGCAGCCATGTTGAACAGCTGTGGATGTAGCTCCAGTCTCTGATTGAGAGAAGTGTGCTGTTTTTAGTGGGGAAACACATTCGTCCTTCTGAGGACGATTCAAACCGCACGAGGTTTGATTTGGAACTACTTCTAAAGTAAAATGAAATATAAGCTTAAAATCGCTCGGGTTTTCATGAAACATTCAACGTACATTTGTGTTTACGATAAAATAAATGAATACATTCACATTCTTATTGATTTTTCGTATTTTATTTTTTATTTTAGTTTTTAAAACGAAGAGAAACCCCTCCATCTTAATTTTCATTTAAAATTTCCTATTTCCATACAGCTTCGCTTCACATGAGCTCATGAGATATGAACAATGTTCAAAATGTTTAACTTAGGGTCTGGTTTAGTTTAAATTTAAATTTAGGTTGGGTTTAGTTTAGTTTATCGTGATCTTTAACTCAATTTAAACTGAATATGTATCTCATATGAATATGTATCCGCATGCCTAGCGGATATCAACAAAGCCAGTGTAGTGATGAACTCTGCTAACCCTAAAATATGTTTAGATTAGTTTTAAATTAAAGTAAACCTATTTTCGGCTTTGTTTAACGTTAGGTTTAGTTTAGTTTAAAATTCAGCTTAAAGTTAGATTTAATTCCCTAAGACGATCTGGTTCTTTCTGTGAAGTTGAGAAGAATATTTTCTATTTTTATTAGCCATAACAATTTCAAGTTAAGAAATTGACTCGTAGTGACAGCAGCGAATCATAATAGCTGGAAGACTGATTTCCTCGTCTGGGTGTTAGTCATCAAATCACGAAATCGATTTCTCTCTGTTTTAAAAATTCTATTACAATTGCGTTTTGCTGTAGTAAATTTGCCAAGGTGGTCGCCAACTTCCGATAGGTGGCACTCAAAGAAGTGTTTTGAACACCGTTCCTGCATTTATACTTGAACTTTCTTTCTTTACTTTCTTTTTTTTTTTTTTAATATTCAAACCCGTTTATTAATGAACTGTACAAATGCTAATATTAACAACGTAATGCAATGTAACTATTAAAAAAAATGCAGGTGTAAATACCTTTCGAACATTCCGCGCATCGCAGCTTTTAAGGAAAGCAATATAAGATTTCCTATGCAAAGGTTATTTGCTTGTTCCTCCATAGCCCTGTGCAATATATAACTGAAACTTGCAATTTTACATGAAACAGATTTTTTTTTTTTTTTTTTTTTCATCAGTTAGCTGAAATCTTCCTGATATCAACTGAAAGGATTAGCAAGTGGAGCGCGAACCTGTTGATTTACTGATATGGACATTTAGTTGCTACTCTCATTACTTGATATCTTTCCTTCTACATTCAGGATTGCATTGCAGGAATTGTTCCTTTAAGTTTTGCTTCGTAGCTTCACCAAACATGCTATTATTATTATTTTTTTTTTAAAATAATAGCATGCAAAATAATGCGTTATTAATATTAGCATTAATGTAATTAGTGTCTGCGGCTAGCCGAGTGGCTATGCGCTTCGCAACCGTCGACGACGTGAGAAGCATGTTCAAATGTTTAAAGAGACGGAGTAAACACGATAAGCACTACGAACACTCTACTACTGGCGCAAACTGCATTTAAAGAACAGTGCGACGGACAGTGCCGCATTACGCTAATAGCTCGCATCTCACTATGACGTGCATATGCTTTCGCGCGTAGCAATATGACACTGCAGTAAACACAGTGCTGCTAGCGTCCTTCGTCCTCCTAAGTGCTACAAGATGAATTTTTATTATTTTTTTTTAAACAAAATAAGTGAATTGTATAGTATTGTTGATGATAAAATTAAATAGTACAAGCAAATATAAATAAATTAATAAATATATTTATATATAGGGGGTGCTGCATTTCCGCAGTAGCCATGCACGAGCAACCCCTGATCATTATTATTATTGCAGAGTATCCAACTGGAATCCCAGGACTGTTCGTAGCCACTCGACATTCTGTTCCACACTACACTTCTCGTCTACATCTACCTCGTCGACAAATGCATTTTTTGCTTATTAGTCCCCCCCCCCCCACTCACACACACAATTTACTGCTTGTGTACTCCCTTTTTTTCAGAAGTTCAATTCATCGTTTGTTCATGCATGATGCTCAGTGTTATACATCGCAGAAATTACAAATACTGAAATACAGTGCAAATAAGTTTATTTTTATTCTTTATAATTCTTGTGCCATCCTTACTACCAGAGCAATGGGTTAGGCCTTTGTCTTTGGGTTTCACCTTTAAAAAATAATATGTTGTTTGTCAGTTTTGAATTTCCGTTCTACGCTTTGATTTGTTCATATGGTCATACACATGGGGATATGTACATCCACAACTATTAAAGCATTAACGACGGTCCATCACGTGCTTGAAATAGGCACCGAGTCTTTTAAAACAGGTTTCTTAGCGCATGCGCAGGTTCTCTGTCATCTCGGAGAACAAGAGTTGGGATATCTGCTGGGCATCTCGTGTAATTTTTAAGGTAATGGTGGCACTATTGCTTAGGGAACACTTACGAAAACGACGAACAAACTGCTCACAACACATGTGGTAGGCTTGGACCGTTTGCTCTGCCAACTCCGTATGAACGAAAATAATGCTCAACAGTAAACGTCTTTTCTTCCAACGTCAACACCATTGAGACAGTTAAATAGTCACTACTGTTTTTTTTTTTTTTTTTTTTTGCGCCATACCGTATTAAATTCAAACATACACCCTCTATCCAAAAAAGAAACCGAACTTTTCGAAAATAGACGATACTAGTGGCGCCACCTTTTGTATCTTTTTGTTGTCGAAAGCGGCAACCTTCATTAGTGTTGTGTCAACTGTTTATGACATTTGTTTCAGTAGAAGCTGAGTTATAGTGCCAAGAGTGACAGTGTGTTTAGACGAACTGTCGGTCGTCACGATATTCATGGCGTACGCGATGAATTCTCTCTATCAATCGCTTCAAAATATCGAGATGAAACTCATCGTTGACCACTCGTAAACTTGAGTACGGGATAAGCATTCATCACCGTATTGTTTTTGAAGCATTTGATGCGTTTTGGTAAAACGTTTATCAAGTTTAACACAAAAGTCAATCGCAGGTCTGTTTGAAGCTCATTTTCCGACCGTTCGTCAAAACACACTGTCACTCTTGGCACTATAACTCGGTTTCTAATGAAACAAATGTCATAAACAGTTGACACAACACTAATGAAGGTTGCCGCTTTTGACAACAAAAAGATACAACAGGTGGCGCCACTAGTTTCTTCTATTTTCAAAAAGTTTGGTTTCTCTTTGGACAGAGGGTATATATATTTTTGAATTTTATTACATAAAATGTGTACTTTATTACATAAAGATTGTTATAATTAGTTTATCAGTAATAGAGCATGCGAAGCTGTATAATCCTGCATAGAATATAAAATACATTAAAAAATAGCCTGAATTCTCTGAAACAGAAAAACCAGTTTAGTAATTGATGATATGATAATGGAAACTGGGACGATGATTTTACGGTTAGAATATTAATTTCCTAAATTAAAACAAAAAAAAATCCTTTACACTTTTGTGGAGGGGGGGGGGGGGGAGAAGGTAATATGCCGCTAGAATTTATACAGCTTCTAATTTATTTTCTGCCAGTAATCACAGCGGATTCTGGTCTGTCTGTGGCCAAGAATAAATTGGAATTTGCCCTCCCAAGCACGTTTGTGAAATTAAGCGTAGCACTCTCCGTCAACACACACACACACACACTGACAGCACATAGCGATTTTGTTTATTGTGTGCTCACTGGTCGATTTGGCTATTTTAGTGATATAAACATGAGCAGTTAATTTGTAAATCGATTACATATTTAATTCGAAAATTATTCTTGCAATAATAATGCAACAGGAACTGAATAACAATTAGGGAGAACAAATTAAATTAGCTGTTCGATATACGAGTGGTTAGAATGTCCACTCTCCAATTAACTGGCAATTTCTCCGAGGTTATTTAGCTTATATATCGCCGACATGCGATACCATATCCAGGATATTTGGATATGCAAGATAATTGGGCTCTGGCAACAAGTAGTGGCTCAATAGAAACTACAGAGACAACACTGACGACTGACCTGGACTCCCTTGGTAGATATTTCAGGAAGTGGCGTCTTCAACCGAATACCAACAAGTCTGAGACCTGCTACTTCCACCTTAATAACAAACTTGCCAACAGAGAACTTCAGGTTTACCTTAATGGACAACTTCTTCGACACAACAGTACCCCAAAGTACTTGGGAATATCTCTTGACAGGTCTTTGACATTTAAAAACACCTCATGAACACATCGGCTAAAATCAAGACTCGCAACAATATAATTCAGAAACTGACCGGAACATCTTGGGGAGCTTCTCCGACGATGCTTAGATGCTCAGCTCTCGACCTTGTATTTTCCGAATATGGAGCTCCCATGAGGATTAACAACGCACACACCCATTTGGTTGACAAACAGCTCAATAATACTATGCGTCTTATTTCAGGGACAATCAAGAGTACTCCTATAGAACGGCTCCCTATTTTAAGCCATATTCTTCCTCCACCGTTAAGAAGAGCCAACGCCTTATGCAGAGAGTACAGAAAGATCCAGGAAACCCCCCCCCATCTTTCAGTGCATAGAGACGCTTCAAATTTAATAAATAGATTGAAATCAAGATATCCTCCTGTTAGTATTGTTATAAGACTACTAGAGGACAATTTTCAAGTCAATCAAGAGTGGAGACGCCAATGGGAGGTGTTTGTAGGTCCAGACCTGCAGAACCTCCTCTGCATCGAAGAACATCCACCTGGATATGACCTTCCACGTAAAACTTGGATTACTCTAAATCGGCTAAGGACTAACCACGGTCGATGTGCAGACTTTTTTTTTTTACAAGTATCAGAAAATTGGTTCCCCAAAATGGGACTGTGGAAGTGAGAAGCAGACCATCTGCCATATTCGCCAAGAATGCCTACGAAGGAGAGGAACAAGATTTCCTAGTTCGAACACTTGCGACTATTGACTGGATTAATAACTTAGATATAAACTTGTAATATCTGACCGATAGAAGAATCTTAATTTTCGTATTTGTAATTTCTACTGGTGTTGTTTGTATATTTAATGTGTTTGTGCTATATTTAGAGATGTCGAGTTTAAACTTTTATACATATATATGTCTATTTATATTTGAATTATATTGTTATAATTGTCACCGACACTGTATATGTTTCTTTTTCTTGCGATATAATAGCCATACGATAAATACTAAAATAATAAATAATCCAATTAAAAGGATGCGTTCGAACTCGCCATGGGCATCACATCTTTGTGATTGTGTTTAAGTGGAAGCTGAATTTCAAAGCCAGTCCGAGACCCTGCTCTAAGTAGTTGGCGGTTCAAAAAAACTTTCGATGTTTGATCTCTAGTGCAGGGTTCCAGATTAAGTAAAAATAGAGATTTTTTTAAAAATATTATAAAATTAATAAAAATGGGAAAAAGAATTCTTAGTCTACCCACGATACTAATGTATTATAAGTTAACAACATTTCATGAGTGGGAGTTACATAATAATAATAAAAAAAAACTATTTAATTAGTTTGTCTCCCGCAGATAGTAGTAATCTTGGAAATGTGGACGTTTTGGAAATGAAACCTCTAAAATCATTTCCTTGCCAAATTCAAAAAGGTTGAAACCCTGGTTATATACTGTTTCTGAGAGTGTAAGACACCCTGAATGGAAAGAAGTCAACGGACATCCCCATGGGCATGGGGGGGGGGGGTCCTTTAATCCCTATATAGAAAGTATGCCGTGTAGGAGTGCTGCAGTCATCGCAGCGAAAGGAGGTCCTCCTACATCTCATTAAGGTGGGTGCCATGGCTGTTTGTTCCTCACACTATGGTGTCTGTTGACTTCTTTCCAAGCAGTGTATATTTTTGAAAGAGAAATAAATGTTAAATGTTAGAGAGTTATTGATTTTCTATCCATACTAATGGATTATAGTTTACAACTTTTTGTTAATGGGATTTACTTTTCAAAATAAAAATAAATAGTAGAAAATAGAACTTGATATCCCCGGGCAAATTTGAACCTTTGCACCTAAGTTCATCTTATGAAGGCGTATTAAATCGTGGATAATTTCTTATTATGAAACAAACTTTAAAATCAATTGAGAATATTACTAATTGTAATACCTTTCACACTAATGGCACTAAATTAACATTCCGAATTTAAATGCGGTGAGCAGGGCGTACACTACATAAAAAAATTGCCCTATCCCATCTGCTGTTGTTCAACGGTCGCTATTGGGCTAGTATACAAGGTATTAGAACAAATAGGCTTAACGTTAAGCACTAGACTCTAACATAATGGGAATCGCTGCAAAGTTCGTGAAGAGACATGTATTGATGTTACATCTATTATGAAGTGTGCAGATAAGTGCAAAAGTAGTTATCATTTTTATTGTGCTGGTCTCAGCGAAAGCCAATTTAAAAAGCTCTCCAAAGACACGAAATCAAATTGGAAATGCGCTTCTTGCAAATTCGGCGAACAACAAAGGCCGGCAACTTCCTCCAGGGGTGATGACTCATGCGTTCCAGAGATTAGTAAGGCAGACAATATATGTATAACGGATTTAATGGGATAAAAAAAAATCAGCTAACGTATTCCCGTATACGGGGAGTAGGCGAGGCCATTTAGCCCTATCTAACTTTTGGAGACTGAGTGGGCAGTTCAATCTCCACTGGTACCAATCAGAGATAGATGGCCCAAGGCTATCACTAATTAAGCAGTACACAGGGAAGAGAGACGGCTCAAATGTGCCGCCATCTCGTGGTCCCTAACCCTAACACAATATATTTAATGTCTGAAAAAATAATGTGGGTTCTACGGTCGATTTTCTTGAGTTTCCGGGACGAAAAACCCGAGTTTCCGGGGCGAAAAAGCCGAGTTTCCGGGAGGAAAAACCCGCTTGCCCGTGCCAGAGATCGACTAACTCGGGAACCGGTCGAAAAAAGGCTTAGAAAAATTTTCTCTAGTCGCCGCCTAGACTCGAAACCAAGTCTTCCTTCGTGCGGCCAAGCGTCGTGGTGTGCAAACGCCACATCCACTGAGCTACACAGGCTCTGATTTAATGGGATTAATAAAAGAATTAAAAAAAAAAGACATCAATGACTTAAAGAAGTTCGACTGAATATACCTCGAACCATATGGATGATTTTCTCCGTATCATTGTTGGCCTAACACAAGAAGTTAAGGAACTTAAAACAAAGAACTATGAACTAGAAAAATGCAAATATGGAGCTGCGTAGGGAGCAGAAAATAATTCATGAAACTGTGGATGACTTGAATCAACAGGCAATTAGCTCAAACCTAGAAATGATTGGTGTTCCATATGAGCCACGTGAAAATATGCAGGAAATAGCGAAGAAAATTGCATGTAAAATCAAAATCAGCTATAATGAAGATGATATTGAGGCTATGCATCGTGTTCCTAATGACCAATGCCTATCATTATAAAATTTAAAAGTAAAACGATCAGAGACAAATGGCTGGACGGAAACAAAGGTATCAAATACAGACTAAGTACAACTGATATATGTGACAATTTTAAGGATAGTAAAATATATTGAAACGAGCACTTGACTGGAAACCTAAAACACCTACTATTTATTGCCAAGAAATGTAAAGAAGAAGTCAACTACAAATATCTCTGGGGGTCAAACAGGTCCAACTTTTCCTGAGAAGAGACGACACATCTGAAATATGGCGAATCAGATGCGAAGAAGACTTATCTAAACTCCCAGAAAACCGCGAGAGTAATAACTAATTACGAACAACAATGACAGATGAGAATAATAACTGTGATGTCCCTTTTCATAAATGTGTAATTTGTCATGATTCAGTAGAATTAAGAAACTTTTCATCCTCAGACATTGTAAGTACCTTGAAAATTTTGCATATAAATATAAGGAGTATTCGCGATAAAGTAGAGCGCATTGAATTACTACTAGACAATTTAAATTATCTGATAGATGTTCTGATATTAACAGAAAAAGACGAAGAAATTTATTTTTTCTTAAATAAACTTAAATAATTAAATATATATATATATATTTTTTTTTACATTGATACACAGAGTCCAACTTTATACAAGAACTCGAGTGTAGCCTAGATGAGATCAGAAGTGACAATGTTCTCATAATTGGGGATATGAATATTGACTTACTGAGGAATAGCGGATCCTCTCAAGATTATCTAGATCTACTTGCCATGCATGGACTCGAACAATATATTAATGTCACCACGAGAGAATTCAACGGTGGTAGAACGCGTCTAGATCATGTATTCGGGAGAACATTAAGTGGAAACAAAATCTAAGCAGCAGTTCTGCGCCAACCTCTCGCGGATCACTTTCCAATCGGTGTTAAAGTGCATTTGCAAGTACAGCACAAAGATAGTATAACCGAAAACATTCCCTACACAACAATTGACTCCAGAGTATTGAAACGTAACTTAAGCACTGTCTCCTGGGAAGATATAATGACGGAAACAAATATTGATACCTCGTATCAGAAATTTATTGCAATATTGAACAATAAAATACAAGACTCGATTAAAGTTAAAATAATAGACAAAATGAAAGAAACAAAGCCCTGGATTACACAGGAAATCAGACACCACTACATAAAAATTAGGGATAAAGTGTATAAAAAGTTTAAAAAATACCCGCACAATCAATATTATGGAATCTGATACATTATAAATTAAAAGAAAGTAAAAACGAGACTACAGAAATGAATTCCTAAAATGCCAAGGAAACCCCAGAAAACAATGGAAGTTTGTGAATAAATTAATTGGTAATAATACATACACAAACAAAATCTCCCCATACTTAAAGATATCGATAGGAATAGAGAAAATGGAGACAGAGGATTAGCTGAAGAATTCAATAACCATTTTGCACAATCAGTGAAAGCATTCTGAAAAATGCTAAACCCACCCCTCAGAATTGCACTCTCGAGAGACTTGATAACTCCATATATCTTTTCTCCACTTGTGAAAACGAAATCAAAAATGTTATAGCTAGCCTAAAAACAACCAAAACTTCAGGATACGATGCTATTAACACAAACATTGTGAAAGGATGCCAAATGTACATCATAGAACCCCTAATGCACATTTTTAACTTATCACTGATGACAGGCACGTTTCCATCAGATTTTAAGAAAGCCGTAGTTGTACCAATTTACAAAAAGGGAAACAAAAATAACTTGAAAAATTACAGACCGATCTCCCTTCTACCGGTCTTTTCAAAAATATTAGAGAAATTGGTAAAAATTAGACTCGTGAAATTTTTGGACAAAAACAACTTCTTTTCAAAGAATCAATTTGGGTTCAGGCAAAAGTTTAGCACAGAACATGCTTTACTGAACTTCACAAACACAGTTTATACCTCCCTTGAGAACATAAACTAACATTAGCAGTATTTCTAGATATACACAAAGTTTTTGACTCTGTATCACATGAAATTTTAATAAAAAATTAGAAGTCATAGGAATACGAGATACTGCCCTAAAGTAGCTCAAAATTACTTAAATGTCAGATCACAAATTGTAAAAATAAACAACAGGTATAGCAGCTGCAAAACAGTAGACTGCGGTGTACCACAAGGATCTGTCTTGGGACCAATTTTATTTAATATTCATATCAATGACTTCTGCAATCTTAAACTAAACTGTAAAATAAATACTTTTGCAGATGATACAGTACTAATTTTTCCTACAGACACAGCCGAACAAATGAAAACCATAGTGAATGTTGATCTTTTGAAAGTAACAAATTGGTTCCAGTCAAACAAACTCAGTCTGAATGTCTCAAAAACTAAATACGTAAATTTTAACTTGCAAAATACAACTGGCAAAATGAACTTCACTGCACAATTAATTTTGCATGATTGGAATTGCAGGACAAATTCAAATTGCAACTGCGAGAAAATAGAAAAAGTCAGTTTAATAACTTACTTGGGATTAAAAATTGATAGTAGTTTAAGCTGAAAACCGCATATTACCGATGTCGTAAATAAAGTAAGGATTATGTTAAACAGACTTTACTACCTAAAAAGATTCTTAAATTTAAATATGCTAAAAATATTATATTCTGCCTGGATTCAAAGCACACTACAATATGGTATATTAAGTTGGGGAGGAATCTATCGCACTACTCTGAAACCTTTAGTCTCGATTCAGAATAAAGTAATTAAAATCTTAACTAGAAACAAATATAAGGATATTGCAATGTGTAATAAATACACCATACTAAACATACCACCCCTTAGATATTTATACGTCTATAGGGTACTATTATTCATAAAAAACGAATATGTAAACATCAAACAAGATACTTTCCTTAGTAGACATAAGGGCCTAAAATATTTACTTCCAAAAGCAAATAAAGAAGCAATACACAAACATTATACTTATTTAGCGCCAAAAGTATTCAACACACTACCTTTAACAATAAGAAATGAAACTAACCCAAACAAATACAAAACTCTAATCAAAGAGTATTTATTTTACCACAGAAATGAGGAAGATCTGTTTAAAATAATTGTATAAATTATTGCTTTTTAGCATATTTGTATTCAAAGATCCAGTCTTATTTGTAAAACGCAAAATTTAAATGCTATTTAACTGCTTTGTTTTATTTTGTTCCTAATTAATTGTTATGCAACTTTCTCTGTATGATGAAATTTTATTTTATCTGCGATTTTATTGTGTAATTATATTATAATAATATGTAATATGTATATTATATGAATGTACATATGTGTACATAATGAAAATGCATTACATACATTTTTGTGACTTTACGCATATCGTAACCTGGATGAGCTGTTGCTCTTAGGTTACACACACTATCGCACAATTGTGCAACATATTGTACTATTATAGGAACCTTACAAATAAACATGATTTTTTGATTTGAAAAAAAAAAAAAAAAGGTTAGTTAATTCTCATATTACAACGAATACTTTAAGCTCATGATTGGCAAGAAGTTTTCCCTCTTTGTTTGTTGAATCTTAACGAGTTCGAGCATCTCTCCGATTTCAATCCGCCCTATCGCTACTTTTAAACGGCATCTATTTTACACATTCCTCGTTTGCGGGATTTAAGTTATACTAATATAATACTTATATATAATATTCATTAAAATGTTTCAACCTTTATTGTATATTTATCCCAAAATCCTCAAAATTTCTTAATTTTATTCAATATATCTCAAAGATGAAGCATCTCAAAACTTATTTCTCACATAATTTTTTTGCATTCGCTCTTTGAGATTAATGTCGTATTTGGATAAGCTCGACTAGTTCAAGTAATGTAAAAAGTAAAAAGTTTGAGGGATTCTTTGGAATGCAATATTTGGTTGACATGTCACGTGCATAATCAATCACCAATGTTTGGATCTCTTTACTTTTCAGCAGTTGATACAATAAATGCTGAAAGCAACAAACGCGGTCTTATCCAAGTGCCTGAAAATCGTCCAGACTGCCATTTCCTAATAAAGAGACGCTTCCTAATCAAGTGGCTTCATAATCACAATCCCCCCCCCCCCCCCCGATGTACTTCCTACTCCAAATATGCTACACCAGTGCGAAGGTCAGAAAGGAGAGTGCACTAGCGTGAAATGACAAAAATCTATCAGTGCGGATGCACTAGTAAGTAAATTGATTCGAAAAATTGGTTAGGCAATGTCCCATGACATAACTGCCCCAGATTTGATTTGCTTTAACTTCAAAATGTGATCTTTTGTAGAACAGCATCCTGCATTTCCAGAGGGATAAAGACTAAGGGAAACCATTAAACCAAGATTGCAGTCATGAACTATAGATCATGGGCAGAACTGTCACTTCTATTTTGTTTATAGTCCTTTTAATAAACAACCAGGAATTTAGTTACGGAATTAACCGGGGGGGGGGGGCTCGTGCATAGGCAGTGAGGAACTAGCGCATCCCTAATTTTTCTGGATATATAAATATATTTATTAATTTATTTATATTTGTTTGTAATATTTAATTTTATCATCAACAATCCTATACAATTCTCTTATTTTGTATAAAAAATAATAAAAATCCATCTTGTAACACTTAGGAGGGCGAAGGACGCTAGCAGCACTGTGTTTACCGCAGTGTCATATTGCTACGCGCGCAAGCATATGCACGTCATAGCGAGATGCGAGTTATTAGTGTAATGCGGCACTGTCCGTCGCGCAGTTCCACTGTTGTTTATATGCAGTTTGCGCCAGTAGTGGCGTGTTCGTAGTGCTTATCGTGTTTACTCCGTCTCTTTAAATATTTGAACATTACAATTAAAGACATAACATTTGGTATAGATTTTATTTCTGAACATTATTGGGTGATGATAATGTCCGCGCGGTTAGCCTAGTGGCTTTGCACTTCGCAACAGTATGCCTGGGGAAAGTGTCCCAGGTTTGATTCCCCTCGAAGACGTGAGGAACTTGAGGATCTTCCTCAGGCATAGCCAAGTTAGCCAGTCTTGGGCGCGGGCAGTAGGGTTTTTTCCGCCAGTTTATCTGGCGTTTTTCATCCCGCAAGCAGGCAAACCTGTCCCATGAACATGCGCTTCTACAGCCAAATGACACACTCGGATCCTGCACACGAAGCGGAAATAACGCGCATTGAAAGAAGAAGAATTGGGGTCATGATAATGGATTTTATTTTTAAGTAATTTTAAATTATACCAAACTGTATAATTTTATCGATAATAAACAAGATTGTTTCATGTTTATTTATTTTTTTTAATTTTTACCATAATTTTGATATTTTATCCAAACACGTATACACTGTACTTACCGTGTGTATGTAGATTTCGAAAGCTATTTTACTCAAGTATTTTACTCACTCACCACTCTTTTTGCAGAAAATTATATTTCACTTTTATGCAGCACGCATTTATACAATTTCAGCACTCCCACGATTTCAAGCCCGAGCCGCCACTGGAATTAACTTACAATAGATATAAGAACTGATAAATCTAGTTTTCCTTCTTAATATTGCTGTTTTGTATTTAATTTATTTCTTTGCTTATTTATTTTTTGTATTCAGTTCCAAAGCTATTTCAGTCATCTTTAACAACAGGTTCCTGATTATGAAACACTGTTATTCTTGTATATTAAGATACAGAAACGTCACGCACGGTAGTTTGTTTGGGCTTCTTCGAAACTCAATAATGATATCGGGTTAATCATGCTTACATAGCCCATGTCTGTCCATTGCTGCGTATAAAGAAGTTTGATTCGTTTTTCACAAATATTTCGAGACGTCACATCCGGTTTAAAGTACGATCTACGCCGCTGTTTCGAACAACTGGAACGTCACATTCAGCATGCACTAAGGAAAGTAAATAAATGAAAAAATGAGTGAACAAATAAACCTCCTGGCCTTTTATTCCCAAAGGGCTGGGAGGAGCTCCTTTAGCCCTAAGTTACTTATTGAAAAGAGGTGGGTAACCAATATCCATCCTTTAGCTTTCGCTGATAGTGAGTTAAGCTATCACCGAACTAGACTTTCTTTCGGAAAAGAGAGTATGACCACCGTCTCCACCTCGTGGATTCTGGACAACACTTGAAATTTTCTAATTTTCTTATTGAATGAATCTCCAGTTTTTCAACTGTCTGGTTGAGAGTTTAAATTACAGTTGAAAGACTGGAGAATTTAAAGACTTATTTTCTAGAAAAGAAGGAAGTATTTTACTCACTCACCACTCTTTTTGCAGAAAATTATATTTCACTTTTATGCACCACGCATTAATACAATTTCCTGGAATGTTCTCTTCTGTTTATTCTTTCTCCTTCTTCAACCCCGAGTTTCTAGCTAGCTAGTAAATCCTGCTCAACGTTTGAAGTCTCACTCTTAACATCCCTTCTTCTACTCCTTCTATTTAGCAGACTCTGCAAATTACGTTTTCTCAAACCTATTCCCATAACCAACATTCCACATACAATTGCCTTTCATATCAGCTTTCGAAGCCATTTTAATGCTTAGTCAGATTCGAGAAATCGAAGTGAAGAAATCTGTACATTGTAGTCTGCGTACTGCTTGCTAGAGTGGCCTACTGGCTACTTTATCCTGTATGTTAAAGGTGTCTGCATAGATATCTTTCCTGGACTCCACTAATATTTTTCTCCTCAGAGATCAGCTCCTCGTACAACTATATGAACTCTATTAGAGATCTGATTTCTATCCGATCAACTAATCGATTATCCAAATCCATTTGGTGCAACTTATATAGCAGTCAGCCACATGGCAATTTATTCAATGCCTTTGCAAAGATTAATTAGAAAACCTTTATGCAGATGTACGTAAACGTTACTTTCGCAGCGTATACGCAAAATGCTTGGTCACGTGCGTCACTACGTGTTCTAGGCAATAATTTAAGAACGCTGGTTGATCAACTGGGGAAAAAAAAAGGATATTTCCTTTGTTTCTGAGTTCGATAAAGGGCATATTGTGTTGCCCGTCTGACTGAAGCCACGATTTTGAAAACAGCAGAGCTGAATGGTTTTTCAAAAGGTGAGATATCCCGGGTGTTTAATCAGTGGAAAAATAACCCACATTGCTTCTCTAGGAGGCGTACTTGTGCTCCTAAGACACTCTGTCAGGAACGAGATCGCCGTGGTCTAAGAAAACCTGTACGGACAAATAGAACTTCCAGTGTGTAGCAATTGACCGAAGCATTTAATGAAGGCCTATCTTACTATGCGCAAGAAACTGAAATGAAAGAGTATTGGCAGTCTCATGCCTATACGGAAACCGCTGATTTCTGCAAAGTTACTAATTCAGTGGCCGGTGTGTGTATTATTACGAAATGTAACTAGATTACTGAAACCAAGCTTCCCTTTAATAGATCTATCTGTCTTGACCTCAATATATTTTTTTTCATCTGCCCTGTCCTGTATCCTGTCCCTAATCAATGTCTCCAATCTTTACTCCCACTCCAAAAATGCAAAATGGTCTGATTTTATACATGTTTTGATTCCAACTTTATGCAATGGTATGATCTTGTCCTCTTTGCACTCGTTTCTGTTTTCTATCCATGTGCCTATTTAGACTTTGCACTCCATTGACATATAAACGCATCAATAAACAATGATTAAATTATTCCTTGGTAACTGAGTTAAGATAAACAGAAGTCAGTTTTCCTCCCAACCCCAGGATAACTATTTCCAAGCTTAAGAGGAAACGGAAAGATTTTTTATTACACCTAAGAGTAGATCTCCCTTAAAAAAAAAAAAAAAATTCTTTCCATTACTGACGCATTCCATCATTCTTCACGTAGAACTTTATTTAACGCGTTCTTTAAAGACACTTTACGCAGATTTTATCCCTAACTCATCCCATAAGTGCCCAATCTGGTTCATATTCTGAGTATCCATATGACCACATTAAACAGTCTTCATTTAGGCTTGTACTCTATAACATCAAAGGGAATATGCTATTTTAAAAACATGAATGTAATCGTTTGTGTTTCAGTCAAGTAATCTCACCACTTTTCACTGAATTTGGAAAAAAAAGAATTAAATTAAAATTTTGTGTGTAAAGGAAAGAATTTTTCTTAGTTTATTTTTTTGAGAGAGAGGGATAAATAATTATCCTAAGTTTCGGAGGAAGCGGCATGATTTTTTCTCCAAACGTCTATTTTTCTTCCTCAAAACGAATTACCTTGAATACATGAATTCATCAGAAGCATAAGGTTGGCTTATGACTACCAAACATGTCGTTAACAGTCTATTTTTTAAAATAGTAAGAAATCTCTTGCGCGCGCGTGCGTGCGTGTGTGTGTGTGTGTTTCAATAATTAAAAAAAATTAAAAATAAAAAAAATTTCCTAGTCCTTGGAAAAAGAACGTAAGGATGATGATTCCTGAGGACGAACGCATATAGAATGAAAGAGAAGAACCTGAAATTCTGTCGGTTGATCAAATACTACGAATGGATATTGATAAACAGCTACTTTGTCAACATCCATTCGTATCCATACATGCATCTATTAACTATCATGTTCGGGAGGAGGATAGCATGATTTATAAGGAGATTTTTACACTACCCAAAAATGCGACAATAGTATTGTGAGTTTGAACACATCTGAAAGTTATATATGATTAGCAGCAGCTGTGCAGATGGGACGTATTTAGAAAGTCTTAAGAGATGAAAGAATATCAAGATTTTTTTTAGGTTGAAAAGGCAGTGAATAATTTTTCCTTTAATCCTTTATCAAAGTGTAAGCAAACAAAGTTTGCACCTGAAGTATCTTCAGGACTGGAGCGACTCATAGCAAAGGTGGACAAAGCTGCCTTAGTATTCCATAATGCAAAGCACATCTCCTTGCGGAGATGTATAATGCTATGCATTATGTGAAGGGTCACTACGCAGACCGGTTTCGACCTTTATTGTGATAGACATGGGCCAGCTATCTCTGATTGACTACCGGTGTGGAGATCGAACTGCCTACTCAGTCTCCAAAAGCTAGATAAGGTATAATGGCCTCGCCTACCCCCTATAAGGAAATAAGAGGCGTTAGCTGATTTTTTTTTTCGTTCTAGTGGGTAGGTGGATAATTAATTATGTAATTATTAATTACAAATACCTTGGTATTTCTTCCAGCTTAATGAGTAGAATATAAGTGTTACGTGATATTTCTTAAGAAGGAGGTAGAGATCATTTAACCGATTTATTTCGGTTTTCTCAGAACAATCTAATTCTTTAAAAAAAAAAAAAACGTAGAGATATCGCATTTCAGTTCAAGGTACCGGAATCCATAATTGAAGATATACGCGACGTAGTTATTATAGGTGAAGATGAAGAAGAATAACTAGTAAGAAAACAGCTTTGAAGTTAAGCGAAGAAAAAAGAGACACGGATTAGTAATAAATACCGAGAATTAAAAAAAAAAAAAACTAAAACGATGATATTCGGGAAGAAGAGGATGAAAGAAGAGAATAAAGGTCAGCAGACATGAGCAGGAAGGGGGAAGGATCAGGAATTTCATATTGTAACGCACGGTTTCGACCGTGAAAACAGAGATACGATCTTAGATAACAAAAGTGAATGAACATAAACAAGAAATTGGTAAGATAAGGAAAGGTGAAGCAGTAAGCCTTGATGCAAAGCTGAGACTACAGAATAGTGCTGAGAGTACTGAAAACGTGCGTATTCTTTGCGGATGCAAGACATTGGTAATGGTCAAAGACCATTACCAATGTCTTGCATCCGCAGATGTGAGGAAGAATATTGGCATTCGATAGAATGTGATATAGAAAGGTTCTACGAATTAGATAGACGAAATAAGTAAGGAATAAAGAACTGTATAGAAAAGTAAATTGGAAAGATAATCTAATGCAGAAAATAATTAGGAGAAAATTCAACCTTTTTGGATATATCTGCAGGATGGATGACAGAAGAAAGATCAAAAACCTAATGTCCGGTTGAATGGACCGCGTAAACAGGAGAAGACCAAACGAATCTGAGTAGAAGATGTAAAGGAGTGGTGTGAAAATAGTTTGCAAGAGTTGAGGCATCAAGCAAAGGACAGAAAGGGAGTGCAAAAAATAGCGAAAACTGCATCAGACACCAAAGGGAATTGGCCCCATGACATTCAGTATGATGATAAACAGCATTATATAATAATTCTAAATTTTATTCTTGAAGCTACATCTTATCGCATGTTGGAATTCCCAGGGTTCCTCATCTATTTGTAATTTCTATATAAAGAGTGCATAGGATATTCTTAAAGTCTCTGTAGGTGACGATCGTTTGCTGAAGTGAATTTTACCAAGAGGTATATATTAGCTTTTTATTGCTTGGCTATAGGTTTTCATTCCCATTTCGGTTAACGATGACTTATTTGATTCTGTTGTTCTGTATTCTTCTTTGCAGAAATGCTGTAACATTACATGTTACAGCATTTTATGTAATGTCGTAAAGAAGGTCCGTTGACTGCGGAGAGTTGTTACGTTTGCAATTGCAATTAGCACAATCTCTCTAAATCAACAGCAATCCAGTTTCTATATTTTGAACTGGAATACTTCACTCGTATAGTGTGCTTTGGATTAGGCCCATAGGTTATGTAGAGTGCACATTTCTCTTTTATTGTTTAACATATCTGGAATACAAAACTTCCTGGTGGCTTTTCGGTAATGTTCGTTGTATTTATATGCCATATAATTAATTGTTTAAAGTCTGGTTACACGATACGTGGTTCTAGATATTCTGTGTTTAGCGTGAAAGTAATGCTTCACCAAAACTAAGTCGAAGCATAGGAATTTGGTTGTAAATATTTTATGTGCTGTCATCGCAGTGCGAATAAAGCTGGCATCATCTCTTTACTTCCAAAAGATCAACTTTATCATTTTATACTGAAGTCATATGAATCTATTTAGTTCATAGTCTGCACAGAATGCATTCGTGGTTATAGAGTATCGTAATCTTTTCACATAATGCTATAGAAGTGATTTTATGTATGTAAGAATAAGTCATTCAATGTATATAGTTTTCTTGCTATTATCAGGCGTTTGTATGTAGGTGTCTTATGGTATTCCAGTTCACATCTTATTCGCTACTAATTACCAAATTCCAAACTTCGAACTACATACATACTGCCGACAAATAAGGCGAGGTGATGGAAATATTGAAAGAAATTTAACTGTAAATTTAAACATGCCGAAAAGCATTTGCATCTAAATATTACATGCAAATTAATCAACAACAACATCTAGCGTTAAATGTTATTTATAGGCCACCTAACTTAACAAGTTAGAATTCTACACGAATTACATAATTGGCTCTTTTGGACAAAACTGTGCGTAGCTGAACTCTTAATAGTAATCGCTGATATAAGCAGAAATATTGCAAATATAAATGCAACACAGCATATTTAGACCGACTACCTATGTATAACCTAAGAACAGCAATCACTTCATATACCAGTGAAGATTTAGTCGAAAATAATATCACGGTTTCTTGTACAGACCATATAAACATACAGACACCACCAAATAATAACACAGCAGCAAAGTATATAAAACAAATCTGGAATCTGATTAACGATATGCTGGATTCTAAATTACCGCAATCCCTCCATTCGCAAAATGTGACTTTCCACTAGTACCACAAGCTAATCTGACATCGTGGCTTCCAACCATAAGGGAAGTAGGAGTGCTCTCTGCAGTCAAACAAATCAATCCAAGCACAGATCCAGGAATCTTTGCCATAAGATCCAAATATGTTAAGCAACATGCTGTTAGCCTAGGTTCGATTGTACTAAAATTAATAAATAAAATTTTTGAGATTAGACATATATCTAACACATTAAACACCTCAATAAACACATTCATATACAACTAAGAAAAATAAATTCAGTCAACTACTACAGACCCATAGCAGTTCTATCAGTTATTAATCAAATTATGGAGCGGATCGTTATTAAAAAACTTGCTACATATACAGAACAATTCCATATCATTCGTAATATAGTTTTCAGAAGAGTAAAGAAACGACTCGCTTGGAGGATTTCACAGATGTAATGAGCATCGCCTTAGATGACAACAAAATTGTCATGGTGGTCTTTATTGAACTGTCTAAACTCTAAAGCATTTGAAACATTCGAAGACGAAACATTTCTAGAAATGTTTCGTCTTCGAATGTTTCAAATGCTTTAACTGTTTAAAGCATTTGAAACATTTCAATAAAGACGACCATGACAATTTTTTTTAAAACGCCATGTTTTATAAATGACCTCCAAAAGAGGAAACGAATAAAATGCATCGGATCGTTTCGCAGTACAGAATTACAAGTAAATTCCACAAGGAGCTGTTTTTTTCCCCCTCTCTCCCTCTCTCTCTATCATTCCGCAATACAAGTAATCTCTACAAGGAGCTGTTCCCCCCCCCCCCTCTCTCTCTTTTTCATTTCCTCTTCAATATGTATATTCATGATATCAATCAGCTACCCTGCTCAGCGAAACACGAAACAACGCGACATGAATCTTCACCAGATGTCTCATTATAAATTCTATTCGCCTAAACGCTGATAAGACAAAAATCTATGATATTCAGAAACTCACACACACACACACACACACACACACACACACACACACACACTACTCTTAAATTATATTAATGAGAATCGAGCAAGCAATACAGTCTAAATGTATAGCTTGCTCGCAACTGCAGCAAAGAGGTGATCAACGCGACAGTATTAACGCAAAGATGGAGCACCTCTCCACATATGACGTGAAATGCAATAAATACCATTGCAGCCGAATCAGTTGAAAGTTTTTCCACTTGGTTATACCATAAATTAAAGATGGTTTAATCCAAGTGAAAGCAAACAAAGTTTGAGCGTGAAGCATCTTCACGACTGGACTACTTGTATGTAGAGGCTAGTGACTTCACCTCAATTGCCTTAGAGATTGCGTAGAAATAATAATCGGGATAATCTTTATCTATTTAAGCGCGAGAACCGACCAATTTCGATTGTCAAATCGATATATATTTTAATTTCTTCAAGTCGTTTGCTGATGATGTTGTCACTGCGATGTCAACAAGCCAAAGTCGTTGATATTTCAGTAATTGGAACGTCATATCTACTGTGGTCCAAATATCGATCAGTTCGTATTTTAAAATCCCTAATAATTTTTGAAGTTTCGTTTTCCAATACTTTCTCGATGTTATGCTGTCTCAGTTAGAAATTGGAAAGCCGTCCCCCCCCCCTCCCCATAAATACCAATGAATTATTTTGGCCACTTGAACATGGCAATGTTTTTAATGAGTCTGAGCAATTTTGCTGCAGGAATAACATGTTCTACAGTTTCACCTATCTGATTACATAATCTGCATTTACTGTTCTCAATTTTTGCTTAAATTGCATTAGTTTGTAAAGCCCGTTCTAGAGCGTAGAGCTAGATAAATCCTGCAGTTTCTTTCTAGATATATCCAAACTACAGTCATTGCTATATTTGTTTTTTGCCATTTTTTTTCTTGGTGTCTCGCAGATATTGGTTTAGAAGGTTTTTTTTTTTTTTTTTTTTTAAGCACTGAAATTGATTATTTTGTTGTTTTTATTGTAAGCGAATTCAGTTCCTATTTCTTTTAAGATACCTTCTTGTGAAAGGCTGGGAGCATTTGCTCAGTGTTAGTGTCGATATATTTTTTTTTAACCAATTTCTTCTTCAACAGTTTGCATCCCTTGCAGCAGACTCGTCAGCCTACTTCTTTGTTAGATACAGACGGTCAACATCTCTTAATGGATATAATAACGCAGAAATTAATAACTATGCATGCTGCATAGTTATTAATTTCTGTGTTTACTGTTCAATTTGTTCAGATATTCTTTTGTACAGTCTACTGTGTCAACTGTATATCGGATAAATGATATAGTTCAAGAGTTCATTGTTCAGAGTTCAGAAAATCCCTGACTTTTTTCGTGTAGTCAGTTGCCTTGTTTAACTCTCGAGTGAGTGGAGAATGTCCCTGGTATCTAATATTCCTAGATATTTATAGTATTTGTTTGTTAAAATTGCTTTTTTACATTCTCTTTTTCAAAACTAAAATGGCTGGTTTCATTACTTTTTTTTAATAGATAAAATTGCACATTTATTACAACCAAATTTCACTTTGTTTTGACTGGAAATACGAACGGTGTTCGGTAATAAATCTACAAGTATTTGTTGTGTCGATTTTCCTCACAATTTCTACTCATACTTACACAGAAGATGAGAAATTTTAATATTATTTTAGAAATTTCACATTCAAGTTGTGCTTCCTTCAAAACAATGGACAAAAGTATGAACGAAATATTGACGAGTAATGTGGACAAGGAATCACCTTGGAGGATTCCAAGTGTAATGGTAACTTTTCCGAATTTTTCATTATTCGCTATTAAAACTGTTTTGCAATTGTTCACAGCAGTGAACAGGAACGAAACATACATTTCTGTTAATTGCTAAAATTTTGCGAACATCTTTAATGGTTTTAAGATCCAAGAATGTCAGAGGGAGTGATTCAAATGCTCCTTCGAAGTCTATCCATGTATAAGTTTGTTTTTCGTCTTTTTTGAAGACCATTTGTCAATAATCAGCTGGCTTTCTGTTCCTCTCATTTTTTAAAACTGCCCTTTTTGTTCAGCCTGATAAATTTGATTATCTGATAAGTAATGATATATGAAATTTGCCATGATTGCACTAAGTAAATTAAACGTATTTGGTAGGCATGTTATTGGACTATAGCAATAGTCCAGTAACATGCCTACTAATTGGACTTTAACTTAATGAAAGCTAATGACCAAGGTGCAGACCCCTGGGGGTTTGCACCTTGGTTCTTAACTTTCATTAAGAGAAAGATATACGCCCAGATATCATCCAGTCTCTTCGATTGAGCCTGAATGGAATAAATAATTAAACTGTCGTTCCAATCGATTATGTAGACTGCGTATGCAAATCGCATTTGTTAGGTCCGCTCCAGTTTCTAAATTTTCTAGTTGATGCACTGACCACTTCTTTAGTAGTAATTCTTTAATTTCTTTAAATTTCTGATCACTTCTTTAATTTCTGATTGTGTTTCCTTCTTTAATAAAATGGGACGTAGGGCTAGATACTCGAATTGGCTTAGCATGCTCAATATTGCGGGAGCTTGACCGTTCGGTAGTATTGAAGCGGGAGTTAAGCCAGAAGGCAAAGTTGGCTGTCTTGAATACAGTCTATGTCCCCATCCTCACCTATGGTCATGAGAGTTGGGTAATGACCGAAAGAATGCGGACACGAATCCAAGCGGCTGAAATGAGGTTCCTTCGAGGGGTTGCGGGGCTGACAAAACTCGACAGAGTCAGAAGCTCTGCCATTCGGGAACCCTCAATACTCAACCGCTGCTTCTCCGTGTTGAGAGATCACAGTTACGTTGGTACGGGCACCTGGTCAGAATGCCACAAGAGAGGCTCCCTCAGCAAGCCCTCTTTGCCAAGCCAGAGGGTGGGAGGCCACGTGGAAGGCCAAGGACTCGCTGGATAGATTATATCCAAAACCTTGGGTGGACACGTTTGGGAATCCCACCAGAACACCTGAGCTTGGTGGCAGAGGATCGTGACCATTGGAAGTTCCTCTTGCAGCTGTTGCCCCCACAACCCAATTAGGAAGAGTGGGCCTTGAAGATGTATGTATGTATGTATTTCCTTAATCAATGAAGCTTTTTTACTTATGTAAAGTGGATTATCTGAACTCACTTACAAAATTCTAGTATTCGTTTTTCCACTGGCGATTGATTGTTTGCATTTGTATTTTTATGAACGTTTTCAGTCCAAGTTGAACATTTTGAACATATTGGGTAATTCTTGCTTCACACTTAATTTTTTGTGTACTCGCAACAATTTTTTGTTTATGTTCTTCAATGATTTTCAGCAGTTATTTTGTTAGTTAAATTAAACGTGTTTATAAGCTTCTAATTAAGGATATTTTTCAGCTGTCCTCTGAGATTTTTAAGTTGCTAAGATCAATAGTCAGTTGTTGAATGTTCGTTCCAACCGGATTTTCCATAGTGCAGATTATTTCATCTTCAGCTTCTGATCTCGCAATTTGCAACCAAGTTCCATTGTTATGATGTAAGCCTTGTTACACGATAGCTGCTGTGTTTCAAATTTTCAGTGCTTCTGTTAACATCTGCATCTAACAGGATCTCTTTTAGCCTACATTTATGTATTTTAATGTTGGCCTTTGTCATTCGTTTGTGGAGTTGATATGTTCTACGATTGCAGACTTCAGTTTATTTCTATCGACGTAGTCTGATGTACGTCGTCAATTTGATAATCCAGTTGAATTTCGAAACTAAATACAAGTACCACCAGATGATTTCAGCGGCTGGAGTTGTTGATTTAATACTCTAGAAACTCAAGTTTAGTAAACTTTTGCTGCAGAAAATAAAATTCTTTTGGTCCACAAGTGTTCATTCTCTTATTGCAGGCTCTGATAGTTTTTGTTTGGATGGACTAAGTTACGGAAACTTGTAATTTCCGTAACTTAGTCCATTTCGATAAAGGTTCTTCACTGCCTAGATGGAATTTGAACTCTGGTCTTTCCAATCACAGGGCACCGTATCAGATAATTAGTCAGGTTTCAAAGAAGCAAAGTTACTTATCCATAACAGGTCCTAAGCCTAACACACAAGCAGAAAATGGGATATAAAAATTCTTACTATGCATGTGATCTTCACATATAACACCTCTGCAAGCAATTCATATAAGCTCAAGATTAATATCACGTGGAAAGAGCTTCGAAAATTTCCATGTAATCCAGTGGCGGCTCGTGGCTTGAAACCGTGGGGGTGCTGTAACTTTCGAAATATACATACACACTATAAGTACAGTGTATACGTGATTGGATAAATATATCAAAATTATGGTAAAGATTTTAAAAAAATTTAACATGAAAAAATATTGTGTATTATCGATAAAATTATATAGTTTAGTATAATTCAAAATTAGTTAAAAATAAAATATATTATTCTTGTTTTGTTTCATGGAAAATATTGTTTATTATTGATAAAATTATACAGTTTAGTATAATTCAAAATTACTTAAAAATAAAATCCATTCCTTTAATTGTAATTAAAGGAATGGATTTACAATTTTTGGACATAACAATTAAATCCTTTAATTGTAATGTCCAAATATTTAAAGAGACGGAGTAAACACGATAAGAACTACGAATACTCTACTACTGGCACAAACTGCATATAAACAACAGGGGAACTGCGTGACGGACAGTGCCGCATTACACTAATAACTCGCATCTCACTATGAAGTGCTGCTAGCGTCCTTCGTCCTCCTAAATAAACACAGTGCTGCTAGCGTCCTTCGTCCTCCTAAGTGCTACAATATAAATGGATTTTTATTATTTTTTATACAAAATGAGAGAATTGTATAGGATTGTTGATGATAAAATTAAATATTAGAAGCAAATATAAATAAATTAATAAATATATTTATATATCGAGAAAAACTGGGGCTGCAGTTCTACAGTGCCTGTGCACGAGCCGCCCCTTCGAAACAAAACCAGCATTCATCTTAAACAGTCATGTGAGAGACAAATTAATGATCACTGTTATAATATTTCTGAGAAAACAATACATGCATACACTGTTGATATTATTATATGAGAGATTTACCAGGTTTTTCTTGAACTTATGCCTTACAGGATGACACTTTTTTTTTTTATTCTTATAATCAAAGTTAGCAAAAAAAGATAGCACTCTCAATTTGTAAAAACAAAAGTGCTCTTCTTTTATCTATGAGTTTTTCATTTGTTCATTAGCGTTTACTGAAGTAAAGCATAACATAGCAGGATCCGTATACAATATTCTAATTTATTTATAAGAATTCCATTTCAAGCATTGTTGTATACGAAATGTTTTAGTAATTAAAAATTAATTATTCTCAGTTAATTATCCATAGCTCGAGATGAACATTACTTTCATGAATTACGAATTTTTATGATGATTTAATTTTTATTTATTCCGCTCTTCGAATATTGATTTACCAACTTTCACTGCATTCAACTTATCTGTTTTTACTGCGAATAGCTGTTTGACCTTTATTTCACACACAGTTTACCGATAGTTGTTTTTTGTTGTGTGATACGAATCGCGCGCTAGTGAATCAACTTGTACTTGTGTTTAACGAGGTAAGCTGAACAAAAATGCATTTTTGTGTATTATTTATTTTTGGAATTTAGATAAAAAAATCAACAACCTAATATGTGTTATCTACCAAAATCGAATGTCATTAAAACTCCTAGTAGTAGCAAGTAAATAATCCTGATCATTTTAGCATTATTATTATTTAAATTTGCATTCATTTTGATACTGCAACGTTCCCAAGAATTTTTATTTTATTTTATTTTATTAATTTTGTTTTATGAAAATACCTTTATTTCAGAAAATGACTCATTACATAGGCTACTTACAAAATTTCTGTCGTAAATCTTCCTTTTCAAATTTATATATAAGAACACTAAACAATTTCTTATTTGTTAATATAATAACATAAAGAATTTAAAATTGCACTTTTGTGTAGCGGTGTTTCAGTGCATATATAAACAAGAGGCAGAAATTACCAATTTTTGGAACTCCTAGCTAGACCAATTAATATAAAAATCTACTTACAACATAGCTGATATATTAAAGACAGGACGTCATATACAGTAGGTACTCTGTCTCCGCTCCCTGTAGTATGTGTCAGAAGAAATACAAGTCCCACAATTAAAGTAGTCATTTCCAGAACACTTATAGCGAATCTACCTGCGATGAGACAAAAGTTTGCTTTCCACTGACCGCGGTTATAAATACTATTAGCAGTTTCCGTGATGACGTCATGGACCTCATAAATAACATTAACAGAGAACAAGGACAATTGTCTCTACTAGAGGGAGAGAGGTTTCCAATGCTGCTGCATTACTTTATACTGTTAGAATTTTTAGAGTACGGTTTTGATATGACATGCTATTAAAATAATTCAAATAACGGCAATGAACTCCAACAGACAAGAAATTTGTTTTTGGTATTTACATAAAATTTACAATTCACTTAAATCGATTATATAAATTATTTTATTAATAATAATGATTAAATCTGAAACAATAAAATTAAGTAATTTGAATCTACCACCAAAACTGATCATAGATTGCTTAAATATTGAAACAATGTGAAATAAAACTTAAGCAGCACCGTGAAGCAGGCTGTCTCTATGCTACACCCTGTCCACGGTACTGGTTGAGTCTGTCGGTTTCAAAGGCTAAAATAATGCATTTATTATAGCTATTTTATTGGAAGGTGTTTGTTAGAAATTGAAGTTCTTTGTCCAACTCTTATTCAATTACTAAATGTACATTAATGAAAACAGTATTAATATAACCGTAGAGATGTTAATATTAGTAAATTTCTGCCACAAAGATATAGCAAAGTTTAGTGAGGAAAGAAAATATTTCTATAGACGTCTCTGAATAGCAATACTTGTCATAACTTCCTCTTAGCACAAATCTGGAGGGAAAAAAAATCAACCAATCCAGAAAAAGTTATCATTTGCAAGATATATTTGTTATTTTAAATATAAAAGTGCAAGAAAAGTACACAAACTACATATACAGAGTATACGCCCTCTGTCCAAAAAAAGAAACAGAACCTTTCGAAAATAGAAGAAACTAGTGGCGCCACCTGTTGTATCTTTTTGATGTCGAAAGCGGCAGCCTTCATTAGTATTGCGTCAACTGTTTATGACATTTCTTTCTTTAGAAGCCGAGTTATAGTGCCAAGAATGACAGTGTGTTTTGACGAACGGTCGGAAAATGAGTTTCAAACAGAGAGCTGTGATTGACTTTTGTGTTAACCTTGGTAAACGTTTTACCGAAACGCATCAAATGCTTCAATAAGCATACTTATTGAAGCATTTGATGCATACTTATTAAACAAACTGGATAAGCATGAATGCTTATCCAGTACTCAAGTTTACGAGTGGTTTAAGCGATTTCAAAGTGATCGTGAAACGCTTGAGGACGACGAAAAGCCGGGCTGTCCAATAACTGGACTGAGCGAAGTTAACATCCAAAAAGTGCGTGATTTCATCAAAGAAAACCCGAAATCGTCCGTGAGATTGATTGAAGATGAATTGGAGATTCCAAAATCACCTGTGCACAACATTTTGACCGAGAGTTTGGGCATTCGAAAATTGAATTCGCGATTTGTTCCCCACAAGTTGACCGACGACCAAAAAATGTAAAAATGTACACTGCGAGGACCTTATTAAAACCGCTCATTAGAACTTCCTTGAAACGATCGTTACTGGTGACGAAATGTGTTTTGAGTATGAGACCGAAACAAAGCGCCAGAGTGCTGCCTGGAGACCACCAGAAGAGGGACATCCGAAAAAGAGTCACTTGGAGAAGTGAAAAGTAAAGTTGGCCCATGTCTATCACTAATTATAGGCGGCTACTGATGAAGAGACCAGAAAACAAGTGCTGCCATCTCTTGGTGCCTAACCCTAACAGGATATGTTATTGTCTGAAATACTGTGTGTACTACGGTCGATTTTCTTGAATTTACGGGACGAAAAATCTGAGTTTCCAGGAGGGAAAACCCGCCTTCCAGTGCCAGAGATCGGTGAACTCGGGAACCGGTCGAAAATAGGCTTAGAAAAAGTTCCTCCAGTCGGCGACTAGACTTGAACCTAGGTCTAACTTCGAGAGACCTAGCGCAGACGACACAAGCGCCACTTCCACTGAGCTACACAGGCCAAAAGTAAAGATAATGCCGATTTGTTTCTACGATTCCAAGGGTATTATCCACAAAGAATTCGTTCCGCCTGGCCAAACGGTCAATGATGAGTTTAATCTCGAAGTTTTGAAGCGATTGATGGCGAGAATTCGTCGCGTACGGCATGAATATCGTGATACAGGAAGCTGGTCACTTTTTCACGATACTGCACCACTCATTGTTCGAACATTGTGAGACAGTTTTTGAGCAAAAACCAAGTTTGTGTGTTGAATCACTCGCCGTATTCACCTGATTTAGCACTCTGTGACTTTTTTCACTTCGCCCGATTTCGTTTGAAAGGAAAGCGATACGACACCATTGAAATCGTTCAAGCGCAAGCAACCACGACCCTCAACTGTATCCCAAAAAATCGTTAAAAAAGAAACTCATTTAAAGCGTTGATCGTGCCAAACGTGTATCGATGCTAAGGAAGAGTATAATGATTGAAATAAATGATTTGAATAATTATAATTGCCCGGTTTTATTTTCTATCAAAAGTTCGGTTTACAGAGGGTAAAAATCAAAGTTCTCTTTGATTTTAGAACAATGCTACCAGATTATCTAAATTGGTCATATTACAAAATCTACAATGGGTTTACAATTCTGTGATTCATAACTTTCATAACCTTATGGTTGGTCCACACGTATGTACAAAATATTTACAAATACGGGTTCATCTATAGTATAGATGAACCCATATTTGTAAATATAGAGGTAGTATAGTATACCATAGTATTACTGATTGTGAACATTTTGTAAATCTGTTTTTTTTAATAAATATTTTTTTTCAATTTGCTAAATTAATCTTTTTGATGAATTTTTAAAATGCAGTAATTCAAAGTGGTATTCTGTGTATTCTAAAAATGTAGATAAAGTCTTTAAATATTTATTTATTTTCATTTATTTTATTTATTTTTTTTAAATTTGTAATTTACTCCCCCTAGTGCTAAAAACTATTATTTATTCAGTTATAATGTAAAGTTATATTTATAAGGTACTATATAGTTTGTATTTTATGATATGTTGTTTATTATTCTCGTTCATTGTTTTATTGTTACTGTTCCGTATAAAATAATTCTGTCAATACTTTAGGCCATCTTGTGTTGTTATACATATTGCCAAGTGTCCAGCCCATCTTCATTTTGAATGCATAATGTAACTGATGATGTCCTGTACACGGATTCTTCATCTCCCTTCCAAGCCGTACCCGTCCCGAGGATAAGGTGGTTAGCTCTATGCCTCCCGGTGTGTCCTATGTCTGTAGATGCGTGTGTTCACGGAGCCGGTTTGCCTGCTTGCGGGAGGAAAAACCCGAGATAAACTGGGGAAAAAACCCTGCACACGGATTCTTGATGTTATCAAATGGGAAAGTATCCTGTCTTTTGATGAATTTTGATCAAATGTCTCACCAAGAATATTCCTTTCCATTCTTCTTTGAACAACTTCCAATTTGCGAATCATTTTGAGTTAAGTTCTAGGTTTTACTGCCATATGTAATTACAAGTAAAACACACGGATCGAAAGCTTTCCTTTAACCACTGGGAATATCATCTTTAGCGACATATTTCATCCTCCAAAAAGCCATCCAACCTAGCTGTATCCTTTTTTTTTATTCTATTTGTCTATTTTTAATTTTTATAATTGGTCCCAGCTAATCATATGAATCTACCTTCTCCACTTCTCTGTCTTTTTAGTAGAATATTTTTGCTGTTAAATTATCATTCATCATTACTTTCGTTTTGTTTATATTCCCCTTCAACACAGTTTGACTGGACACTTAAGCTAATTGTCTTCATTTTATTTCTAAGTCTTCACAAAGAGAACCATGTCATCAGTAAAACACAGATGAGATAGAATCTTTACATTACTTTTAATTCTTCCAATTCATTTCATGAAAAACTTCCTCTAAAGCAGATGTAAAGAGTTTTGGAGATATTGTATCTCCCTACCTTATTTCCCTATTTACTGGAAATTTTTCATTTGTCTTATGCAGTTTAATAAAAAATAATAATAATATGGTAACAATAAACAGAATACTGCTTTTATTTAGTTTTAGGTGAATTCCACCCTCGAAGATTGTAAGTCTACAGTACGCATTGTATCGTGACTGTGATAAAAGGTTAAATAAACAGAAACACTTGACACAGATGAAAATTCTGATGTTTCTGCTATTGTAAAATTGCTCTTTTGAAGTCTCTTTAAACTGTTCTGCTTCCAATAATCAATACTGTTTAAGGTTGTTGATCTTTCTAGTAAAATAAAACTAATCTACAACCCTTATATGATAAAGAGAGATTTGAAAAATCATCTTCGAAGAAAATAGCGGAGAATGTATGATACAAGTAATTGTATGCGCATATCCTAAATTTAAGAAAAGTGATAATAACAATAGTGATAATAACACTCGCATACCACAGTCGTATCTTATCTTGAAAATATTCAGCATTCACCACCCACTTCCTTATTCACACGATCTTATATAGTTTTTCCAGGGATGGTCTCTCAGTCCCTTCCCATTACCATGATATTACTCACTTATATGTGATGGGCTCTTCTCACCTACTCATATGTCTTAATTAACATGTCATTTCTTCTTCTCCAATCTGCCAAACTTTTCAGAGCATATTCCTTTAATTCGTCCTCGTACTCGACAATCCAGAATCCTGAGACATGCTTAATCACGGGCCTCTGCACTCGAGAGATATAAGTAATCGAGTGCAGAGGCCAGATCTGTGAGCAGAAATCAAGATGAGTCCTGATCAATGCTTTATGTAGAAACTGCTATCTTTTTATCGCTCTTTGTCGGTATCCTTTCATTATGGCAATAGTTTCTGGGTAAGTAACCTTTAAAGTTTTTGAAATCTGTCTCCTGAACTTCAGCTTTTTATCTGCCACACTTCCAGATTACTTAACTCAACCACCTTCTGGAAGGAAGTTAATGTAATAAAATATTTGTCGTTCCATCTTTTCTGGCCAAAATGCACGAACTTATATTTCCGTAGAATAGATATCTAGACGAAGTGACACTCCAAGTTGTTGCTGTTGTTGTTGTTGCACGCATGACTTTGAACGACGCCATGACACAACAGAAGAATAATATGGCACCTGAGACATGTACATTCAAGATTTCTGGTTTTGAACTGTGATTCTTATCTCCTGAATTACTAGACTGTTTAGGAAAAAAGTTTCATAATGTTTGGGTGTGAAGAAAGTTGTAAAATTGTGGTAATATAGAGCAAGAGACTGGGTAAGGTATTGAAGAGTCGCATCGGAGAAGTGATGTTCATAGAACTTGTAGAACTAGAAATGATTTCTTATGTTTGTTTACTAATGCCAAAAGTATTCGAAATAAGGAGAACGAAATGGTTGTATTGATTGAGTTTATTCGCCCCAAAATTTTAGGTATAAGCGAGACATGGTTAGATGAGGATGACATCCTGAGAGGAATAGAGATGAATAGATATGATAATTTTCGTGAAGATGGACAGGGAAGAATGGAAGGAGGAGGAGTACTGTTGATGGTAACAGATGAGCTGTGTCCATCTAAGCTGGATTTGCACGGTACAAATAGTGACCACGGTTTTGAGAAACAGTATGATGTAGAGGTGAACAAGATGAAAAGTGTTAGAGAGGTGTTAGTTAGGACCAAAATTCAGAATTAGGTAGGCAACAGAAAAATACTCTTTGGTGGCCAGCATGGGTTTGTTAAAGGACGATCTTGTTACTATTATAATAAAGTGACAAATGCATTGGTATTTAGATTTTGCAAAGGCAAAAAAATTGCCTTTGATAAATTGCCACATGGCAAGCTGGAAGCTGGTAATTAAATTGGAATTGATGGGGCTAAATATTAGATTAGTTCGCTGGATTGGAAATTGGCTGTCTGATAGGTAACGGCAAATTGTCTATGGAGGAGTGATAGCACAGAAGAGAAAAGTTACTAGTGGTGTACCCCAAGGGCCTGTTTTTAGTCGATTGCTGTTTAATTTGTATGTATGTAAATGATATTGGGAGAGGTCTGAATGGTGATATTCAGTTTTTTTGCCGATGATGGAAAGTCGAGGAGAGCTATCAGGAGTAAAGCGGATGCTGTCGTTTTGCAAGAAGATTTAAATACACTGACTGAATGGGTAAATGAGTGGGAATCTCAATTCAATGTTGCAAAGTGTAAGGTTTTGAAATTTGTGAAGCAGAGATGGGATGTAAAGTACACAATCGGTGGAAATATCTTTGAAGAGGTGGAGCAGATGGCAGATCTGGGAGTGGTTGTGGATAAGGACCTAAATTTTCGGGGACATATTGCTAAAATTATGAGGACAGCGCAGCGGATAATGGAAATGATGCAGAGAGCACTGAGTTGTAGAAGTAAGGATGTTATGGTTCCCTTGTATAAGACTTTGATCAGCCCACATATGGATTACTGTGCGCAGATTTGGTCACCTGGGATTCAAAAAGAAGAAGATGCATTGAAAAGGGTCCAGACACGATTGACTAAGGTAGTTTCTGATCTCTAGAATGTTGAGTATGAAGACGGATTGAGAAAATGCAATTTGCAATTTTCTCAATTGCATTTGAAAATGCAATAATCTCTTAACAGTGGATATGATCAAGACATATAAGCTGTTAAGAGATTATTGCTAAATGTCGGGGAGGTTTTGCATAGAACGGGTAAAGATAGGGAGAGAACAATAGGTCATTTCTGGAATCTGTATAAGGAGAGCGTGAGAAGCAGGTTTTTTACATGGAGAGTGGCGAGTGATTGGAATGCCCGAGAGTGTGGTGAGCGCGGAGACAGTAAACATATTTAAGGCATGATATGATAAACTGTGTGTGTGTGTGTGTGTGTGTATATATAACACCTCCTGCAATGACTTCATGGAAGTTTTAATTTTAATTTTAATAATAATAATAATTTCGATATATATAACAAAATGTCCATTTTAACTTAAAATAACCGACATCGGTGTTTATCTTTCTATGCATATTGTTAGAGTTATTTTGGTTGCAATATGGTGCAAATTTCTTTTGCCCTTTAGTATGTTTCTGACATTACTCTTTATGCATGAAATAAACTTTATTTATAGTTAAGTTGTATCTTATACATATCCACACAATATACGTTATATATTTATTTCTTCTTCGATACTAATAAAAGAACAATATTTTCAACTACTTCAGTTATTTAACGGACACACAACTTTAAAACTAATACCTTGTCTCAGAGTCACGGTAACTGTACTTAAACATCAGAGGTGCCGATGAATGGTTTGGTTGGAATTACAGCCGGAGCAACTTAAAGATATGTTGTCTATTCACTGCGTGTGTTCTGCAGTGGGTTTACTTGTCGTGTTGATCAAAAACTGAAATTTCAGAAGCAAACATTTTGCCATCTTTGTATGAGACTGGTTAATTCATTTTCAGTTTAAAAGCCAGTATAAAGTTTTTCTTGCCCTAGGCTTCGAAGTAAAGTAATTCAAACTGAAGGACATTGTTAATATCTATTGAACTGCGGGATTTAGTGCCAAAGAGAATGCTACTTCTGGTGTCTGTTTTATGGTATTACACAAGGGAACTCTCTGATCTCCTTCATGTAAGATGAGTCAGCGGTTCCACATAGTTTACTAAACTTTAACACACACACACACAGGTTTGAAAATATATAATAAAAAAAAATCAAAATATTCCATTTTTATACAAAAATTAAAATACGGAACTAAAAATTCTCATTTCTCGTACACAACTCGAAGGCATCCTAAACATGTGGGAAAGTCTCCATGGTTTCGCCTACCAAAATTTGAAAAACGCTAGTATCAAGTATAGAAGTAGTTAGAAGAATAATTAAGGGAAGAAAAACAAATAAATGAATGTCGCAAACTGAATAAACAGATTTTCTTTTTTGCTGAAAAAATAAATAAACAAATGCGCTGTTATTGTGTAACTACCAGGGCCGGCAGAAGCGGGTATGCAGAGAATGCGGTCGTCGCTACGAAGGGGGCGCCGCCACCGGGGTACCGTTCATAAATTCATTTTTAAGAAACAAAATTTTTATCATGAAAACAAAAAATTCTTAGAATGATCAATATTAAAATAAATAAGGCCGGATACACCGAATAAAAATTTTATAAAAAAAGTATATTGCCGCCTCTTTGATCCGCCGGCTGTTTACAATTTTGAAGTAAGAGCAGGCTAAATGCTTGCCTGCAGAATGTTATGTCTACTGCAATCTATCTAAAGTGAAACGGTGAACGGTTTTTATGCGCAGAAACGAATTTTCGTACAAAACATTTGTTGCTAGTTAACCAGCCATATGGTATCTCAGTAGGCTACTGACAATAGCGCAATGCGGACTATTATTTCGTCTCTGTGTCGTGGTGTGTAATAAATTCTTGTGGGTATAAAATAGAAATGGAATCAAAAATTTAAAAAAGTTATCCGGTGCACAAAATCGTAAGCGTCATGCTGCGAAAGAAGCAGATGTTAAGAAACAAACTGGGGCTCTTAATAAATTTGTTAAAATATTAAAATATTTTGATGCAGATTGTAACCAATTTGATTCATCAGAAATTAGAGATCACGAACCGTGCACATCATCCAGTTTTCATGAAAGTACTATTACAACTATTGAATAAGATAACAAGACACATGATTTAAGTGAAAAACAGTTAGGAGAAGATTTAGTTATAGTTGACCACGAAAGTAACACATTGTTAGTCTCTGTAAATTTAGAAGATCCAGGTGAATGGGGAAATATTGATGAAAAATTACGAGTTGTTTTAATTGAAATGGGGCCTGTTCAAAAGAAAAATATAATATATCCCAGAGATACATATAGTCATAAATTTGGCGACACGTATTATAATAGAAAAATGGAAAACGGTGAGCTCGTGCCAAGAACATGACTCATTTATTCCGAAACTTTAATTTCTGTTTTTTTTTGCTTTTGTTGCAAACCTTTCGCACTTACCGAATCAAGTAGTCTTGTAGAAGGTTAAAACGACTGGAGAAATGTAAGTACAACTTTGCATAGACATGAGACTAGTTTAACTCACATGAAAAATTTCTTAAAGTGGAAGGAAATTCATAAAAATTTAAAAAAACAAAACTACTATTGATTGCCAGACTCAATGGAAAAGAAACATTGGACTAGTGTTTTAGACCGCTTGATTGAAATGATAAAATTCCTTGGTAGCCAACATTTAGCTTTTCGCGGATCATCTGATAAATTATATGAAAGGAATAACGGCAATTTTTTAAAATTAGTCGAACTGTTTGCGAAGTTTGATCCCGTTATGGAAAATCATGTTGAAAGGATCCTACAACGAAACAATAGAGTACACTATTTGAGTAAAGACAGTCAAAATGAAATATTGGAATTGTATCCCTGATTGCGTTACTTAACGCAATCAGGGATACAATTTTATTATCAATTCGAAAATCTAAATATTATTCCATAATTTTAGACTGCACACCTGATGCAAGTAAAACAGAACAAATGACCATTATTATTCGCTTTGTTTTCTGTGACAATGGAATTGTCAAGATCAGGGAAAACGTTTTAGGTTTTGCAGATATATCAGATTCCACAGGACGTGGTTTATGTGCAACAATGATGGAACAACTGGAAAAATGGAACATTCCCATTGAAAACATGCGAGGTCAAGTGTATGGGGCAAATATGAAAGGGAAAAAATATGGGCTCCAAAATTTGCTTTTAAACAAAAATCCTCGAGCTTTTTACATGCCATGTGCGGCTCATACTCTAAATTTAATCATTAACGATGCAGCCAAAGTGAATGCAGATACAATTAGTTTCTTTGCAGTTATTCAAGAAATATACAATTTCTTTTCATTCTCTTACAAACGTTGGACAATCCTTTTAAAGTTTGTAAAAAAATTAACATTGAAACAGCCATCAGAAACGCGATGGGAAAGTAAAATTAATGCAATCCGCCCTCTACGATATCAGTTACCAAAAATTTACGATGCACTTTTTGAAATTTTAAATAATGAAAATTTTAATAAAGAAACTCAGCATGAAGCACAAATATTATGTGCTAAAATAAAGGACTACAAAATTATTTGCTCTCTTATAACTGGGCATGATTTACTTAACAGAATAAACCCTGTGAGTAAAATGCTTCAAGACAAAAATATGAACATTACACTTGCTTTTGAATCTATCGAAAACTTAAAAATATTCTTACAAGAGTATCGATCAGATACAAATTTTAAAGAAGTTCTAAAAACGGCAAAAGAACTGAGTGAAGAGGTGGATGGAGAACAAGAATTTAAAACTGGTACGGAAGTCCGACGACGAAAGAAGACACGACAATTTGATTACGAGCTTCATGACGAAACGCCACAATCGCCAGAAGATAAATTTAGAGTGAATGTGTTTTATACACTTCTAGACGTTGCAATGTGTTCGTTAATAGAACGTTTTGAACAACTAAAAACATATTATGATAATTTCAATTTCTTGTATAGATTACTACAAATTAGTAACGAAGATTTACGAGAACATTGTGACGATTTAGAGATTCTCTTGAAGGACGGCGACAATAAAGACGTAAATGCAATAGAACTATATGACGAATTATGTGCTTTCCGGGATGTTTTTCTGAAGGATAATTTAAATATTCAAAACCCTTTCGATATTCTTAATTTTATTGTCCAATAATTTATCTTTCCCTAACTTTTCAATTGCTTTAAGAATACTATTAACCTTACCTATTAGTGTAGCGAGCGTGAACGTTCCTTTTCCAAGTTGAAATTGATTAAAACCGACTTAAGAACAAGTATGTCACAAAAAAGGCTTGTTAGTTTTTGGCGTTAATAGCTATTGAAAATAACATATGTGCGGAATTAGACGTTAAGACCATCATTTCTAATTTTATAAATATGAAATCAAAAACTCTAAATTTTTAATTTAAAAAATTTTCAAGTATATTTATGTAATTGAATTTATTTTCTCTTATTCTGTAAAGATGTTATTTTTTGAATACTTATATTAAATGTTCTAATTATTTCTGAATTCTTTTCTTATTTTCTCATCTATCTTGAGTTTCTTTAATTTCCTAAAAGATAGTTGCACTTATAAAAATTATTAAAAAATTTTTACACGTTACTAAGAATTTAGTAACTTGTAAAATGCAAGAATTTTTTAAACTTTAGTTCAAATAAATTTTAACTTTAATTAAAATTCATTTTAATTTTGTTAACGATTCGGGTCGGTGAGAAGGCTATAGTCCCCGTATCTTTATATTAAACGATTAAAGTGAAGTGGCTTTATCAAAATTTGCTTTAACTTTTGAGAATTTTTTGAATATTCGGGTTTTTAACGATTATCCTGCCTAGTCAACAGCCCCGGTTCGTTACATTTAGCGAACCCACGTGTGGCAGTTCTGTCAAAAGTTATTTAAGAAATTTCAAATAATTTAAATTTTTATTATCGTAAAAGAACCACACACACCCGGATCGTTACAGGGGCGCTTAGATAGATATTGCATGCGATCGGCAAAGACCCTGGCGCCGGCTCTGGTAACCACCAACAACAGAAGTTTGATTACATGCGAGATAATCAATAAAATTAGCAAGTATGCAAAATTAAGTACCACTTGAATTAAAATTTACGAAGTATTTAATTTTGAAGCATTTAACTTTGTGCATATTTCGATATACACAAAACACAACTTTGCTGAGAGAAATTAATGGACCATCCATAGCTTAGTCGGTGTAGACGAAGCCTATTCGTCGAAAGATTCCCGACGATTAGTATATCTGCAGATATAGGGCACTTCAGGAAATAATTGTAGGCTGCACTGTCGTCCGGCTAGGCAATAATAACTTCTAACCAGTACCTCATCTCGGATCCAACTACCAACCAGTGGCGGCCGGTGAAAATTTTACTACTAGTAACATTACTGGCTTAACGGGTGAAGCAAAAGCTTTTCATATTCCCGGCTATCTTAACAGAGACTGTGAGTGGAAAGAGTTTATGAGCTATATAGCTCGCCCTGATTGGGCTAGGAGATTAATCCTCAGTGAGTGGGTTTAGGATGGCTTTAGGTCTTTTGTGCTTAGAATAGTCCGTTGCATCATAGTCAGCGGCCAGTTGGATCAGTCTGTTAGGATGCACACTTGCCTTTGAAAAGAATTTGGTTGCTATAGTCCGCATGAAGGTGTAAATATAGGGGACCTCCGTGTCGCGGTGCAGTTGGACAGTTCGGATGAACCATGGAGCGCCCAGGATCATTCTAAGACACTTGTTCTGAATGCGTTGTAATTTAATGATATTTGAGTTTGAAGTATGGCTCCAGGCCGGTGAGGCATAAGTGAGTATTGGACGAACCATCAGTTTGTATATGAGAAGTTTGATTCTGGTGCTCAGTTTGCTGTTTCTGTTTATTAGCGGATAGAGCTGGGCTATGGTTTTGGATGTGTTTGCACAGAGAGTCTTGATATGGGAGTTGAAAGTCAGTTTACTGTCCATTACTACACCAAGGTACTTGATCTCTGTTTTCCACTGAATTTTTGTGTTAAAGAGGAGAATATCTTCTTTGGGAAGCACTGATCTTCTCGAGAATAAGACGGCTACGCTCTTCTGAGGATTCACCTGGAGACGCCATTTGGCAAAATATTGCTCTATTTGCAGTAGGTTTTCTTGCAGTTTCTTGATGGCTAGGTGAGGCTTTAATGATCTGGCCAATATCGCTGTGTCATCAGCATAAAGAGCTTTAATTGAAGATAATGGGTTGTGTGGTATATCATGCAGGTATAAGGAGAATAGGATTGGTGCTAGTAAGGACCCTTGTGGAACTCCAGCCAAGATGTGTTTCTGTGAGGACACCACTCCACTTAGTCTCACTTGTATGCGCCTATCGCAGAGGTACGTCTTTAAGAGTTGAATGATTCCGATTGGGATACCGGATGATATAAGCTTGTATAGTAAACCATAATGCCAAACCTTGTCAAATGCACTGGCTAAGTCTAGGAAGACAGCCCCAGTGCATTGGCGCCAGTTAAAACCTGTGATGATATGTTCCACCAATCTGTGTATTTGTTGTGTGGTACTATGCAACTGTCTGAAACCAAACTGCTCCTCAGGCAGGATGTTTAACAGGAGTACAGAATCTTGAAGCCTAGTAAGAATTACCTTTTCAGCAATTTTTCCGAGATTAGAAATGAGACTGATTGGTCTGTAATTCTGTGGCAGAGTGGGATCCTTTCCAGGTTTATGAATTGGAACAACGTATGCCAATTTCCAGTAGGAAGGGAAATACTTGTAGTGAAGTATGGAGTTGATTATGTTTACCAAATGAACAATAGCTTTGCGAGGTAGAAGTTTTAGAACTTTGTTGGAGATGCCGTCGGGTCCAGGAGCCTTTTTATTTTTGAATTTCTGAATAATAGCATATATTTCAGCAGGTGAGGTGGGTGTGATTTGAGTAGAATGTGTGGGAGCAGACTTGAGTGAATATCTGACATTACGGTGTATCTTGTAGATATGACTAATGTCAAGGTGACTGTATGCAGGTTTGCATTGATTTTCAAGGTGATTCGCTATTGCCTCAGCTTTATCAGCATCGGTGTGGATGAGACCTGAATCTGTTTGCAGAGGGGGAAGAGGTTTATTTTTGTTCTTGATCTTTCGGATAAGATTCCATACAGAGTGGCTGTCAGCGGAGATGGAGGTCAGTTTTTCTTCCCAGAGTTGAGTTCTATGAGCTGCGAGTGCATCTCTCACTGCAGAATTTAACCTATTTAAGATCCGTTTATCTTGTGGCGCCCTAGTGTTATGGTATCTTTTTCTAGCCTTATTTTTTTCCCTAATCAGATTCATAGTATCTTCAGGCAGGTGGTTGGACTTGTGGGTGGTTGCAGGGGTAGTAACTGCTGTACAGGCTGCTGTAATCTGTTCTGTTAGATTTTTGACAGCTATGTCAATTTCCTCTTTTGATTTAATGATGGGAACAGGTCCAATATATTTCGGGAGCATCTTGGAGAGCCTTTCCCAAGGAATAAATGAGTGAGGGGGTGGGGATGAATTTTCAAGATTTCCTAATTTTAACCTTATTGGATTATGATCTGATGATAAATCATTGATTGTTATTAGATTGTATTGGAGTCTGATGTGCTGCAGTATGGCTATGTCCAATACATCGGCCCTACCATAGGTGTTGTGATGGGTGGGATCAGCTGGGCCTATTACGTGAAGGTTGTTGAAATCAGCATAATTCTGTAGTATCTGTCCATTTTTGTTAGTGGAGTGGCTATTCCAGGTAGAATGCTTGGCATTTAAATCACCTGCCACAATGGTAGGCTCTCCAGTGTCAAATATGGCGTTCAAATCAGAAGGTAGTAGTGCTTTTTGTGGTGGATGGTATGCTGCAAAAATTTTTAATTTGCCTACTGAGCTCGTGAGAATCTCGATGCCAGTGATCTCAAGATTGGAGGTAGTAAGAATGTTTATGGAGTGATGAGAGATAAAATTTTTGATGAAAATTGCCGTGCCTCCACCTCTGTGGGTTGATCTGTCAGTTCTATACGACTGATATCCATAGATTTTGGGATTGTCAGCTGGTCTTAGATGCGTTTCATTTATTAGTAGAACATCTGGCCGATGTCTGTGGGCAAAATTTTGGAGTTCTAGGATCTTATTTCTTAAGCCGTTTGCATTCCAGGCTATTATCTCTAGGGCTTCTGGTTTTAATTTTTTACTGTTCATTAGTGAGCGCTGAAATTATAACTTGAGTATCTTTTAGAAATCTGTTAGTAGAACTTTGTGAAGGATTAGATCTGCTGAAATCTAATAGCATATTTGCCAGGGACGCAGTAATGATAGCTGTCATATTTGGGTGTGATGTTGACTGTTGTAGGGATGTCTGTTTAGGGCGGGTTACATCCGCATATGTCCTGGGCTGCCAGCTTAGAGTCGTTTTTTGAGGGACCTCAGTTTTCAACAGATGGGCTTCTGAGTTTTTATTCTGTACTTTAGGAGACTGTGAAGTAGCCGCAGATGTAGGCGAGCTGATGGAAGGAGAGAATGGTCCCTCTTCAGATTTCCTGTTACGTGGATTGTACAGACATCCTCTGTAGTTGGATGTGTGAGGACCGCCACAATTGGCACATTTAGCAGGGGTAGATTTTGATTTAGAACAGGTGTTGGTTGGGTGACCAACCCCACACTTCAAACATTTAAATTCGGCCCTACACATCTTCTGGGCATGCCCAAACTTTTGACATCTATGGCATTGTCCAGTAGAAGCTCTCTTCCTTAACGGTTCTACCGAGATTTTTAATCCACAGATGGTTGTCAAGTCATATATGTGTTTATAGGTTTGACTGATCTCGATCAGCACTAATGGCATTGGAGTCTTGTCCCTCCTGGTCATCCTGCTGACCTTGATAGGTGGTAAATCATTTGAGTGCAGGTCTGTGGTGATTTCATCGGTGGAGACATCCTCAGGCACGCCTCTAATCACAACCTTGAGATTTTTTTCCGAACCGAGTGAGAAAGTATGGTACTGAATTCCTCTGGAATTTAGTTCTGCTGTTAACCTACGATAGTCTGTGACAGTTTTAGGGTGAATTTTTACACCATCTGTGATATTCTTTGCATTGTTATATGAGATCTTCAGGTTGTTCATTATGCTCTTTAGAGTCATCCATTTGTTCTTCTCACGCAGGATAATCGGGGGGATCTTTTCCCTTGCGGAGGTAGGTGAGTCTGGGGCAGAGCCATCTTCTTCCATGACATCTATAATTGGTGTTTCGGAGGTCACAGTTTTGCGCTTTTTGCTTGCGCGAACCTCCTGGAAATCAGTGTGGTCAGTACGGGAATGATCTTCAGCCGTTGTGGTTTTTTCCGTAGCGTTGTCTTGGAGTAGTTCAAGAAGTTGAACGTCGTCCGTATCAACTTCTTGGATTTCATGAACTACTACCTTACCTGGCCATTTTGTGTGTAGCAGATTTCCAATATGCTTGAAAATAGCCAGGAGCTGTTTGAAGGTGAGTTCCTCGTACGGCAGGTCTGTGGTTGGACCCACATTTTGTTCTGGATAACAGGACATGCTTTCCATTTCTGTCTACCGTATAGTGAAAACAGGTAGTTTCTAAAATAACAACTGATGTAATGAAACAATGGCGATGCTGATGGCAGTAGGCCTAGCGTATCGCCGTTGCTTCGGAAAAAAAGGTTAACTTACCTACTGAATTAGTTTTTATGAGCCTATACAAGAACCAAACCGGTTGACTATATCAGTAGGACTATTCACTGTCAGTAAAAATATTTGTCGAGTTCATTAAATCACATTTTATATCAAATATCAGAATCGCGAATCAGATGTATGAGCACTAGGCAAGACGCCATCTTCTTTTTTCGTGAAAATTTTAAGCGGGGGTGCTGCATATATATTAAAAAAAAAAAAAAAAAAAAAAAAAAAACTTTTTTTCATAATCAGTAACGAATTTATTAATAAATAAATTTACATATTAAAAATTGCTTTATTAAAAATATTTCATCCTCACCACGAACAAACACCAATAATAAAAGTTTCGTATCAATAGCAATGACAAACGCAAACCAATATCGGCGTTAGATCGCAGTGCATTTGTTTCATGTAACGATAATTGAAAAAATATAATTCTTTTCATATTTTCAACGGTGACACTCATCATAATTCAGCCTTGTATCTATAATAAATAAATAAATAAATGTTATTTTAACAAAAAAAAAAAGATTTACAAGAAAAATAGTTCACCACACACATGCACCAATAATAAACGTTTCATATCTCACAGAAATAACGCACGCAGTAATAAGATACACTGCACAATCGGCAGTGTATCTAAAGAGAGAATAAAATGGGGGAGGAGTGTTATTGATGATAGCTAATCAACTGCAACCAAGGAGCATTGAAATTGTATTGCAGGATAGTGAAAAGAGCTCATTTTGAGGCTCTTTGGTGGGAGATTGAGACGGGCAGAACAAAATATACAGTTGGGTGCTGCTATACACCAGGTGATAGAATAGATGGTGGAGATAGTATGCATAAACAAATTGATGAAATGAGTGGAAGGAGGGTAATTATTATGGGGGATTTCAACTATGGTAACATTGATTGGAAGGAGAAGAGGACACAACTGGATTTTATTCAGTTACTAAGGGATAACTCTCTGAGACAGCATGTAATTGTAAATACTGGGGGTTTGAGAGTGCTTGACCTGGTAATAGCATCTGAGAATTTGACTGTAATGAATATGACCATGCTGCCGCCACCTATTGGTGAGAGTGATCATAGGATCTTGACCTGGGAGGTGGCTAAAGGTGTGGAATTTTCGATTAAGACAGGGTATATGTGGAATTACTGTACTGGCTAGTATGACAAGTTTAGGGGATTGCTTGGTTCAGTGCCAGGGCATGTAAAACTGCAAGCGCTAGAAGTCAATAGAGCATGGCAAGTGGTCAAGGAGCATTTACAGATTCTATACAAGTAGGGGTTAAATGAATGAACAAGTCGTTCCATTAAGTGTGGGATCAGTTATATGTATTCTTTCGATTACATAAATAATTTGTGGATATTTGGTGAGGATGGAAGGAGGGTGTGTGCAAAGTGTGACCTGAACGAAGAATTGATGAATGCAAATATGAAATTGATGACAGAAAGTGTTAGTAGCGAGATTGTCGCGGGGAAAATGGGTGCACGTTTGAAAGAGAAGGATGGTGAGAAAAGAAGCGAAAAAATGTTAAAAAATCAGTAAAAAAGAAAAAGAGCGATTTGAAAACCGTAACGGATGTTAAAAGGGGCGAGAGTGAGGTGAGAGTGGCGGAAAGAAACGAAATTCAGTGAACGAATGAAACTAGGAATGTCGTGACGCAGAAATTGAAAGTGAAAAAAATCGAAAGAATGAATGATCGCGAAAAAAGAATGAATGATAGCGAAAGTTCGATGCATGTTTGACTGAAAGAACAGAAACAAAGAAAGATGAATGAGTGTGAAAATGGGAAGTATGATAGCGAAAGTTGGACGCATGTTGGACCGAAAGTAATGAAACAAAGAAAGATGAATGAGAGTGAAAGTGAGAAGAGGGGGTTGAGAGTTAGAAAGTTAGAAAGATTGAATGATAGAGAGATGCGTTGCGAGATTCGGAAGTTCAATTGGATTGGATGAGACAAGAAATGAAATGGATGCAGAATGAAATTAAGAAAATTCAGGTAAAAACTATTAAAATAAATAATGATGGAATGAAAGAGTTAACGAAAGATGAGTGAGTGGCGTTGTATGGCAACTCCATTATTAAAGGTGTGCTGGACGATAGAATGCACAAGGTATGTTTTCCAGGCTCTAAAATAAGTAGAGTGATTGAGGCAGGAGCAAGAAAAAGAGTTAATAGTATTAATAGGTACGAATGATTTGAGAGACGACAAAGAGTGTGTCAGAATGGATATCAGGAGGCTGCTTCGAAGGATAAAAGAGAATAGTGTGACAGGAAGGGCAGTTAGCGCGTTGCCTAGGTATGACTGTGGTGAAATGAGGTGGAGAGCAAGGATTATGAATGATATGCTGGCTGAAATGTATGATGAGACGGGAGTACAGTTTGTTAATGTGTGGAATGAGTTTGAGGGACGAAGTGAGCTGTTTAGGAGCGAGGACTGCATTTGAGTGGTTATGGTGTGAGTCACTTGGAGAGACTGCTGCTGGAAGGTAGAGAGGTGAATAGAGAGAATGAATCAGATCGCGTGGAAAGTGATGTGGAAGAGCGGGAGAGTAAGACAGGAGAAATTGAAGAGGTGGTTATGAATGGGGAAGTGAGTGGTATTAGTATAGAAAATGAGAGAATGGGTGTAGGCAGGAAAGGAATGGGATGACCAGGGATCAAGAGGAAACAGTTGGAATTGAAAAGGGTTTTAAATGAAGAAGCAGAAAGGGAAATGGCCCCAGTCGAGCAAGGAGAGATCACATCGAGTGAGTGGTAATATCAGTGGAACTAGCTGTAGATCCAGAAATGAGCTGTTGTACTTGTATACAAATGCTAGAAGTATAAGAGACAAGGCAGATGAAATGGTTGCACTAATTGCGACTGTTCACCAAAAGATTGTCGGAATAAGTGAGACATGGTTGGAAGAGGATGACATCCTGACAGAAATAGAGATGGAAGGGTTTGATGTGTTTCGGAGGATAGAAGGGGTAAAATGGGAGGGGGAGTGCTATTGATGATAGAGAAAGAGTTATTTCCATACAAAGTAGAGATGCAAGACGGAAATAGTGCCAGTGGTTTTGAGGCAGTATGGTGTGAGATAGCGATGAATGGAATCAAATACTTGGTGCGATGTTGTTATAGACTTGGTAATGTGGATGGTGGTGATAGTGAAATGTATAGTCAAATTAGCCAAGCAAATAAGAAAAGGGTGATCATTATGGGTGATTTTAATTATGGCAATATAGACTGGAATGATGAGATCGCAACTGGAATGAAAGAAAATGAATTTCTTGAGTTTTTGAAGGATAACTACCTCAGACAGTATGTAACAGAGGACACACGAGGATTAAGGGTCTTGGATTTGATCATCTCATCAGAGGATGTAATTATAAATGAGGTCTCAAATAATCCACCAATTGGTGAGAGTAACCATGAGGTGATTACCTGGGTGGTTACCAGCAGTGTGAGGACCTCTGTGAGAAAAGGGAATATGTGGAACTACAAGGGGGGTGATTATGAAGAGCTCAGGAGACAGGTTGCAGGTGTAGCGTGGAATGAGGAGTTAGCTGGAAAAGAGATTAATGCAACTTGGGGATTTTCAAAAACTGTTTAGTAGATGCATTGTCTAAATGTATTGCAAGGGTGAGAAGGTTAAATAAGGTGGGTGTGAGATGGATGATTAAAGAGATTAAGCATGCAATACAGAGAAAAAGGGAATTGTGGAGGCAGCATAAGAGAAGTGGAAATAACCAATTCCATGAGGTCTACAATGGCCAAGCAAGGAGGGTGACTTGGTTGGTGAGGGTAGCTAAAGAGAGGTATGAACAGCAGTTGGCTAATGAAGCCGAAAATAATCCTAGGGAGTTCTTTTGATATGTAGACATCAAAAGAAAGAATAATTATGGAAGGATGACGTTGATTGGAGAAAATGGTATAAAGACAGCTGATGCAGAATGTATGGTGGAGATACTTAATGAGCAGTTCATAAAGATCTTTCAATCTTGTAAATGTGACTTCATGGAGGGATTGAGAGCAGTTGATGATGGGGAGGAGAGACTGACTGTAGGTGAACAAGAGCTATATAGGGAGTTGAGTGAACTAGATGTTAATAAGGCTGTGGGACTTGATAATATATCACCAGTTCTTCTGAAAGAATGTGCCAGGGAGGTAACATCTGCCTTGACATATTTTTAAATATCAGTCATGCACTGGGTCAAGTTCATAAAGAGTGGAAGGAGGGCAAGATTGTGCCACTTCATAAAGGAGGTGATCGAACTCAAGCATCAAATAATAGACCTATCTGTGTGTCAGGTGTTGTGGTTAAGTTGTTGGAGAAGCTTGTGAGAACAAGGATCCAGAGTTGGGTTGATAACAATAGTATTATCCGTCATTGACAGCATGGATTTTCTAAATGGAGGTCATGTTTTAGTAATCTACATACTTATTACAATAAAGTGACTGCTTCCTTGGAGAGAAGAAAATGATACACAGTAATATACTTGGATTTCGCAAAGGCTTTTGATAGAGTACCTCATTATAGGTGGACAGTCAAACTAGAGCAGATAGGGTGGGATATTAGATTGCTGCATTTGACTGGAGACTGGCTATGTGATAGGTATCAACAAGTTGTGTATGGGGGTGCGATATCCAGGAAAAAGAAATTCAGTAGTGGAATGCCTCAGGGGTATGTTTTAGGTCCATTGCTGTTTAACTTGTATATTAATGATATAGGTGAAGATTTGGAGAGATATTCAGTTGTTTGCAGATGATGCAAAGTTGGGTCGAACCATGAAGTGTAGTGAAGATGTTGTGGCCTTACAGAAAGACTTGAATAGATTGAGTGATTGGGCACGGAAATGTGGAAGTGAGTTCAATGTTGCAAAATGTAAGGTTTTAAAATTTGGAAAACAAAGATAGGATGCAGAATTTATGCTTGGTGAGAATATATTGTCGGAGGTAGAGGAAAGGGTCCAAAGGAGACTGACTAAGGTAGTTTCTGACCTCCGGAATGTCAGGTATGAGGAAAGATTGAGAAGATGTAATTTGCAGAGTCTGGTGGACATGAGGAAGAGGAGAGATATGATAGAGACCTACGAGTTGGTAAGGGGTTGTTATAGGATCAATGCTGGAGAAGTTTTACAGAGAATAGTGGGAGATCGGGGGAGAACCAGAGGTCATTCTTGGAAACTGTATAAAGAGGGTGTGAGTAGGGGAGTGAGAGGCAGGCTTTTTTCGTGCAGAGTTGTGAATGATTGGAATGCCTTGCCTGAGAATTTGGTGTCTGCAAAGAGTTCGAATGTTTTTAAAACACGATATGATGAGTTGTCTGTGTGATAAAAGGACCTTCCAGATGAGTCATTGACTACATAAGGTCTTAGGGTAATAATAATAATAATAATAATAATAATAATAATAATAATAATAATAATAATAATAATAATAACACTACTAAGCTTGAGCTGCGCAAAAAGAAACAACTGTGGAGGGAATTTAAAGAGAAATGTGACCTGCAAGCACACGAATGGTATAAAGCACAGACCATAAGGGTAATGAGTATAGTAAAAAAAAGCTAAAGCGGATTATGAAAGGAAACTAGCTATGCAAGCTAAAGGGAATCCTAAACAGTTTTTTCAATATGCTGCAAGCAAAAAAAAAATTGCACATGGCAGAATGATTTTTAGGAATACCGATTGTAAGGAGGTCACTGAATTAGACGATATAGTAGAATTACTGTGCGAGCACTTTGCAAGAGTATATTATCCAGTTAGTGATATTGAAAGAATGAAGGAAACCATTAATTTATACGGGAATTGTGATAAATGAATTGGAGGTGACTAGTCTATTACAGAACCTTAATGTGAATACATCTGTGGAATTGGATCGTATATCAGCACGGGTCTTAATTGAAATGGCCAAAGAATTGTCAGTGCCCTTGACCTTATTATTTAATCTGAGTCTCGGGTCTGGTTTAGTCAAGAAGGGGTGGAAAGAGGGGAAAATAGTTCCACTGCATAATGGAGGATCCAAGACTACTGTTGCAAATTACCGACCGATCAGCATATCAGCAGTCATTGTCAAGTTCTTGGAGAAAGTAGTCAAGGGAAAAATACAGGAATAAATTGATGAAAATGATATACTGTACGGGGGACAGCATGGCTTTGTGAAAGGTAGATCATCCCTCAGTAACTTGCTCACGTTTTATAACACAGTGACAACTGAACTAGATAAGGGTAATGGGTTTGAAGTGGTACTGCTAGACCTGGCTAAGGCCTTTGACAGGATACCACATGGAAGTCTAATCCGTAAACTGCAACATATGGGAATGGATATAGGATTGGTGAGATGGATAGGTGGGTGGTTGATGGAGAGATATCAGAGAGTAGTTTATTCAGGAGTAGAGTCCAAAAGATAGCCTGTGACTAGTGGTGTGCTGCAGGGTTCTGTTCTTGGACCACTGCTGTTTAATTCGTTCATTACCGGTATGGGAAAGGATCTAAGAGGAACAGTTCATTTGTTAGCTGATGATGCAAAGTTGGGTAGGGAAATAGTGAATGCAGAAGATGTCAAAATCTTGCAGGATGATTTGGATACATTGAAGTTGTGGGCTAAGGAGAATGGATGTTAATTTAATGTGACAAAATATAAGGTTATGCATTTTGGAGTGAAAGAATTAGCAGCATTATACCACATTGGTGGAACTGCACTCCAGGAGATTAATGAGACCAGAGACTTGGGAGTGTTGGTGGATAGGGAGATGAAGTTTAGGGGGCACATTGCAAAAGTAGCTAAATCAGCTCATCAACTCACTTGATTATTGAAAAATACCTTCACGAGCAGCGACAAGGAAGTTATTGTACCTCTGTACCGAGCCTTGATAAGACATCATCTCGATTACTGTGCCCAGATTTGGTCACCTAGATTTCTTCTTGATGGAGAGGAGGTGGAGAGGATCCAGAGGCGAGTGACCAAGATGATATCTGGTCTATTGGATGAACCTTATGAGAACAGGTTGAAGATTTGTGGATTGCAGAAATTGGTTTATAGACAGAAAAGGGGAAATATGATTGAGACATTCAAATTGCTGAAGGGTTTCTTTATGATTAATTCAGAGGATATTTTTGAGATCAGGACTGGTGGTGAAAGAACTGGGGGGGGGCATCTATGGGAGCTGGAAAAGAGTGTGGTTAGCAAGGGTGTTAGAGCTGGGTTCTTTACTTTTAGAGTGGCAAATGAGTGGAATAAGCTGCCAGAGTCTGTTGTGGGTGCTATGACAATGAGTGAGTTGAAGGCACGGTATGATAGATACTGTGAGAATGTCGAATAGTTGTGAAGGATGATGGACATGATGTTTAGGGCCTGCCTCGATGAGTCTAAGGACTCCCTGGAGTTGCTCGTAATAATAATGATGATGATGATGATGATGATGATGATGATGATGATGAAACGCGCAATGACAAGTGCAAACGAATATTGGCGTTAGATGGCAGTGCATTTGTTTCGTGTAACGATAATTGAAAAAATAAAATTTTCCTATTTTCAATGTGACACTCATCACAATTCAGCCTTGTATCTATAATAAATAAATAATTATATGTAATTTTAACAAAATAAAATAAGATTTACAAAAAATAATTCACCATGCACATGCACCAATAATGAACGTTTCTTAACTCACAGAAATAACGGCGTTAGATCGCAGTGCATTTGCTTCGTAATCTAAAGCGTTAATCGAACAATTCCAATTATTAACTATTCAATCAATGTCAAAACATGAGCTGTAACCCTTAACATGTTGTACTGCATTTATATAATGTTATTAGCATTGTTATTATCAATAAACATAAACAAAATTTATTTTTTTAATTTTTTCCTTGGAGGTGGTGCAGTGTCGGTGCACCACTGCTACCAACACTGGTATCCTGGATACTCCAATACGCTAACAACAGAACACATACCAATTGTGTGTCGGCTCTCCTTCAGCCTTAATAGCCTCTTCCAGGATTATTTACTACTTCGAAGCACAATGAAAGACTTTCTGCTAATTTCTGGTAAAAATTCAGGAAAATTATAATAATAATTATTATTATTATTACTATTACGGGCGACTCCAAGGAGTTCTTAGACTAATCGAGGGAGGCCCTAAACCTCATGCCCATCATCCATCACAACTAATCAACATTCACACAGTATCTATCATACTTTGCCTTGAACTCACTCACTGTCATAGCACCCACAACACACTATGGCAGCTTATTCCACTCATTCACCACTCTCTAAAAGTAAAAAACCCAGCTGTAACACCCTTGCTAACCACACTCTTGCCCAGCTTCCATAGATGTTCCCTAGTTCTCCCACTACCACCAGTCCTAATCTCAAAAATATCCTCTGAATTAATTCTATAGAAACCTTTCAGTAATTTGAATGTCTCAATGATATCTCCCCTTTCCCGCCTATCAACTGATTTCTGCAACCAACAAATCTTCACCTGTTCTCATAAGGTTCATTCCATAGACCTGCTATAATCTTGGTCACTCACCTCTGGATCCTCTCCACCTCCTCCCCAGCAAGAAGAAACCAAGGTGACCAAATCTGGGCACAGTAGTCGAGATGAAGTCTTATCAAGGCTCGGTACAGAGGAACAATAACTTACTTGTCTCTGCTGGTCAAAGTAGTTTTCAACAACCAAGTGAGTTGATGAGTTGATTTAGCCAATTTTGCAATGTGCCTCCTAAACTTACTCTCCCTATTCACCAACACTCCTAAGTCCCTGGCCTCATAAATCTCCTGGAGTATAGTTCCACCAATGTGTTATACTGCAGCTAATCTTTTCACCCCAGAATGCATAACCTTACATTTTGTCACATTAAATTGACATCCATTCCCTTTAGCCCAGAACTGCAATCTATCCAAATCATCCTGCAAGATTTTGACATCTTCTGCATTCGCTATTGCTCTACCCAACTTTGCATCATCAGCAAGCCAATGAACTGTTCCTCTTAGATCCTTCCCTATATCGGTAATGAACAAATTAAACAACAGTGGTCCAAGAACAGAACCCTGCAGCACACCCAGTCATAGGCCATCTTTCGGACTCTACTCCTGAATAAACTACTCTCTGATATCTCTCCATCAACCACCCACCTATCCAGCTCACCAATCCTATATCCATTCCCATATATTGCTGTTTACAGATTAGATTTCCATGTGGTATCCTGTCAAAGGCTTTAGCCATGTCCAGCAGTTCCTTCCTCACATGTGTCCTCTTCTCCTTCCAATCAATGTTACCATAGTTGAAAACCCCCATAATAATTACCCTCCTTTCACTCATTTCATTAATTTGCCTATGCATTCTATCTTCACCATCTATTCCATCACCTGGCCTATACAAGCACCCAACTGTACATTTTGTTCTGTTAGTCTCAATCTCCCACCAATGAGCCTCAAATGAGCTCCTTTCACTATCCTGCAATACGAGTTCTATTTTCCTTGGTTGCAGTTCATCAGCTATCATCAATAACACTCCCCATTTTATTCTCTCTGTCCCTCCTGAACACACTATACTCTACACATTCTATCCTACTAACTATATCATCTTCTGTCAGCCATGTTTCACTAATGCCAATAACCTGTGGCCAGGAAGAGCCAACCAAGGCCAAAAATTCTTCCTTCTTGTTTCTAATACTCCTGGCATTAGTATACATGAAATGCAGAGGTCCATTTGTCCCACCCCTATCTTGATGCGTTATACTAACTGTCCAATTCTGATTTCTTGTCCTTCGTACTGGCTTGGGCACATTATAAACATTCTTACACTCAACTGCCTCACTGATGTCTGCATATCCACTTCCTCCCCTCCTTAATAGTTAATAATAAAAATGATCTCTTGGCTTGACATAATTATTGATCCTAGTTTGCTCCAGGAACAAACTGCATCAGGTTCAGGTCAGGATTCTATCTAGGCCGCTATGATGTTTTAGTCTTATTTTCTTCCAACTACTTTTACAGCCATTGATTTGTGACATACGTAATCATGTTGGTAAAGGTAACGGCAACAGCAATGGTCCTTACATTTTCCATATTGCCACTCATAATTGCCTCAATGTAAGTACAATTGTTCAGAACATAGCACAAAACGTAGCTATCATGACTCTTTTATATTACATAATTAAATTCCAACTTCCAAACTTTGTTGGAAATAACACAATCTGATAAGTGACATGTCAGGAACTGTTACACTCCACATCGAAACAGGCCTGCTAGATTTCGAATTTTAATGAGTATTGTGATTTTGTCGCTCATTCCAATGAATACGACCCATATTCTTATGGGTCGTATTCATTGGAATGGGTACTTTGACCCATTCCAATTGACTTTGTGTATATTTGTTGTCTTAATAGAAGCATCTACACTAAGTAGCCACTTTATTAGGAACGTCTCCCTGTTTTCCTAAATGAGGAAGTATTTCTAATAAAGTGACCACTCTGTGTATATTGCAGATCCGTAATTTATGACGAGCTGAAGAAACACTTATGAAATTCCTGGTTGCTTGCATCTTCAAACTCAGGTATTCTAGGGTCACGGGCAGAGGCGAGTAGCATTCTTGAGAAGGTGAGTTCCTTTCAATTAATTAAGGTCCCACCTGATCGTATTTTCATCTTATTGTCACGTATAGAATTCCACTTTGTCAACATGTTGTCAATTGTGGACTTCACTTCTGCACTAACACATTACAGAAATTTCCCTAGATGTCATCAACTATTATTCTTTTCCATCTGAAGCATGTTAACTTTTTCAATATACTCATTATTCTACGTATATCGAAATCACTTGTGAAACGAACATTTGATCTCCTTTACAGGAGATCAGAAGTTCGAATACCAGATCAAGTATGGAAAAGAATTCTGTTCGTTTCAGACTTGATTTTCTTCAATTGAGAAGCACTTATAAAGTTCCACGTTTCTCAGTTGGGATTCAAGTCCCGTTCTTTTCACTCAAAAGGCCTAGTGTTACTGATTGAACTGCTAAAATTCTTAGAGAAAGGCTCACTTTGTTTTGTCCGGGAACCCTAATCCAGTGTTCATGTCAGAATTTCAAGTTAGGAAACCTGATGAAAACTCGGTCAACATAGCTCTTCCATATCATCTCTACTGTTTGGGATATATCCCAAGAAATTACTGGCTGATATTCATCTACATCCTTCCTCTAAAAAAATCAAACGAAATAAAATAAAAATTAAAGCACTTGCATCGTATCATACTGTGCATCATCTAAATAGATAAATACACGCAGAAAATTAGCGAATTTAATACCAACATATCTAATGCATTAGATATAGATATGCTTAGTTGTAAAGGCATTAACATTATTGGCTGATAACAGCTGGCAAGTTTTTGCCTGGTGGGAAAACAGATTATATTAACCCCTTAACATACAAAGACGTCTGTGACACGTCTTTTGTTTATTGCACCAAAAATTGATTTTGAATTTTGGTTTCACATATAAATACAACCGAATATAGACGCTAGACAATCTTGTGCCTATTTCCTTTCAGCCGAGAAAAGTTGCCAACGGTATGTATCGGCTATTTCGTTTGCTTTTGCACAAATTCATCATTATTTTTCAAATAATGATGAATTTGATCCAGCAAATCACCCTCGCCCAAAAAATTGGCAGAAAAACGACCGCTTTCTGATTTTTAATTAGTACGTTAAGCGGTTAATAAATAACAAGAAATTATATTATTAAGCATATCAACTTGATATATCTTCATCCTTATTTTACACAAGCGATTACACTCACATTATTTTATAAAAGGGGCGGGAGAGAGGAAAACTATATGGAGATAAATGATACAAATGAAGTGGATAAGTCGGTTCAATAATTTCAGAAGTCAACTGTGCATGGGTGCTGACAAGAACATCTGATCATGTTCTGACTTGATTACGGTAAAGTGGAAGAATAGTGGTGGTCAAATTGATGAAGCAATATCCATTAAATAATCTATAAAAAAGACTACGAAAATACAGCTGGAGAGGTCTGTAAGAGAGAGAGAGAGAGCGAAGTGGGTGTCATCTCATAAGCAGATTTCTTTCTTTCTTTTGGAAGTATCAAGCATTTTAAGGGAGTTTGTGCTGCATCAACCGATCAGAAACAGCCTCCCAGAGATGCAGTAAAAAAAAGGCCACGGGCTACCACAGCAGGTAACTGATATTGATTATCTGCTCACCGAAACAGGAGTGCTACCATGAATCAGCTATGTTTGTTCTACCCTTGCTTTAGCTACAGGAACATTGGTAACTGCATTCATTGTGTGCAGGCTTTGTGAAGCCATTGAGCAAAGCTCATGGACGAATATCTTCAAGAGACTGATATATATATATGGAACAACTAGCTAGGTCTCGACCTTAATCCTATTGTGCATCTCTGGAATAAGCCAGATGCATCAGGTGAGTTGGTATAGTGGCACATGATTATTCTTGGCTACTACCTATACAAGAATTGGAGGGAAAGTTTAATGGCAAGAGGAAAGCGTTATCAATAGGAAATGTTCACATAGCAATGGCTGTATTTCAGAGGACTCGATACACGGAACTGCATAAATAGGGCCCTGCAGCCTGTATAGCCACATGGAAGTGACATTAGCATTCATAGAGCTAGGCTGCCTGAAGAAGACCGTTGCTTCGAATCTAGTCGCCAACTAGAGGAACCTTTTGAACAGCTACTGAGTAAGTTAATATCATGCATTATATTCTTCTCAAAAGTCGGCTTTTTACACCATAAACTCAATGCACAGAACCCACACTATTCCAGACAATAATATAATACGCTATGGACGAGACAGTAGCACTTAACTCTCTTCACTGGATGTTGTCTTGGGCTAGTTATTGCTGATTGGCTACCAGTGGAGATTGAACAGCTGTCTTCAAGTTAGTAGGGCTAAAATGGCAAGACCTACTCACTACAGATAAGAGGCATTAGCAGATTTTCATATGCTTAGGAAAAAAAAAGTTTTGTTTGTTTGTTCATAACAGAAATTCAGATTGATGGCAAAATCTGGAATTAGATCAAACCATATAATACAATTCGACATAGTGCTCACTACTTCAGATCTTGAGACAAGCTCATCCACTCAATGTTTTAATTGATATCATCCAGAAAAATTATCCATTAAGGCAAACTACCAATAATGACTATAGGACAGCCAAAAACTTAAGCAACCTGGTCATTTTATGTGGTTTTCCTGCCTCAAACATCATAGCAACCTGTTGTAAATGACTTGGCTACAACATATCGAGGTTTGTATTATATTGTAAGCCAAAAATTCCAAGTAATGGAGATCAGAAATATCTATTTCACATCTCCGTCGTGTTGGAACCACATACGTGTTTGAATGTTTGCTGGAGCAGGGTTCAGTAATTCTGACAAGACCTCTTGTAAAAATACGAGGTACGTTCTCCCATTCAGTCGTGCTTGCAGAAGGTATGGGTCAGTCAAATGGACATGTAGGATTCCGGCCCAAACATATAAAGAAACGCCACTGGTACGAATGTGGACGTGTGGATTTCTGCTCGCCCATACATGATAACTGAGTATTAAAAATGCCCTCACGTGTATAAAGAAACGCCACTGGTACGAATGTGGACGTGTGGATTTCTGCTCGCCCATACATGATAACTGGGTATTAAAAATGCCCTCACGTGTAAAGGTGCATTCGTCGGTGAATCACAGTCCAGCTGCACTGCAGGAACCACTGCGCAAAACCCACAAGTCTGGTAATCTGCAGGTAAGGCGTGCACCCCTCTGTGCATGGTAGGAGTGTAATCGTTCGTCTCGTAGAACTCGCCACACCATCGATTGGGACATAGGAAATTGCTCATGTGCTACATTCGGAATGACATGCAACTTTAAGTAGAATTTCCACTGTAACACATGGCGTTCCCTGTATCCTGCATGCCACTGATAAAGGAGCCCATTACCGGTGCAATCGCTGAAAGATTTTACAAGCTGGCACGCATCTGGCCAGAAAGCGCTATCAGTAGTCTTTTCGCTTCCCTCGCCTACTCATCCACAGCTCCGTAAATGAAATGCATGTGCATGTCAGCCTTCCCTGATTTGTGAAAGAATCCATCCTTTTTGCACTCACCGTAGAAATAACGACTGCAAAAACCAGCACTTATATAAGTGTTCACTGGAAAGCGCTTCACCAGTTGAGTTCTGACTATGCATTGTATGAAGAAAAGTGCTTGTTTAGGTGTGTTCTATCACCCCTCAAAGTTTGGCCCAAGAGTTCTGAATCACTCTGTACTCAGAGATCAAATACTTAGAAGAGAAATTGCAGATCCGATTCTTTATCACTAATTGGAGGAATTTTTCTGAATTGTTTCTTAACTGAAGGCGAGCTAGCCAGTCGTACATGAAGTGAATAGTTTTCTTTAGTTTCTTCATTCAGCAATAATTCAAGCTAAGGATAATATTTAATTCATCTTATATGTTAATAATCAATCACAATTTGGCACCATGGGTTCAAGAAAGCAGAATGCCATGACAAGCATATAATATAATAGCACAATGAAAATTTCAAAGAAAGCATATCGAAAGTTTCTTACGCATAAGTCAGCTTCTGCTCTTACAGAATACTGACAAATGTAAGAAAGCACTGTGTAAAACTAGCTAAACGAGTCATGGGAAGACTAAAGTAGAAAAAGCCATCAGAAGCCTGAAATGTGGAAAGGCAGCTGGAGTAGATGATAATCGAACAGCAATGTTGAGGTCTGGACAGAGGGACAAATTCCAGATGAACTGTCATAGTATCCTATATATATATATATATATAAATATATATAAAAAGGGAAATAAAACAATGTGAGAATTTCAGAGGTATTGGGTGTTTCTAGTAGGATTATGCAAGTATACTTGATAGTGGAAAGGACGCTTGTTGAAGAACAAGCTGGATTGAGGCCAAATAAAGGTCAGGATCCGATATTCACTTTACAACAAATAGTTGAGAACTTGTGGGAATTTAACGAAGATCTGTATTTGTTTTGTACATCTGGAAAAGGCATATGATAATGTGCCATTAGAAAGGCTATTCAAAACGCGTTATATGGTGGGAATGGAGCATTATAGCAAGCAATACTTAGTCTTTATTTGAGTTGTAAGTCAGCAGTTAGAATCGAAGGAAATATAAGATGGTTTGGTGTTAGACAAGGATGTATATTATCCTCACTGTTATTATCTATATAGATCACATTATGAAGGAAAGCAGTATTAAACCCAATATCAAATCAAAATTGGAGATGTTAACCTCAACTCATTATGCAGATGTTATATTTTTAAATAAATCCAGTACAAGTCTGCAAAATTCCGACTAAATTGACTAACTGTTGTAAAAATTTGGTATGAAAATCAGCAATAACAAGTTAAAGGCAATGAAAATATCAACTGCATTGTGAATAGAGAATCTATAGAACAAGTAAAACATTTCAGCTACCTAGGCACAATTTTTAGTGAAGATGGTAAATTAAATATGGAAATATAGATAACAGAATTAACAAAGCCGGTATGGTAGGAAGTCAACTAAATGAATTTATATGGATATGGAATAAGAGAGAAATGTACTCATGACCTTACACTTACTGCTAATTACAAATGAATATAATGAAGGCATAGAAATCACAGCATATTTTCTTTCTTTAATGTAATTTAGGAATGTTTTCTGTATGACAGGATCAATAAACATTTTGTTTAAATTTATACCAGTCTTCAGTTTTGTATGTTGTTATTAAACAGATCATAGCAGTAGTTTCATTAGGAATCAATGAAAAGACTACATGCTTACCATGCACACAAAGTATATGCAGAATACATCTTCAATTATGGAAACTGTATTAGAATAAAACTTAAGTTTAATATAAACCAAAATAATTACTTGACCTTCACATTAAGGCCATCTGGAGTACACACACATATACACACACAAAGAAACAAGCTGCACTACAATCTACATGGTATGCTCAAGTTATTGGTCAACCGTTAAACAATTAGCCTGACCTATAGTGAAAATAAATATAAAACCCTTAACATCAAAACTATAGTCCTGTTATCATCATCTCTATTAGATTACAAAATTAAATTAAGTTGGAGAGCAACATGTTCATACCCATATACATATACGAGTAACTGTGTGAACACGTTGCTCTCTAGCTTAATTTAATTTTGTAACCTAACAGATAATAACAGGATTCTAGACTTTGATGTAGTAAGGTTTTTTTTTTTTTTTTTTTTCACTAGAGGTCAGGCCAATGGCTTAACAGTTGACCAGTAACTTGAGCATACCATGTACATTGTAGTGCAGATTGTTTTTTTGTATGAGTGTGTATACTCCAGATGATAACCTTAATGTGAAGATCAAAACGATGAGTGATTTTGGTTTATATTAAACTGACATGGCAGTTGTTTCCATAATTTTTAAGATGTATATGCAGAATACTTGAGTGTGTGCATCACCACGTGTTGATAACAAAAGCCTACATTAATGCATTTTGTTCCATTAACAATGGAAAACAGGTAATTTTCCTCAACAGCTCTCTGTAAAAACAATTGGAAATTTTACTCTAATTCTGCTTATAGTTTGTCATGTAAGGAAACAATGCGAGAATAGAGATATGCAATTTTTTCTTATATTTCATTTCAAGCAATTGAAGTGCTGTAGAGCTAATTCTGCAACACCTAAAACTATAAGCAGAATTGGAGAAATTTCCAATTGTTTTTACAGACCTGTTGAGGAAACTTACCTGTTTCCCACACATATTTTATTTCCTATAATCAACTGAATTGGAAAGCATTCTTCATATTAGTTTGTTAGGTCTCACAATATGACTTAACTTTATACGTATATCTTTCTAATCTCTTCATTCTTAACATGGCTCTTCCATATAACCCCCCCCCCCCTCCACTTTTAGCCATGATAATGATATCTGCAGATAACAGTGACCAAAAATGATGTTATATAAAGCACAGGTTGTGTATGATCACTCATGTTTTAAGAATCCTTGCACTGATTTTTAGACCGACAAAGTCCGCTAAAGATGAGTTAATTTATCTCATTCATCTTATGTTTCGTGAATTAGAGACGAACATCATATTTAAATAACAAATGACACAAACACACAGCAACTTTGAAAAGTATATTTCAATGCGCTCATGGAAAATGTTTTTGTATACAATGATCCATTACATGCTAATATTCTGATGGTGTTATTTTTTAACGTTATAATTAAGAATCAAAAACCTGTGGAAGCCCGGCAACTTGCCGTCTCTTTATTTACAAGTCTATTCGTAACATTGACAGTGGCACAGCCTTAGCTGGTTCACACATACACATGGGAAATGCACAAAGCAAAAACATCAATATGAAACCACCACACGTAAGGTGATAAATCTTGCTTGGCAGATTTTAACCATTACAAACACTAACATTTGTGGTGACAATGACAAGAATATAAATAAGTTATTGTCTGATCTACAAACAGAACACACGAAATGGTAGATGACATTAAGTAATGGAAGAAATTTCTATACAGAAAAAACAAAACACAGATTTGTGATCTATGTGAATTAGATACAGTTTTACTGGTATCAGGAGATCACAGAGTTAATAATCAAATAAAATACGGATTCATCACTCCTGTACCAGAAAACAAAACAAAATGAAATTAGCCTTTGGTGGCACCAATAAATCTTAAAATGATTAAAATTAACAAATAGCGTCACGAATTTAAAAAATGTGCGTTGGTCCCATTCAGGAAATCAATAAATAAACATTATATCAGATCAAAATTATTATAAAGGTAAAAGATTAGTACTTTGAACTTTGTAAAAATAAAATCAAAATATATTTTTTTTCTTTTCTTTTATTTTTCTTCTGTGGCACAAGAAACAAATAGGCTGTGGCACGTCAATTCACTCTCTGTCACTAAGTTTCCACAAAGCAAACATATGGCCTCAGGTGTCAAGGTCAGTATGTAAGAGGGAGAAAGGTTTTGAAATAAGCCAAAATTCTTCTGTTACAACCCATTAGGCAAGCAATAAAATAATGCCAATCATTTACTATATGCTAAAATGTACCCAAACCTATTGATTTCAATAGATTGATTTATGTATACTAGACAATTAAGTGTAAAAACATTAAACTCCATACTTAAAAAAAAAGATTTAGATGAACACTATCTTCAGTTGAAATCAAGGAGTATTTAAGTCTCTCTTTTTTTTTCTTCCAACATAGACAAATGATACATAATATTCATAGTAAACTCTTAAGCAATAATATTGCTAATTAATCTCTGACATATCCGAAATACTTTTGCCTACTACAGCCTGTAGGAAAACTGGCAATTTATATTTACTTTTCAGCACCATTGTTCCATGTAAAAATTGAGGATAAGATGAATAACTCCATCTCATTTCATATGCACACTGCTAAGTGAATGACTGACAGATCAAAGTGCTTGCCCACCTCCCACAGAACTAGGAAGCTGAAATTTTGCACAGAGGTAGCTTTTGGTATGTGACCGACAAAAATAAACCTCCCAGTTTTTGGAGTTCAAGTAGCCTCGTTTGTTTTGTCTTTGGAAAATTAAAAATTTTCTGAAGAAATGTATTTTCCCTTTAACTCAAAAACATTCCTAGATATTTAGATGGGACCTTTTCCAGTAAGTGAGTGAGGGAAGGGGGAGTCACCAAACAGAAGACCTGCTTAAGCTGCCCTTCATCTTTTGTCAATTTTTAAGAAAATTTAATTTGAACTGGAAAATATAGCACATGATTTTTTAAAATTCTACAGAATTTTCTCTTAGTACATGCATAAAAAATATACACCCAAAACTTGGTGAATCGTAATAATAAAAAAAATTAATATCAAGCAAGCCAAACTAAAGAAATTTAGATTTAAAAATATCCCCAAACCATTAGTTTCCTGTGCTTACTGGTAGGAACAAACCCACCTCATCTGATTCCAGTTGTTGTAACCACCTCATGAAGTCTTAGTTATACACCTACATCCAAACTCTTTGTTCTGAGGTGTATATGTCTTCAGAGCACATGCAGTCACTTAGCAGTGGGATTGGCAACTGAAGGGACAGAGTCCTTAGTCCCATAATGGTAGTATTTTACCCCTTTCTTCTTTTTGCAAGAAGTATAATGGTTAATACACATACAGAACAGGAATTTTGAAATATCAGGCTATCATTAGTACCATTATTATTAAAATATACCATTATACCATTATTATTAAAATAAATATTAAATAAAATCATACTTGTATAATTCAATTAATTCAGAAGCCTGAAGATTCAATCAGATCTTTTGTAAAGTTCATTTGCATTCTGTAAAAATCACCCTTATCTGTACTCTACCTATGGTCCCTCTTGGTATAAAATACGCAACATTTAATATAAACATTCACTTTCATTTAAGATTTTTATTTTATAGCTTATTCTTATTGACCGTCAAAAATTACTCTCTCTCTCTCTCTTTTTTAGGCATGTTCCTACATTCATTCATTCACCCACACACACATACATGTGTGCGTAAGCATACACACATAACTGTACACTTTCTTAAAGAGGCTTATTCGGATGCAGATCTATATACTCTTAGTGAGAACAATGACAAATACTAGAATATCATTGGCAGAATAAGGTGCCTAAATATACCATACAGCAAGGATGCCAGGTTGCCTATAAATAATATAAATCCAAGGTAAATAATACAACATACTACACTAAATATATACCGAACATTCCAAATAAGCACAATAATTAGTCCCTTCATAAATAGCATAGATGACTAAAAAAGACAATGACATTTAAAACCTCACCTTTTTTTTTTTTTTTTTTTTTTACAAAACATAAAAAATTAAATTACATTTTAATTTGTAAACATTTATGTAAAAAAGCAAGGACTACTAAAATATGAGATTTTTACACCATGATTAAAATATAAAGTAGTCAATATTTAAAAGCATTCAATTCTCTCAACCACTGCCATTTTAAAGGAATTAATTCCTTATATTCTTTGATAAAAGTGGAAGGAGCAATGAACACAATATCACCATCAGTAATAGTAGCAGCCAGCTCTAAACAGCATGAACTCTCAGCTTTGGTTTTGTACTTTGGAATGGTAAAAATTCAAAAAAAAAAAATAACAATACTAACAAAAGGAACACAAACTGCAAGATGGCATCCTATGTGCAAGATTATATGGCAGTAATATATAAAACTATGTTCTTGACAACGATGGCTGATGCCAATTAAAGGATCCCAGAATTCAATCACACTTTGTGCTATGAGAGGTGAACATACAAAAATGCAAAGGTGCAAGATGATAAATTTAAGGAATTACATACATGTTGATAATACATTGATACATAAAACTACAAATACTTATTTGTTTATTGTCAAAATAACAAAGCTTTGCTGACAATAGAAATTTATGGCATTTGCCCGACAATGAATATGAGAGTCTGGACACCAAACTCGATTGTGACATGAGGTGTGGCACATGTAAAGGCTATATAGCACAGACGTGCTGAGCCTTCAAGTACAGCTCATTAAATTTTCTATTATTAACTTTTGCCCACATTTTGAAAATGCTGAAGTATCCAGAAGCAATGTGAAACAGCTGCCAAAATATTTCTCAATATCTAAAAAGTCACAGATTAAAGAAGATGTAATCTTTTTGTTCCTTCCAAAATGATGAACCTATTGAGGATGACTTCACACAATAAACAATGTTTCACAGTTGTTTTCAAGAGGACTATTGCTTATAAGCACATTTCCATAACGACATTCCAAGCTTTAGGAAGATATGTCATGGAGGAGTTTCAGATGTCCACATTTACTGGCAAAACAAATATAAACAAACTAAGCATCTATCAGAACTAGTACAGTTTACTCTGAATAATAATTCAGACAAAGAATAACAGCTATGTATAATTTGACTCTTTAAAAAAAATTGTTTAAAAATATTTAAAACCTGAAAAAAAAAAAAAAAAAAAAATGGTACTGTATATGCACCAACAGCAATATTACTTTCACAAATTACAACAATTCACCAAAGAAAAAGCTTTTTTTTAATATTAATTATTCATAAATGCTGCAGACTAGGAAAATCTACAGAGAACTGCACAAAAAGTTAAAAAATCACAGGTACCTCCACACAAATAGGATGCCTAATAAGGCTCCTTCAGATGGTCAAGGACCACTAGATTACCCCCACTAAAACAAGGAAGCTGTGGTAGGTAATCTCACAGATTACCTTTATGTTATTCCTTTCAGGTCCAACTGTAATGTCCTGGTAAATGGGCCTGGTTATATGTAGATCCGCTAGCAGGCAAATAAGCAGAACCAGCAGCCATGGTTGAATGAGGATGGGCTTGGTTATAATTAGGAGTGGGAGCTAACACACCTCCTGCATGGGCAAAGTTGGAAAGAGACTGCTGGGCATAACCCATTGCCATAGCATGAGACAAAGACATAGGAGTGGTTAGCGAAGGCAGCGTAGACATACTATTAGCAGTAGGAGTTGGGGCAGATGTTGAAGCTGGGGAATGAGCAGCTGCTATTCCTGTGGGACTGGGACTAAGGGTTTGGGGGGGAGGAGATGATGCAGGTACAGATGAAGGAGTTGGAGTTGATCCTCCAGATGCTGGGGTAGTTTGCTGTGAAAGCTGAGTCAGCTGGCTTGATGAAGACATGCCAGGAGGACTGTCAAAACTTTCAGAACTTTCAGGTGATGGCTCCTCAACTCGTGGTTGCTTCACTTGAGGAATTCCTTCAACACTTTGCTATGAATAAGTAATAAGATAAGTGAGAATCAAAAATATAAAAATAAATAAAAATTTTAAATTTGTCTATGTCTTTGAGTAACTACAGTAATCCCTCACTTCCTACTAATTCACTTCCCATCATGATCGGATAACTGAAGGATTACTGTACTCGTTTCATGAGATTATGAGGATATTCTTTACAGTTGTTACTTTTACACTCTCTGAAAGGACACAGGCAAAACTCTTTGAGAATTGGCATTTATTACGATCATTTAAATTTTAGATTTATATATATATATATTTTTTAAATTGTCATTATCAATATTTCAGGCAATTTTATGATTTCTTCAGGTGTTCTAATGTGGTGTATGAGATGTGTAACAGAAATTTTTTTAGAGTACTTCTTAAATCTGGTAGTAGTTTTCATCTTCAAATGCAAGCAGGTGAGTTTTAAATGGGTGTGTGAAATATAATGTTCAAATTATAATAATGATCCATAAGAAACTTCCACTGAAAAGGCCCAATAAAGTTCTCCACATCATAGACAGGATTTGAATCCAGATGGAATATAATTTAAAATATAATATTGGCTGCATTAATTCTTTACTAATTTTGCATATGTCAACCTACACAAGGATTACAGATGTGTATGATACTGCACCAATATGTGTCTAAAATACAGAAGAAATCAATGAGCAAAACTATATACACATTGGCAGTTCACTTAACCAATCAACAGTACTATTTGAGAGTGAATACAAGTTCCTGAGATCTCCAGGGAAGGAGTGTGTGGGGCAGTCATTAGTCGCATGATCTGCACACTGCCATGTGCACAAAAGGGAGACTGCAAAATCTCCACAGATGATAGGCAACAGTGGCTTTCCCTGGTTCTAAATTTATTTTGCTGGCTCCAGAGTCAAGGTGGATTGGAGCTTTTACAGTTGGATCTGTGATCAGAAACTTGTTCGTAGTTCATTCCAGAGTCTTCTCTACCAATCATGGGGACCTTATCTCCAGATCTCCCATCTGGTTTGTAGAAATCCAGAGATAAGGAAGCAAATTATGTACTGAGATGTCAAGTGACACCTTGATAGCATTAACATGCTCACTGCTCCTAATTTATTACAATGTGCCCAGGTCAGACAGTTATGCAGCACAGCAACGTGTGGCTTACAAGCTTAGAGGTGGTGGTGGCAGAATGCACTAAGCAATTATTCCCAGGTCCACAGTTGGCTACCCGATGAAGAAACTCAAGTTCATAGGTGACACTGAGCTCAAGACATGACCATGCCAGCCTAAAATACTGAATGATAGAATCCTTCTTGAGAAAGGCTTATCTTATTGTTATGTAGAGAATCTGTGCCTGGAGATGCAAGGAACTATAAACAATTCTGGAACAAAGCAAGAAATATAGAAGTGGTTCTATAACATGAAGAAGCCAAAGCAGAGTTTGGACTCCAGAAAAGGATCAGGTCTTTTTCTGGAGTCTAAATGCTGCTTTATGCAAAAACAATTTTATTGACTGTTGCTTTTCTATAGAATAACTGTTTTAAAGCCCTTGAAAAGTTTGTTATAGCAATGTTTCCTGAAACACTACTATAACAAACTCACTCACCTGTAATAGTCCTTATATATTCTGTATACTACAGCTGAATCTCATTATAGCAAACTTGTAGGGACTATAGGTTATAATAGAGTTTGCTACAGTGCATGTTTTAAGCATAATCATTGTAGCTAAGGACCTTTGTGTATGAGGAGGGATGCAGAGGCCATGGTTTGCAACATCCAAGTGTATAGGCTCAGTAAAAAAAAAAAAATCCATTATTTTTAGTTCCAACCGTAGTGTCTATTTCCATCTCCTATGTGCAAATTATACCTAAACATTTTCCTAAGAGAAACTCAAATTTTAGTGTCTTTGAGCATTATACATCTTGGATTTCTCAATCTCTCTCACACACATACCATTTTTGTCTCAAAGGTGACATTCATGCATATATTCATTTAGATGTACTATGTCCGAGTATTTCCAACTTAAAACCTTCCCCTTCTGTTCACTTGACTCAAAATCTCTACTTCATTCTGTAAGTAATTTATTCTCTATAGCACTTTATAAATTTTTTCTTTAAATGTTTTCCACCAGCCAACTTTTCCATAGGTGAGATCATCTTCCTGGGAAATTTTAATGTTCACAACTTTGTATAAGCAATCCATATTATAGCAACAACAAAGAGTATACCTTTTCAGTGAAAAAAAACTCAGTTTACCAAACCTACATTTGCTTAAAACATTTATTTATTTTTTGTGCCAGATAAGTGAATGCATAATTTAGTAACATTGAGAAATTGATTTGGAATCAGGTAACGTTTTGATTATTTAAGGGTTGGATACTCAAAATTCCAGTTTTTACATATATTGGGATAATTAATGAACATTGCCACTCTGCAACTCCGATTATATGTTAAAGCTAAGCAGATTTTGAATAAAATCAAACAACATACTATGAAACCAGACAACTTACAACAGTAAACTCATTCTTGTAGAAAGGCTTATACGTTGGTAACACGACTATTAAAATATTTAAGGAATTTACAACGTATACTGGAATATTAATTAAAAAAACTTTAATAAATACTTCCTGTATTTCGGCAATGTCACATTGCCATCTTCAATGGGAACATACAACTATGACACTTGCACGCAGGCACTACAAAAAGCAAATGAGGCAGAAGAGAGAAACTACTGTTGTTCCTAGAGTCCTATTGGTGCCTCCTAATGGGCTATATTGGGTTGTGTTGGCTGTTGGGCTGATGTTCTCATGATGCAAGCTTCCCAAACTTGGGGCAGGCAGTCTCATGCACTCAAATTTGTTGTGCTTTGAAAGGTTTTTTAGAGCTGAGGCTGATTCTATGAACAATCTTTCATATTTAAACTTGCTGCGATAGGTATCCAGAGCATGGTCTGCAAGCCCAGAGTGGCTGTACTGGTGAAACCGGATGTAGTCTTTATGTTCCGAAATCCTGACATTTGCTGTCCTGCCTGTTTGGCCAAAGTAGGACAGTTTACAGCTGCAAGGGACCTGGTATAACCAAAGGTAGGTCTAGGGAAAGTGGTTGGTATTTGGTGGAGTGGATAAGGGATGCCAATTTTTTATATGGTTTGTAACAAGAAGTTAGGTCATATTTTTTTTAAGATTTTGGTTATTTTTTCCGAGGTGCCCCGGATATAGGGAATGGTGATGGATTTAGTGTAATCTTTGTTATGAAGGGGGGGTCGTGATTATCTGGTTTTAACATTCTTTTGGGGATTATAGCCATTAGCTAAGTAAGTATTAAGGATGTGGTTAGGGCACTGTCATCTGAACAGATTAATTTTGCCCTGTTATATAGTGTTTTTATAACCCCATATTGTTGTGTGTGTGTTGGGGGGAAATTGCTGGTGAATGTATTGCCTATATGGGTGGATTTTCTGTAAACAGAGAATACCAATGATCCATCAGACTGGCGAGTGATTAGAGTGTCTAGGAAAGAGAGACTGTTTCTTTCCAAGGTGAACTGTATTCTGGGGTGTTGGTTGTTTAAGTGTGTTAAGGAGTGGAGTGTATCTGAGCCATGTGGCCAATGCATCCCTTATCCGCTCCACCAAAGACCAACCACTTCCCCTAGACCTACCTGGGGTATACCAGGTCCCTTGCAGCTGTAAACTGCCCTACTTTGGCCCAAAGCAGGACAGCAAATGTCAGGATTTAGGAACATAAAGACTATATCTGGTTTCACCAGTATAGCCATTCTTGGCTTGCAGACCACGCTCTGGATACCCGCCATAGAATACGTTGGAAGAAAGCCACGTTAATACACCGCAGCAAGTTTAAATATGACAGATTGTTCATAGAATCAGCCTCAGCTCTAAACAACTTTCCAAACCTCAACAAATTTGGGTGCATGAGACTGCCCCAAATTTGGGAAGCTTGCATCATGAGAATATCAGCCAAGACAACCCAATATAGCCTGCTAGGGGGGGGGGGGGGGAGCACCATTAGGACTCTAGGAACAACAGTAGTTTCTCTCTTCTGCCACATTTCCTTTTTGTAGTGCCTGCATGCACGTGTCATAGTTATGTTCCCATTGAAGATGGCAATGTGACATTGCCGAAATATAGGAAGTATTTATTAGTTTCTTTTAATTAATATTTCAGTATACATTGTAAATTCCTTAAATAATTTAATAGTCAAGTAAACTCATTCATTATAGTCGATGGTTTGCTATAGTGAATTTCTTTAGCACAGCATTGTGCCTGTAGGTCTTCAGTAGTTTGTTATGGTGAGCAAGTTTTGCTATAATGAGAGTCTGCTGTACTATAGAGGGGTTTACATCCTGCAGTGCAGAGGACTGAAGGATGTAAACATTATAGCAAAAACAAGATGGAAGTATCGCAAACAAGTTGCAATTCCTGTTACATTGCAGTTTGTGTTCCATTGCACTACCTATCAATCCTCTGATTTTAGAGGGATATATCTAAAGCTGGCTAGCACACATGGATTACTTTTCTTTCAGCCATATTTATAGCTGGGAGCTGGATATACAATTAAAAGATGAAAAGAAAAAAAATGAGGCATTATGACTGAAAAAAGTGAGAAGAAGGTAAAAGTGCTGAAGTGTTTCAATACCACAAAATTGTCATCCCTATAAAACACATTAATATTAACTAAGAAATAATAGTTTTTATATTAGACAGTTGGTTGTTGAAATTATGCAAGAGAACTGAGGATATGAGACATGTATTACATTGTTAGTTGTATGTTTCCTCTGGATGATTTTTTAGACCAAATGAAAAACCTGAGCCTGATGAGGGCTCCCTCATGACTACTGAATGATGCCTAACTCATCTTTGAAAAGCTATGAGAACTGAACTTCCAACAACAGGCCATCATTGCTACCAAGCATGCTATGGAGGTAAGGTACAATAAAAACACATTTGATTTATGACAAGGTAACTAAATCCATGAGGCCAATATAATCAAAACTCTGCCACTTCCATATGAGACAAGCTAATCTGCCTTTGTCTGTCAAGTATTTATAAAGGTTACTTGCATCCTAGACAAGATTAAAACCCAGGTCTTTCTAGTCCTTCAGACAAACTACCAAGGATATGATTAAAGTTTAGAAACTTATTGGACAACAGCAATGAGAGTGAATTTAGGATCAGATAAAATCCTTGTTCTAGACACTAAACATTTTTATCACTTCAGGTTTCCAGTAAGCAGGATAGTCTCACACTGGGCAATAAAATCTTTTGCAATCTACTAGCATTCACTGCGAGAAAAGGAGGGGCTTAATCCACTAAATATGTGGAGCAACTCCTTTTCACACAGCCTTTTATTCCTTTACAGGGACTAGTCAAGGCCATTTAAGCCCTATCTATCCTTTTCAATTTGCACTATAGCCGGCCCAAATTATAAGCGGCAACCAATGAAGAAACTAGCAAACAAGTGCTGTCATCTTATGGCCCATAATCCCAACAGGATATGCTACGGTCTAGCATGGGTTCTATGGTCAATTTTCTTGAATTTACAGGAAGAAAAACCCTGAGTCTCCAAGAGTAAAAAACCCACTTGCCTGTACCAGAGATTGACTAACTCGGGAACTGGTTGAAGAAAGGCTAAGAAAAAGTTCCTCCAGTCAGTGACTAGACTTGAGCTTAAGTCTATCTTCGGCACAGATGCAAACGGCACTTCTACTAAGCTACACAGGCCTCAAGCTATATATACACCTAAACCACTTTTTATGTGAATTTTTTTTACGCGAATTGGGATATCAAAAATAATTTTTTTTACGCGATTTTTATTCACTTTTACCTGACCAACCTAAAGTCTAAGTTAGGAAAAAATCAGTAATTCAAGAAATTCCGAGAATTTTGTAGAATTGCATTCTTGTTTCAATTAAGAAAATTCTAAATTTTTAGGAATTTCATTTATTGGGAATTCCCCGAATTACATAACTAACTGCGCATAAAAAAGCAGTCCTTAGCAGTTTGAATTTGGTGTTTGAGTAGACAACACAATTACCGCATTTTTTAAGTGAAATCAAAATAAAAAAAAATCGTGTTATAAAATTAAGAAATAATAAATGGTAAGCTATATGTAATTTTCATTTCATTAACCGAAGATTTTAATCCAGCCGTCGCATGATGTTGCCGATAAAAAAAAAAAAAAAGGCAAACCGTTTCTCCTTGGATATAAAAATTCAAATTTTAGATAGTCTTCAAACTGGGGAAGGTGCGACGGCTGTGGATAAGCATTTTGGAGTCCATGAATCAACTATCAGATCTATAAAGAAAAATGAAGAGGCTATTAGAAAAGCGGTATGTTCTGGTACAAAATTGAGTGCAAAATTATCATCATACACAAGAGATGTTCTAGAAAAGGCTGAAAAAGCTTTAGTAATGTGGACAGAAGATAAAAAAAGAATGCCAGTTGACAGAAATTCCATCAAGCAATCAGCATTGAGATTTTATGAACAGATTAAAAAACTGCAGCCAGGTACTTCATCTCAATCAAGGACAAAGTATGAATTTCATACAAGCAATGGTTGGCTGGCTAAGTTTATTAAAAGACATGCTCTTCATAATATAAAAATTAAAGGTAAAACAGCTGCTACAGCATTTCCACAAAAACTTGCTAAAATAATCGAAGATGGAGGTTACACTATTGAACAAGTTTGGAAAAAAGCTTGGGTGACCATTGATATTTTCACTGAGTGGTTCCACAAACATTTTGTGCCAGAAGTTAGATGCTATTTGAATGACAAGGGTCTCGAATTTAAAGTGCTTTTGATTCTTGATAATGCACCCAGTCATCCTGCCATAGAACACCCAAATGTGTAATTTTTTTTTTTCTGCCACCCAATACCACATTATTGCTACAACCTCTAGATCAGGCTATAATTGCGACTTTTAAAACATATTATGTCAGACGAACATTTCAGTATGTTTTGAACAAGCTAAATGATGATGAAACACTGTCAGTTATGGATGTGTGGAAAAAATTTTCGATTATGGATTGTATTGATCAGGTTTGATTATCGCTATCTGAATTGAGACCAGAAACTATGAATGCATACTGGAAAGCTATTTGGCCCGCATGTGTTAAAGAGAATGCTCCTGTTCCCTTCAATCATACTGCAGAATTCCGCAATATAATAAGTTTGGCATGTGAAATTGGCAGAGAAGGATTTGATGATCTTACGTCAGCAGATATCGAAGATTTGTTACTTGATAAACCTCCTAGCGAAGACGAAATAGTGGAGATTGTTTCTGAGACTCCTGAAAGTGAAGAAGTTAATGATCAAGATAATCCTACTTTTATTGCTGATATAATTAAAGGTCTTAAACTGGCCAGTAATTTAGGCAATTATTTTACCCGACATGATCCAAATGAAGAACGTGCTGGGAAGTTTTTACGTGAGCTTAAGTTGTTAATGTCTTCATACAGAGAATTATATTGCGACTTATCTAAAGCATCAACACAGCAATTAATAACTGAGTTCATGGCTAAAACTACTGAAACAACCAATGGTACTTTTGTTCAAGACACGACAAGAAGAATTCCACAAGTTGAGGTGGAAGTTGATGACGATAATACCATATCTAGTAGTTCTAGTGATATTACAGTCTCACGAAAACTTTCACGTTTATTGTCAGAAACTGATAGCGAATAACATAATTTTTTTAATAGAATCCTTAGCAAACAACTGAAATGAACATATTTTTTTTAAAGTTATTAAAATTCATTATATGTATGTGTGTTCTCCATGAAATGTAAATAAAAATCTTATGATCCTAACCAATTTATTGTTGTTTTTTTCATTATTTTGCTTATATTTCAGGTTAGGAACCAATCTTCACTTTTTCTATGGAGTCAGTAGTTCTTTTTACGCGAATTCTATTTACACGTAATTTTTAGGAATGTATCTATCACGTAAAAAGTGGTTTAGGTGTATATGTATTTTGTGTTACCATTGAAATGCTACTAATAAGTGAAGAAAGCAAATTAGATTCACTCACAATTGTAATAACAATATCACTTCTATCTGAAGCAATAAAATAATGTTTTTGAAAGAATGAAACCATTACTAATGGTTCTCACAGTTGGCAGATAATCTTGACCATTTTAACTGTCAGGTGCATTTTTCAAAATGTATTTGAACCTTATCACTTCATTTGTTTGCTCTATTATTCTGAGAATGGATGGATGAATTGTATTTAAATTAGGTATTTAGAATCATAAAAAATTTACAGGGCAATTCCAATTTCTGTTTCATTTGCAAAGGGACAAAAAAAAACAACTCAAAATTACATATGCAATAAGTATTTCAGTGGGATAAAATTTAATAATATTTAGGATTAAAGGATGTACATCAGTACATTTCAATGACTCAATAATTCAATACTTTAATGCAGGCAATCTGTCCATTTCTTTGGTGTGCCAATTAGTCTCATACCCGTTTTCCAGTTTCCTGCTAATTTCACTATACTTTCTGAATCTATTCTATTAATGACTTTATTCTGTTCTATCTTCTCTTTTTTTATCCATTCATTTAGGGGTCGTAAAGTGACATTCTTCATAACTCTTGAAAACTATTTTAATAAATGTTTTAGATTTACATGTATTTATCTGTCATGTTTTTGATATTTCTTGTTTCCCCATTTACAAAAGTTAACATTGACCTAACTACTAATTTAGTGATTCATACTTTTCTTTTGCTAGATCTTTATTTTTCCATACAGTTCAAATTTAACCATTCCAATATTTTATTTTTTCTCCTTTTTTTTTTTTTTTTTTTAGGCTTGCACGGTGATCCGAATGCATTTTTGAAAATTATGGAGACAACTACCGTGTTTGAATAAAAACTTTAGTTTAATATCACTAAAATCTACATTCGACGTTTCGACCTTTATGTCAAGGTCATCTTCTGGAGCATACAACTATACACAGGAAACAAGCTATACTACAATCAAACTGGTTTGTTAAAGACACTGACCAACTGCTACAACAATTGTTGGCCTGACCTCTGGTGAAAAAAAAAAAAGAATAGTAATAATAATAAAATAAAATAAAATTATACATCAACACTAGAGTCCTATTATTAGTGTTGTCTACTATATACATATATTGATATCATTCCAGCCAGTTGGTATGGAATGGTTTCTAATACTAGCTCAGGATTGGCTAGAGTCCTGACTTATGCTGGATCTTTCATATTAGGTAGGCTGAATGTGTGCCATCCAGATCCTTGGAATTTTCATGCCATCTTTGTTGTTGATATTTGGGTGGTTTATCAGGATTTCGCAGGATTCCTTAAATTTCCTTTCTTACCAGGTTTTTGTGCGGTAAGGGGCAAGTGCTTTTCCAGTTGATTTGGTGTAAGGTGTTGAGTGCGTGGTCTGAGAGGCCTGCCTCACCATAATGGTTATATCTAATGTGTTCTTTCTTGTGTATAGGGATTGTCCGTCCTGTTTCACCAATGTACGGTAAGTTACAGGTGCAGCGGATGCAATAGACTCCAGGATGTGCTAATGGGAGGAGAGGATCCTTAGAGGAGTTGAATATGGTTTTAAGTTTAGTGGGTGGTTTAAAGGTGGCATTGAGGTTATAATGTTGTAGGATTCTGTTGATTTTTTCTGATAACCCTTTAATGTATGTATGGCTATAGTTTTACTGTAATCTAGATCCGTTTTTGTTGTAGTTTTATAGAGTATTTTATTAACAGTATTTTTGTTATAGCCATTATTTATGAATGTGTCACTAATGATTTTTAGTTCTTGTTTCAGAGCTTGTTGGTTAGCGCAAATCGTTGTGGCTCTGTATTCGTTCCATGTTTTTCTGTATTTAAATTACTTGTTGCACATATTTATCCATTTAGTTTTAATTTACATCTTATTATTTATTTTTATTTTTTGTTGTTGATTTTTATTCCATTTTATTTCTGCTTCTAATAATAGGACTCTAGCGTTGATGTATAATTTTTTTATTTTTTATTTTTTTATTTTATTATTATTACTATTCTTTTTTTTTTTTCTTCTCACCAGAGGTCAGGCCAACAACTGTTGTAGCGGTTGGTCAGTGTCTACAAACAAACCAGTTTGATTGTAGTATAGCTTGTTTCTTGTGTATAGTTGTATGCTGCAGAAGATGACCTTGACATAAAGGTCGAAACGTCGAATGTAGATTTTAGTGATATTAAACTAAAGTTTTTATTCAAACACTGTAGTTATCTCCATAATTTTCAAAAATGCAAAAATCCAATATTTTATTAGTTGTCAGGAACTTCGTTCCATGTTTTTCTGTATTTAAATTATTTGTTGCACATATTTATCCATTTAGTTTTAATTTACATCTTATTATTTATTTTTATTTTTTGTTGTTGATTTTTATTATTATTATTATTCAGGCCTCCATGGAGTCAAAAGACTCATCGTGGGAGGTCCTTCCTAAGAACATAAAGTCTGTCAAGACTCATCGAGGGGAGGTTCCCCCCTAAGAAACACAAAGTCTATCATACCACTCCTTAAACTCATTGACCGTTCTCGCCCTCACCACTCTATCAGGCAATGCATTCCACGGCTCAACCACCCTCCATGCAAAGAAACCACTCCTCACCCTCTTGCTCACAGTTTCCTTTCGTAACTTCCAGGGATGGCCTCTTGTCATCACTCCTTCCCGCTGTTCAACCAAGCGAAAGAACTCCCCAGTGCCAACCCTGTAACCACCTCTCAACAGTTTAAAAGTCTCAATCATATCACCTCTCCTTCTTCTATCCGCCAAACTCTGCAGTCCACATTCCCTCAGCCGATTCTCATAACTATCCTTGTACAGTCCTGAGACCATCTTTGTCATCCGTCTTTGTATCTTTTCCACAGTTAATTTATCCCCTTCAAATCCTGGGGACCAAATCTGAGAACAATAATCCAAGTGTGGTCTGATCAGAGACTTATACAACGGAATGATAACCCTCTTATCTCTGCAGGTCGGTGTCCTTCTCATAATTGTAGCAATCCTCTGTGTTACCTTCACCACCTTCGCAATATGTCCCCTAAATTTCAGGTCTCTATCAATCATCAATCCCAGATCTCTTGTCTCTCCTACTTCCTCCAATATAACTCCTCCCATAGAGTATGCAGCATCCCATCGATGTTTCCCAAACCTCAAGACTTTACATTTTGCTGCATTAAACTGACACCCCCATTCATTTGCCCATCTATCTAGCTTATTCAAATCCTCTTGCAGGGCTACCACATCTGCACTATTACTAATAATCCTTCCCAACTTCGCATCATCTGCAAACAACTGAATATCCCCTTGCAATGTCATTGATATAAAGGTTAAACAATATAGGTCCTAGTACTGAGCCCTGTGGGACCCCACTTGTGACCTTCTGTCTCCTTGAAACTGCTCCACCATACACAACTCTCTGATACCTATCAGACAGCCAATCCTGAATCCAGTTGACCAATCTGACATCCAGACCCATGTGTTGCAACTTAAATATCAGCTTATCATGTGGAACCCTGTCAAATGCCTTTGCTAAGTCTAAGAAAATTGCAGTATATGCCTTTCCCTCATCTAATGTTCTTGTAATTTTATTATAAAAGGCTAGCATATTGCTAAAACAAGAGCGGCCTTTCACAAATCCATGTTGACTCTCACAGATAACATTACCCTCATCTGCCCAGTGCTGTATATGGTCCCTCACTACTTTCTCCAAGATCTTAACAACTACTGATAACACACAGACTGGTCTATAATTAGACACTTCCAGTCTGTTACCACCCTTATGCAATGGCACTAACTTACCTTCCTTCCATTCCCTGGGCACCTTTGCCGAAGCCAGACTTTCATTGAAAAGCCAGGTTAAAGGGACTGTCAGTTCCCTAGCACATTCTCTCAAAACTCGTGGTGAAATATCATCCAGTCCCAAAGCTTTATTGACATCCAGAGTTCTCAGTATCTGAAACACACTCTCCTCCTGTACCTCTAAACCTTGAACCTGCCCTATCCCTCTAGCATTAAAACTGACTCCTCCAGGATATCTCCAATAAAGTGGTCATTGAACAATTCCACTATGTCCTCTGCATCAGTCACTCTATTCTCATTTTTATCCCACAATATCATTCTTCCACAGTCATTTCTCCTCCTACTGGCCACATAGCTAAAAAAATTCCCTAGGATTTTCTTTGGATCTTAGGGCCAATCTCCTCTCACATTCCAGTTTCGCTTTCCTTACCACACTAGTCACTCTTCTGGCCTGTGTCTTATATTCTTCACGCATCCTCTCTTCACCTGTCTCCTTATATCTCTTCCATAGCCTCTTTTTCACATGCAATTCCTGTTTAATATTGTTTGTCATCCACTTTACTCCAAATTGTGTCCTCTTCTTCACTCGTGGTATACAACTTACCATTGCTGCTAACAAATATTCTTTCACAATTTCCCATGCACTAAAGATATCCCGGCCTTCCAATTCCTCCCTCCATGAAACTTCCCGAAGTTGACGTCTAAGACTATTATAATCACCTGCATTATAATTCCACATAAGTTCCCGTCTCTTTGATACTCCTGCATGTCTTTTTATTCCATTTTATTTCTGCTTCTTAAATTCTGTTAATATTTCATCCAACTCATCTTTCCTTTGATGCCAGGCTCAATGCCCTGTGATGGTCAACTAACTTGAATTCTTAGAAACTTGCTTAAAGCGTAAGATAGAACAGTTATTCATACCTGCATAATTTCTGCTTTGTCCATAAACTGCATACACCCTTTTCTAGGTGGTTTGTCTATTTTGTGGGATGAAAAATCCTGGCCTATGTATGAAACTAGTTAACTCACCTTCACTTGAAAATTCCTGATAAAGTTCTTTGCATCTTAGATGAGATTTGAACGGTCTGTCCAACCATTCTAACCAAAGGGTATCATCTATACTGAATGAGTTCAGTATATACATAAACACGGACTGAAAGAATTATCTTGTTTGATCCCTTTTACTATAGAGATTTTCTGCATATTCATGTTTGTGTTGGAATATTTTATTATTATTATTAGTAGTAGTAGTATGGGCAACTCCAAGGAGTCCTTAGACTCATTGAGGGAGGCCCTAACATCATGTTAAGAACAACTATTCAACATTCACACAGTATCTATCATACTTTGCCTTGAACTCATTCACTGTCATACCACCCACAACAGACTCTGGCAGCTTATTTTACTCAATCACCACTCTCCAAGTAAAAAAACCTAGCTCTAACACCCTTTCCCAGCTTCCATGGATGGCCCCTAATCCTTCCACCACCAGTCCTATTCTCAAAAATATCTTCTGAATTAATCTCATAGAAACCCTTCAGTAATTTGAATGTCTCAATCATGTCACCCCTTTCCTGCCTATCAACCAATTTCTGCAACCCACAAATCTCCAACCTGTTCTCATAAGGTTCATTGCATAGACCTGCTATCATCTTGGTCACTCGTCTCTGGATCCTCTCCGCCTCCTCCCCATAAAAAAAAAACCTGGCACCCAAATTTGGGCACAGTCTAGGTGGGGTCTTATCAAGGCTCGATACAGAGGAACAATAACCTGTTTGTCTCTACTCAAAGTAATTTTCAGCAACCAAATGATTTGATGAGCTGATTTAGCCACTTTTGCGATGTCCCCCTAAACTTCAACTCCCTATCCACCAACACTCCCAAATCCCTGGCCTCTTCAATCTCTTGGAGTACAGTGCCACCAATGTGGTATACTGCTGCTAATCTTTTCACCCCAAAATGCATAACCTTACATTTTGCCACATTAAAGTGACATTCATTCTCCTTAGCCCAGCCCTCCTGCTGGGCTAAGGAGAATGGAACTATCCTGCAAAATTTTGACATCCCGTGCATTCACTATTGCTCTACCGAACTTTGCATCATCAGCAAACAAATGAACAGTTCCTCTCAGATCCTTTCCTATATCGTTAATGAACAAATTAAACGGTAGTGGTCCAAGAACAGAACCCTGCAGCACACCACTAGTCACAGGCCGTCTTTTGGACTCTACTCCTGAATAAACCACTCTCTGATATCTCTCCATCGCACCAACCATATATCCATCCCCATATGCTGCAGTTTACTGATTAGAATTCCATGTGGTATCCTGTCAAAGGCTGTAGCAAGGTCCAGTAGGATCCCTGTAAACCCATTACCCTTATCCAGTTCAGTCGTCACTGTGTTATAAAACGTGAGCAAAATTACTGATGCATGATCTACCCTTCACAAAACCATGCTGTCCACCATACAGTATCCCATTTTCATTTATCCATTCCTGTATTCTCCTCTTGACTATTTTCTCCAAGACCTTGACGATTCCTGTGTTCACATTTTGTGTGTACATAAACCTTTAATCGTTTCAATAATTTGTAGTGGTCTATTTTTCGATGCTGGTACTTTTTAGGACATCCTATAATCTGATTCTATTGAAAGCCTTTCTCCAAGTCAATGAAACATTAGTTTCTGAGTTAAATACTGGTAAGATAATATTCAGTGTCCATTTTTGGGGGTGATCTTTTCTAAAAGATGTTTTATTTAGAGTAATCTTACCAATATTTTTAGGAGTTATTTTGCTGTTTATTTCTTACTCTTCTGTACTCTTTATATTTAGCTATATTAGTCTTATCCTGCAAATATTCATTAGCTTTTTTTCCCTTTTTTCTTTTCTTTTCTTTCTTTCTTTCTTTTTTTTTTTTTTTGGGGGGGGGGGGAGGTCCCCATCTTGTTTTTCATTTTCTGGTTTGTTTCGTTCCAGTGCTTTATGTGCTGATAATCTAATCTTTCTGAAATTACTCTTTCTGTCTATTTTGGTAAACTATTCTTATACTATGTTCCTATAATACTTCAAAATTTTCTCATCAATAATCTATGATCACTTCCAATGTACAATGTAAGAACCGTAATATCCAATATTTCACCTATTTTTTATTATATCATCTATATAGACATATATCCTCTGACATTTTGTGCTGACTCTTAAAAAGCAATTTAAACCAATATTAATACTTCTACAAAGATATCCTTGCAAGGCATGTTCTGATTATGCATACAGGCACTGTAAAGTGGCAGGAGTGGAGATGTGCCTGCCTGCCTGCCCACTGATGATGTAAAATAAGCATGAAAATTGAAAATCCTGCAGTTGTGAGATATAGTCAGTCAAAAATTTTTGAATGCCAACAATGTTTGTCCAGCTGAATTTTTTTGAGCAAGTAAATGAAGTGTATGGAGAAAACACCATGAGGGAGGGAATAGTAACATGGTGTTGGTTGTTTAGTGAATGGAGGAGAAATGTGCACAATGTAGACTGAAATGACAATGTGTATGAGAAGATTCATAATTTCTGAGTTGAGTATGCATTTCTCACACTTACAGTATTGAAAACCATGCTAGATGGGTGCCAAAAACGTGCTCAATGATGATCACAAAACAAAATGCACAGTGACAGCATTGAACTGTTTGAAACTACATCGTGACAGAAAATGAAACTTAGTTTTCTCACATGTTATCTGTGGGTAAGCAGCAGTTAGTGCAATGGTTGCATAGTGGATTGCCAAAGGCAAATTTAAGCAGAACCCCCCCCCCCCCCCCCCAAGGAAGACCATACATACCATGTTTTGGAATGCATGGAATGTTTTGTTACTGACTTTATGCTTCAAGGAGAAACAATAAACACTGATGTTTACTGTGAGAACTCTAAAAATATTGTGGCAATCTATTCAAAACAAAACACAGGGTCTCCTCAACTGTGGAATTGATTTGATTCACAACAATGCATCAACCCACACTGTTGCTCAAACATGCCAACTGCTTGAACAATTCAACTGGGAAGTCTTTACTCTATAGCACAGACTTGCACCTAGTGACTTTCATCCTGTTCTCTGCTTGAAGAAATTTTTAGCAGCTTGACTCTTTTCAGATCTCCAACAAGGACCACTTTTTAAGTTTTGTTTATGTCAGCTGCCTGTTCTAATGACGGCATAAAGACAGCCATGAAAAAATGGGTCAAAAGTTGGTGGGAGACTACTTTGACAAGGAGATACAAATTTGTGCCTAAATAACAAATTCCATGCAGGGGGTGAATATGTGAAGAAGCAAGTGTACATGTAAATTTCAAGACATTTACAACAATTGAAAATTAGTTTTTAGCTGCATAAGATTCCCATTAATATTTTTTGAGCTCTTTCAATTAGTCTATTTGTAGTGGTGAAAATAAAAATAAATAAATAATGTCTAAATGTTGAAATTGCTTTCACTTGGCAATGAAGTAAATGATAAAAAAAAACTGAAGAACTATCGGCGAGTCCAAGCGTAAGTCATCACCTGGGTAGTACAACACTAGGGCAACTCGTTACAAAGGTGGAGCACGCTCCGTCACTATCCTTAATATTTTCTCATAATGTAAAACGCAGCTCCTAGGAGACGTATTACTGTTTTACATTATGAGGAGAGGTCACTACCCAGACCGGTTTCAACCTTTATTGAGGTGTCATCAGTGAGTAGAGAGATGGGTACACTGGTCTGGGAATTCATTAGTAGGGGTATATGTAAGTTCAGTTCACTTAAATCTTGGTATTCCAGATCTACCTACTCAATGATGAGACCTCAATAAAGGTCGAAACCGGTCTGAGTAGTGACCTCTCCTCATAATGTAAAACAGTAATACATCTCCAAGGAGCTGCGTTTTACATTATGAGAAAATATTAAGGATAGTGACAGATCTTGCTCCACCTTTGCAACGAGTTGCCCTAGTGTTGTACTACCCAGGTGATGACTTACGCTTGGACTCGCCGATAGTTCTTCAGCATGAAACTCTTAGATTTCGATCTCCGAGTTTTGTATCCGGCTTTAAAATAATGAGGGATTTATTATCCCCTTAACAAACTATATTCTTCTTTTTAATCTATATCCAAGCCCAAGCAAACAAAGTTTTAGTGATGTATCTTCACAAATAGGCTACTTGTATACAGAGTGGTCAGTTGATTTCACATCAGTTGCTTTATTATCCCATAATACATAACACACTCTCTTTTGGACATGTATACATTTTGACCTTTCTTGAGGTGACTTCTGCATTGATTTAATATCATTATCTTCCTGGGCCCATCTCATACTAAGGAGACCTCAATAATCATGTGAATAGTCACTGACTGGTCTTTGACCTTACTTGAGATGACTTCTGCATTGATTTAATGTCATTATCTTCCTGGGCCTATCTCATACTAAGAGACTCCAATAAAGGTCCAAACCAGCCTGGGTAATGCATAGCAATATACTGAAAGGAAGTGTTTTGCATTATGGGACTAAGGCTAATGAAGTCAATGGTCCCTATGTGCAAGTATCCTATCATCCTAGTTGTGAAGATATTTCACAAACTTGGTTTGCTTAAGCTTGGGTATAAAATTGATTTATGTGGCTTCCACCATGAAAGGTTTATTTCTGAAACTACAGTACAATCATACTGTGAGTCAGTTAAAGATTTTTTTTTCTTTCTATTCTGAGTGATCACACACTGCTTGGAAAGAAGTCAACGGAGACCACAGTGTGAGAAACAAACAGCCATGACACCCACCTTAATAACACGTAGCACCTCCTTTTGCCATGAAGACTGCAGCAATACTACGGAGAGTACTTTCCACAAATGTATAATAGCGATTAGTGGGAATTTTGGATCATTCTTCCTGTAGACATGCAATGAGGTCCTGAATTGTTGTGGAGCAGATGTCCATTGATATCACCCAACACTCCAGTGCATCCCACTGATGTTCAAGAGGATTGAGATCAGGGCTCTGTGGAGGAAGGCCAGTCAAGCATGTGACATTCACGTTCACAAACTGCAGCTGCCTTATGATACAATGATTGAGTGACCACACACACACACACACACACACACACATGTGCTGCTTGGAAAGAAGTCAATGGAGACCATAGTGTGAGAAACAAACAGCAATGTGCCGATGAAAGAGACAATGGTCAGTTCTGTAGAAACACCACAAAGTAGGAAGCATTGCATTAGAGTTAAAACAGGGAAAAAAGAGGACAATACCATCACACTGCCACTTATGAATTTCATAATTGGGACTATGCAATCCTGTAAGAGGTGTTCACTGGGCATCCACCACACCTGTCCATCTGTTTGGTAGAGGGTGTAGCATGATTTAATGCTTCATAACATAGCTTTCCAAGCTTCCATGTTCAACTGTACAACCCTCTTTGAAGACTATGCTGGTTCAAGTAATGTGGGGATTGCATATTGGAAACTCATGTTGTGAACTACAGTTCTGAATGTTTTTGTGCAGATTACTGTTCAAGTTGATGCCCAGAATTCTGCATTCGACATGTCAGTTGAAAAATGGCAGTTCTTACATATTATTCTTTATAGCACACCATGGTCACCAGTGGCATCACGTGTCCATTTCGGTTGGGTGTGCTGCTGTCATGTGGGTTTTGCAACCCGTGCTACAAATTTCATGTCAATTTGACCGTATGCATGGGCGTGCACTCGCCGAAAATTTTCCAGGGGGGGGGGGAGGGCAAAGCTTGGAGACAAATAATTACATCAATAAACGTCTTTTAGCATTTTTTGATGTAATTATTTGTCAATGTAAACTATAAATACATTATTTTCATTTTACATCGATTTTAATGAGCTTTAATTCTTGGGATTAAAGAGTTCAGAATTAATAGTTTTTAGCACAACTTGATATATATAAAAAAAAATTGACTGGCATATTTTTATTAAAAATCAACTAATTAATTAATCCCAAAATCCTAAATTAAATTATTTCAGTTTAAAAGCAAAAAAATCATAAAACTAACAAGTAAAATAATATTAAATTACATATGCTTACCTTTTAAAAATGTATTTTTCTGTTTAAATTTGTTTCACTATAAATTTACAATTCACACTTCACTCAGACACAGAGGGCAAACAAACTGGTCTCTGTTGACAACAGTAATGAAATTTTTTTTTCGAAAATCAGAAAAAGATGAACGAAAAACAGGAACATGTGTTTTATTGCTGCAATAAAACGTGTTCTATGGCTACATAAACAAAGCGTCCCTGGGTCAAGGGTGTAAGATCATATCTCAATCACGTTTACGATTATAATTTGTGGAATTTTTTACTCAATCCTAGGGGGAAGTGCCCCGTTTGTACCCCACCCCCTCTGCAGATGGCCACGACTGTATGATTGCATTTTTTTTTTTAATCGATGTATGAAAGTTTGGAGAGTCCGCGCTCATCTTAATTGGACCAATGCAATTAATTGCGGGATAACTTTGAATACTTCTGCTAGAGTGGGGGGAACAATCTGTTTATTTTAGGATTTATTTGAAAACAACAATGAAGGTGAATGCTATACTTGGTTGGTATATTTGAAATACTCAAAGATAAAAATATGGGAACCATCATTTATAAGACATGTAAGAATAGGAAAGTATAAGTGTGAGTAGAAACACTTTCATTAATGATAAACTAATTATCATTTGTGATATGTGTGTCCTATAAGTTGTTGAGTAGAGCGAATAGCACGATCCTATAAAGTCTAAACATGAATAAGTGAATTTATGATGGCATAATTTAAAAAACTTATGAGAGAGAGAGAGTAATGCAGAAATAAATATGGTTTGATGGAGCAGCAAATCATCTCGTAAAATTTGTTGCATATGTTATGTGTATTTCTCTAGTTTGTAAATACATTTCGCTGTTTTCCAATAAATTTCTTTTGTTTACTGAGACTCGGTATACATAACACCCGATCATTATTGGAATTATCCACACTTTCGGGAATCCTACATTCATTAGTTTTTTTTTTTTTAGTATCAGTGGTTCTTCTGTCTTATCAATCTCACATATGCTGATATTTTGTTGTCGATCAACAACGTCTTATAATATACAGAATATTCATTTTTATTCAGGAATAGATATCATTTACTGTCTGTTGTTTTCGAAGACTAGAATAAAAATGTCTCTATACTGATAAAAAACTTTGCAACCTCAACAGATGCTATACTGCACAAGCAAAAGAAAAAACAATTAGCATTTTTCTCCTAACATCTACTTTCAAATTTTCAGTTCCAGAAAACGTGCAACAGCTGCTTGTAATACAGCCACCTGATACAGAAAGCGCTCAACTCATGACAAGTGACAACATTCAATTGGATTGGTTGACACAACCAATCACAGCTGCTAGATGAGCTCAAAATGTTATCTCCACACAGCCTCACCTTCTCAGCAGTTTAAAAATACTAAAATGCTAAGAATTTGACCCACTGTGCTCTCTTTACATCTTTTCAAAGGGCTCAAAGGTGTATGTATTTTGAAAGCACACCCGGGCTATTAACGCGAATGTGACTCAATGTTTACGCGTCGAAAAGTGCCCTCTTCATGAAGCACTAATGCTTTATTACCCTCGCGTGAAGAGGACAATGAAGCATTAGTATATTGTGTTCAATTTTAGGAATTGCGTGAAGTCTGCAAATAATTGGACGAGTGTTTAACTGGAATAAATGCAAAAATATAATATCGGTGATACTGATATTTCGTCGATGAGCACCACACACCCAGAATATTCGCCCCAATGGTCACGTTCAGCGATTCTAGTGGGTGGTCCACTGCAAGTAGCACTTGTGGTCAGTTGACTTGTGTGCTTCCATCTCAATATGGAATTGATGATTGTTAGCCTGGGATGGCCCAATTTGTCAACAACATTACAATGCCTCTTTCATACTCTGTCAGTTCCCTTCTTGCAGCCATTTCACCAGGACACAGTTGCACTGACTTGGAAGCATCATATTCCTCCGACTTATACCGGCTACAAACATGTGATTTGTTACATGACATGATGTACCTTGCCCATGGTGGTGTGTGTAATTATTTTTTTGTATTTTAACTAATTTTTTTGCCAGGTCCAGAAACCCTGCTCTAGAAACCAAAGAAGGAATTTTTTTCAAGCCACTTCAGGCCTTTAATAATTTGGGCAGTGACCTCACATTGCCCACTTTAAAGATTACAGCTTGAAGGATTAAAACAAGATGATAATTTTTTTGTCTATTATAATTTAATATATAGAATACATAAAAAACAAGTCAAGGTTCCACAAAAGCATGGTATTAAACTTTAATATGCTTGTCGTATATTTAGGTCAAGTATCATCACTTGATAGAATTATCGAAATTTTGTTACAAATATCATGACAGTTCTTGCCCAAACAAAAAGAATACTGACAAACAGAGGAACCTGCCAAAACAATGCATAATAAGTTCTACAAGTATTCCACAGCAGACCAATTTTCACTACTGAACCAGTCCCAGATTTAAGATTGGTCAATGAAAGTTTTTTCCCCTCCTGTCTTAATCACAATACTACTGGCAAAATGATTTGAAATAGCGATTATCCCTCCCCCCCCAACTTGATGAAATTTTAATGTAATTTGGTATTTATGATCACTATCAAATCTTGTCATTTCAAGTGCACTATTTCAATGAAACAAAAATACATATACCAAAATGCTTTCCATGATCATCTACAATGATTAATGCAACAGATTTTAAAAATCACTTATATTACTGAGTGACAAGACCATTAACATTTTTTGCAGAAGACAGAATCAAAACAGCTAAACAAACAATGTAATTGCAAAAAACATCTGGAAAATTAGATACAAATTATAGAATGTGTTGATTCCATCATAATCAAATTCATGATATGTATCCTCAAGGGAGTGCACGTGTTAATCTGTTCTTTAGCTTGATGAACCTCTGCTGAATATACCAACTTCTTCCATTGGATTCCCATCTCAGCTAAGTCTTTTTGGATATTATCCTACCAGTGGATCTGCAGTCTACCCTCTAGGTCGCTTCCCATCAGGCTTCATCTTGAATGCTATTTAGCCATTCTCTTCCCACCTTTTCTTTCCAACATGTCTAAGTCATCTCAATCTGCAAGCTCTGATTTTATCAGCCACAACTGGAGATCTATAGTTCATATAGCTCTTGATTATGCCTTCTCCATTTACCTGTTGTGTGTGTGTGTTCTCTCTCTTACAGGTCGACAGACTTTTCTAAGGATTTTCAAAGATCTGCGATGGTTTTGCATCTTGGTCTGAATGTTCCAGGTTTCTGATCAATATAAAACAACAGGTCTGATGATTATTTTGTATATTTCTGTTTTAACTCTGCTTGATAGAATTTTGGAAGACAGTAAATGATGTAGTGAATGATAAGATATATTGGAGGCATGTATTCCAGCTTTTATTTCTCTACTAATTTTATTATCTTGAGTAATCAATATCCAATATATTTGAAGCTACACTTTTAAATTTCAAGTTATCAATGGTAAACTGGTCATTTCCCCATTGATTTCTGCAGACATTTAAATATTCAGTTTTATCCTGGTTGATTTGTAATCCTAGTTTTTCAGCAACAGTTTTGAGTTTTATAAAATGTTATTCTAATATCATCAGAATTTTTTCTAATGAGGCATATATTATCTGCATATTCTAATATTACTATTCTGTTTGTTATCTTTTACAGTTTCTCAAATACATTTTTCTAATGCTAAATTAAAAAAAGGATGCAGAAAGGGCATCTCCTTGCTTCAATCCTGCCTTAATATGAGAAGGTTCAAATATAATTCAATTAACCAATATCATGCTTCCACTGTCGGTGGTGCAAATTTTGATTAAATGTATAATCTTATGAGGTATTCCCAGTTCATCTAATACTTTCCAAGACCTTCTCTAGGAATGTTATCATATGCGTTTCTGAAGTCTATAAAAAAATATGGATCTGCAAATTATATCCCCCTGGTAGTATCTTTCAAAGTATAAAAATATGGTCAACTGTCGATCTGTTTCTTCAGCATAAAGTAAGATTCTTTTTAATATATTAGATAAAATTTTGTAAAATTTAACGTCAGAGATATTAAACCACTTTCCATATTTTATGTACACATGGAGTTATCTTCCTAAATAAGTTCCCTAAAATTATTTCAGACCCTTTAACTAAATCATTTGGCTTGAAAATCAGCAATAGATAAAATTACAGACACCAATAACATGGAACATGTTAACTGAATTCTTGATAGTGAAGATACAGAACAAGGAAAACATTTCAGCTATTTAGCTACAATTTTTTATTTATTTTTAGTAAAGATGGCAAATTAAATAGGAAAATAGATAACAGAATAAGCAAGGCTGAAATGGTACGAAGCCAGACGAATAATTTATATAGGAATAAGAGTGAAAGAAATTAACCAAAACATCAGAAAAGCAATATAAAAACAAATACAAAAAGAGACAGCACTCAAAATCAATTTTAACTTATGAAATCAAGAGTGTTGGGTTTGAAATAAAACATTAAACTTGCAAAATTATATTCTTGTTTAATCTTTTATCCAAGTGTAAGCAAATAAAGTGTGTGCATGAAGTATCTTCACAACTAGGCTCCTTGTATGCAGAGGTTGATGACTTCACTTCAATGCAAAGTACATATCCTTTTAGACATGTATAATAATATTCATTATGGACAGGGTCACTACCCAGACTAGTTTCTACCTTTATGAGTGAAAAAAATTTCTACATAGAAATGAAACAATTGATCAAAGATTGCAGATATAAGAGTTCCTAGAAAAAGGGAAATGAAAAGGCATAATTATTTAAAAATAAAGATATTAGGAATTTGACATTATTAGCAGTCAAAATGTGTCAGCAGAGCTAACTAAAGTGGTTACTTAATCAGAATGGGAAAGGAAATGCAAAACAAATATTTATAACAGGAAAGCAAGAAAAACAACCTAATGAAATGCCAAGTTCTAGGCATATTGGTATAGTTAGCAGTGTCTTGCTGGAATGGAAGATTTTACAATATTGGAGATCTAACAAATTAAGATAACAGAAAAATTTAATAACCCAATACAAGATTTTTTTATGTATATGAATAATGAAAGTGAGCAAAAAAAAAAACAAATATAAAATAATTAAATAAAAATAACTTACCTTTCTTCTGTATTCTTCCATGCATTGTTCATAACGCAGTTTTTCTTCATTTTGCCTTTCTACATATGGCCTTTTATCTTCTTCTGTCATATTTCTCCATCGTTCTCCACCTTTCAAAAATGTAAAACATTAAGTAACAATTACTACTGCTCACAGATGGTACTTATGTATTACAGGTTTTGAAACCTTTTGTGTGTAGAGGACTGATATGAAAAAACTGCTGTTGACAACTTTATTAATGCAGCAATATAAGATATAGTCCTTTTAGTAGCTTTTTGCTAAGTATGAATTGTCTAATGGAAGTTTTAAATACAAGTCACATAGAAAAAAAAAGTACTAAAAGGGCCAATTCAATTATGAATAAATGTAGTCTATAATGAAATACTGAAAATGAACTAACATAACAGCAAGAGGGGCCACTAGGTGGCAAGCTGCATTCCTTGACATTGCTGTGAAAAGATAAGTTTAAAATTTAAAATTGTGTGTGGCAATAGCAATAATTAGTTTGTTTTAAATATTGTTGTACGACAGTTGTGATGTGTAGGATGTTCAGTGTAGTTATAATTCTAGATTTATTAAATTTCTTTGTGTTTCTTGTGTGCAACTGTGAGTATGAGTAATATGGGCAAAACATAGGATGGCATGAAAGACAAATGCAAGTGGCACAGATTTTTCCAAAATGGCAAGATATTGAAGATATTTATGTGGAGAGGATTAATAGAAGAGAGTTTATTTTTCACTTGGTTTAGACTATAATAAGTTTAGTTTAATCATTTATCCAAGTGTGAGCAAACAAAGTTTGCGCCTGAAAGTATCTTCAGGACTGGGGTAAGGTGGTACAACACCAGGCAACTTGTTGCAAAGGTGGAGAAAGCTCCCATCACTCCTATCTCAGTATCTCCCATAATGCAAAGCACATCTCCTTGCAGATATGTGTAATGCTATGCATTAAGGAAAGGGCCACACCCAGTAGTGGAGACACCAAGTCAGAAGCAGTGAGAGGTCATCCTAACCTATAGGGAGTTGCCAAAGGGTGTACAGCCTTATTATTAAATTACTCCGGATTCAGAGAAAGATGTTGAGAGTTTATTTTTCACTTGGTTAGACTATAATAAGTTTAGTTTAATCCTTTATCCAAGTGTGAGCAAACAAAGCTTGCACCTGAAAGTATCTTCAGGACTGGGGTAAGGTGGTACAACCTTATCCCAATCATGAAGATACTTTCAGGTTTTTAATAGGGATAACTGCAGAGAAAATTAATTTTACTGGGCATTCTAATAGAAATGCCTCTGTAGCTCAGTTGTTTCGATGATGCCCTTTAGATGGAAAGAACTGGGTCCAAATCCTATCTACAATGTGAAGAACCTTTATTACAGCTTTTCAAGTTAAAGGTGAATTAGTCTGCAAATGGTCATACAGCAATGACAGGGTTTTTTCATCCCACAAAACAGGCAAACTGGCCAGAAGAATAATCATAATTCAACAGCCATAATATATTATGCAGACAGGATTATCTTTTCTATCAGAGTGTAAAAATAATCATCGTTTAAATTTATGAATCATCATCATCAAATTCCTGCCATGTACCCTCAAGGGGTGTACAGGATATGACAGTACTACATGAAAAAATTAAATCATTACTAACTTCCTATCTACAATTTTCCTCCACATCAGTCTCTTACTTGTCAAGACTCCAACATTATCAGATCTTATATTTCTATCGTCTAAGGCACTTTGTACCGTATCAATCCACCTATATCTTGGTCTTCCTCTGGGTCGTTTTCCTGCCAACCTGGCAGAGAACACTTGTTTTGCTAATCTTTCCTCTCCCATTCTATTTAAGTGACCATACCACCTGAGATTAGCTCTGCTAACGCATTCCTGGATGCTGACAATGTCAAGTTCTTTCCTAATATCCTCATTTTTAATATGATATTGCCATTGATGCCATCTGTTCACGCCTCTAATCTTTCTCAGGACTCTCATATCTGCGGTCTCTAGTCTTTGGTCAAGTGTTTTACTTCTGACCCAGCTCTCAGATCCATAAGTTAAAACTGGTTTGAACACTGTCTTGTATACAGCTAATTTAGTGTTGCGACTAATTTCTCTCTTATTCCATATGAATTTATTCAATTGACTTCCTACCATTCCAGCTTTGCTGATTCTGTTGTCTATTTCTATATTTAATTTACCATCTTCAGTAAAAATCGTGCCCAAGTAGCTGAAATGTTTTACTTGTTCCAGAGGTTCTCCATTCACAACACAGTTGACACTTTCAATGATTCTGCCTATTTTCATTGACTTTTTATTGCTGACCTTCATACCATATCTATTACAGCAGCTATTCAATTTCGTCAGAGAATCTTGCAGACTTGTAGCAGATTTATTTAGAAGTATAACATCATCCGCATAAAGCAAAGAGCTGACATTAACATCTCCAATTTTGATATCAGGTTTAATACCACTTTCCTTCATAATGTGATCCATATAGATAATGAATAACAGAGGGGATAATGTACATCCTTGTCTCACACCAGATTTAACATTAAACCATCTTCCTGTACTTCCTTCAATTCTAACTGCTGACTTACAACTCAAATAAAGACTAAGTGTTGCTTGATATAATGCCCCATTGACACCATATAACTGCAGCGTATTGAATAGCTTCTCTCTTGGCACCTTGTCATATGCCTTTTCCAAATCGACAAAACTTAAATACAGATCTTTGTTATATTCCCATGCTTTCTCGACTATTCGTAAAGTGAAGATCTGATCCTGACAGCCTCTATTTGGCCTGAATCCAGCTTGTTCTTCACCAAGCTTTTCTTCCACAATTCTTCTCAACTGTTTCTCAAGTATACTTGCATAGATCTTGCCAGGAACACTCAGTAGGGAAATATCTCTGTAATTCTCACATTCAGTTTTATTTCCCTTTTTATATATGGGTACTATGAGAGCTCTACTCCAATCATCGGGAATTCTTCCCTCTGTCCAGGCCTTCTGAACTATGCAGTGCAGCCACTGTAAGACTTATACCACCATACTTCAGCATTTCTGGTCGAATATCATCTACTCCTGCTGCCTTTCCACATTTCAAGCCTTTGATGGCTTTTTCTACTTCAAGTATGGATATGTATTGCTGACTGCATGCCTGGTCAGTGTTTTTTATCACTGTGCTGTCATCACTGCTTGTTTCATTTAGCAGTTTTTCAAAGTAATTACTCCATACTTCAAGGATATCTTTTTCTCCTGTTTTTATGTCACCTTTATCATCTCTAACTCCTTTAACAACACTCTTTCCTCCATTCCTAAGCTTCTTCAACAACCTCCAGAATATTTTGCCACCTTCTTGATATTTATTTTCTATATTCTTGCCAAAGTCCTCCCATGACTTTTGTTTAGCTAGTTTTACACACTGTTTAGCTTTCTTACATTTGTCTCTGTATTCTGTAAGAGTAAAAGCTGACTTATTTGCCAGGAACTTTTGATATGCTTTCTTCTTTTCCTTCACTGCCTCTTTAACTTCCTGTGTCCACCAGGGAGTTCTGATTTTTTTATCCTTGCACACAACCTCACCACATGCCTCTCTGGCAGAATCAATCAATGTTTTCTTCAGAGTTTGCCACTGAATCTCCAAGGTTTGGTTCCTGTTCTCAAACTCTTTCATTTTCTCTTCAAATAAGCTTTGTGTATTTTAGTCTACAGTTCACATCTGAGAGCTGCTCAACTTTTATTCGCTTTAAAACTTTCTTACATGTTATTCTTTTCGATATGAAATTCAATTTTATCCTGCTCAAGACTAAATAGTGATAGCTTCCAATTTCAAATCCTCTGTACACTCTGGTGTCCTGCACCAGAGAGAAAACATCACTATCAACAATAACATAGTCAATGAGACTTTTCTTATTCCTAGCCTCTTCTCTCCATGTGAATTTGTGCACATTTTTATGTTGGAACATGGTGTTAGTAATAACCAGTCCATGTCCTGAGCAGAAATCCAACAGATATTTGCCATTATTATTAGCTTTGCTCTTTTCTCCAAATTTTCCCAAAATATTTTTGTATGTCTCACAATCATTTCCTACTCTGCTATTTAGATCCCCAACAAGGACAACTTTTCCTTTTTCATTGTGTCAGTTGCTTTTTCTAAAGCGTCAAAAAATTCCTCCACTTCTACCTTAGTAGAACCTTCTGTGGGACCATAGGCACAAATAAGTCTCATTGTCCAGTTCCCCATTCTCATATTTGCCCACATTACTCTACTTGAGACTGATTGCCATTCAAGAAGATTAGCCTCGTATTTTGTGTTGAATACTATGGCTACTCCTTCTTGAAATTTATGGATATGTTTACAAATTGTTTATGTTAGTACATTATTAGTTTTGGTTTCATAACACGTATTGTCGGCATTTGTGATGTACCCATTATTGATGTTATTTTGTCAAAATGAAATGTAAAGCATTTAAAGAAGCTATGTACTTACTGGATTTGGATAGTTGTGTAACTTTCAGAAATTTTATTGTAGTCTAAAATTATTAAATGTTGTGTTTTATAGACATTTTCATTACGCTAACGGAGAAAACACGTCAGCCATTATAAGTAACTTCTTGCTTGCCACTCACATATAGTGCACATGCTTGCTGAAGAGTTTGATGCGTGATTGACAGCTGACAGAGAGAGAGAGCGAATGGAAGTTTAAGAATGTAGACTGGAGGAATTTTGTTCTTATGAAGTTTATTTAGTTTTATATGCGACAGTCGGAAGAATATTAATAGTAGATTCTGAAAAGGAATAGTAAAAATATGAGTCTTTAAACTGGAGGAGTTGAGACTGTCAACAAGTAATTAGTAAATAAAAGAAGATAGTGCAGTTGATGTTCTAAAGTAATGTTTGGGGAAACGCTGATTGGAAAGTGTCTTCTGTCTTAAGGACACTGGATATATTTGTTATTTCTACTGGAAAGGGTGACGGAATGAGCTCAACTTAGATATGTTGTTTTTGAAGTAGTAGAAGAAACTTTTTTTTTTCTCAGGTACAAAAATTAGTAAATTGTGCGTCAAACTGAACCGCAAGAGGTAAGAGTATTTATACTTCAGTGAGTCAATAAGGAATAAAAATATATCTTAATAGAGATAATCTCATAATAAATGGCAATTAATAATCTCTTCTTTAAACAAGAGCATTAAAACAAGTTTTTAAAGAAGCCAAATTACTTGACCATGACTGGCTATTGAGTGTAACACACAAAGGAAAATCGGAATTGAATAGAAGGAAACAACAGAGATCATGAATATATCTTTATTACACATCTACTTCCACTGATATTTACTTATCTGATAAACAATGAATGCTGCTGGAAATTTTCTGATTTGCTTTTTTTCTTTGTGTAAATGATAACATCCTAGATAAATCAATAAGACATAAAATGCTTTAAAAACTTCACATGTCTATGATGATACTACTCAAATAACATATTAATGACATGAAGAGATAAGTAAAACAGATGATTATGAAGAAATATTGACATAATTTAAATTGAAATAATTATACAGTTCTTCTGCAATCTGTCTGATAATGACTAACATTTCTTATTAGAAAGCTAAAATCTACACTGCATAATGTTGATATCATTAAAATGAAAGACTTTGCCACTGCAAATGGTCTAACTGAAACGATTTTGCATATTTTAGTACAGATTCCAAATAACAATTTCATGATATTTCATCTGGAATTGTTAATGTTATTTCAAACCTTTTAACTGGGCCACTGCTTTCTCTAATATCTACACTTGATATTTGGTGGAATTTTCTTCGTTATCCCTCCAAACGGAATGAAACACCACTGCCATTTCTTGTAACTTCTAATAGTGCCTACCTATGTGAACTCCAAATCTATGCAACAGTTTTACAGCATGGTTGAATATTGTTAATGTTTAAATCTCACTCTTGCACTATTCATGCATAGGAAACTTAATTATATAATTTGCAGCAATCTAGCTTAGCACTTATGTACAAAATCACCTTCTAGTTAGATAATACAATAAATAATTTTAAAACATATTACTATCTACAGATCTTACTCAATATTTGGAAATAAAAGGAGAGCATGATGGAAATATAATCATGGCAAATGGTTTGAAAGACTAACTAATTAGAGCATATTAAAAAAACAACAACAACAAAAAAAAACCCTACCTAATTTTGCCAGAGCAGCAACACCACCTTCAGGTTCTTTTCCAGCCATCTCTTTACGAAAATCTGCCATAAATAACATGAAAGCTGTTCCAGGGCGCTTTGGTTTATCTGAATCTCGTGCAGGTTTATATATAGCCATCTAAGTACAGAAGGTAATAAATCTTCATACAATGCATAAAAATAACTGCACCTTTATTCAAACAGATAACTGCTATTTACCTATAAAGACTAATTATTACACTCCACTACCTCAGATACAATGATCTGTGAAGAATCAAAAAATGTTTGTTAATAAGGAAAACAGAAAAAATATAATACAATACGAATTCAATGTTAAATGAATACATTGACTGTTTGAAGATGTTAGTGACTAAGTTTTATTTCAAAAGCAGTATTTCTATGCTATTAATCTTCTTTTGCCATTACATGCAATAGCATCCTAATGGGGGAGAGGGGGATAAGAGCAGAAAATGCATACAGCAAGTATCCATATTCGTTTAACTGTGCATGCTAAATATGCAACAAATTCAAACCCATGTTGGGTGGATCTGCGAAAAAAGACTATTCTTGAATTCTTCACATTAAAGGATAGAGTATCAGTTGAATGAAGCATGCTATTACGTGAAATCTCCATACAGTCTGAAGACTCATCATGAGAAATGCATTATTCCTACAATACCCATCACTGATCTACACAAAGTAGTCCACATATGGCTTCATCAAGGACACAATACTCTCCTTATTCCTGCTTATCAGTGTGTTATTCAACCACATAATCTGATGTAGTTTTGGCTACCTTTGCAAATATGCCCTTTCAACTTCAATCCCTGTCCACAATCACCCGAGCCCCTGGCCTCATCAGTTTCCTGGAGTTCAGTTCTCCATCAGTATAGTACACAGCTTGCGATTTCTTTCCAATGTGCATTACCTTACGCTTGGCCACATTAAACTGGTAACCATTTATTTTGCCAATAGTGACAGTCTATTTAAGCCAATCTGCAAGATCTCTATATCACCAATGACTATTGCTCTTCCCAGTTTTGCATTATCAGCAAATATCTGAATGTTTCCATCAAATCATTTCCTATAATTTCATTGCTAATGTACAAGTTAAACAGCACAGGAGAAAGTACTGAGCCCTGTGGTACACTCCTAGTCACCTGCCTTCTCCATGATTCAACTCTTCAATGAGATATGAGACAAAATAATACTACAATAAAATAAAATACATAACATTTCAACATTTCTGCATAGTTCTTAAAGAACTATTTCATCAAGAAGAGTAGCAGTTTAGTTATTAAAATATTATAATTTTGATTTATATGGAATCTATCTGTGCACATCAAATGACTTATGCAAGCAAATGAAATAATATACTTAACTAAAGCAGAAAAATTCAAAACAAAATTTTACAAAGCATGATATTAATGAAATCAAATGCGTTTTGATATTTTCACACTAATTCTCTGTGGCTAGGAAAATTCCAAGTGTTCTCCTCCACAGCTTTTCATCAATGACTACTGGCTAGTTGGATAATCATATGAATTTATGAAATGGGACAACTATCAATGTCACCCTGTACTGTGAGGAAGTGCAGTATTTACAACAGGCCATAAGGGGAAAATGACCAGGAATTGTTCAAGCAGAAGATGTGCTTCTTTGTGACAGTGCCCTCTCTCACACAGCTGAACAGACACTAGACTTTTTGGTCATTTCTGAATAGGAGTACTCTGACTAACCCACATCTTGTGGCTTTGCCCCTCATGATTATCACTTTTGGTTATCATAAAATGAAAGAGATTTTGCAATGCTATGAGATGTTCAATAATGGCTCAGCAAAAAGAATGGGAATTCTATGCTATTAGTATCAACTGACTAATAATTTATCATGTGAAAAATGTCCAAACATTCAAAGTGATGATAAAAACAATTTATATGTACATATGACTGTAAATGGTTTAGTTTCTGTTTGTACATTATGGGCCATATATAGTCAAACTCTTCACCAACAGCAAACACCAATATAAAAATGCTCTGAAAAGACCCGATTAAAGCCACATATGACTAAAACAAAAACTGCCACATATACAAAATATCTTAAGTAAAATTATGCAGCTCAAGATTTCATATTTTGATTTATCTGAAAATGAGTTATTCGGTTACTCTATCCTTTCGAGGAAGAATTTTTTAGAATTTTTCCTGGCATCATATTTATTACGATGGCAGATTCACAGAATTTTTACAATTTCAGATGATTTTAGAATTAATCAGAGCTTATTTCCATTATCCATTTCCGATTTCTAATTTGCGTTTTCAGACAAAACAAATTTTTTTTTCCATCTGAAAACCTTGCATCTCCCCCATTTTGAGCATTTATGTCTATATATTAATAAGTTTATATACATATGACTGTAAATGGTTTAGTTTCTGTTTGTACATTATGGACCATATATAGTCAAACTCTTCACCAACAGCAAACACCAGTATAAAAAACCTCTGAAAAGACCCGATTAAAGCCACATATGACTAAAACAAAAACTGCCACATATACAAAATATCTTAAGTAAAATTATGCAGCTCAAGATTTCATATTTTGATTTATCTGAAAATGAGTTATTCGGTTACTCTATCCTTTCGAGGAAGAATTTTTTAGAATTTTTCCTGGCATCATATTTATTACGATGGCAGATTCACAGAATTTTTACAATTTCAGATGATTTTAGAATTAATCAGAGCTTATTTCCATTATCCATTTCCGATTTCTAATTTGCGTTTTCAGACAAAACAAATTTTTTTTTCCATCTGAAAACCTTGCATCTCCCCCATTTTGAGCATTTATGTCTATATATTAATAAAACATTTACATATGTAGTGGAATATGTATGCCCCAAAATTATCTTCACCGAAGCATTTCTTCTTGGAAAAAAAATTTCCGTTCACAAAAAATTTAAACCAGGATGATTTTGAAGCCTAAAAAAGATTATGTGAGAGACCAAAATAAAAATTTATTCCATTATTTTCATCCCTTTAACCTAGATAACTTTTTGAAACTAATGAAAGCTGAAATTTTTGTATATTTTGGCATATTTAGTACACCTTCCTATCAAAGGCAAGTTTACTTTAATTTTCATGGTTGAAACAAATGGGAGAGTAAAAAAAAAAAAAGTACACCAAGTTTCATCTAATTGGAGGAACTCCATTTCAATTTTTTTTTAAAAAAAAACAATCCACTCTATTTTCAGAGATGAACAACATTTTGATATCTTAAGTAATAAAATATGATGGTTGTATGGCTATGATGGGTTTTAAAATTAAATATAGCAATAATTTAATCACAGAAAGAGTAGGTTTTGAACAGGAATTATATAACACGCTAAAATTCTCATGTTCAAAAACAAAACATGTAGAATTGCTATTTAAATTGTAAGCAATCATACATATCATCTGAAAAATAACTTACAGGTGAGTACCAGTTATTTTTTATTACCTATCTAAATAAAACTGATTATAATAGAACAAAATTTTATAAGCATTTCAAACTCCAGAGCACCTGTTCTTTGCAAACACTAGCAATGTGAAACTACACTGCCTAGCTAAGTTACTGGTATAAAAGTAAATTACTTTTTCATGTGTTATTCTACTTTTACATTCTTCTTCTGCAGCTTTTCCCACTTAAGTAGGGTCGTTGTTTGTGGTGAGTCTCCTTTATTCTACTTTTACATTAATGCAGGTGATATGTAAAAATTCTCAACATTTAATTTGGTTACTCGGGAGGTTGTAAAAAACTGTTTCAATAAGTGGATATACTGAAAATACAACAACAACAAAAAAAAGTATAGGTTCTCTTCATTTTCAAAAAACTATATAGGCTAAAGGTATGAAAATAACAAAATGGAACCAATTTTGCTTTACAGCACAGTTTTCCAAACTGTACACTAAGAGTTTGGAAAACTTTTAGTTGTACGTTGTTACAATAAATCTGCTTTTCCCAAAATACTAGTCTCAAGCGAGTAACATGGTGGTGGAGGCACAAATATTGCTCTTTCTTATGGCCAGCTTGTCAAAGTCATACACCTACAAATAAAGTCAATTTGGATTATGGATGATGCTGATAAGAAGGATGTTGTCATTGAACTACAGAGTAAATTTTTACCAAGGCAAAATTTCATTAATCAAAATCTTGATGAATTCTGGTGTTCCGTATGTAGCTCTTTATCCAATTTAGCCTTAATCCAATTTGCTACAACCTATCCATGAAAATCTGCATTTTCAACATTAGTCGGTGTAAAGTTTAGAAATCGATTGGATGCCGTACATAACATTCACCTAACACTGTTCCTTGATTTTCTGTCTTAACTGGCTGAAAACAGCAACATCCATCTCATTAAAGCGGTTATGAAGAATTATATAATTATTTTATAACTATTTAAGATGAATAATTACTTTTTCCATTTGAACATTTTTATATTTTATATTATTATTGAGAGACCTCCAGGGAATCAGAGACTCATCGAGGAAGGCCACATACTACACACCAGCTATCATACTTATTCTTGAATTCATTCACACTGCTTGCACGCACAACATAAAATGGCAATCCATTCCAATCACGCACCACCCCCTGAGAGAAAAATCTAGCCCTCACCCCCTTCTTAGCAGCCTTCATTCTCAGTGTCCAAGGATACCCTCTAGTACTGTCCCCACCCTCCATAAATTGAAAAATTCCATGAACTGAAATCCTGTATGATCCTTTCAGAAGTTTGTAAGTCTCAATCATATCGCTCCTCTTTCTCCTGTTTGCTAGTGTCTGTAGTCTACAAATTCTCAACCTGTCTTCATAATCAGTATTCCAGAATCATGATATCATTTTTAACACTCTCCTTTGTACTCTCTCCAATATATCAGAATCACAACAGAAACTACAACACCAGACCTGTGACATAATAGTCCAACTGAGGTATTATCAAGGCCTTGTAAAGAGACAAAATGTCATCCTTATCTTTACATGTGAACGTTTGTTTCAGCATTGCAATTAACTTTTTAAGTTGTATTTGCAATCTTTGCCACATGGCCTCTGAACTTCAACCTATCTACTAACACTCCAAGATCCATAGCCTCGTCAGTTTCTTCTAGCATAATTCCACCAATATAATACAACATTGGATATCTAATCATGCCGAAGTGAATGACTTTACATCTACTGACACCCATTTTCCCATGTCCACTATTTCAGCCTATTCAAATCATTCTGCAAGTACTTCATATCAAAAGCATTCCTGATTATCATACCTATATCTTTGCATCATAAGCAAATTGCTGTATGTCACTTTTCAAATCCTTCCCAATATCATTAATGTACAGATTGAATAACAGTGGACCAAACACTGATCCTCTTGGTATACCACCAATTTTTTATTTTTATTAATCTTTGTACTGGTTATGGGAAGTACTACCCTTACATCACATCCAGTGTTTTACCCTATGCCTGTTCTAGTTATCACTGTAGTCATTCTCTGGTGGCAACAGCATGCCACCAGTGTGCCCTGTAGAGCCCTCAATGAAAGAACTTTTATATCCTTCTGCATAAGCCTGAGCTGTTTTAAGTCCTTATAGCTATCTGCGTTCCATACACCATGTAAAGAGATAGTGGTGCTGGTAAACCTCAGAGTTGCCCCATGCTCCTCCCATATCTTACTAACTAGATCTTGGTTATTCTTATAATAGTTTACCTTATTATTATGGCTATAGGCTAGTGGGCACCCTGTTCCCACCACCTGGGCATCAACTACCCAAACGTCACCATCGCTTTTAATCACTAAGTCTGGTTTACACAAAACTGCACAGGTCCTATAATGTGGTAGAACCACATTATAGGACCCCAACATTACAGTTCTTCCAACCTTCGTTCTTAAAGCGGTTGTTCAGAATGGAGACCACGTCGTCATGCCTCCGCATGCAGACCCCATGGGTGCAGAAGCAACACTGGGCTATATAAGACAATGTCTCATTGTAGTGGCAGCCAGCCCTACACATTGAGTCGTCACTACCCCATCAAACTGTGGGGGCTCGAGTGGGCAGGGCATTGATCCTCGTCTTGATAAGGTCAATATACTCGAACCCAGGGAGGAGTCTGGTGCCATCCGTTACCCAATCATGCTGGGGAGGCACCAGATATGACTCTTTTAAAGGAGAACCATCTATAGAACAATGCAGCAGAGATGTCCATCTCTTATGTTCTGCAGGTGCTGACTCAATTAAGGTACCTTGATAATGACCAGCATTTAGCCTGCCTAAAGTCTTCTTGTATTAATGGGCTATAGAAAGCCTCTCTGCAGATAGGGGGAAGAAGATAGTTCTAACTTCGCGATTCTGGACAGCCGCAGGCGTGGGATCAGCCATCTAAGTGATGGAACCCCGAGCTCGCGTCCTTCACCCTCGTGGAAATATGCAGTAGAGGTGTCAGACACAGCCATGATCTCACAGCTGAACGGATAGCCCTGTCCATTCAGGACAGTACCGAGATATATGTCCTACCAAGCACCAACTTGTGGTAAAAGCGAGGTAGGAGATAGTGGGAAAGGAGAAACAGTCTTTGTTGAGGCTTGAGAGAGGCTTTCCTCAAAGAAGCGATCCCAGCTTCTAGGATAGAAGGGACAGAAGACCTTCTCTTTGGGGTGAACATGATACCAAGGTATCTCCACTCTTCCAGGATGATTAAAGCATGCAAAGGCCTCCCGTGCAGGGAAAACTCTATAGTCTCGACCTTAAGCTTCTTGTCATGACCAGAGGGGACAAGAGCACACTCAGATCTCCCATATACCACTTTTTGATATCTGTCAGCCAGCCAGCCATCCATCCTCTTACCATTCTAATATTCTATAACCCAAACCTATATTCTCCAATTTATGCAGCAGTCTACAATGTATTCTGTCAAAAGCCTTAGTAAAATCCAAAAGTATCATGGGATATCCATTCCCCTTGTCTAGTTCAATGGTAACATTGTTATAGAATGTGAGCAAGTTGTTAAAACATGACCTTTCCTTAGTAAACCCATGTTGTTAATTGCAAAGTACAGTTCAACTGAACACTCTTTTAGCACATATGTGCTGATATCCCATCAGTCCATACTGCTGAATTCTTATTCAATTTGTCCAACAGCTCTAATATCTTGTCCTCATACACTTGCATTTCTTCATCCACTGAAGACGTAGCAGTGAGCTCAATGTTGCATATACCAGGTTGATAGCTTTTAACTTTCTGTATCTGTAACGGCAGCTGATTTTAGAAGAGTTATTCTTTCATATTCATTCTTTCTTTTAATTGCAGCATATCGACAGAATTCTTGTGGGTTGTCTTTAGCACACAGAGCCAGTTTCTTTTTATACTCAGACTTTGCTTTCCATACACAACAATTGTGACTATTCTAACTTGTTGCTCATAATGTTCATAATGGACGTCATCCTTATGCACTTTATTCCTTCCACATTGTCCTTTTCTTACGAATCTCTTGCTTAATAAGATTACACATCCATTTGACTCCTACCCTATTTATTCTTCGAACTCTCAGGACACATTCTGATATTGCATCATTTAAATATTGTTTAAATGCTTCCCATGCACTGTCGATATTCTTTCCATCCAGCAACCGATCCCATTCTACTGAACTCAGTATACTCCTCAGTTGGTCATAATTTCCTGCTTTGTAGTTCAGCATGTAACCTCTTCTGAATGGAACATTCATAACTTAGTCATTTCCCATTTTTATTTGATTAGAGTGTCAGAAGGTGTTCTTTAAGTGAAACACCTTCTGACACTAATCAAATCTAACACTCTTGGAGCTTGAGTTCCTTCTGTCACATGCTGCTTGAGAAAGTTGTCCCACAACAGTTCAATAAATGCATTTTCATTCTTCTCGTGAGATTCTACTGCAACCCAATCAATGTTTGGATAATTAAAGTCTCCCATTATGATTACTCATCTTTTCTATTTGGTGATGCATTTCTTCTTCACCAGCAACTGATCCACCAGTCTATAACAACACCCCAGTATGTAATTGATCTTGTTAGATTCCACCTCACACCAGATGGCTTCAAAATACTGTTAGTAGTAGTAACAAAATACTTACTACTACTAACAGTATTTCACTGCCAATGAAATACTGTTAGTAGTAGTATTACAATCATAGGTCTTAACTCTAACTGGATTTAAGTCATCCAATATCATCAGCAGCATGCCCCCTCCTCTCACATCCTATCTATCCTTCCTAAAAATACTGTGCCCTTGACACTCGATACCAGTTAGTGGGTCTGATTCTGATAGCCACGTCTAATACCTACAATCTGAGGTCCCAAAATATTGACTAAGGCAACAAAATCTACTCCTTTGTTTCTCATACTCCTAGCATTTGTGTACAGACATAATAATCAACCTGTTTGTTCTTTTGTATACCCTTGTCTGCAGCCTGCCTGACAGTTGGACAACTTGCAGATCTCTATTCTTCTCAAATGCCTTATACATGTAGACATCTTTGCACGCGTTTGATGGGTTCAAACCAGATGAACACAAAGCTGAAATCATTCTCTCCTCGTCAACATTTTCATGACAAAGCCCATTCCCATCATTAACACAGTTATATAACTGTCGCTCTTACACTCACATTCACACCATTCCTCCCTTTATAATTTAGTTTCCCCAACTCTCTGTGTTAGGTCTCATGCCAGTTATTAGTTTTTCTAGACTCCTGATATCAAACGCATTCAGGTGTAGGCCGTCCCTCTTATACAAATAATATATCTTTATTAAAAATAAACTTCAATGTATTGTTTTCATTGTTCATTTTAGTGTTTGGATTTTTAGGGGAGGTGTGTACATCAAAATTACACTAAAGATAGGTGTGATGACAAAAAAGTTTGGGACCTATCAATAGTATCTCTCATAAAAATTTCAAATTTTATTTAGTTCCCACATAACATTTTTAGGCTTCAAAATCAGCTGTTTTTAATTTTTTTGCAAACTTTGAGGAAAAACCCACCTCCAAAGAATTCATGCTTCGTTCAGAGTGATTGGGGGAATAAATATCCAACTATACATACAACACACAAAAAATCGCATAAAACTTATAGATTTAACATAGGACCTACAAGGGAGTACAAAACACACCATCCAGGTCCACTGCTATATTCACATTGATATTTTTCAGTATACTGAGTACCTCCAGCTCGTCTATTTCAATTCTAATGTCAGTCTCTGTCACCTAGGTAAGCAAAGTTACTGATCTGACACCACCTGCACGATATACCCTTGCAAAGTGATCACTTTCTGTCACTGCTTCTGTCACTTTCCTACCATCACCACTGAGTAAAGTTATCTTTCCATAATCATTCTTTCTCTTACTTGCTACATAGTGAAAAAAATTCTTTTGGATTAGCTAATTTTCTGATTTATTAAAATCTGAACACGCAGACCCTGCATAGGAAGCAGGAATAATGCGTAGTGAAAGAAGATTAAAATTTGATTTAGTCATACTAGTTGCCCTTCTTGCATGTGCTTTATAATCCACTTAATCCATACTCAGTTCATCCTCCTCACCCTGGGTATGCACTCTGATACTGCCTTGCTCAAATAATCCTCAAGTTCTTCCCATGCACTAATTATTATTATTTTACATTATTTGGATGTAAATTGACCATTATACACACACGTCATATCATACCTCTCCTTGAATCCATTCACCATCAGGAAACTCGCAACCAATTCTGGCAGTCACTTCCACTAACTCACCACTTTCCACGTCCGCACGGTTAGCCTAGTGGCTTTGCGCTTCGCAACCATACACCTAGGGAAGGAGTGTCCTGTGTTCATTTCCTGTCGCCAACGTGAGGAACTTAAGGATCTTCCTCAGCCACATCCAAGTTAGCCGGTCTTGGGCGTGGACAGCAGGGTTTTCACCCCAGTTTATCTGGGGTTTTTCATCTCGCAAGCAAGCAAACCGGCCCTGTGAACACACACATGGATCTACAGCCATAAATACTTAACCCCCCCATGAGGGGGACTCAACTTGCCCCAATAGGGATGGGGAAAGAAGGGAGGAAACTCCATATGAATAAATAAACCACTCTCCACACAAAAAAAAATCTGGTCTGCACATCCTTACTAACCACACTCTTACACAACTTCCACAGATGACTACCAGTTCTCTATTTGTCATACATTGAAAAATTTTATTTGCATGAATTTTATAAAACCCTTTAATATCTTAAAAGTTTCTATCATGTCCCCTCTTTTCCAGCTATCAATTAAACTTTGTATCCCACAAACTTTCAACCTATCCTCATAGGGAGTATTCCACAGACTTATCACCATGCTCACTCATCTCTGAATCCTCAACTACCTCCTGATTAACAAGAAATTCAGGTGACCAAATCTGTGTGCAGTAGTCAATATGTGGCCAAATCACAGCCACATAAAGAGGGATAATAACTTCCTTATTCTTACTTGTTAGTGTGTTTCTCAGCATCCAAGTAAATCTTTGAGCTATTTTACCAACTTTTGCAATATCCCCTCTTAACTTCAACTATTTGTCCATTATCCTCAAGTCTCATCAATTTTCTGCAATCGAATACCATCAATATGATACACTATATGCAACTGTTTCAACCCTAAATGCATGGCATTACATTTTGCAACATTAAATTGACAATCACTATCCTTTGCCCATATTACCAATTTATTTAATTCATCCTGCAGGATATGTACATCACCTTTATCAACTATTGCTCTCCCCAGTTTTGCATCATCAGCACACAATTGAATATCCCCCTCTTAAATCTTTCCATGTGTTACCGATATACAAATTAAATAGTGGTCCCAGTACCAACCCTTGAGCTACTCCACTAGCCACCATCATTCTCTTAAATTCCATCCCACCACATACCATTCTCTGGTCTGTCCATGCTACTAGTCACATATCCAATCTCATTTGCTTCAGCTTTTGTAATAGTTTTCCATGTGGCATTCTGTCAAACACCTTGGGAAATTTGAGCAGTATCATGGTGTAGCCATTACCTTTATCCAATTCTGTTGTCACTTTATTATAAAATGTGAATAAGTTACTAAGATAGGGCCTAATCTTTACAAAACCATGCTGCCCACTATAGAGCATCACATTCCTATCTACCCACTGTTGTATTTTACCTTTCACCAACTTTTTCAATACTTTAACAACCACTCCTGATATTTAATTGGCCTGTAGTAGTTTACTGCCCATGTCTTGGAGCCACCTTTATGAAACAGTACCATCTTACCCTCTTTCCACTCTCTTGGAACCCTGTCAGAGCTGAGACTTAGATTGAACTTTGTCAGAGGCACATATTCACGTAGTACACGGGCCGATATGCCATCCACTCCCACTGTTGTGTTCAGATTCATATCTGTAACATCACTACCCAGATGATGCACCTTTACAAAATGATCGCTCAGCAACTCAACTTCCTTTTGGTTGTCACATTCCTACCATGAGCACTGTTTAAAGTCATCCTATCATAGTCATTTTCCCTCTTACTTGCTATATAGTGAAAAAAACTCTTTTGAGTTTACTTTGGCCTGTTTAGGTAATTCTCTATCATAGTCTGATTTGGTCTTTCTTCCCATACTAGTCACCCTTCTTACTTGCACTTTGTACTGCTCATGAATATGCTGATCACTTTTTTCCCTTTATACTTTCTCCAGTGTTTTCTTTTATTTGCAGCTCTTGTCTTATATCCCTACTTATCCATTTAATTCCAACTTGGTTTATCCTCCTGACCTTGGATGTGTAGCCTGATACTGCTTCTCTCAAGCAATCTCTGACCATTTGCCATGCACTACTGACATTCTTTCCTTGTAGCTTCTCAAGCCAGGACACTGTTAAAAGATGACTTCTGTGTCTTTCATAATTACCAGCCTTATAGTTGAACATAAATCTTCTTGACAGAGAATTCCACATGTTTGGCAGCTTCACAGAATAAGACCGCATGTTATTATCAGACCACTCTCAAACCCACTGTCCCCTCTATAACATGTTGTTTCATGTAATTATCCCTTAGCAACGGTATAAATCCCAGCTTCCACCTTGCCATTTTCCCCCTTTCCTCCCTCCAATCGATGTCCCCATAGTTAAAGTCTCCCATAATAATTGTTCGGCCTACACTGATTGTGCTAATCTGCTGATACATGGCATCTTGCTTTGAACTCCATCATTTCTAGCAGCATGCAACCAACAATGTATTTTGTCCTATTTGCCTCTTATCTCACACCAGATGGCCTCAAATGAACTATCTCCCTCAGACCTAAAATCCTCTTTAACTTCTAATTTTGTTGGTTTTAATTCTTCAGCTATCATCAGCAATACCCTACCTCCTATCCTGTTTCCTCTATCCTCCCTGAAAATACAATGCCCTTTACATTCTATCCTTGTAACTATATGATTTTCAGTCAACCAGGTCTCACTAATGCCTATAATGCCAATGCACCTTTATTCGTGATACTTCTTGCATTTGTGTACATGCATTACAACATCCCTTTGTACCCACAGTTACCCTTGCATATATTATTATACCAACCCATTCAAATTGGAAACCTGTGAAATCTCATTCGGCATTGCATAAAAATTCCTGTACACATGCTCATTTATCACAGGGGTGGCTAGGCACATGCTTGATTTCATCCTCCCTAAGATCTCTAGTTTCCCTAGTTTTGCACTACCACATTCTCACTAAACAGCACTTTCTCCAAACATCTAACTCCCAAACCATTTAAATGTAGTCCATCAGGCATATATAAGGCCGTTCATCCAAATTCACTCCATACATCAATAAACTGCATACCATTCCTCCTGCACAATCTTTTCACTGACAGTCATGGCCTATCTTTCCAGTTCTGTCCTATCATACTTAGGCAATAGACTCACAATCTATACTTTCTTACTCTTCATTTTTCCTTTCCCTAATAACTTTCATATCTTCTCTCATTGCAAATTTCTCACCTTTTAAATCATTTGTGCCTGCCAAAACAATTAACTAGTTCTCTTCTTTCTTTCTTTGGCATATTTACAGCTTCACTAACATTCTTTATCTTTGCACCTGGAAAACATGATTTTATCACTTTCTCATTAAGTATACCTCTTATCACCGAATCCCCATACAATACTATCTCTTTTCTCTCAGTTTCTCACACTTTTATGCTTTTCCCACCCACTCTTTATTTCATTCTCCATCCTTCTGTACCACACACCAATCATTTCTCCAGTCGCTCGAGCTCACGCTTTGTCCTGTGAAGGAGTCTGAGTAAGAAGTTTTTCCACTTGGCTATACTATAAATTAAAGATTCCAAGAAATCATAAACCTGGTTTAATCCTTTATCCAAGTGTAAGCAAACAAAGTTTGTGCCTGAAATATAAGCAGGACTAAGGTAACTTGTATATAGAAACTAATGACCCAGAGGTCATTAGTTTCTATATATAGTTTCTATATCTGATTATATATCTATAATCAGATATAGATATAGATTATATAGATATAATCTATATCTATAACTATAGATATAGATTATATCTATATCTATAGTTTCTATATCTGATTATATTTCAGATGCAAACAAAGTTTGCATCTGAAATATAATCATTGGATAAAAGATTAACCCCCCCCCCCCCAACCGGCCAGGACGTATATATATGTACAGAGAAATCTGGATACAATTCTGTAACACCTATTGAATAACATGGATAAGAAGTGCAAGTTAGTCTCACTATTTCATACACCTTGGCTGGTAGAGAGGTTAAACCAAGTATATAATTTCTTGGTATCTTTAATTTATAGTATAGCCAGTGGAAAAACTTCCAACAACTATCTGTAATGCAGAGTATTTTAATAAGGTGCGACATGTTTTGGCAACTAGTATATGAAAATACGACTTCTGCATTACTTCAACCTTAGTATCACCTCTGGGTCTGGCTCCCACTGACGAGACCTCAATAAAGCTTGCAACTGGTTTGGGTAATGACCCTTCCCACAATGCATAGCATTATACATTTCAGCAGGGAGATGTGCTTTGCATTATGGGATACTAAGGCAAGTGTGTGGAAAGGCTTATGTGTTCGTTGTACATGTTGATTGAATTTTAACAGTATAGATGTGAACACAGATTGATAAGAAAATAACTATTTATTGACTTAATTGCTAATATTTCGCTGGACTTCTATCCAGCCATTTTCAGAGCACACAAACAAAGTTTGTTACAGTAGCGAGACAACCACAATCCGGCATAACAATGGGACTAGTATGAGCAATTGTAGCATGCAATACAAAGACTAAAGTTTTAATTAGGCACCATCTAAGTTGGAGGGAAATAAAAAAAGAGAGAGAGAGAGAGAAAGCAGGTATTAATTTGGCCTTAGGATGACTGTCTCCCAAATCTTTGGTAGATTTATACAGCCATACTCGTTGAGGTTTGGAGTATGTTTCAAGGCTTCTGTTGATTCCAGGAACAGCCTCTCTGATTTGTAAAAGCTTCTGTGCAGCACTTTTGGATATCCCCACACACAGGATCGATTGGAAAAAAACAAAAGTGCTACACAGAAGCTTTTACAAGTCAGAGAAGTTGTTTTACACTTGTTTGTTTACACTTGGATAAAGGATTAAACCAAGTATATAATTTCTTGGTATCTTTAATTTAGAGTCTGAGTAAGTATGCAATTTCCTTCCACACTAGCATCTCCTCATCCACATTGTTACTTTCAACCACTTCCTTCAAACTCTCATTTGTATTTAGTGCACTATCATTCACTGCATTCTCACACAACACTGACAATCCTGCCTTATCTCCATAATATCAGCCACTTCATTCTTTTGCTCCCTACAAGACTCACATTTCCAAGAAATATTTTCTTCATTCTTGCTCTCAAATGACAAACCATTCACTCTCGGCAACAAGACAAAACCAAGACACTGATGTTGGCTGATTGCCATTTTTCTTGTACACATCAGTGCCATAACAAAAAACATTTCTTTCTGAAAGTATATCAGATAATAATAGTTGACTAAACAATACCACTAACACAGTCAAAAATAAACAAAATACAAACCAAACATACATAATGTAAAATTTGATGCAGCGTAAATTTTTCCATTTTTTATTGCATGACTTTTACAGGGGTCACATCAAAAATAAACTTGTAATTTTCTATGTAAATAATACTAAAAGCCCGTGTATAAAAACCCAGAGTAATTAGCATGCTAAACTGAGTAAATAGAAGTTCAAGGGCAATGCCTTAGAAATCGGAAATATATTGATGTTAGTATTTAGTATAAAATGTAAGAGAAACCTGCCAATCCGATACTGCCTTCAAGGTAAGTGTTAAATGGGGCAAGATACATCTGACATGGCTAAGTCGTTCATTTAATAAGATTAAATGTGCACTTCAGGGAGAGCTAGAAGTCCGTTTTAAGAGAAGGTCAAGAGTTTGCGAGGGAATGTTCGCGTGTGTGTGTGTGGGGAGGGATCGCAAACCTTCATCCAGGGTCCTGCAAAAACCGAATATAAGGCATCATAGAAAAATTATCGGCATCGACACCAGGAGAAGAAAAAGGAGGAAAAGAGGAGAGAGTAGCGTCTATCCACGAATTTCAACCCGTTCGAATAATGCTGCGACGGACAGTCCAAGGAGCCGATTAATTACCGAGGGAGTAGCAGCGCTGGACCAAATGCATTGCCAGTATGAGGCTTCAACCGCCAGAGTCTCAAAACGCCGGGAAATTGTGCTCCAGGCCCTGTCAGCCATTCGTCGATGAAATGTTGGTGTTCTTGAAATCTCCAAGTGAAAGTGCAAGACCTGATACAGAAAAGATGCCAGGGAATCTGTAAAGGAAATGTGAACAAGTGCACTATAGAGAAAAAGAAGTCACGTGAGTTTATTTTCAGTGTAATTTTGTCTATGTTATGAGAGACTGTTTTAGAAGGACAGATAAGTTTATAGAGTTACTATATATAGTATGGAAATAGTTTACATTAAAAGAAGTTTATATAAAGTGAAACCTGGAATTTATAGTTAACAAGGCATGATAATGCCTATATTGTAAATGGGCTGATGGTTTTCTCTTTAAATTGTTTAATGATTTGTATTATGTTGCATGCGTATAAATTTTCTAAAGGAAGTTTTCCTCTAAAGTGTTAAACTTAGAGTGGAGAAAGAAGTAATAGTTCATTAATGTGTAAATTGTTTCAGTATAAATAAACATGTTTGTTTTAATTAAAGAGAGTGCTGCCTGATCTTTTACGCAATGCACTGTTTCCAAATAGCTATGAATTGAAGTAAGTGTTAGCCACGACTGAAAAATATTATTGAGAAGGGCCTTAGTATAGAAAGCGAACTTTACTGGATGTATTGACATTTCTTATACTACAAGTAGACCTCTAGTGTCACAGTCGTTAATTCAATAATAAATTTCTAGAGATCTCCGGTATAAGTAAAGAATACTGAAGGTAGAGTAAATAGAATAAAGTTAATAGAGTACATGAAAGGATTAAGCTAGATCAAGTTAAAGTGAGGATTGAATAAGGTAAATGAAGAATAGAGTTATAGAAGAAGTAAATTAAATATATAGAAGTATAGTAGAGTAGATAATTTAAAAAGTTTACAATAGCGCAAATAAACTTACAGATTACAATAACGATATTGTTATTATTTGCTAAAAAATAATGGCTTAGGTGAGCAACACGTGTACGCATCCACTACTACGGACAATGCTAATGACATTCATTCCTTCCATGGCGTTTCTTATGCCGTGGCAGGGCTCCAAGTTGCTTCCTAAGTTTGTAACAATCAGTAGCTTTGTAGTTCTGCATGACTTGAAATTTGTACATGTTGAGCAAGCTCTCAGAACAAGACTGCATAGTCACTTTCCATGGTCGGAGGTAGAGTTGCTACTGTAGTTATAAACAGATCTTCTGATGCCATCACCAAATCCAACTCTGAAACCCCTGGTCCCTTCTAATACGTGCTGTTTTAGGTAATTATCCCTTAGTAACTGTATAAATTCCATTTCCATTTTACATGTGTCCTTTTCTCCTTCTAATCTATATCATAGTTGAAGTTTTCCATGATAACTGCTCTGCCTGCACTCATTGTGCAGGCAGAGAAATTAGTGAGGACCTCTGTGAGGAAAGGGTATATGTGGAACCACAAGGCCGAGAAGCTCAGGAGACAGCGTGCAGGTGTGACATGGAATGAGGAGTTGGCCAGAAAGGAGATCAATACAGTTTGGATGATATTCAAGAACTTATCCAGTAGAAGCAATGTCTAAATACATTCAAAGGGTCAGAAGGTTAAATAAGGAGTTGTGAAATGTATGAATGAAGAGATTAAGCATACAATACAGAGAAAAAAGGCATCATAATAGTGGTAATAATCAATTCCATGAGGATTACAAAGAACAGACAAGAAGGGTGACTTGGTTGGTAAGGATAGCAAAAATAAAGTATGAGCAGCAAACAGCTAATGAAGTTAAAAATAACTAGGGAGTTCTTTCGATATGTAAAAAAAAAAAAAAAAAAAAAAAAAAAAAAAAAAAAAAAAAAAATAGAAGGATGACGCTGATTGGAGAAAATGGTATAAGAACAACTGTTGCATAAAATATAGTCGAGATATTTAATGAGCAGTTCATAAAGGGCTTTCATTCTTGTGAATGTAAGAGTTTGAGACTAGTTGATGATGAGAAAGAGAGACTGACTGTAAGTCAGTCTCTCCTCCTCCTCATCAACTCAAATTCCAAAGGAATGGAAGGAAGGCAAAGATTGTGATGCCTCATAAAGGAGGTGACAGAACTCAAGCATCAAATAATAGGCCTATCTGTGTATTAGGTGTTGTGGTTAAAGTGTTGGAGAGGCTGGTGAGAACCAGAATCCAGAACTGAGTTGACAAAAATGTTATTATCTTTGATGGACAGCATGGATTTGCTAAAGGGAGGTCATACTACTCTGAACTGCCAGAGAAAGACTCTTTATTGAAGTTTCTGCATAAATCTTTTCTATCCAGATCTAAAACTTTGCAGTGAGTTTTATTTATTCATTGAAGTTTACTTTAGCCATTATCACTTTTTAATATCAAGAGTGGACATCATGTATTAACTTTTCTCATTATGCATGCTAACATTAATATAGTAATCTACTGTTTATCCTGTCTCCATCAATTATTAGAACAGTGAGTTCCGATATCTGAAGTACAATTAACTGGTGCTCTACCCAGAAGTCAGTTGGCTGGCAAGTGTCAATTAATTGAAGTGTCATTGTTTCGAAAGTCTTCAGTGAAGTTAGAAAGTTTTGAATTGGCTCTCTTGAATAGTTCAAAAAGGGATATAAAATTTAGTACGCTCTTTGTTATGTCTGATTTAACACAAAACGATATTCTTCTATATTTATGAAGTACCCGATTCTACTTGTAATCCCAAATATCTTATATGCAAAACAAAAAGTGGGGTTAAGTACTAAAAAAAAAAGATATTACTTTTAATATACAGTAATGTTACTGCTGCTGTGGTACTCATTAAAAATGATTCAATTTTCAATCAACTAATTTAAATCCAAAGAAGCTGCTTGCAGAAAGGGTCCCCCACTGTTTTTTTTTTAACCTTATGGGATGTTTTGTATAATATACTATTCATTTTTTTAGATGAAGTATTACTATAACACTCTAAGATTAACTGAACAATGCAACACGAAGTGCTTACCACATTTTCATCCAAATGCCAAAATTCTGATGGAGCCTTGAAGTAAGAAACAATATCCCAAATTTTGTCAAAATCATTTAAATGCTGTGCCAGCAGAAGTGTCTATAGAGCAAATTACCCCATCCTACAACTTCCCTTCATGTGATTGGGCTATATTTCTCAAGAGAACTTAAGCAATGTTAAAAACAACTATTTGCGAAATTAGGAAGAAATCAGTTAAATGGTACAACCTGTTGAGGTCTCTGCAAAGGAAGCGACTTCCCTACCCTTCATCCCTACTTCGTTTACCATGAGTGTTAGGTTCAAAAGTACCTTTATAATTTCAAACGAAGGTGGATATGGAGTAGCATGTTTTACTTCAGGTTTCCTGCTGCAAACAGACAAACCAACCCAATGAACATACTATACAGTACCTACCATTATCAGCCAGGCCAACAAGTGAACAATATTAATGCGTATACCAAAATTTAACTAGCATTGTGATCTCAACAAGCACTATTTTTATTTGTATCACCCAGATACAGCATAATGCAAATTAAAAATATCCACCTGGTGTAACTTATTCTTCAAGTGATTATAATTTTACCTGATTATTCTTCTGTTCTTCAGATTTTCATTTAGAAATGAAAAATGAATAATTTCAAATTTAATATTATGTAAAAATCTTACTTTCGTTAAACTATAATCAAGGAACTTGCCTCTTTTTTATAACGTTCTCTGTCTTTAGCTGCAACATCTAGAAATGGCCGCTTTGCTTCATCTGTCATTGCATTCCATTTGCCTGCACACTCCTTACCAAAATCTCCAATCTATATTCATTTTTAAAAAAAGTTCATAATCTTTAATAAAAAGAAGAAAATACATAAATATTTGAGAAAAACAGTATTAGCTTAGGCCATTGTTTCCCAAACGTTCAGCAACCATATACCCAGTGCACCCCCCCCTTTTTTTTTTTACAAAAAAAAAGTGAGTGCCAGTGCTCACTCATTACTAGCAGAAAAAAGGAAAAGAAGGGAAAAGGTAGGGGGGGGGAAGTATTCATCTATGCTATTACTTCATAGTGTGATCATATTTTCTTTCTTAAACGTAGTAGCTGTTACTGCATACTTTTGCCGAAACAGGCAAATTCATTGTTTGCACATTACTTAGAAATCTTCATGTCCATTTCTTCTCCACTGAAAGCATTCCAATTTGTTTACATAATGCACATAAGTCCCTTATTTCAATAATTTAGCCAGTTATACTTCACAGCAGTCATCATTTATTTAAAATTTTTTATCAACTATCTCCAACAACTGGACTAGTAATTTTTGTCTGTCATTCCTTACTGGGACCTGGTATATACACCAGGTAGGTCTAGGGAAAGTGGTTGGTCTTTAGTGGAGTGGATAAGGGATGCCAATTTTCTACATGGTCTGTAACAAGAGGTCAAATCATGTTTTTTTAGGATTTTGTTGATTTTTTTCTGTGGTGACTCAGATGTAGGGAATAGTGATGGATTTAGAGTAATCTTTTTTTGTGAAAGGGGGGGGGGGGTTGTGGATAACCGTTTTTTTGGATTTTATTTGGGGGGGGGGGGGTAACCATTGGCTGAGAAAGTGTTAAGGATGTGATTTAGTTCAGTGGTTAGAGCTTGGTCATTTGAACAGATTAGTTTTGCCCTGTTGAATAGTGTCTTAATAACTCCATATTGTTGGTGAAAGTATCTGCCTGTATGGGTGGATTTTCTATAAACTGAGAAAACCAAGGTTCCATCAGGTTGGCAGGTGACTAGTATGTCTAGGAAGGGGAGGCTATTGTTTTTCTCTTTTTCCAGGGTGAACTTGATTCTAGGGTGTTGGTTATTTAAGTGTGTTAGGAAGGAGAGGAGTGTATCCAGGCCATGTGGCCAAATAGCAAACACATCGTCAATGTAGCGAAGCCATATGGTAGGTGTTTTTGTGGAGCAGAGTTTAAGACTTTCTCTTCAAAAGTCTCCATAAAGAAGTTGGCCGAGGGTGGGGAAAGTGGTGAACCCATGGCTGTCCACTTCACTAAAGACCAACCACTTCCCCTAGACCTGCCTGGTGTATACCAGGTCCCTTGCAGCTGTAAAGTGTCCTACTTTGGCCAAAGAGGCAGGACAGCAAATATCAGAATCTCAGAACACAAGGACTACATCTGATTTCACCAGTACAGCACTCTGGGCTTGCAGGCCATGCTCTGGATACTCGCCACAGAATAAGGTGGAAGGGAGCCACAGTAATACACTGCAGAAAGTTCAAATATGAAAGACTATTCATGGAATCAGCCTCAGCCCTTAGGAACATGCCAACAAATTTGGATGCATGAGATTGCCCCAAATTTGGGAAACATATATCAGGAGAACTTCAGCTCAAAGGCCAAGAACACCTAATATAGTCCACCAGGGGGGCACCATCAGGACTTTAGGAAAACGGTAGCTTCCTTGCTTCTTTTCTCATTTGTTGTTATGTAGTACTTGCATGCACGTGGCTTTATCTTAAGTTCCCATGAAGATGGCAACGTGACGTTGCCGAAATATCGGAAAGTATATATATTAAAGTTGATTTTAATTATCATGTTTAACCAGCATATAAGCCTTTCTACAAGAAGAATTCATTAAATAACTACTTATTTGAATTTTAGGTAAATGTAAAAAATAGTACTGAATATTAAATTTCTAAATGCACCAACATCTGTTACTACTGCTTCAAAATGTGATAATACTTTCTTTCTTAAACATAATGACTGTTACTGTACACACAAATTGTCAAACCGGCCAAAATAAGGCATGTTGTTATGTTTAAAACATAACTTAAAATATCCCAGTGTTTACCATGTTTGGTGCAACTGCAATATGCCTTTTTTTAGCCAGACTGAAAAATCCATCGAGAACATAAGAGAGAGACATCACATATGGTAGGACATGGTTAGACAGAGCCAGAGCTCTGTCTAACGACGTCCTCAATTCTGCTGACACTAACAATTTGTTCCATATCACTCACCCAGTCATATGGAACAAATTGGAAAACATCTAAATCTAAAAAAAAATTACCTTCAATCCAGCACATCTCAACACTAACCTTAGTTATAATATCTCGGACTGTCACTGTGCTGCTATCCAACTTTGGCATTCAGAAGATCATTAACGCATGTACTTGCCCAACAAAGAAGTGATACACAGAATGGCTTCAAATGTCAATACATTGGCGTTTTAATGTATAGATTTTATCTTGCAATGTTTGTTTGTATTTCTCTCATGTAATGCACCTGATGAAGTCTTCTAAGATGGAAGTGATTGTGCAGTTTATTTAAAATAAAATATAGTGTTTCCATTTTTATCTCTCGGCATCTAGTCATTTAATCTACTTCAAACACACACACACACACACACACACACACACACACACACACACACACACACACACCACACACACACACACACACACACACACACACACACACACACACACACACAGTGGAATCTCAGTTGTCAAACAACTCTCATCTCGAACAAATCAGTTCCCGAATATATTTTCCGAACAGTCAAACCGGCAACCACGTGCTCTGCGGGCTGAGATTAAGGCGGGAGAGAGTCAGCTATGCCGTAGCCTCCACTTAGTACAGACACCTGCTGGAATTCCTGGAGAATTCATTAATTTAAGACACTTATTGTATATTATTAATATTATTATAAGGTGCCTCCATGGAGTCTTTTGACTCCATGGAGGCACAGCAGGAGACCCAACATTGCATACTAACCATTATTTACACAATACCTGTCATACTTCCCCTTAAACTCATTCACATTCTTGATTTTCTTTATATTTTGTGTTTTTTTTAAAATAAATTATTATTAAATAAGCTACTGTCGGGCCAAAAAAGGACAGTGATAGCAGCAAAGCAAAAAGAAAGCCGGCCTGGTTAGCGTATCCACTCTCCAGCCAAAAGGCTGTGGGTTCGAATCCCTCGTGGGCATGGATGTTTGTGATTGTCTGTGAAAGGATTAACGGTGGTTGGCAGTTAGTGGCGATGGTAAATTTGTGGAGACGGAGAGTTGTAGAGTAGATGTCCTCCCTCGATGAGTCTGTGGACTCCCTGGAAGGGTTAAGTAATGATAATAATAAAAGTTGTTAGAGCCACGATAGAGATGAAAAAAGAAATCATATTCAAACATGAAAATGGCGTTTGTGTCTCAGATCTTGCTTTTGGTATGGCGAAATCAACGATCTGTACAATACTCAAAAATAAAGAGGTGATCAATTTTCGTCTATATTTTATCTATTTATTGTGTTTATTCCTTTTGTGTAAGATTCTATGCATGAAGTACTGTTATAAAGGTTTAAATAAACAATCATCTGGGGTTTTGGGAACGGATTAATACATTTTACATTAATTCTTATGGGAAAATGGTTTCAGTTTTCAAACAAATCAGTTTCCGAACAGCCTTTAGGAACGAATTATGTTCGACAACTGAGGTTCCAGTGTATATATTTGTACCCCCCCCCCAATGCAGATTTTCTGAATATTGCTGGAGGTACATATATCACACTTTGAGAAATAACAGCTTAGGCTTACATGATAAAATATAATGAAGACTGAAATGGACAATTGCTTGTAATAATAAAAAAAAAAAATGAAATTAATACATGTATTAGTTAAAAGAAACAAACACTAATAGTTTAACTTTTTTACCTTTTGGTTGGGAATAGTACTGTTTTCTGTTTTGGAAAAACATGAACAAACAGCATTATCAAAATAATATTCATTACTAAAAAAAATACCATGGGATCGAAACTATTCTCCTCAGTTGGTCATAACTTCCTGCTTCAAAGTTCAGCATGTAATCTTTTCTAAATTGGCCAATGCCATGTCACCAACTGAAGTCAGAACAGTTACATCTCATACTAAAACATCTGGCACAGCACAACATTCTCTGAATCTAAACAAATATGAATGTTTCCTACATCACCAAAAATTCAGGACATTATCATCTTGAGACCTTAGCTGTACAAGCAAGATCCATTACTGTTATGAGTCTAGGATCCCACATTTTTGCACTCTGTCTATGTTTATCTTTCCAGTGCACATATACACAGTGTAGAGCATTATGCTCATGAACATATCAGATGTGTTTCCTCCTCTAAACAATAACATGAATGTTACTCTTCCAGGAATCAGCTGACATGTTAGCCATTTAAGGATCAGCTAAATGAGGGGGATGGTCGTATAGTTAAGGAATCACTATATTCACCCCAAATATACAGAATATGATTATTTTTAGTTCACAAATTATTTTCATCATCTGATTCCCTTTGTGATCTTTCATTTCTGAACTTTTTCAACAGCCACCATCATATTTATCTTCTACATGTTTCCCATGATTTGCTTATCTAATTTTGTACATAACATTCAAATATCACATTTCTCTACTGACACATACTGACTTATGCAATTTTTCTTCCCCAGACCTCTTATAGATTAATTTATTCAACTTTCCATGTCCAAATTACAATCAGCAATGACTCCTCGATAAAAAAAAAATCACACCCTGTTAAGTTATACTGTTGAGGAGTTTTGTGGTGTTGAACTACCAGTCTTGAATTTATTTTTAGTAATTAGAACACACACACACATAAATAAAAAATTGAACATATTTATGCATTTATATACAACTATGAAATTATATTAATATCCTACACTCTCCCTAATAAAAAATATACATCTTTAATTTCTTAAAACTATTTAAGATGTATTAAGTGATTAGTTCAGAAACTCGAATTCCTTTAAAATTTTAGAAAACCTATAAGTAAATATTTACCTTTGGAATTTGCCTTCCAGTTTTTTTCATTTCCTCTCTATACCACTGGGTGAAATTAATGTATGCAGTGGTAGCCCGTTTTGGTGCTGGTACACCATCTTTGTTGACTTTTGGTTTCTTTGATTTCGATTTCCCTCCACCTCCTGTATTTCCAGAAGGAGTATGTTGCATATGATGAACTGTGTTGCTATTAGCAACGGATGATGATTGAGGAATAGTTCCTGGAATTCCCTGATTTGATGAACCCACTGACAAATTTAATCCTGTGGGTAACATAGGCAACTGTGCCATAGCAGGATGTAATGAGGAATTGTTGGCTGCTGACACAACAGCTGCATGTTGTGCCATTGCATGATGGTATTCATATTCGGACATATTCCGATGTCCAAGTGGTAAGCCATCTAGGAGAAGAGAATAAAGAATTATGTCAACTATAAAAGAAAAAGCATACAGTATAGACAACTTATTTTCACAAAATGTAAATACTTTGGAAAAATATCTTTGTCAAAATATAGTGGAACATTTGGTATAATTCTTGCAGATACAGCACCAACTCTGACATTAGAATGTATTCAAAATTCCCTAAAAAATAAATTTAACTTAGCAAGATTGCCTAGCAGGAAGAATTAACTTTATTTTATTTTATTTTTTAAAATCTTCTCAGCAGTAATATGAAGATTAAATTAAGAATCAACTCCGCAACTTTCTCAGAATGACTTTCTGGTTGTGGAAAATTCTAAAAATTGTTTAAAAAAATATGAGACAAAATAAATACAAAGATAACATCATCAAATTTTTGGAATTTCTTAATTAAATTTTTTTTTTCATTATTCATTAGAAAATGTTCCTATACTTTTTTCTAATGACACCTAAACAGCTGCGTCCTTTTTATTATTAATGAAGCCAGATGGAGAAGAAGAGAGAGAAAAAAAAAAAAAAAAAAAAAGGTGGTGGTGGTGGTAGGGGGGAATGTACTAACCCAGCCACCAAAGCTGTGCGAGAAGATAGAATAAAATCTCCCCCCCCCCAAAACTTTCACTACTCTTTAAGACTTGCCCACCAAAGCCTAACACCACAAACTTGCACAGTTTCTCCCTATAGTTTAAAACTATGCCCTTATTCTTCCTGCTATTAATATATAATCCATAGTTCTGTCACACTTATTCTATTTGTCCAGTTTTTTTTTTCTATATTACTTCTGCAATAATCACAATATCATTGATAAACACAGCTGTTTCTCTTTTTGTTTCATTAAACACATCTAGGATACTATTCATCACCATAATGAACAGAAATGGAGATAAGACACTTTCTTGTTGCAGTCTATTATTATGTATAAACTACTCCATATTACCCAAAATTTAGTCTTCACAAATTTCTTACATTTGAAAAAAAAAAAAGATTTGGTAAAAAAATAAGTCAAATAGATTTTTTGGGGGGGGGGGGGGGAATCACCTTTATTTCGAGGTCTACACATTTGGTCCAGCGAGTTTCCAATTTTTTCATCCCAACTAAAATGTAGGATTTGTCAAATTGCGCAAAATAGTCATTGACAGCCTTGATGACATCCTCGTTCAAAGAAATTTTTTTCCCACTGAGCCAAATTTTTAAGTTTGGGAACAAGAAGCCATAGGGGGACCAAGTCTGGAGAATATGGTGGATGTGGAACCAATTAGAACCTCAATTCATGCAATTCTGCCATTGCTACAGCAGATGTGTGGGACAGTGCATTGTCTTGAAGACACTTATTTTTGTGTGCAATCTTGGCTGTTTTTTCTTCAGTTCTTTTAAACAGTCCAACAATGATGCACAATAGACTTCTGTTATTGTCTTACCCTTTTCCAAATAGTCTATCATGATAATTCCATGATAATCCCCCCCAAAAAAAACCATTACCTTTCCAGCTGACAAAACGGTCTTCACTTTTTTCGATGCGCTTTCACCGGGCATTGTCCACTGTTTTGACTGTTGCTTGGACTCAGGTGTGTCGTAGTGGATCCAAGTTTCGTATACAGTACGAATTGATGCACAAAATCCTGCGAATTGCAATTAAACATCGGCAAATGCTGAGTTGAAATATCTTTTCGCATGCGTTTTTATCAACAGTCAACAATCGCGGCACCCATCGTGCACACAGCTTTTTCATATGCAATTTTTCGTGCAGGATATTATGCACCGTTCAGTTGAGATGCCTAAAATCTCAGTAATTTCATGCACTTTCACTTAGTGGTCTTCCATAACGATACCATGGATTTTGTCAATCATTTCCTTTGTAGTGACCTCAGTTGGGCATCTGAAGTGTACTTCATCTTCGATGGACTTAAGACCACATTTAAACTCATTTATCCAAAAATAAATAGCATTTAATGCTCATGCAGAGTCCCCATGAACTGCATCTAACTTGGCTTTGATCTGCACAGCTGCCCACTTCTTCAAATCACTGCATGAAACTCGTTTTTCTCCATTTTTATGAAAAATACGAACACAGTCATTTTAAATGTTCGCCAAACAACCCTCGTATACATATTCTGGATCATAACTATTTCTTCTTTTCCTATCTTTCCCAATCCAAAAAAGCCACCCCAAATTTCCAGTGTCTTGATTTCCCTTACAGCAAAAATCAAATCAACAATTAATTTCCCATTTCTGAAACCAAACTGCTCCTCTTACAGACCTATTTTATCCTTTATTTAAATCTTTGCACACACACAATAAGGTTATTCACTTATACTTGTTATAAACCCTCGCTAAGCCTCTTTCATATAGGGGAAAAATCATCTTCCCCTACCCACCTTGGTCTAATCAATTAGGTATCATCTTTCTTCAGAAGATTCTATTAACCAATTTTTCATCTATCTCAGGGGATTTTCCATTCTTTATCTTCCTTAATGCTTTTTCAATCTCTGGTAGACTTACTTCTCTATTATTTATTTCACTTCTGCATTTATTTCTAGTTTACTTCACTATGGCTTTTGCAATAATGTTGCCACATAGTAATCTTTTTTCTGATAGTCAAAAGATTTCTGCCAATTAAAGAACATAGTTTCCCATCACCTTCTATTTTTCATTAATCTGTATAACATTTTCTTGTTCCCATTAATATCTTCCTCCAAACTTGTGTAAAATCAGTCCATCTTTTTATATTTTCCTTTTTAATTATTATTTATTTTTTTTTTGTATTACTTTTTCTCTCATAAACTGCTTCTTTAATTCTTCCAGCATATTTCCTTTTCTTCTTTCCTCGACAATTCTTTTGCAGCTCTCACCATTACACTGAAATTTTTCCCATTCTTCATTAATTTATTTCTTGCTGCATTTGTTTTCCATACACATCTAAAAAGGTATGCATGAAAAATAAATGCAACAGGAAAAAAAAAAAAAAAAAAAGGGGGGGGGATGGGGTAGAAAGCTTAAGCAGTGGATGTTGAAACAGATTAAGGTAAAAAAAGAATTTAAATTTCACTCCATGTTCAAATCCTATCAGTTATGGCTAAGAAGCATATAACTGCAATCTAAAGGCAACAGACGGCAAAACTTTGATGCCTATGATTTTCCCCACTCTATTCTTGATCAAGTAGGAAATAATCTAGTATCAATTTTTCATCAACATCCCAACTATATTTTGTAATTCTATATGTTGCCTTTTTTCAAGTACGGATAGCATTATGAAATGAAGAAATTGGAGAGAACATGTAAATGAATGGGAAAAAAGAATGCCTATTGGAGAAAGTAATAAAATATATAGCTAAAAGGAAAGAGATGTAGGAAGACCTAGGAGGAGAATGAAAATACAGTCCTTTAGATGCTGAAACAGGCTTCTAGCCTATATCTTGAAAGAAGAAGAATAAGCCTTTTTTTTTCAAACCAGCTGTTTCCAATTCTGATATGCCTGATGCAAAAATCTAATAACATTTGTCTTCATATCTTTAAAAGGTACCTGTGGCATGACTATAAACAATAAATTACACGATAACCACAGTAATTAACTTTAATGAAATGAAAGCACAGATATTTCATACTGAAAATAACAGTACATCATCATTGCGTAGAAACAAGCAAATCAAAGAAATGGGAATACAAAAAGCATTTGGTGGTTTACCAATTAAAAACTGTTGCCACATGTTTGAAATTAATATTAATAAATATATTATTAAAAACTATTTTTTGATGGTTACATAAAATTAGAATCTCCCAAACTTTTGGGAGTGGGAGACAATCATTCCGATTCAGATTTGGCCGATGTAAAAGGGCTTCGCAACTTTCTTTGAAAATACGTTATATTTAAACCTGCTGCTATGGAGAAGATGAGCTTCATCCCACTGGATACTGTTTAGTGTCAATATTATGTTGTGCCAGACTAGACTTTTGAAGGTTTCATGTATTTGATATAATATTGATGTTCATTAATATTTTTATTGTATAGAAATATCTGTACATTCATTTCATTAAAGTTAATTACTGTGGTTATCTTGTAATTTGCTTGTCTTCATAATTTCGCCCTTTGGTTGGAAAGACCTGGGTTCGAATCCTGTCTAAGAGCCTTTATCAACTGAAAGTGAATTAGCTGGCCTCATAAGGAAGTAGAGAACTTTTTCGCCTGAAACTCAGGTTTTTCATTCCTTAGAACACATGCAATTAGCATACATAATACACTGGCCTCAGTCTTGGCCATACATCTAAATAAACCAAACTTCATAATTTCTTTGAACAAAACCAATAGCTCTAAATATTTTTTTATATTCCTGTGCTATCTTCTCTGACTTATGCATTAATATCTAGGAAATACTGCTCAAGAGACTAACTTTTTTTCAGACCTCTAATAAGCAAGTTGTGATCTTACAACTATGATGAAATTCATCTATTATGTAAAAGATACATACATTCAGAGTGGCATTCAAATCCATGATATACTATTAAGTTGGAGGGCTATTCCCTTAGCCAACCAGGCCAGCAACCACAAGAAATTTTATTTCTAATAAGAAAAATTTTATAGCTTACATTTACAAGTGATTTTTTCATGGAAGTAAATACACAATGCAGATTTCAGCATTGTGTATTTACAGCAATATTAGAAAGGCTACTTTGTTAAGGCATAAATCAGTTTAAGAATGCTTCATTTTATATATCTAGATCAATATTAAAAGGAAACAGCTGGAATTCTTTAAAAATTATTAAAATGAAATTAATAATCAGTGAATGGTTCAATTATTTTATCTAACTGAATGAAAATTTCAAATGATAAGAGAACAGCTCACCTCAATAAGATCATTAAAATATATGAAATTACTTGTGCAGTTTTTCGATCCATACTAATCTTCTATTAGTACAGTTTTATTATACATTTACTGCAATAAAATAAGAATAATAACTATGTTTTACTTATATAAACTTTCATCATGATGGGAGGAATTATGTATACTTTTTCAATCGAATGTGAGTTAGCCAATCTCATATGGAGGTAGCATGGTTTTTTCCTCTGGGAAACTCAGGTTTTTCGTCCCACATACAGACAAATCGGCCCTTCAGAACACATGCAATTTACAGACAAAAAATACTAGTTATGGTGGTGGTGAGCAATAGATGGCATTGATGGAGATGATTAGTAGTAGAGGCTCGGTGTAGTGGTGGAGACAGTTGTATAGTAGGTGTCCTCCCACGACGAGTCTTCGGACTCCTTGAAGGTGTCACGAATAATACTAATAATTCACTGCAAGCCCACCATCCCACTTATTGGAGGCCTGAAAAAGTTTTCTTTGGCCTAAATTTGGAGTAGCATTTCTAGATATGTAAAAAAAATAATAAAAAAATATCCTATTCCACCTATAGATTTGCAATGTTTTATGAGTGGATGCCATAATATCAGAGGTTCAGTAATTTGAAAGGTACTTAAAGGATGGAACAATAACACAAGAGTGCATAACAGAATGATTATTGATGTAGATGTGGAATTACAACAAAGCAATAGCAGCAGCCTAGCAAGATACAGTAAGAGGTAAATGTGTGCATGCACCACACAGACAGTAGTGTTGAGACATATATCCTACAACACAGAATAAAATGAAATGATTCCACTTATAGTCTTTCAAAGAGGAAACCTGAAAGTAGTGAAAGGGAATGAAAACATTATTTTGAAAACAGCCAAGATAGATTTTACAAATGCAGTATCTAAGTAGGCCTAAATACCTCAAAAATCTAAAACAGTGATTTTTAGTGTTTTAGACAGAAGACAGAGTATCCTGAACTTTAGTGAATTTAATGCAGATTTCAGAATGGGGAAGTAAACATTTGGAACTTAATTGTGCCTATGGTCCCACATAAGATTCGACTAAGGAAGAAGTGGAGGAATTTGAATGATCAGATAACAATGAGAAAGGATGGTCTGAGCTGGAAATCTAAACAGCATAGTAGAGAATGAATATCAGAGATATAAAAGTATTCTGGAAAAACACGGAGAAGAGAGTATAGTCAATAAGTACCTGAACATTTTTATTCAGAAAATGAATTACTCATTACCAACAAATCAAATTTTCTAACATAAAAAATAAGCAAAAATTTACATAAAAAGAACACACAAACAAATATAACGTGAATCTTTATATGGGATTTTTCAATTGAAGGTGAGTTAGACAATCTCATATGGAGGTAGTAGGGTTTTTTTTCCCTCCCAGAAGCTTCAGTTTTTTCATCTTGCATAGAGGAAATAAATACTATGTTGTTGTTGGTAGCGGGTAATAGATAGTGAGTTTAGAGCAGAGTGCCCCCCCCCCCCCGCTGGTCTTTGGAGCTTTTCATGTAATAATAGTAACAACAACAACAATCTTCATATTACTTTCAAACTGCACATCTATCAACTTTCATCCTTTTGAACATCATGGAGTATATTCCTTCTGTCTGAAATCTTGTCAACTTTGGACAGAGTGGTAGATTATGCTCTGGACATAACTTCATAGAGGATTAAATGGAAGAAGTCAACTGTACTGTACAGGAGTGCTATAGGCCTGAGAGACTATTTTCAGAATCTCCCCAAGCTAAACAAATGGCTGCATTAATTGTCAAAAATTGTGAAATAATCATTTGAAACATTCAGCCTGACTTTTCTGAATTAACTTTGTTTTTATTCAGTTCCTAGAGGGCACTCTGTTAGGAGTTCCTTTTCATTACAATCTGAACTCTTTTTACAACTATCTAATTAAATGCTGTGTCTACCACATTTGTAATCCCCCTCCCCCATCTGAGGATATTCTGCTGTTTAGATCTTAAGCAAAACAAAAGTAAGATCAATAAATTATTTATTTTCCTTTGGTGCTGTTTAAACCATGAAGTACTATTATAAATAGCACCTGACACCTAAGCTGATCTATAGATACACAAAAATAAGAAAGGTCATATTATATTATTGTTAATATCTGGCACACTATTGCCACTCTTAATCATCATCTATATATAGGATCATATTATGAAGGAAAGTGGCATTAAACCTGATATCAAAATCAAGAGATATTCAGTCTTCTCATTTTTACTTTCTTCTTTTCATTCTTCTTTTCTACCTCTGTTTTATGCAGATGTTAAACTTAAAAACTCAATGCTTTTACAGACATAGGATACACTGGGAGGCATAGGGCTAACCACCTTATCCTTGTGTACGGTTGCAGCTAAATGAATAGAAAACCCTCGATATCGCAAGGTAAAAGAGGGAAAAAGGAAGACGAACAACAAGAACAAAAATTTTTGTGAAGATGAAAAAATACAAACAGCTAGTATGTTCAGAATGATAAATTTATATGAAATAAGAACAGAATTACCACTAAACCAGGAGTATACAAAACCAATTTTAAGTTATGGATTCCAAGTTGGGTTAGATATGTAAGAGTTGATCAATGACCTGGGAGCAACAGATATGCGAGTTCTGAGAAAAATATGAGTTCATAAAACATGAAGTTATCAGAAAGGAACTTAACATCATTAGCATTCAACAATGTGTGAGCAGAGAAAATCTAAGATGATATGGTCACTTAAAGAGAACACGAGGAAAAGTAATATCAACGTTGATAAAATGATTTGACTACTATTTGAACATTCTATTGATTGTTCTATTATTTTCTGAGTGTTGCTATTTGATCCATACACGACGTTGACTCTAAATCCTGCTTGTGTTTCTCTGATCTTTTGGTATATTTCTTTTTCTTGTTTTTAAAAAAATTAGTTATATCTCCTTTTATTATTATTATTAGTAGTAGTAATAATCCAATATTGCATTCACCTGACCATTCTTACTGTAACTCCATATTTGGTTAAGAGATGTGTAGAATTTCTGCATCATCTTGACTAAACTTATGTCTCATCTTATCAAATTCATTCTAATGCACCACCATTCTGAACTTTGATTATCTTCTTTAAATGTTGATTTTCTCTACTCCAACTATCCTAAGATATTTAAATTTTTGTAACTACAACAGACTTACTTTTTCTCTAAGTGCACTGATACAAAAAAGTATGGATGCTGAAACAACTGCTGTCACCAGTGATTTCATGCACTGTTCACATACTACCTGTATACCAATGGCAACCCGAGCAACTCTTCACCTACCCTAGTTTTCTTTTTGACTAGCAACCCTCAAACCTAAGTATGATGATGTTTGTTCCCTAAACAATTCAGACAATATAATTTTAATTTCTTTTCCCACAGGAGCAAGCCCCCCCCCCCCAACTTGGTGCTATCCATGCTGGCATCATAAGAATGCCAAATGAGACTGAGACAATCATTATGATGTGTGCCACATTTTCTTGGTTAGATTATTGTTTTCCAGTCTTCTAACCAAAATATGTGAAATGAATTCAATGAAACAATTTTTACTGTTATGGAAACACTGATTTCTCATTTCACTTTAAATTCTAATACCAAGAACTATGCGGTCTGTACAAGTTCAAAATAGATGAAAGCAAATTATTAACATATCCAAAAATAATTTTGAAAGAGCCAACAAGCAGAAAATTGCACTGGGACCAAGTGGCAATCACAGATTGTAGTCTCTTGCTAGTAGAGCCTCTGCTACTAATGGCTCAGTTAAGTATGTTTGAGCGCGGTTAGTAGTTGGAAGGGGTCCAATCGTTCGATGCTGTCGGCACACTCTCCCTCGATGAGTCTTTGGACTCCCTGGAGGTGTCAAAATAATAATAATAATAATAAACTATTGGCCATAACTTTGTCCAACCCTGCTTTCAACTACTTTTGTATTCAAAGTGCACCATTACCCATTAAAAAAGCCAACCTTACAGAGGATCCAAGTATCGCATCAATGATCTCGACAAATTCTCTCCTATTTTTTCAATCACACACGATTCAATGCCCTAGACTGAATGTTGTGCGAGTGAAATCAGAAGAATCATGTCTAAACTGGATCCAAAAGAAAGCTCACATCCCCAATGACATTTCTGTGATTGTAGGCATGTGCTCCAATTATTCTTGTTACATTTCACCTTCTCCCAATCCACTGGTGCCTATCTATACTGCAGCTTGGAAATTAAACAATATTCTATGCAATTCTAAGATCGATGCGATCAGGAAATGAGGTCATTTTCCTTTCTTTCTTTTCTTCTTCTTTTTATATCCCACACGAGAGGTACAAAAACCTATAACACATTGGTGCTGTGTGTGAGATACAGATAAGGATTGAGAAAGACGAAAGTTAGTGACATACACTGTGAGATAGAGGATGAAGTGAGCTAGTGAGGGAAGGGTCATCCATGAGCCAAATTTCTCTCCTCTGGACACCATCAAGACTTTTTAAGGAGGTTTTAGAGCACCACCTGAAATGTGTAAACAGGATTCTGAGGATGGATAGATTTGGGATTTATATAAGGCTAGTAGCTGGGTGGGTATAAAATAGCTTCTTGAGTGGAAAAGAATGTCTAGCTTTTTAGAGGCTGGAGGTAAATATCAGTTCAAGGAGGGATAGTTCATTCTGTCTGGTGATGTGTGTATATTACTGAGGATAAAGGATGGTGAGATGAGATCCCTTTTGTGAGAAAAAAATGCAGGGCTGCATTTTGGCAGCATTGAAGGTGACCAGGTTGTCCTTGCTCCACTGAAAGATAGTGGAGATCAGTGTTTCAGGCACTGGATGCAGATCATCTTGATGTAAGGAATGTATGGGAAGTACATGGTCTGTCAGAGTAGGAGATGAATGGAGAGTGCTATCACTGGCAATGCTATGGATATTTATAGTGATTGAGAGTAGGTGACATGGAGTCCCAAGGCACTACTGCATTGGTGGCAAAACTCGAAGATAGGGTGTCATCCACCATGATGCACAGTGAACAACCAGAGAGAAAGTTGGCTATCCAGTTACAGAGGATGGCAGGTGGACCAAAGGAAGGTCGATGCCAAACACAAGTCCTGGAAATGTCAAGGGCAACAGCACATGTGCCTCTGAACCTTTCTATGGCACATGCTCAGTGGTGGGTGATGATGGCTAAGGACCACCAGAATCCACACTGGTGGTCACATTAACTGGTCAGCTTCTAGGTAGTGAAGAAGTTTGTAGAAGTTGACTATTGATAACCTCCATTATTTTGGAAAGGACTGAGGTGATGGCAATTGTTGTAGTTGGACAATAGGCTTTTGTCTCTCTTTTGAAATGGGTTGGATATATGCTTGCTTCCGTGAGATGGCACAGGTACCAGCTAAGTACAGAAGATTGAAGAGACTATAAAGGACAGGTGTTAGCTCTCAAGCACATTTCAGTACAATAGGAGAAATGCTGTTTTGACCAGATGACTTTGTAATGTTCAGGTTGTCTAATATTCAAATCTTTCTGGTGAAAGTCCACAAGGGATAGACAGTGCTCAGTTGCAGACATGAAAGGTGATTTGCCTTTGTCATGTATGCAGGAATTAGAGGAAAAGAATGATGCCAGAGGTCAGCTTTTTCTTTGGGAGCAGTAACAGTGGTACCATCTGGAGTGGATAGAAATGGAAGCTCAGGTGAGCAGAAGTTGCATCTGGTGGCTTTTACAAGGGACCAGAAGGTATGGCTTCCATGTGGACAAGAGGCAAGTTTTCTGCAACTGGTTTTTAAGTAGTTGGATTTGCTGATGTTTTACATTTATTGCATGCTTTTGAAAAGGCAGTATGAAGCTGGAATTCTTAATGCAAGCATCAGTAAGCTGAGTTTTTTCCTTCAACTGTTTTCATACATCTTCTGTTAAACCATGCTTTAGAAAGTGGATGGAATGAATGCCTTCATGCCAGTGTGGATGATTTCTGTGACTCACTCAGTGCATATGTCTGTGGTCAGAATAGCAGAAACAAATTTATATTTTTATTATGACCTTTTTCTTGACCACTAGTATTAATAAATTAAAGACTTAATTCTGTATGTTAGTCAAGTAAATAATAGTTTAATATCCGACGGTTCACTGACTAATATGTCAGCATTTTCAAAGGATACACTGGTAAGCAATAGAAAGTAACAAAAACTTGGAAACTAACCGACAATTCTAAAAATTATATAAAGTTATCACTGTGTGTGATAACAATGTGCATGTCACAAGTACAACGTTTTATTTGTTGAGATATTTATTGTAATTTTCATGAAAGTTCATTTCTTTTTGGTTAAGAGATCTCATTAGAGTTTTCCATATATATCTGGTAGGATTAGGCTTTGATTCTTATTTAAGTTACCTGTTGAACGGGCGACTGTAGCAGCTTCTTTGAATGTTCTGGAATGGTAGGTCTGTTCTTCAGACAGACATCTAGAAGTTTTGAAACAAGAAAGAAAGAACACATAGGCTATGTAAGGAATAACAGACCTTTCTTCCCACTTTGCCTCTACCAACCATAATATTGAATGGGATATGAGTCATATGCCCAGAAGAGAACTACCATTCCAGAACATTCAAAGAAGCTGCTACAGTCGCCTGTTCAACAGGCGAATGTAGCAGCTTCTTTGAATGTTCTGGAATGGTAGTTCTTAAATAAGAATCAATGCCTAATCCTACCAGATATATGGAAAACTCTAATCAGATCATTTAACCAAAAAGAAATGAACTTTCATGAAAATTACAATAAATATCTCAACAAATAAATCGTTGTACTTGCGACACGTGTATTGTATCACGTGTCATATTGTTATCACGCACAGTAGTAACTTTATATAATTTTTAGAATTGTTCAGTTAGTTTCCTAGTTTTTGTTACTTTCTATTGCTTACCAGTGTATCCTTTGAAAATGCTGACAGATATTAGTCAGTGAAACATCGGATATTAAACTATTATTTACTTGACTAACATACAGAATTAAGTCTTTAATTTATTAAATCTATATTTGTTTGTGATTGTTCTTTATGTGGGAGATGAACTCTATTGTCCAGTGCGAGACCATTGTTCTGCATATTGGAGGTCTGAAGTGACTTGAAAAAGTTCAATGTTTAGTCTTTAGAGTATGTAAAAAATAAATAAAAAATACAATATATATATAAAAAAAAAAAAAACAGCTTAGCCTATCCACAGTATAAATACAAAGCTCAGTAAGGAAAATTTATCATCAGGAGTAAAGTATGTTGAACTTTCTTTACAAGAATGTATGGAAGTGTATTACTGAGGACAAAGTACAACAGTGAACTTATCCAGAAAACAACTGACAATATCAACTGGAAAATGGAAGGAAGCAGGTAACAGTCGTTAAAATAATGGTGAAATTACTAATAGAAAGAAAATTTTGAAAACAGTAGAAAAATTTTATACTGTTATCCATGCTATCAATGAGAAGCCTAGGAGATGGTATTACAAGACATCTTTTTTTTTTTTGTAAAGCCACTAGCAACAGGCAACATTTACTAAATGCTTCAATGAAGGCCGAATTTTGAATGGAACGATGTCACAGTGACTATTTTCCCAAAAAAGACAAATAAGACCTGAAGAACTATAGATCTATCTACTACCTGTAATTTACAAAGTGTTCAGAGAGGCACTCTCACACCACCTGGAGAAAGTGCTGTTATTTGCTCAACCACATGTACAAGCAGGCTCTGGAAGCAGTTTCAGCACCATACATCACATACAACAAGAAAGCCTTTGATTCTATAGTCATCAATACCACAAAGATTTACTTCATAGATCATCATTACATTAGAATTATCGCCAGTATGCAAGAATGTGACAGCAATATTCAAGCTTTTTGAAAATATACCTCAATTTTGACATATTTTTGAAAAAATATATCAAAATTGAGGAAGGAGTACACCAATGCAGCATTAGTGTTTTTTGCCTAGCAATGAATTAGGAAGGAAAAGGAATCAAAATGAACGGTGACCACCCCCTCCCCATTTAAGCTTTGCTAATATTATTTTTTGCAAATACTCCACTTAAATTATAAAATATGATTAGGGAACTAGCACAGAAAAGTAAAGATGTGGCACTGAAGATGAACTTAGAGAAGACTAAAGTAATGTTCAACAATTTGACAGATAAATCAGAGATATATGTTAAGGATTGCAATGGTAAAACAATGTGAATAACCACTCCTCCCCATTTAAGCTTTGCTAACATCATTTTTTGCAAATACTCCACTTAAATTATAAAATATGATTAGGGAACTAGCACAGAAAAGTAAAGATGTGGTACCGAAGATGAACTTAGAGAAGACTAAAGTAATGTTCAACAATTTGACAGATAAATCAGCGATATATGTTAAGGATTGCAATGGTGGAACAATGTGAATAACCACATCTAGCTAGGCCAAAAGATTACAGATGATAGTAGGAATCCAAGGAGAAATAGATGTGTGAAACTAGCATGGAGTGCATTTGGTAAAAATCATCTTTAAGAGCTTCCTATTTTTATGTCTTAAGTCTTGAACTAATGCATCCTCAATTTTACTTATAAATTAGAGACATGGATGCTTACTCAGAGAGAGAGACATCCAAAGGCTCGAGACCACTCAGAAAAGCATGATGATATAGGAGAGAGATAAGAAATTAAATACATGGATAAAAGGAATGACCAGAGTAAGACATCATCCATGTAAAACCTTAAAATGGCAATGGGCAGACCACACTGCTAGAAGAAATAATCAACATTGAACTACAGAGATAATGAAGTTGCCCCAAGAGACTGTAAAATATCTTAAGGATGACCATTTATCTAGTGGAGAAATCTTGAAAGTCCTCCATAAAGCAGTGGACTGAGAACAGCTAATAATTATACATATGCAAAATCACGAGACTCCTCATTTTGTTCATGGAAGTGATTGTGGGACCATTAATGATATTTTTTTTCCTGGATGCAGTTTGGTAAATGTGCTCTTAATATAAGTACATACATAATATGTACGTACTTTGTATATACTATGCAAATGTTGCGATTACAATATTTTTTTTTTTTTTTTTAAGTTATTAAAGCAATTATAAAACGAAACTATGAAACAGGTAGGAAGATGCTCCATCCTCAATGGAGCACTTACAGGAACATGTTTTTACTTTTATTTCAAGCTGTTTAGGCACAATTTCTAGTCACAATGGCAAATTAAAGAGACAGAAATAATTAACAAAAATAAGCAATGCTGGTAGAGTGGGGAATCAGTCAATACACTAAAACTAACAGTACACAAAGGAATCTGATATTGTTAACATTAAAGAATGTGTGAGCAGACCTTGATCATCTGAAGAGAATCGGAAAGGAAAAAGTTAGCAAAATGGGTTTGCCTGTAAGTACAGTTAAGATAATTCTGCATCATTACCAAGGTTGCAGTATACACAAGGTAATAATAAAATAAGCAAAGCTAAATAAATAACATCTTATGTAAATCTGGGCCACTACAGGCTAGTGATGTGCAATTTAGGGCCTCTCCCAGTCAAGTCAACTTTGGTGGAAACAGGTGACTTTCATTGCCTGGTGAAATACCACCACCTTGCTTTATTGGGGACCTGAAGTATGGTTAAAATTATGCCTGGTTTCTGCAACCCCACTTTCTACATGCAGTAAGTGATACTCTTCAAGAGCATACCAAACATACTGCACCTCCCTATCTTTGAGGGTAGCAATCAAGCAGTTCTGCAGACAGGCTGACAGAGTATGGGACCAAACTAGACAGTAGCACATTTTAGGAAGTTTTCCTGATCAATTGCCCCATAATCTCCCTGCCAGGTTGTGCCTGGAGGGAAGCTGTGTAATGGTATGTGGGGAGCACTGTCAAGGCCATGTTATGGTTTGGAGACTGGATGTTCTCTGAATAAGCAATATGTTCAAAAGTCTGTTTTCTGCCACTGCATGTTCCCCCCCCCCCCTTTTTTTTTTCTTTTCACCTTTTGATCATTAAATATGAAAGTAAGCCTAAATAATTAGTGTTTCTGTGATTAAACTAAAAAATAAAGCAACCTTCATATTAAAAACGAGGATATTAAGAAAGAACTTGATATTGGCAGAAATGTGTTAGCAGAGCTAATCCCAGGTGATGTGGTCACTTAAATAGAATGGGAGAGGAAAGATTAGCAAAACAAGTGTTCTCTGCCAGGTTGGCAGGAAAAAGACCCAGAGGAAGACCAAGATATAGGTGGATTGATACGGTAAAAAGTGTCTTAGAAGATAGAAATATAAGATCTGATAATGTTGGAGTCGATAGGTAACAGACCAATTTGAAGGAAAATTGTAGATCGGAAGTTAGTAATGATGTAAATTTTTCATGTGGTACCATCATATCCTGTACATCCCTTGAGGGTACATGGCAGGAATTTGATGATGACAATTCCTTGCCAAAGGATGTCTAATTTAAAAAGTCACTTTTTTAACCTCCTGTTGCTTAAGATTCCTTTGCCACATTCTGTTTCATTTATCTGCTGTCTGTATCATTCTCCCAATTCTGAAAATCATTCTACCTCTTTGATTTCTTCACTGAAGCTCGATTTCATTCAATTCAAATTTCCATACAGTGAAGTAATCTTTCTTGGCAATTTCAATGTTAGCAAGTTTAATTGGTTCCCTTCTTCAAATTTCACTGACCAAGATGGAAGAGAGGTAGAGATATTTGGTGAAAAGCAATGACCTAAAACAGAATTCCCAACAATTCTCTACACTCACACAACACTTTGGATCTTTTTTTAACTAGTTCTCTTTCCACGTACTTTGTACAGGTGACTACTCCTCTTGGTAATTCATATGATGATCTCATCCAAGTTTAATTTCTGGTGGAATGTCTTTCCTTATGGGACTTTTCATCCTTTAGATCCAAATACTTGTGATCTTGTTACAGAAAGAATCCATAGTGGAATGGAAGCTTTCATTCCTCACTCTGTTCAAAATTCCCACCTTTTATTTAAACCAGAATTTCCCAAACTTTTCTTACGATGGAACACTTCACAAATCCTGAAATTTTAACCGAACACCTTGGTTAGAGTAGAGTATCATCGTCTCATATTCAATGTAAAGCTAAGCGCACACTATTCTGAAGAAGGCTGAATCATATCCCCAAATTGCGACAGCGCACACTACATGCTTGCCGGCTGCATCAGATTGACCTTGTTTGTGATCACACATTTTCAAAAATAGATATCTCCGTACTTCTCTCGTGCTCGGAGTTGTCGACAACCGCGGGCAGCAATCAGTCAGCGGCTGAGTCAAGGCAAGCGCAGGCTGGTCTTAATAGCACAATCCACATGCAAAGTGATGAGTCCGTGATTTTCAAAATGAATTTCAAAAATTAATTTTGATAATTTTATTATCAGTTTGGGAAACCCCGATCTAAAACATGGTTCTCCAAGACTATAATTAAAAGGGCTAAGTATAATTTCAACAGGACTAAATATAGAAAACTCTCTCTGCTTGCACTAGTGAAAGCTGGGCTTTCTGATCCCTCACAAAGCTTCTGAGCACAATAGCTATAAAAAATTTAGTTTAATCCTTTATGCAAGTGTAAGCAAACAAAGTTTGCACCTGAAAATATCTTCAGGACTGAGGTAAGGTGGTGCAACACCAGGAAACTCTGAGCAAAGGTGGACCAAGCTCTTATCACTCCTTGTCTCAGTATCTCCCATAATCCAAAGCACATCTCCTTGCGGACATGTATACTGCTATGCATTAAGGGAAGGGTCACTACCCAGACCGGTTTAGACCTTTATTGAGGTGTATTTAAGTAAAGACCTCTCTAAAAATTAGACGATCCCGAAAGATCGCCCAACTCAGTGACAGGCTCACCCCGTCACCATGAAGAACTTCTCAGCGTTTGCTCTACCCAGTGGCAGGCTCACCCCACCACCAGACAGAGCCATAATCTCAGCAGTGGCTCTACTCAGAGACAGGCAAAAACTTACTCCAAGCAGAGCCTCTCATATCCAGCATGGGAGGTAGACCCAAACATGGAGATACTAAGGCAGAAGCAATAGGAGAGATCATATTTACAGGGTGTTCGGGATAAATTTGACATATTTATAATTAATTATATTTTTCCGTAAGTTACATGTATTAACACACACTTCTCTTCATTTAAAAGTTTGGACCCTTCTTCATTCATATACAAGATGTCAGAAAGGATGGATAGCTGGAACCCACCTGAATCATGGAAGAGAATAACTTGTATTATGATGATTCGTGCCCGCCATCAAAATAAGGATATTACGACTGCTGCCCAATGCTCCCTGAATACAGTAAAAACAATCAGGCATGAACTAGAGACTTGCAATGGTGACTACGGGGATGTAGCAAGAAGAAAGATCCCTAGCAGACGATCTGATTGCGTTCGTACAGCAGAATTCCTCGCAAATCTGCAGGAACAGGTGTTGAAGAACCCTGGCATTGGAATTCGGGCTTTGTTCGTGGAGTTGCTAACTGTAGTCAAGCCCTGGATAACAAGGGTAGCCAATGGTAGGCCGTATGTATGGCAGCAGGATTCGGCCCCTTGCCACACCTCTGGGAAAAGTCAAAAATGGTTGTCTGAAAATTTCTACGACTTCACCAGTCCAAATGTTTGGCCTCCAAACTCCCCAGACCTTAACCCCATGGATTATTTTGTATGGGGCGCAGTTGAAAAAGACACCAATCGCACTTCCAGTAATACAAAAGCCCAGTTAATGGATAAAATTAAAACAGTTTTTGCGGCCCTTCCCAGGGAGACTGTAGCATCAGCTTGTTCGAGGTTCCGAAGCAGAATTGAAGCTGTGATCGATGCTAATGGTGGTTATTTTGAGTAAATCTTGTTGATAGTATTGTAATTAACTCTACCTGTAATGTTTTTTTGTCAATTCATTAAATTTAATAGATACAAAGAAGATTTTCTTTTTCCTTACGAAACTGTCAAATTTATCCCGAACTTCCAACCGGTGTACCACCTTATTATGGAATTATTCTGGATTTAGAGAAAGATGTTGGAAGTTTATTTTGCACTTGGTTAGACTATAATAAATTTAGTTTAATCCTTTATCCAAGTGTAAGCAAACAAAGTTTGTGCCTGAAAATATCTTCAGGACTGAGGTAGGTGGTGCAACACCAGGCAACTCCTCAGTCCTGAAGATATTTTCAGGTGCAAACTTTGTTTGCTTACACTTGGATAAAGGATTAAACTAAATTTATTATAGTCGAACCAAGTGCAAAATAAACTTCCAATATCTTTCTCTAAATCCAGAGTAATTCAATAATAAGGTGGTACACCGGTTGGCAACCTGTATAGGTAAATATGACCTCTCCTATTGCTTCTGCCTTAGTATCTCCACATTTGGGTCTGCCTCTAACTGACGAGACCTCAATAAAGGTCGAAACCGGTCTGGGCAGTGGCCCTTCCCCTTAATGCATAGCAGTATACATGTCCGAAGGGATATGTGCTTCGCATTATGGGAGATACTGAGACAAGGAGTGATGAGCTTAGTCCACCTTTGCTCAGAGTTGCACCACCTTACCTCAGTCCTAAAGATATTTTCAGGCGCAAATTTTGTTTGCTTACACTTGGATAAAGGATTAAACTAAATTTATTATAGTCTAACCAAGTGCAAAATAAACTTCCAAGAGCACAATAGCTGTCCATCTGTGATGGGCAATCACTGCATTTCATACACCCTGTGATCTTGCATCAGACACCAGAAGAATATTGAAAAACCCAGATAGCACAAATGCAACTGGTTGTACTGTGCTCAAGAGATGTGCTCCTGAACCAATACCCATTCTTTATCATCTCTACACTAAACTGCACTTAGCTGGAATCCACCTACAGCATGGAAGAAAGCCTATATACAGTCAGTTCCCAAAAAACACGTGATTAGTGTCTACCATCAAGTAATGGAGAAAGTTATCAACAGTCAACTTCTTTCACACATAGAGAAATGCCATCTAATTAGGGACCACCAATATTGATTTTGCCAATCTATATCCACAGGAGATCTCCTAGCTTATATCACCCACATCTGGACTCATGCTATCGAAAGATTTGAAGCAACCTGTGGCATTGCATTTGACATCTCCAAAGGCTTTTTATAGGGTCTGGCAATGAGGGCTTCTCAACAAATTACAATCATATGGACTGCCTTTGCCCTCGAGTAACTGGATTACCAGATTCTCTTAGATCAGCCCATGTGTAGTGGTAGATGTTATCTCTTCAGATTGTCCTGTGAATGCAGATATCCCTCACAGCTCTGTCATTTCACCCACCTTCTTTCTGATTTATATAAATGACCTACTCTCATTGACTGCAAACTCTATTCACAGTTTTGGTGAAGATAGCACTCTCCACTCATCTTACTAACACAAAGGACCTTCAGTGCATAAATATCTTAAGCTTCAAGACAATATGTAATAAATATCATGAACACTGATCTCTGACAGAGGTAATGAAAACAACCTAGTCACCTTCAATGCTTCCAAAACACAGTTTTACTTGTTTTCTTATAACAACAAAAAACTCAACTTTTGATAATTCCATAGTTCAACAGTCAAGACCAAATCTCTCTTTCAAACTGACTCTTACTCCAAACCTTTCCTGCCATAATCATATCACTTCTATAACATTATAGCTTCTGAAACACCCTATATATTCTTTTCCAGTCAAGACACTACAGTACTTCTCTTCTGACTAGTAACTTACTCGATATAAATCACAAATCCAACTAACCTTGGAATACTGCACTCATGTTTGGGGTGGTGCACCTAAGATCTCCCTAAAAATCCTTGATGCAGTTCAGAAAAGGAAAGTTTGGTTGATTAATGATATCTCTTACAGACTCTTCAGCCACTTTCCCAATAGAAGATCAGTTTCAACATTGTGTCTCTTCTACAGATATTTCCATGGCCATTGTTCAGCAAACCTAGCATCTGTTATGCCTCCCATTTCTGCAGAACTTGAGCAACAGCTTAACATCCCTTTACAGTCGAACTGCATACCCACTGAACCTACAAGTCATCTTTCATTCCACCTACCACAGGGGAGACAGTTCTGTGGAAAAACCTCCCCCGTGAAGCATTTCCAAAGAACTACAGCCTCCAGTAGTTTAAGAATATGAACGGATTATTCTGCTCCCAATCCTTACTCACACATGGCATTTATTTGCTATTTAAAAAAAAAAAAAAAAAAAGTTAAAGTTTATACCATACATATAAGTAGCCTGCCCAGTATGGTCCAGATACTGCCATGCTGAAAAACTTGATCCAGCATTGAATGAAAGCTGCCACTTAATTACAAGATGCCTGAAACCAACACCACTAAAAGACCTGTATACTTTGGCTTGTATTGCACCACTTCAATTCGAAGATCTGCATTCTCAGCTGATGAAAGAAGCAGACGAATGATGAATGCCACCCACTGTTTGGCCAGACAGCAGTGCCCCAAAGACTAAGATCCCGACAACTATTGAGCCACCTAAAAACCTCCCAGAGACAAGACTTCAACAATGGCTTGCATTATATCCCGAAAATAATACTGGTATTCCAACAGCCGAACATCTTCCACGTGGTGCCCACTTGCACTGGAATACTTGGAAAAGCCTAAACAGACTCCGGACAACAGGATACTGCAAACAAAACCTCATTGGCCCAGACCATTGTGAGTGTGGGACAACCCAGTCCATCGAACACCTTCTTTCTTGTCCCTTTCTTCCATCGCCTTGTGCAAAAGAAGACTTTATATCCTGCACAGAAAGAGCAGTTGACTGTGCAAGATACTGGAGGAACACCTGACCATGTTTATTGTACATAAGTTATGTATAGTTTCCTTTTTTTTTCATAGTTAATTATTATTCCCTGTATAATTCACCTACCAAATCTAAGCTGATCTCATTGTAATGTATCTTAATTTGTTGTAAATCATGTTTTACCACTTACTTACTACTGTACTACTTGTGTTTGGATATGAAATAAAAAATAAAGTAGTATTTTTGATCAGATACATCTGTATTGATTAATGTTTTGCAAAAAATTAAACACTATGCTATATATGGCTCAGCCGATTGTTAAAAATCACATTCCTCTGTCGAGAGAAGTGCTGGCAAGCATTAGTATTTATACATGTGGGCCATCTGTCTTAAGCAGAGCTGAGTTTAAACAATTTCCTTTCTTCTGTTTCTATGCATACTGGACTGCCAATGCATACCTTCTGGATTAATCTATGGAATTTATTTGAGAATATCTCCTGCCAGGGCAAATAATTCACTTTTCCTTTATTAACTGTCTGCAGCCTCATTTCCCTTTGATTCCAATGTGACAGAGATCTGGCACAATCAAACATCAATATTAAGGGTCTTCATTTGATACATTAATTGCAGAACATCATAGAGCACTGGATATGTATTATATGCAAGAGAACAGCTAGCCTAAAGAATTCAGGAAGTCTGTATGGCATGCAGCTCAACATTATCGTTACTCCATTTAAGTGATATCTGACTCAAGAAAAGGTGGTCAGGAAAAAAAAGGTAACACATCAAACAGGGGATGCAGAACTTGGATAATCAGTATACAGGTGTAAGAAATTGGAGTACTCTGCTCTGTGTGATCAAACAGCTTCAGGTAGACTGATAATGAAGTGCAAACCTTTTATGAAAGAACATCATGTTCAGTGCAGTCTTATTCATGCTGAGAGCTTGTATGATCTTTTTCACATGCATACCAAATAGGTGAATAACTTCTCAATGTAGGATGCTCATGCAAAGATATTATTTTTAGGTCATGGTTAAGTAACAATCATTTCCATCGAAATGAGAATGCAGTCATAATTCCACATAAAGGCTCTGCATGATATATGATGTGCAACTTGATGATGAAAAGGATCCAACGGATGAAAAGTATTCTCCCTTACAGAAGCATAAATCTGTGATCCAAATCAAGTTTTGACTGAACAAGTGCAATTACAGGCAAAACAATAAATATCGTTCAGCAACCCATTTTGTAGAAGATAGGGTGTGGAACATTCAGTACTCTCTTGTACCTTTCTCTTAGTTGATGAATGTGTGTAAGGAATGCAAGTTTGTTTGTTTTTTTTTGTATCAAAAATGGGCCCTAAGACTTTGGCTACTGTTGCTAGCGGGAACAGTTTGTATCAGTCTGGACGAGGACTGCGTCTTGACTATAAACATACACAGACACTCCACCACCATTGAAAACCTGAACCATTTCTAAAAGTGCATGAACATATAAGATCAAATGTTTTTTGAAGTTTCTCCCTCAATGATCCCCATGTTACAAGACTGAAAATTGTCCTGTGACCGAGTTTACTTCAACAGCAAAGAGTGTTACAGAGTTTACATTTGAGACAGTCTTAAAGAGCACCTTCTTCTTGGTGCTACGGCTGGGATAATGTGTTTCCTACTCAAATCTGGAAGATTCAACTAGAAAGTTTTAATAAAAAGAGGGAGATGTCAACTTAGACCTCGATTATAAAGATCTTTCAGCATATTTTACCATATCTCCAGGCTATGTTGTACGCTTTTTCCATTTCAGGAACACATCTGAGATAGATGTTTCTACACGAACCAATAGGCCAACATTGATTGGTGACTATGAAAGACATTATGTTAGGAAAAGGACTTTCACCTTCTTCTGTTTGATTATTCCAGGATATTACAAAGATCTTAGAATAATCATGGGCTGGTCATTGCAATAGGTTAGAGATAACTGTTTGCAAATTTTGGATGATTTCCTAGTCTTGGGAATGCAATGACAAATGCTCCATGCTACGAATCTGGACACTGCTTCTTAGCAAGTATTCAGCTATACAGTAAGAAGAGGATAGATGTTTATCATCTTATAATGGATGTCATCAGATGTTACAGCACTAGCATGGAAGTAAAAGCATGCTCACTTCTCTTTTTTCTGCTTTATGAATGGTTGATTACACTCTAGCTCATTTGTGGATATGTTAAGATGCTATTTCACAAGTATTCTTCCAATAACAAAAATTCAGGAAGATGAGAGGCTGTTGCTGAAATTCTAGCAGTTTTCTTCCTCTACAAGCAACTGTTTTGGGCAATGCACATCATGTTCAAGGGACAAATTAGACCAATGGTGTGTTCAATATCTACCGTTCATTTTATGGTGTTTATTCTATACTACTTCTGCATTGGTCATATGATTGTTAGATGACATAAATTAGATCCAAGATTGTTTCTAACTTACCTAATGTAATGTACTTTGGCTTCAACATGTTTAAAAGCTATGACATTTGATGTGGTAGACTATCTCCAAAATATTCCCCATGTTCTCTGTCTTGATCTCTTTATTTTTTGCTTAGCAATTGAAGTTTAACTATGGTTTTAAATATTGGAAATCAAGTTATGTTTTTGGAATTGCAAAAACATAACAACACTGTCTGGATAACACAATCCAGGAAAATTCAATTTTCCTAGACATCTATACTTGAAAGTGCATAACTGCCTCAAAGTGTATACCACTGCCATATATGTTCTCCTTAATATCCAACAAATAATGGATGAATGGCAAAGGATTAGACTGCAAGATCTAAATGTATATGAAAAAAAGAGAATCGTGTGACAGAAAGGGTAGTCAGTGTGTTGCCTAGGTATGAATGTGGTGAAATGAGGCAGAGAGCAAGGATTATGAATGATATGCTGGCTGAAATGTGCGAGGAGATGGGAGTACAGTTTGTTAATGTGTGGAATGAGTTTGAGGGACGAAGTGAGCTGTATGGGAGCGATGGAGGGCATTTGAGTGGTTATGGTGCGAGTAGGTTGAAGCGACTGCTGCTGGAAGGTAGAGAAGTGAATAGAGAGAATGAATCAGATCGAGAGGGGAGTGATGTGAAAGAGCAGGAGAGATTGAAGAGGCGGATATGAATGGGGAAGTGAGTGGTATGAATATAGAAAATGAGAGAATGAGTGTGCAAGAGGAGCAGGGAGGCTTACGGTGGATGCTCGAAGAGGAGGTGAGAGCATGTGTAGGCAGGAAAGGAATGGGACGACCAGGGATCAAGAGGAAACAGCTGGAATTGAAAAGAGTTCTAAAATGAAGACGCAGAAAGGCAAATGGCCCCAGTCAAGCATGGAGAGATCACATCGAGTGAGTGGTATCAGTGGAACTAGCTGTAGATCCAGAAATGAGCTGTTGCGTTTGTATACAAATGCTAGAAGTATAAGAAACAAGGCAGATGAAATGGTTGTACTAATTGCGTCTGTTAACCCAAAGATTGTCGGAATAAGTGAGACATGGTTGGAAGAGGATGATACCCTTCCATCTCTATTCCTGTCAGGATGTCATCCTCTTCCAACCATGTCTCACTTATATCCTCACGAAACACATCGTGAGGATAGAAGGGGTAAAAAGGGAGGGGGAGTGCTACTATTGATGACAGAGAAAGAGTTATGTCCATACAAAGTAGACATGCAAGACGGAAATAGTGCCAGTGGTTTTGGGGCCGTATGGTTTGAGATAGAGGTGAATGGAATCAAAATACTTGGTGCGATGTTGTTATAGACCAGTTAATGTGGATGGTGGTGCTAGTGAAATGTATAGTCAAATTAGCCAGCAAATAAGAAAAGGGTGATCATTATGGGTGCTTTTAATTATGGTAATATAGACTGGAATGATGAGATAGCAACTGGAAGTAAAGAAAATTAGTTTCTCGAGTTTTTGAGGGATAACTACCCCAGACAGTATGTAACAGAGGGCACACGAGGATTAAGGGTCTTGGATTTGGTCATATCATCAGAGGATGTAATTATAAATGAGGTGTCAAATCATCCACCAATTGGTGAGAGTGACCATGAGGCGATTACCTGGGTCGTTGCCACCAGTGCGAGAACCCCTGTGAGAAAAGGGTATATGTGGAACTACAAGGGGGGGGGGGGAGTGATTATGAAGAGCTCAGGAGATAGCTTGCGGGTGTAACATGGAATGAGGAGTTAGCTGGAAAACAGATCAATGCAGCTTGGGGGATTTTCAAAAACTATCTAACAGATTCAATGTCTAAATGTATTCCAAGGGTGAGAAGGTTAAATAAGGTAGGTGTGAGATGGATGAATAAAGAGATTAAGCATGCGATAGAAAAAAGGGCATTGTGGAGGCAGCATAAGAGAAGTGGAAATAATCAATTTCATGAGGTCTACAAAGACCAAGCAAGGAGGGTAACTTGGTTGGTGAGAGTAGCTAAAGAGGAGAGGTATGAACAGCAGTTAGCTAATGAAGCCAAAAAGAATCCTAGGGAATTCTTTTGATATGTAGCTAAGTAAAAGAAAGAATGATTAGGGAAGGATGACAGTGATTGGAGAAAATGGTATAAAGACAGCTGTTGCAGAATGTGTGGTGGAGATACTTAATGAGGTTCATAAAGATCTTTCAATCTTGTGAATGTGACTTCATGGAGAGATTGAGAGCAGTTGATGATGGGGAGGAGAGACTGACTAAGTGAGCAAGAGGTGTTTGGGGAGTTGAGTTGAAAGTCACTAGTGGAGTGCCTCAGGGGTCTGTTTTAGGTCAATTGCTGTTTAACTTGTATATTAATGATATAAGTGAAGATTTGGATGGAGATATTCAGTTTGCAGATGATGCAATGTTGGGACGAACCATAAAGAGTAGTGAAGATGTTGTGGCCTTACAAGAAGACTTGAATAAATTGAGTGATTGGGCACGGAAGTGCGAGTTCAATGTTGCAAAATGTAAGGTTTTAAAATTTGGAAAACAAAGATAGGATACAGAATTTATGCTTGGTGAGAATATATTGTTGGAGGAGGAAATAAGAGATCTGGGGATGATAGTGGATAAGGATGTCGAGTATGAGGAAAGATTGAGAAGATGTAATTTGCAGAGTCTGGTGGACGGGAGGAAGAAGGGAGATATGATAGAGACAAATTGGTAAGGGGTTATAGAATCAATGGTGGAGAAGTTCTACAGAGAATAGCGAGAGATCAGGGGAGAACCAGAGGTCATCCCTGGAAACTGTATAAAGAGGGTATGAGTAGGGAAGTGAGAGGCAGGTTTTTTTTCGTGCAGAGTTGTGAATGATTGGAATGCCTTGCCTGAGAGTGTGGTGTCTGCAGGGAGTTTGAGTGTGTTTAAGACACGGTATGATGAGATGTGCATGTGTGATAAAAGGACCTACCAGATGAGTCTTTGATTCCATGAGGTCTTGGGGTAATAATAATGAAAGAAGGTACTGCATTTGTTAAGGTAGGAGCTCAATAATCCAGCAGTGTCAATTTATGGTTATTATTATTGTTACCCAAGACCTCATGGAGTCAAAGACTCATCTGGGAGGTCCTTTTATCACACACACACACACAGCTCATCATACCATGCCTTGAACACATTCAAACTCCTTGCAGACACCACACTCTCAGACAAGGCATTCCAATCATTTACAACTCTTCACAAAAAAAAAAAAAAAAAAAAAAACCTGCCTCTCACTCCTCTACTCACACCCTCTTTATAGTTTCCAGGGATAACCTCTGGTTCTTCCCCGATCTCCCATTATTTTCTGTAGAACTTCTCCAGCATTGATCCTATAACAACCCCTTACCAACTTGTAGGTCTCTATCATATCTCCCCTCTTCCACCTCTCCACCAGACTCTGCAAATTACATCTACTCAATCTTTCCTCATACTCGACATTATGTTGGCATACTCCACAGTGTTGTGTTTTCCATTAAAGTTGCCCATAATAAATACATATGATGAAGGCAGCTGGCAATATAAGATTATCAAGGTTAGTCTGAGTTAACTCAAAACCTAGTAGTAAATAAATGGAGCATAAAAATCCCACTGGTTGGTGGATGGCTACAGCTTCCCAAGTAGCATTACATTAGATGTGCAGAAAAAGTGTCATGGATGAAAACAAGGATAGTGACTTTTTTTTGTGAACAGGTCCAACCTCTAATTCTGTTCTTACAAATAATAGTGAAATGCCTTAAGGTAGGTAGTTATTAGGTTTTAATTATGCCTCATGAAGGCAGAAACAGTTTTATGATTCTTCAGATGAGCCTTGATATCATACATATTTGGCAGAATCCACAACACCTCCAATGGAAGAATTTCCTTATTCTTTTGGCTTTGTAGAATTACCCAATTTTCAAGAGGTGAGGGCATACTTTTGTCTGGCTTGTATGTTCATCATTTGAAACCAGGAAGTATGGATGGCTAGTCTCCATTTCTTCCTCTGGACAAATGTTTAATACATCTTATATTTATTTATTTATTTTAGGTGATGGTTGGCATTTTTTCTTTATGTGGTGCTCTTGCCAGATTTTGTTGCCATGTAAGTTCTCATTTGGTGGGATTATTTTAGAAGTTGTTTTGAAAGTGAGACCATAATAGCTTGTGTGATTAATTACCACACAAACTCATGTGGTAATAACCACATGGGATTGTGTTGTGTTTGATATTTTCTTAAAAACGTGCACCTTCTTAGCATAAGAGTTTCAAGGGCAGGTATTGTGGTGGTTAGTCCTCATTTTCATCATAAAGGATGTTCTGTTCAACCTTTATCGGCATATTTATGTTTCTTTGCAGAGTAAGATTTATTATCATGCTCTTTACTATCACATTGGGAACAGATGGTAAAAGCCATGACATCCAGTTTAGGCATATCTGCATTTATGACATTTAAAGTATCTTAGTGGATTGAGATATCCAGCTTTTACAGATGCTGGAGGTGTGTCAATAATGAAGTAAACATTTCTGGTCTGAAGCAGACCGCCATTCATACATACTAGAATCTGTCTCATGCCTGTTATTCTTTTATTTCTAAGCTTTGAATATATCTCATGTGGAACATCAAGAAGATTCATTTTGATATCACATCTCTACAATAGATGATTCTGTCTTTAATGAGATGTAACTGTAATTGCCATTTTCCATTCATGTTGCTGACATGATTCCCACAAGAATATCAGGAATGGTTTTTAACTGTTTTGGAACATCTTGCCAATCCATCTAAACCATTTTGAATAAAGAAGCGTGATACTTTCTCTGTTGTTATTAGGATGATGAGAAACAACAGTGAGTGTATGTGTCTGTTGAGATGTTTTCTGTTTCATGTAATGAATCCATGGTGTACATACATAGTTTTAGCACTGCGTGGGCTCGAGAAACAGTGATGAAGGATTTATGCCTAAAGGGATTTCTGGTTCAGCACAAGATCTCCCCACACACAAAGGCTCATTATCTGGCAAGTAATAAATATGCTTGGAAGTGGAACACCAGAATTATTACCACCACTGCCTTGATCCATGAGGAAGGAGACTTACTATAATGCCAAGGACCATTGCAGACAAAGTCACTAACTGACTGATCCTGGCTGGGCCATCCAGGACCACATTTCCAGATGTTCGCAGGTTGTACCTCATGGCAAATATAGTGGCCCACAGCACTGAGTGATGGATGTTCTGGAAGACAATAAAAGACTTCAAAGAAGTAGGGCAAAGAAAAGTATAGAAAATGAAGAACAAAAGGACCAGTACCATTTCTGGGAAGTCCACTCTGACACAAAGTGGTGTCTACATGAGGGAGAGGGAGGGAGGAAGGCAGAAAGACCAACAGCTAGGTGGATTGATGTAGACTGCTATCGTAAACTTTATTATATAGCAGGGGTCTTCAATGCATGGCCACTTTGAAAAAATAACTACTTAACATTAAAACATGATTAAATAAAAAATAATTTCAATGAAGCCCACAGGCCACTAAGGTATACTGTGGTATTTAGAATTGTAAGATGCTTTCCAGATTCACAAGGAACACTGTGCATTTGATACTTTACATAAATTCCAATAAAAATAAATATTAAATAGACATGCTTCTTCAGCCATCTACCAGAGCCAAGCAGTACTTAAGTACTAATGTCACAAGTAGATGGCTGAAGCAGTAGTTTGTTCGAGTGCACTGTCTAGTGCCTTCCGGATACATCTCAAAGGTTCTCGATACTTTGTTAGTTTCATATAAATACAAGAGGATCTCATCCACAGTCAGTCGTGAACGGTGTGATATTCATGTATAAGCGCAAGCAGCTTCATCGTGTCCGTCATAGCCTATTGTGGTTTTATATTGCCAGACTTTTTTCATCAGTATGAAACATATTCAGTGGATAATAACCGTTACACGGTCATTTTGGATCATTTTTTGGGTTCACCTTCCATCACTATGGCGTCTACGAATAAAAAAGCATAAATCAAGTGATTCTTGTATGGTTTTTAATGAAAAGTTGACCAATTCGTACTTTTTTTGTGCCAATCGACAATAAGCCAGTGTGTTTAATTTGTCGTGAGTCAGTGTCAGTATCAAAAGAATACAATAAAACGACACTATGAGACAAAGCATGCATCCAACTTCAATCACCTTCAAGGGCGGCTTCGTGTGGACAAAGTGAACTTCTCCAAATTGATTTAAAATGCCAGCAGGGTATGTTTAAAAGGCAGAGGGAAGAAGCGAAGCATGCATCAAAGTAACTTATGTAATAGCTGAAAAAATTGCTAAAAAATCAAAAGCCTTCTTGGATGGCTAGTTTGTGAAAGAGTGTCTCATCACTGCTGGGGATATTCTGTGCCCAAATAATAAGGAAGTGTTTAAAAAACCGAGTTCGTCTGGGGTAACTGTAGCATGATGAGTCGAAGAACTTGCCAATGACACTGAAGGAACTTTTGTTGCGCTGCTATGGAAAGAACCAGAACTAGAAGGAAAAGATTTCGTCCATTACCACTGTTTAATCCACCAGTAGAATTTGTGCACAAAAACCATTGGATTTGAGAATGTCATGAAATTTATTGTGACTGTTGTCAACATTATTAGGGCAAGAGAATTGAATCATAGTCAATAATTCCAAGAGTTTCTGACCTAAGAGTGCGAAGTGGATCACGGCGATGTGGTTTATTATAATGATGTGCGTTGGTTGAGCAGAGGGAAGGTTCTCAAAAGAGTCTTTGACTTAAGGAGCGAAATACAGCAGTTCATGCAAACCAAGGGGTAATCTGATTGCAGAATTTAACGATCCAAAGTGGATCACAGAATTTGCCTTTGTGACCGACATCTCGTTGCATATGAATGACCTAAATATGCAGCTACAATCCAAAGATCAACTGGTGCACACTCTGTTTGATCACATCAAAGCTTTTGTGGCCAAGCTCAAACTTTGGGAGGCACAACTCGCAAAAAAAAGAGAGACTTAACTCATTTTCAGCTTCTCGCTGAGTCCAACTGTTCATCTCTTGATGAATATGCTACAAAATTAGCCACATTGTGAGGTGAGTTCGAAGAGAGATTTAGTGATTTTCGTAACCAACAGTTTTCTTTAGATTTATTTTCAATGCTGCCGAAATGCCAGGCTCAGTACAAATGGAGCTGCTTGAACTCCAAAACAACTGTTCTTTGAGAGAAAAATTATTCAATGTGCCCTTGCTTACATTTTACAAAAACTACATTTCTCAGGATACATTCCCTAATCTTCGCTGGCATGCTTCCAAGATGTGCGCTTTTTTAGGAAGCACATACTTATGTGAGCAGTTCTTCTCCAGAATGAAGCATGTGACGTCCAAGACAGGAACTCAGATTACGGACCAATATCTCGAGAATACCCTGCGCATAGTGACTTCCAACATTGACATTGTAAAAAATGAATGTTTTCTTCATTAAATTATCTTATTTCAAGTATTGATTGTATTTACTTATCATGAACCTGACGCCTACTTACGTTCTTAAAGCTGAGCTTGTTTATTTTTATATGATTTTACGTAAAGTATCAATGCACAGTGTTCCTTGTGAATCTGGAAAGCATCTTACAATTCTAAATACCGCAATATAGCTTAGTGGCCCGCGGGCTTCAATGAAATTTTTAATGTGGCCCAAGGTTGAAGACCCTTGTTATATAGCATTCTTTACATTCCTTTAGTTAATATATCAGGAATAAAGGTAAAAAGAATGCTTCATCCAAGTCTGGTAATAACTAATCATGTATAAACTCTACAACAAGTTAATAAAATTCTATATGTAAATGGCAATATATTTTGAACCACATTCTACAAGACAATATATTTCCATGTGGTAATTTTTTTTAAAATATAGCTGGCACTCGTTGTTCAAGATGTCACTTAAAGCATTAATTAAAACTACACATGAATGTGTTTTATTGCTTTTGCTAGCATATAATGGCCATTTATATTCGGGATCTACAACAGGCCCAATAGACTAATTACATTTAAAAAGAGTATTATGACTCTCTGCAACATGTAAATAACAACTGAAAATTTTTACATCAGCAACAAAGAGTTTGTTGCTGATGTGAAGCCCCTTTCTTTGTAATAAAAATGGCATTTTTAACTGAAGGAAAGTAGTTAATCTCATACAAAGATCCTGTAAAGTTTTCACTTGAACAAATTAGCCTGTCAAGTCAGACAAGAACCCAAGATGAATAATGGGCCCACAACAGGTCATGAATGCAGGGTACTTACAAAGTGTCATCTAATAAGGAACAGGGAGACCTCTCCTGCATGGGAATCACCCAGGTTAAACTTCAATCACTGAAAACCCAATCCCATTATAGAGAAACAGGAATCAAGGATTAGGGAAATAATTTAAGGAACAAGGGCTATATATCTGACCAGTTCCTCCCCATAGCTGAGTCCCCGCAGGTAAAGGAGAAAGGGGAAGGGGGGGTACCGGTGTAAAAAAAAAAAAGAGTAACCCATAGGTTGTCTCACAGTTCAAGGTTTTACCACATGTATTCATGGTGCATCATACAGGACTAACGTACATCCCAATATTCCTAATTGAAATTCACTGTATGAGGTAAAAGGCCAGTTTGCATCCTGCTATTCCATATGACTGGCTACAAGCTGAAAATGCTTAGAGAGACATTTCAGTAATAAGAATCAATTCCATCCAAGTCTATTTCAACTAAACAAAGGACAAACTTTACCACCATTTTTCCAAATATATTTAAAAGGCCCAATGCACAGAGTTATTCTATTTGAAGCTGTCTGATAGTATTTCAATTTAGCTTGATGCTCATTCTATATTATTTTCATAATAGCCAGTCATACGACAACTTTGACATTGCAGGATATAAATAAAATAAAATAGCATACCCCCCCCCAAGCCACGATATCTCATTATGATAACAGCATGTATCAAGTTTCAGAAAGGAATTCTGACATAATTACAAATGTAATTAAAGCCAAGGAACAGTTTGTTACAGTGAATTTCCTGCAGCATAGCAATGATACTACACCCTCTGTAAACCAAACTTTTGATAGAAAATAAAACACAGGCCAATTATAATTATTCAAACAATTTCTTTTAATCAATATACTCTCTCTCTCAGCTTTGATACTGCAATGGTCAATTTGTTAAATGAGTTTTTTTATATCGGTTTTTGGGATACAGTTGAGGGTCGTGGTTACTGCCGCTTGAATGTTTTCAATGGTGTTGTATCACTTTCCTTTCATTGGCAAATGAAGTCGGGAGGAAGAGAAAGAAGTCACAGGGTGCTAAATCAAGTGAATACGGCGACTGATCCAACACAAAAACTTGGTTTTTGCTCAAAGACTGTTTCACAATGTTCGAACGATGAGATAGTGCATTATCGCGCAAAAGTGACCAGCTGTCTGCATCACGATATTCATCCCTTACACGACAAATTCTCGCTATCAATTGCTTGAAAACTTCGAGATAAAACTCACCATTGACCGTTTGGCCAGGTAGAACAAATTCTTTCTGGATAATGCCCTCGGAATCGTAGAAACAAATCAGCGTTGTCTTTACTTTTGACTCCCCAAGCGACTTTTTTCGGATGCCTTTCGTCTGGTGGTCTCCACTCGGCACTCTGTTTCGGGCTCATACTCAAAACACCACATTTTGTCACCAGTAACGATCATTTCAAGGACGTTTGAGTCCTCAAGAGCAGTTTTAATGAGGTCATTGCAGTGTTCAATTTGATACATTTTTTGGTTGTCGGTCAACCTGTGGGGAACAAATCATGAATTGAATTTACGAAGGCCCAAACTCTTGGTCAAAATGTTGTGCACAGCTGAGCTTGGAATTCCCAATTCATCTTCAATCAATCCCAGAGACGATTTCGGGTTTTCTTTGATGAAGTCACGCACCTTTTGGACGTTAACTTCACTCAATTTTTGGACAGTCCAGCTTTTCGTCGTACTCAAGCATCTCACAACCACTTTGAAATCGTTTAAACCACTCATAAACTTGAGTACAGGATAAGCATTCATCATCGTGTGCTTTTTGGTAAAACTTTTACCAAGTTTAACCACGCTACTGGCCAGGACGTATATATACATCCAAGTTACCATGGATGCGAAGAGCATATTAAAATTGTAATACCATTGATATTACATTGACATATAAGATACGAAGCATACGAGGATGAGTATTTGATCCATAATGGCCGGTAAGGTGGTTAACACAAAAGTCAATCTCAGCTCTCTGAAACTCATTTCCCAACCTTTCGTCAAAAGACAGTCACTCTAGGCAAAATAACTCTGCTTCTAATGAAACAAATGTCATAAACAGTTGACACAACACTAATGAACGTTGCTGCTTTCGACAACAAAAACATACAACAAGCGGTGCCACTAGGTTCCTATATTTTCGAAAAGATCGGTTTCTTTTTGGACAGAGGGTGCATAAAAGCTTTGGCTAAGACATTTTCATGGTGTCACAGTGAGTGCACTACAGCTGTATTTACTGGGCTGAGAACATATGTGATTAGCCAGACATGTGCCATGCTGTTCTGTTATAGATTGTGAGAAAATTTAAAATTTGCTAACATTTCAGACAAATTATGGACACTACAACCATGTTAGAAATAACTATTTTAATTTTCTGACGTTTTGACCTTCATATTAAAGTCATCATCTGGAGAATACACATATATACAAAGACAAGTTATATTACATTTCACATAGTATGGCTAAAGAGACCATGATTTGATCAATGGTTATTCTACTGGCCTGATCCTTAGTGAAAAAATAAAATAAATAAATGAATTTATTTAAATTAAGGGATATTACATCCCATATTGTTTCACAGCCGAATAAGAAACTCAAAGAGTTTCATGCCGAATATAAAACTATATAAAGTTCGGCGAGTCTAAGCGTAAGCAAATACCTGGATAGTGCAACACCTGACCCATTTGGTAGATGCAACACTGAGGCAACTCATAGTAAGGGTGGAGCAAGCTCCAATCACTATCCTTGGTATTTACCCATAATGTGAAACCCAGTTCCTAGGAGCTGTATTACTGTTCTACATTATGAGTGAGAGAAGGTCACTACCCAGACCGGTTTCAACCTTTATTGAGGTCTCATCAGTGAGTAGCTAGACATAATAATAGCAAGTTTGTAGCGAACAGAACTTACATACCCTACTATAAGAATTTCCAGGAAGGTGTCCTAATAAATTACTAAATATATGAAGAGCCAAAGGCTTCAATTCGGCAATGTAATTTTATTTCATTTAATAAATAAATGAAATAAAATAACTACATCAAAGCTATATTCTGTTTATGACATCAGAGAAAAATTTTTTCCACATAGTTTTATTACATAAAAATTATTACAGAAAAAAAAATTGCTGTAATAAAAATAATAATACTTCAGGAACAAACTTTGTTTGCTTACACTTGGATAAAGGATATAATTTCTTGGCATCTTTATTTTATTTTTTATCAACTTCTCCAATACATGGCTCCTGAGATACTACCTGGCTTATAATTTGCTACTTCTGTCTTTAAGCAAGATTATTTTGCTCTCTTTTTCAACTGCACTGACACCCTCCCAGAACTGAAGCTAAAATTGAACAGCTTGATCAGAGGTGGTGCTAATTCCCTTGCACATTCTTACAATACATGAATGGATATACCGTGTAATCCCATGGCTACGTTTGTATTGAGCTATTTCAGTTGAAGGTGAGTTAGCCGATCTTATATGGAGGTAGTAGGGTCCCCCTCCCTCCCCACATACAGACAAATCAGCCTTGATAACACACGCAATTTACAGACAAAATAAATAAATACTAGTGGTGGAAGTGAGCAGTATGTGGCATAGGAGATTCAGTATAGTTGGGAGATTAAATGGTAGAGATGGAGAGTTGTAAGAAGTAGATACCCTCCCTCTATGAGTCTTTGGACTCCTTGGAGGTGTCATATAGTAATAATATCCTAGGCACCTTCACCAATTCTTCAATTTTTTTTCCATCAATGTTACACCCAGCATTGCAATATCACCTAGTTCACTGCAAAATGATTCTGTAATTCAACTATTTGGTTTGCTTCTGTTACTTCCCTACCTAGACACTGAAAGATAAGAAACTCAACAAAAATTTTACAAAGTAATGGCCACACCCACTCTGTTATATGGTTCAGAAACATGGAGGGTTAAAAAGAAAGATGAAAGTAATATAGAAGCTGCAGAGATGAAATTTTTAAAAACAATTAAAGGATGCACAAAATTGGACCATACCAATTATACATTTGGTTTAATCCTTTATCCAAGTGTAAGCAAACAAAGTTTGCACCTGAAGTATTTTCAGGACTGGGGCAACTCGTGGTAAAGGTGGAATAACTTCTGATCACTTGCCTTAGTATCTCCCATAATGCAAAGCACATCTCCTTGTGGACATGTATAATGCTATGCATTAAGGGAAGGGCCACTACCCAGACAGGTTTTGACCTTTATTGAGGTCTCGTCAATGGGAGCCAGACCCAGAGGTGGTGATACTAACGTAGAAGTAATGCAGAAGTCATATCACCATAAAGGTCGAAACCTGCCCTTCTCTTAATGCATAGCATTATACATTACATGTCTGCAAGGAGATGTGCTTTGCATTATGGGAGATACTAAGGCAAGTGATCAGAACTTACTCCACCTTCACCACGAGTTGCCCCAGTCCTGAAAATACTTCAGGAGCAAACTTTGTTTGCTTACACTTGGATAAAGGATTAAACCAAATATATAATTGGTAGCATAGCCAAGTGAAATAAACTTCCATCAACTATCTCTAATCCAGAGAATTTTAATAATAAGGTGTTGACACTTTTTGGCAACTGGTATATGGTGATATGACTTCTGCATTACTTCCACCTTAGTATCACCACCTCTGGGTCTGGCTCCCATAGATGAGACCTCAATAAATGTCAAAACTGGTCTGGGTAGTGGCCCTTCCCTTAATGCATAGCATTATACATGTCCACAAGGAGATGTTCTTTGCATTATGGGAGGTACTAAGGCAAGTGATCAGAACTTCCACCTTTACCACGGGTTGTCCCAGTCCTGAAAATACTTCAGGTACAAACTTTGTTTGCTTACACTTGGATAAAGGATTAAACCAAATATATAATTGGTAGCATAGCCAAGTGAAAAAAACTTCCCATCTTCCATGAAAATTGGACCATATAAGAAATGAAGACATCAGAAAATAACTAGATATTTATAACATAAATGAAAAGATCAAGGAATATAGAGAGAAATGGAAAGATATCAGCTACCAAAAGAGGTGAATAGATATAGACAAGTGTGTGTGTGAGAGAGAGAAAAATCAGTGAAGTCAGAACAGGCAAATGCCTAATCCTTGAAGAGAAGATCTCCTACCACCAACACATTTTAAAGTCTTCCTTCCATTTTCATTTCTCCTTTTACTTGCTACATAGCAAAAGAAATCTTCTCATCATCTAGCTTCTCATAATTAGATTTGGCCTTCTTTACCACACAAGTCCTCTTATTGCCTGTGACTTGCTCACAGGCATGCTAATCATCTTTCTTTTTTTTTTTTGATTCTCCTGCTTAATGATGCTATTTATCCATTTAATTCCTACCTGTTTTATCTTCCTGACTCTGGGCACAGTCTGATACTTCAGATTGCCATAATCATATGCTTTGTAATTTCACATATATTCCTTCTTAACAGAAAATTCTGTATGTCTAGCAATTCCCCAAGTCAAGACTACATTGTTCACTTTCTCCAAGCAGAGAATCCAGCATGGCTAGATTATTCACTGTTAAGTTCTATGATGCTGTAAGCAGATCCAACACTCTTGAAACTCAAGTCCAATCCATTACATGTTATCTCAAGTAATTATCTCTTCACAGCTGTATAAATTCAATTTCCTTCCATCATTGTGACATTCTTTTTCCTAATGTGACCATAGTTGAATTCCCCATAATTACTTGACCTGCACTCATCATGCTAATTTGCCAATGCATGTTATCTACATTCTCCCTTATATCACCTGGATTATAGAAGCAACCAATTATATATTTCATCCTGTGAATCTCTACATCACACCAGATAGCCTCAAATGAATGGCATCCTTATTTTTCTGATGTACTTATCTCTTTTGGGATTCAATTCTTCTGCTATTATCAGCAAATTCCTCCCCCTACTCTGTTCTCTCTGAAAATACTATATCCTTTTCATTCTATCCCTATCACTATATCCTCCTAAGTCAACCATACCTCACTAATGCCTATTTTTTTTTTTTTTAACCAAGTTGAGCTAACCAATGCCAAAAAACTATTCACCCTTATTCCAAATACTTCTGGTATTAATATGCATAAACTGCAATACATTCCCTTTTATCTCACAACCTACCCTTGGGTTGGTTAGCCTGTTAAGAATCTAATGAGCTACAACAAGCACCGTGATCATTCTTTCACTATCCTCTAGGTTGCATGGACCTATACACAGCTGCATCATCCCCAAACACTCTAGTTTCCCTGACTGCAATTCCAAACTCTCACTGAATACTATCAAAATTCTGCTCAAATGCAAACCATCTGCTTTATATAAATCCTTCCTTCAATCAAAGCCACTCCACACATCATTCCTTCTGCACAATCTACTCACTGACTAAATCACTATCATCCGTGGCAACAGACAACTTTTACTTTCTTACTTTGACTGCACTACCAACTCTTTCATGTCCTCTCTCATATCACACTTGTCACCTGCTAGATCATTTGTACCAACCAAAATAAACATTTCCATCACCTTCGCTATCTGCATCCTGATGACATCACTAACATTCTTAATATTGGCTCTAGGGAAGCAATTGTCATACTCTCCTCTTATCATTGAATTATCATACAAAATTTAATCCTTGGATAATGAGGATTAAATTTCGTTAATCCTCGGAAACAAAGAATATAATTTCTTGGCATCTTTAATTTACAGTATAACCAAGTGGAAAAACTTACAACAATACAACTGTGTTGCTGTGGGGATAGATCCATCCTTCCAGATTTTAGACAAGTCTCTGTTGTTTTAGCCATTCCTAATTTTCTGAACAGGAATTCTTCACAATACTAATGGTCCCAGGTACTTAAACTTACTGACTCCCTCACTGACTTTGAGAACAATAATCTTTGTCTTGATAGGATTGGGCTGAATCATTCTTACTGATCTTGTTAACTTTGTCAAGAATTTGTCCTAGTTCTTCCTTGTTATTACAGAGACCACCTACTCTAATTCCTGTCTTGAGCTCATCCAATGATGATGCATGATGTCCTCAGCATAGATACTAAACAAATGAGAAAGTAGCTATCCTTGTCCAATTCCCTTTCCAACCTGAAGCAAATCAGTTAATCTAATACCTGTTTTTACTATGGCTTCTTGCTCCCTGTACAAGATAGCTATCAGACTGATAGTGTGGTGAGGATAACGCATTCTTTTCGTTACTTCCAACAGTTTCACATGCTGAACACAGTCAAAAGCTTTAGAATAGTCTATTAAACACATTACCATAGGCAATCTAAATTCTTTATACTTTTCTATGATATGTCTAAGGCAAAGGATCTGATCTCTGGTACCCTTACCTTTCCTAAAACTTGCTTGTTCATAAGGCATCTCTGTCTCAACTTTGGCCTCAATCCTATTTAGAATGATCTTTAATAAAATCTTTCTTGGATAAGACATTAAACTAATAGTTCTATAATTCTTGCAATCCTTGATACCTCCCTTCTCATGTAGCGGTATGAAAACCAACTTCTTCTAGTCTCTAGGGCACGATTCTGTTTCCCATATCAGTCTCTGAAACATCTTATCCCCCTACCCTGTAGCCTTAACTCTGTTGGGATATCTGCACCTGGGACCTTATTGCTATTAAGCTGTTTAACTGCTCTTTTAACCTCATGCCTAAGTGGAAGAGGTTCCAAATCAAAATTTTCATGGTGAGAGGCTCTTCGAAATTTTCTTTATCCTCTGTGTTGTACAGTTCCTCACAGTATTCTTTCCATCTGTTTTTTTTTTAATTTTCGGTTCTTCTGTTAGTGATTCTCCATTGATGTCTTTGAAGACATTCAATTTAAGCTTAAATTTCTGCTTTAGGTCAAGAACTAAACAAAACATCCTTTTATAATTGTGCCACCTCACCTGGAACTCTGTCTCTTCACATATATTAGTATAAAACTTTTTCTTGTCCTGTCTGATGGATCTTGTAACATTTCTATGTAATCTCTTGTATTCTTCAGTCCATGTGCCTCTTTGTTTTTCCAACCACCTTCTTTCAATTAGATCTCGAATTGAATCTGATATCCATGGGTCTCTTGGTCATCTTATTGGGCTGAGATACTTCTTGGCTACATCCTGTATGATAACCCTGACCTCTTCCCAAAGCATATCTGGTGAGTTCTCCTACTAGTCTACCAAAAATCATCCAACCGAGTTGATGTTTCTTCTGTGAAACCACTAGGAATTACTCTAACATCCAGTCTAGTGTGATTTTATTTTATTTTTATATGTTGGGCCCATATACGAGAGGTTGGCTGGTCAACCTATAGTACTTTAGTAGCGTATATGGGTAGTGGGATGGGAAAGGAGAAACTTGTTGACATTCAATTTAAAAGCCTGTATATTGTATTCCTTGGGAAATACATCAGGGGAAGACTGTTCCACAGCAGAAGGGATGAAGGAGGAGGAAAAGAAACTTGTTCTGCGGATTTCAAGGTGTACTGTGAAGGGATGTTGGGCGGTCGCTGTACATGTTCCAATGGGTTTAGTACAGAGTGGGGAAATTATTGATGCTGTTTCAGAAGAGCATTTTCCACGAAAATATTTATAGAATATGCCAATTGCAGAGACTAAACGTCTATGTGAAAGTGGGGGGAGTAAGTTGGTAAGAGATGGATAATTTATCAGTCTAATTGCTCTGCTCTGTATCGAGTCAAGCATTTTTAGGGAGCTTTTAGAAGCCCAGCTCCAAATGTGAGAATAGTATTCGATAGCTGGGCAGATTTGTGATGTGTATAAGGTTAACAGCTGTTTTGAAGTGAAGTAACGTCTTGAGCGAAAGAGAAAGCCTAGTTTTTTGGAAGCTGAGGATGCAATGGTCGTGATGCGTTTATGCCAGGAGAGGCCTGATGTCACGGTAATTCCGAGAAGATAGATTTCATCTTGTCTGGGAATTTGAGTGTTATCAAAAATAATACTGGGGGAAAATGGTTCCTTTTTTGTGGGAAATAAGACAGAACTGGGTTTTGCTAGCATTGAAGTTGACGAGGTTATTTGAGCAAAATCGGAGGATGTCTTGGAGGTCTGAATTAAGGGAAGTTGTGGTTGATGTTCTGTGGGTTGCAGTGAGTTGTGTAGGGTAAGGTTTATCAAATGAAAGGGAAGAGTGCAATGTGCTGTCATCTGCAAAACTGTGTATTGGGTTGGAGGTCAACTGAAGTAGGTCATCGATGTACAGAAGGAAGAGGGTCAGTGAGAGAACTGAACCTTGTGGGACCCCCAGCATTAGTTGGATGGTGGGAGGATTAGGGAGCCATCTACCATCACACATAGTGTGCGTCCAGGCAGAAAGCTGGTAATCCATCTGCAGCCTGAGAGTCCAAATGATGGAAGTTTGCTTAGTAAGCCTTTGTGCCAGACCCGGTCAAAGGCTTTACAGATATCAAGTGCAACTACTTGGGATTCGCCAAATTTTTCCATGGCATATGTCCAGAGATGGGTGATATATGAGAGCAGGTCACCTGTTGATCGGCATTGAAGGAAACCGTAATGGTGGTGGCTTAATAGCTGGGTATCTTCAAGGTAGAGTAGGAGTTGAGAATTGATGGTTTCTCCCATCACTTTAGATAGGATTGAGGTGAGTGAGATAGGGCAGTAGTTAGATGGCAGCGATTTGTCACTCTTTTTGGGAATGGGTTGAATATAGGCCAATTTCCAGGCTTTGGGATATATACCAGTGGAGTAAGAGTGTGTACAGACAGCATAGGATAGGAGTCAGTTCTGCTGCACAGACCTTTAGGACAATTGGAGGAATGCCATCATTGACAGGAGCTTTTTTTTTGTGTCTAATTTTGACAACAGGTTTATGATCTCTTTCTGGCAAAAGGATACAAGGGCATTGTATATTGGGAAGTTGGAATGACTGGGGTGCATTTGCCACTGTCAGTTATGCATGCATTGGAGACAAAATGTGACGCCAGGAGATTGGCTTTTTCTGTGGGTGATGTTGCAATCGAGCCATCTGGGTATGATAGGGATGGGAGTAGTGTAGGGCAAAAGTTGCGACCAATTGCTTTGGTAAGAGACCGAAAGGCATGGCTGCCGCTATGACAGGCTGCAAGTTTCTTGCTTTTTGCTCGTTCAAATTCTGTTTTGGAATGATTGATAATTTTTTTTCCATCTGTTTCGAGCTTCGGCATAGGCACTGAAGAAAGATGGAGTTCTTAATTTGAGCCAGTTGTGGTATGCCTGATTTTTCATTTGTACAGCCTTGGCACATCTTTTGGAGAACCAGGGTTTGGATAGGGGACGGCAGTTCAGAGAAGTGTGGGGAATATATGTTTTCATGCCAGTGAGGATTATTTTGGTGATATGTTCGATACATATGTTTGGATTGGAAGACTTCAAACAATAGTCCAACCATGGGAATGAAGCATAGCAGTCTCGGAGGCTGTCCCATTTGCCACTGTTATAATGCCAAACTACTCTTGTGCAGGTGTGACTGTGTAAGCATTGTTGCATGGGGCAGGAGATGAGCACTAGGTTGTGGTCAGAATTGCTCAGGGGGCTCACTACATTCACTGTATATTTGGAAGGGTCACTGGTAAGGAAGAGATCTAGGGTATTTGGTGAGTGATTTGGGTTATCTGGTATTCTGGTCAGTTGTGAACAATTTGTGTAAGGTCATTGGTGATGGCAAATATTTCAGTGTCTCTGCCTGCAGGATCTGTACAACTGGAAGAGGAAAGCCAGTTGGTGTGATGGACATTAAAATCACCTAGGAGGATGATTTCACTATTGGGAGAGTGAGATTAGAGAAAACCAATTTTGAGGAGAGGAAATTAAAGCGCTCGGAGTGGTTGGTGGTATTAGGAGAACGATAGAGACGGCAGATGATATTTGACTGAGTGGGGGAGGGATATTTTTAACCATAGAAGGTCAAAGTTGGGTTATTCTAGGTTAGGTTCTCTCTGCTGTATGTCAGAGCAAATATATGCACACACACCACCCTTGGGTCGAAAGGAGTTAAATAGTGTATAGCTTGGATGGTTGAGATGGATAGTGCTAGAGGAAGGTGAAATTGAGTTTCTGTTAAGAAGAGTAGGTGGGGTTTGGTTGAGTGCAGATGATAGCGAACACTATTGAGGTTGGAGTTGAGACCAAGGATGTTGGTGTAGTAGATATGCAAGGGTCTGTGGGGCATGGCTTTGACCGCAAGGGTCTTGCACATTTCCTATGCAGTGCCTGGATACTGGTCTCCTTGGTGGCGTCACTTGGTTTCTGCACTAGTTTGGTTAGTTTGTAGTCTATGGTCCAGCTGTTGTCTCCATTTTGCATTTTTCTTCTAGCTGTCTTCGGAGTTGGCGTCTTTGTTCCCTTTGTGCAAAGGTTAAGTCAGGGCGAGCACGTACACGCGACTGGGGGTTTTAATCTTACTACATGATGTTCTGCAGCACAGTCTGCTCCAGGACAAGTATGTACATCAGAGATGCTTGTCTTCTGCCAGGATTTAATCAACCTTGTGCCTTGACCTTCAATTTCAATGTTACATGTCCAAGCATAGGTCCATCATGGGTGTTTCTGGAAGTAGGTATTGTTAATAACTATTCTGTGAGCACTGGCAAATTCTAAGCCTTTCACCACAGGTGTTATGTTCACCTAGACCAGTGGTATTCAACCATTTTTACTACGCGAGCTAGTTTTCTACAATAAGTTATTTGGCAATTTACTCTCTTATATATAAGTTATTCGGCGCTCTACTCTCTTATATAGATCACGTTCCCACAACCCGATCTCATTACGTACAAATAAACAACTAAAAAAAAATATACAACTAAAAACTTTATGTGTATTTAAAAATTTATTTATCACTTTCAGTTAATACAACAACAAAAAAAAAAAAATATTGGAATAAAATATTTCTTTATTTTGGAAAACCAAAGTTAGAAAAAACAACAGATTGATTACAAACTCACAAGTTACAGGAAATGCTGATTGATTAAAAAAAAAAAAAAGTTAATGTAAAATTTGGCATTGTTTGGACCTCGCAATATTTTCAGTCAAGTTGATATGAAGAAGTGGCCAATCACAGACAATCATCCAAATGATCATTTGTAATCTGGTTTCTTAATTGATTTTTTGACGGTCATATTTGAAAAAGCGGATTCTGACAAGTATGTCGATCCGAAACACGACAGAATTTTTCGCGCAATATCAGTTAATATTGGGAATTTTTCATGCGCATACTTCCAAATGACTTCATTGTTTAATGATTTTAAATGTAAACTATTCTGAATGTTTATTATCTCAAGTTCTACTTCAGCTTGGTTTATATCAAACAGCCCACTAATTTTATTTGAAATTTCTTGATGTTCAAGTTATCTTGAAATGGATTATTGATAAAAGATACAATCATTTCAGTTTTATCAAAATCTTGAATTTATTTCTTCCTAAACTAAATCTATTTCATGATTAAATTCTTTTAAATCATAGCAAAGCATTTCTTGATTTTGTTCAAAAATTTTTAATAAACATGGGAAATGTCTAAATTCGCGGTCATTTGTATTTTTCTTTAATAAAAGTAAGTACAGTTGGAAAGTTTTTATTGAACTTAACATGTCAATTAAACTTTTATCTCTACCTTGTAACTCTAAATTTAAATTGCTTAATTTCGTACAGAAATCAACTAAAAACGATAAGTGTAACAACAATCTCTTATCACTCAATTATGGATAAATATCTCCTTTTTCATCAAGAAAATTTTTTATATTGTTAATTAATACAAGAAATCTTTCTAAAAATTGACTTCTGCTGAGCCAGTGAACATTATTGTACAACAGAAGTTCCCTATCATCATCTGCCTGTAATTTAAATAACCGCCATTGCAGGGCTTTTCCTTGAACACAATTTACAATTTTAAATGTAATATCCAAAACATCTTTTGTGTTTAATCTTTTATTACACAGTAGTTGTTGGTGAATAATACAGTGGTACATTAAAAAATCTGGATATTTATTATCGTTTTTACATAATGAAATGAAGCCTGATTTATTACCTATCATTGCAGGAGCACCATCAGTAGTAATAGACACAAGTTTAAAAAGTGGAAGTTTGTGTTGTTTCACAAATTCATCAAATGCCAAAAAAATGTCCTCTCCTAGTCCTTCCCAATATTAGTATAATTTTTAAAAGTTCTTTTTTACTTGAATAATCTTGAAATACCATGCGAATAAATACCATTAACTGAGCAATATCAGTGAAGCCATTTGATTCATCAAATTGTAATGAAAATGCAACACACTGGTGAATGTCTGACATTAACCTGGCCTGGAAACTTTTCTCCGGCAATTGGAACTCTTCCTTTCGGCACTTTGAAACCTTGTCTGCGGCCTAGAAGTAGTCTCTCTCTAGCAAACGTCTCTAACCGAGAAGCTCCTTTCTCGAAGCGGGAAACTCCTCTCTCAAGCAACGTGGATCTGGGCAATCTCTCTGACGGCGACTCTGGACTGGGCAGTCTCCTCTCTGACAGCAATTCTGGGATCCCTTCTGTTTGCTTCAGTCCCTTTTTATTAGGCCTTATCTGAGACCTCGCATGAAGTTTGGCAACCCCCAAAGAATCGGTATGAGTCTTTCATCTTAAATTTCAAGTTTGGCACGCCTTTGTTTTCCTCCACTTTCTTTTGATTGTAAGTTGCCGGCCATCGGAAAGTTAGTTGAACTCTTTCTGACTGACTTCGGAGATGTTTACACTTAGAGCCTGCAAGCCTTTCTCATACATACAAGTTTTAATAACAATCTTTCTAATGCCGCCATACACCTTCGGCGACAAAAACATTGCCTTTGTTTTTAACACTCTAACATATTCTTATTAAAGCAGTATATACGGTTAGCTTCACAAGTTATTTACAAAAACATCTAATACAAACTATACCGAAACAAACAAAGTTCATTTTTTTACAATATTCACATGGGACTTAACCTAAGTAAAAAATCGATGTAATGTGCTTTGGAATATTTAATATTTAAACTACAATCGAGTTTTTAAACTATGCTTATAATCGTATTCACTCGGCTCGCTGTTAGACTTTCTTCTTCTTCGCGTTATTCCCGCTTCCTATGCAGGGTCCGCGTGTTACTTAGATGCGACTACTTGTTAGTACTACTCCCAACCGACCCGTCGCCTGGTCTGCCGCTGGGAGGGATATATTTTTGACTGTAGAGGTGTATGTTCACGGGGCCGGTTTGCCTGTTTGCGGGATGAAAAACGCCAGATAAACTGGCGGAAAAAACCCTACTGACAGCGCCCAAGACCGGCTAACTTGGCTATGCCTGAGGAAGATCCTCAAATTCCTCACGTCGCTGTTAGACTTTAACTGATCCAAATTAATTCATTTACCTGGACTTATAAGAAAATTACTTTGACAATTTGAACGAAAAATAAATAAACAATAGCAATACACTTAAAGCGAATTAAAAATAATACAAAATAATTATAAATAAAATATTATGTTTTCAGTTTTAATTAAATTTGTAAGTAAGGAGGATGGCAGTCCATTTTCATGAAGGACTGCCGTGCAACTTCAATCCTTGTCTTTATATCTATTTCTGGATCCCACCGTTCATTAAGTCAACAACCAAGATATTTATATCTTGACACTTGATCAATATTTTTCCCATTGAGTGTCAGTTTAATTGATGAGGCTGGATGTTTGCTGATGATCATGTATTTTGTCTTGTTGATGTTTATATTTATTCCCATTCTTTGGCTTTTTATGTATACTCTGTCAATGAGTTTTTGGAGATCCATAATGTTATCTGCAATTAGCACGGTGTCATCTGCATATCGTAGGTTGTTAACAATCTTTCCATTAATTGTGATTCCCTCTGGACACTCTTCCAATGCTTTTTTAGAGATTACCTCTGCGTATATGTTGAACAGGAGTGGTGAGAGCACACATCCTTGTCTCACTCCTCTTTTGATGTTAATATCACTGGTGGTAATGTTGTCTAATTGAACGGTAGCTGACTGATTCCAATACAGATTTGTTATTAGTCTTATGTCTTGTTCGTCTAGCCTTGTTTGTTGAAGGACTTCTATTAAGTTAGTGTGTCTGACTTTGTCGAATGCTTTTTCAAAATCTATGAAACACATAAAGACAGATTTCTGTTTTTCTATGCATTAGAAAAATTTTGTATCAATATTTGGGTACAGAAAAGGGCCTCTCTAGTACCAAAACCATTCCGAAAGCCAAATTGGGTTTCACTTAGAGTTTCTTCACTTTTTCTATAAATGCGATTCTGAATTACTTTCAAAAATATTTTTAATGTTTGGCTCATTAGACTAATAAGTTGGAAGTCACCACAGGAATTCGCTTTGGGTTTCTTTGGGTAAATGTAGATTTGAGCCAATCTGATGGAAATTCATCACTTTCATATATTTCATTAAATAGTTTTTCAAGAAGTTTGATGTTATCTGGTTCTATTAATTTTAAAAATTCTGTTTGCACACCATCTGGTCCACTGGCTTTTCCTGTTTTACTTGTTCGTATAGCATTCTCTATTTCGCATTTCATGATTGCTGGTCCTTGAATGTTATCTTTTATATTTATAGGCTTCTGTCTAGTATCATTGAAAAGTTCTGTTACATATTTTATCCAAATCTGTGCTTTATTCTCTTCTTCTAGAACTATTTTTCCATTTTCGTCTCTTAGAGACACTATTTGCTTTTTCCTCAGTTTTCCGGAAATTTCGTCGATTTTCTTATACAGATTGAAATTATCATGTTTCTTCTGAAGCAGTTCAATTTCAGTACATAAATTTTTCATCCAATTTTCCTTGGCTTCTTTTATTTTTTTCTTGATGATGTTATGTGTTTCTGTATACCTGGCTAGGTCTTTGTTTTTGTACATTCTTCTTGTATCAATAAGAGAAAGAATCTCATCTGTCATCCATTCCTGTTGTGAATGGATGACGTGTTTCATGAAAATAAGAACACTATTCTGCAATAAAGACCTAAACATGGAAGTCAGATGCCGAATGCTGAAATGTTACATGTGGTCTATTCTGCTCTATGGAGTTGAAACATGGACATTGAAGGCAACAACCACCAAGAAAATCGAAGCCTTTGAGATGTGGCTATACAGAAGAATGCTAAAGATATCATGGACAGAAAAAATTACCAATGAAGAGGTCTTAAAATCCATTGGCAAAGCTAAACATCTTGTACAAATAATCAAGAAACGAAAAACATCATATCTTGGCCACATCATGAGAAACAGCAAATACCAACTTCTACAAACTATTTTGGTAGGAAGAATTGATGGCAAAGGAACTAGAGGAAGAAAAAGAATATCATGGTCTGACAACATCAAGACGTGGATAGGAAAGAGCAGTGCACAACTGCTCAGATTAGCACAAGACCGCAGTTTGTTCACCAAGATGGTCGCTGACCTTCGATAGAAGATAGCACAATAAGAAGAAGAAGTAAGGAGGAATACACAAGAGATCGATCGACGGGTTGAACACCCCTGACCTAGACCAAACATACTACACTTAAGCCTAACTCTCATCTTAGGGGACTGTAACGCAAAGATGTAAAGTACTCACTCTCTTAATCAGACCTATCTGTGTGGGGTGCATAAAATACAACTGACACATTGGTAGGATGAGCCTAAGTCTAATACAAAATATCCTGCAATTAACAGCATTATAACCAAGAAGGGCTCTTGCCTGAACTGTCTTCAGCATCACAACTACCCCATGATGCTTTGAGTCACCTGCTGAATAAACACAACTAGCTTATCATTCTGTCTTTTGAAGTGATCTCCATTCCATCTGGTCTCAGTAATTCCCAGGATGTCAATTTTCACATCTCTCCATATCTTTAGTCAATATCAAGAGCATTCATCTACAGACCCTGAACATTCCATGTATCTATGTAAAATTCTCCTCTAAGATTAATTCCATACCTTCTGTATTCCTCATTCACAATATTACTGACTTTTATTGCAGACTGTAATATACTTCTCAAACAGGACCCTCTGCCTAAGCCTTGAACGTGGCTGATCATTCTGCGCAACAACCAACACGCCAAGAGATGTATTATAAGGCACAACCATATTAGCATTTTGGAGTGAAATTAGTGCAAGAAAAAAAGAAGTGGTAGGGTTGAAGACGCCCTTTCCACATATCTGGGAAGTTTTTCTCCCAATTCTTCCCACATCGGTTAGGTGGATTGGGAAGGAGCAAGAAGAAAAGAAAGAAGGGGAGGGACCAGTCTACAGATAATATCACAGATGTATATAACATGAAGTAAGGCATGGTCCAGCATCAGGTACTTCGGGCTTGCCACTCCCATACTTACTAAAGTGAGCCCTTGAGGTAAATTATTGCTAAATGCTTTCACAATTTATCTTTCTTCAAAAATCATACATGATTTTAATAGTGCAATAGCAGCTTCTATTGCACTATTTAATCATCCAGTATATTTTATTGCTGATGACACCTAAATTTACAGCAGTCAACTTCTAGTGGATGTATTCAGGGGTATTAACATCATCAACACAAAAAGCAAGGTTTGATAGCCCAAAAGTTATATCAAATTCAATGCCTCTTTCATTCAAAATGTGATCCATGCAGATAATAATGACAGTGCAGAATGTGGATTTGTAGTGGAGATGGTCTGGTTAAGGTACATGGGTTGATGAAAGATAGGCCTAGGAATGGATTGATAACCGTTGAATTTCTATAAGCAGGGTTCAACAAATATGCTTGTCCCTTGCATATGACAAGTAGATTTTGCCAGCTGGTGAGCAGCTGCAGACTGCACAAAATACAGGGTGTTTCAAAAGGTGTGCATATAACTTTGCAGGAGAACAGAGAATTAAATGATTAACTTGAAAGACGTACAAAGGCTGAGTGAGTGTCATAATATAGTGAAACACGTCAATTTTTGGTCACGTAACTTTATTACCAAAATACCAACACTAGACGGTATGATATATCAACCATTTGAAAATGGTGACTTTCAATGATACAGAGCGAGCACATTGTGTGTTTTGGTTTGAGAAAAAAAAATCTGCAAGTATTTTTTCTGCATATTATGTGCAGAAATTCAGAGGAATTTCTGCACATAATATGGCAAAGAACCTCCTAGTAGGTGCATGATCTACATGTGGCACAAGAATTTTGTGGAAACAGACTGTTCTGTGCATCATTCCAGATCAACGGGAAGACCACATGTTGCCAATGCCGTTGTGGAAAAAGTTTGGGAAAGCCCTGGAAAGTCAACCAGACAGGCGCCTTGTCAAATTGGAATTCCACATGTGACATGTTTTAAGACAGAGTCCACATTTAAGGCCCTACAAACTTATCCTCACACAACGTTTGAAGAAACACGATAAGAAGATATGCCAGGATTTCTGTACGGAAATGATCAGTAAGATAGAACAAAATGAGAACTTTTTGAATATGAACGTTCTCAGTGACATGAAAAGTGATCCAACAAAGGTTGGAACCATGTATGAATTGAGAAATTTAGAAATAGCAAACATGAGCTATTATGGAAAGAACAAGAATTTCAGAAGGAAGTATTCATCGGTTTTATTTATTATAAAAAAGCTTTTGATTGCATGGATTGCAGCATACTGTGGATTGTAATGAGATCAATGAGAATACCTGAACATCTAATTCTCTTGATAAGAGAGTTGTATGACAACCAACAAGCTTCAGCACGCATAGATCCACTATTTACAAATGGTGGATCTATGAGCGCTGCATCACTTAACATGTTGTGCAATTTTGTGATCAAAGCATGGAATAAAGTAAAAGTAGAGACTGTAATAAAAACATTTAAAAAGTGTGGTATCTCTAATCTTATGATGGTACGAAAGACGATCTGTTGTGGGACACTGATGACAATGAAAACGAAATCAATTCACTGGATTCGAACTAGGATCCATATGACAATCATTTAAACAACGAATCTGAAGAACTATTTTCAACAGATGAAGAAAATTAACATTATAATTATTAACTTCAATTTTCATTTGTTTTTTAAGACTTGCATCTAATATAATATTTTAAATAAATCTCATCATATCTTCCTTTTATCCTCTCTGACCTTGTAGTGTCAAGGGTTTATTAATCATCGGACCTCAACCCACTCACAGGATAAGGTGGTCAGCCTTACGCCCGTGTATCATATAGTGTCGAGTTCTCAAGACCGGTTTGCCTGCTTTGCGGGATGAAAAACCCCTACTGTCCACGCCAAAGACCGGCTAACTTGGCTATGAGAGATCATAGATCCTTCAGCTCCTCACATCACCGATGGGAATCGAACCTAGAACACTCCATCCCCCAGGCTAACCGCGCAGACAATAAATAAATAAATTTATTCTTTAACGATACTTGTAACATAATGATTAGAAATATATACACGTTTACACAAGAATGTTTAATTTGCCAAATATTTCAATCTGAATATTACAGACCATCTTCAGTGGCTACATAGGAATAGTTTTAAAAAACAAGGTGGAATATGAACAATTGATCATTCACGTGATGTCATATTGCTAAGTATTAGAAGAGTATCTTTAATTAAATCATAATTAAAGATATTAATTCAGAAATTCATATAATAATCTTAAATAGCATTAGACTAATATAGGAAATTTACATAAAAAAAAAATTAATGTGTTATCCTTATTAAACTTTCCCAAATTTTTGATATAGATATACAGTCATTACGATTCAAGTTAGGACGTTGAAGTAAGGCCTCCACACTTTCTTTAAATAAACGTTCAAATTTGTAGCGACATCTGTGTAGGAGGAGAGTCTTAGACCAAAGGATGTTGTGGCTTGTTTCTAATCCATGCTGAGCTAATCCAGATTTCTCAGGTTTGTTGTGTTGAATTGATGATTGAGGCTCTTGAATTCTTTTTTCAATAGAATGTCCAGTTTGTCCAAAGTAGGAAAGATTACAGTTGCAAGGAACTTGATACACACCAGGTAGAGACAAGGTTGAGCATTTATCTTTAGATGAAGGAAAATGGATGGATAATTTGTTAATAGGTGTATAAGTGGCTGTTAAATCATATTTCTTCAGAATTCTTAAAATTGGTTCTGAAATCCCCGAAATGTAAGGAATTGGAACTGGATGTATCGAATCTTTGCTGTTCTGTGTTGGATTGTAAGAATCGAAAAGATATTGTGTACTCTTTTTTTGGAGAAGCTATTTAGTTTCATGTGATGTTTGTTAGTCGAAAGTTCTTTCCATAACAAATGAGAAGTTGAACAGTTAGTTTTGGCTCGTCGGATTAAACATTTTATGATTTCTGTTTTTTTGACAAGGATGATGAGCAGATTCTTTGAGAATATAACGACCTGTGAAAGGGATTTCAGAACCAATTTAAAGAATTCTGAAGAAATATGATTAACAGCCACTTATACACCTATTATCCACCCATTTTCCTTCAACTAAAGAACGCTCAACCTTGTCTCTACCTGGTGTGAATCAAGTTCCTTGCAACTGTAATCTTTCCTACTTTGGACAAACTGGACGTTCTATAGAAAAAAGAATTCAAAAGCCTCAATCATCAATTCAACACAACAAACCTGAGAAATCTGGATTAGCTCAGCATGGATTAGAAACAAGCCACAACATCCTTTGGTTTAAGACTCTCCTCCTATACAGATGTTGCTACAAATTTGAACGTTTATTTAAAGAAAGTGTGGAGGCCTTACTTCAATGTCCTAACTTGAATCATAATGACTGTATTTGGGAAAGTTTAATCAGGATAATACATTAATTTTTTTTATGTAAATTTCCTATATTAGTCTAATGTTATTTAAGATTATATGAATTTCAGAATTAATATCTTTAATTATGACTTTAAAAATGTTTACTCTTCTAATACTTAGCAATATAACATCACACGGCTCGTTCTATGTGTGAATGATCAATTGTTCGTATTCCACCTTGTTTTTTAAAACTATTCCTATGTAGCCACTGAAGATGGTCTGTAATATTCAGACCGAAATATTTGGCAAATTAAACATTATTCTTGTGTAAACGTGTATATATTTCTAAATAAATTTATTTTTTTATTATTATAAATTTATGTAATAAAAAATAAATCTAATTTGTTTATAAATACTGCCTATTTTCTTATATAATGATGCATTGTAACTACCTAAATGTTTATCCAAGAAATTAAGCTTCCCTTTTTATACTTGCCGTATAAGACGACATGATTTCAAGGTTTTCTGTAGTATTTGAGAGTCGTCTTATATGCCGACATATATTTAGCTTTAAAAAACACAGATGAAGCACCATTTCGGTTTATGAAACTGGTATTCATTATTGAGACATTAAAAATGGGGGGGGGGGAATCTTAGGATAGTACATTTTCTATGGCAAGTAGGATTTTGCATTATTTGTCAAGCCCTGCCTATTAGGGTCAATATGGATTTGTTAAGATAAGATGTGTTAGCAATCTACACAGAATGGCAAACAATGTTCTGTTCAGTATAGGCTTGGGGGAGGGGCAGCATCAATTTTGTAAATGTCTTTGAAAAACTGTCCATGATAAGTACTATTTAAATTGGATAACATACTAGTGAGTTGGACAGGAAAATGGAGTTGTGCAGATCGTACTGCAGACATTTGACAATCAGAACATATACATCCATTTTATCCCAGGTGAGATCTGGTCTTGCAGAATAGTTTCAACCAGAAACAAGATCCTTTGAGACAACACAAATTCTTCACACAAGTCCTTTCAAGTTCAAAACACTTTTCCTTTAATGCTATAAAGTCCTTCACATTCAATCCAATTTGAATTACAATGATAGTTTAAAAATTTAAGAATTTTGGTAAAAGCCGGCTATGAACTTTAGTTAATAATCTAACAATACATATATACAATTCTTATATATATTTTTTTTTTTTTTACACAGTGTACACTAATAATTAAGCTTAATTGGTATCTGCAGTTTTTTTTTGTTTTAATTCATATACACTTTTGTTATACCAACTTCTAATAACAATCTGCTCAAATTGGGTTTTGTAACCATAATTTTAGAATAAAGTGGTTAGTCTTATGCATAAATACATATTGTTGCACATAAATCATGTGTCCTGGTCAGTTAGCGTGGTTATGGGATGAAAAATCTTGTCATTTCTGCAGAAAACTAGCTAACACACTTGTGATATAAGTTCTTTGTAGTTTAAATGGATCTGAACCTAGGTCTGAAAATATGGCCTTTCCCATAATGCCTATAGTCTATATATATAAGTAGCTCAGTTGTGGTGTTACTTCATGTGCAAATTTTGGATAAAGGATTAAACCAAGAATATAATTTCTTGGCATCTTTATTTTATAGCATCCAAGGATTTAGGTTCTCCTTGAACTCAAGGTGTTACAACTTTACCTCTGAATAACTAATAACTATACACATAAAGAGACGTTTTCAAACACCAAATTCTGCTCTTTCAAATTTTATGTGGTGTCCCTAAGAACTCCCCAAAAATATCTAACCAGTATCGTTAGGATGATTAATTACCATCTTCCATCCATTTCAACATAGATACCTAGTTGTTTCTAATGCCCCCCCCCAACACAAATATTCAATGGTTAGGTGACCACTGATCAGAAGTAACATTTGTACTGCAATTTGTCAGGTTTAACCTCAGGGAACTAACTTTTTTTTCCCTTTTTATTTAATGCTTTTATCACTGCTCTGGGGAATATTCTACCCAATTAGGTATTTCTAAGATTGTAAAAATCTGTAGATATTAAAATTCAATGTTAACAAGTTGCTTCCCTCTTGTCAATCCAAGCTACTACTACTATGTTATAGTCTTGTATGTATGGGAATTGCCAACCTGGTTAGAAAATCTGCTCTCCAACCAGGCTATGGATGCAAATCTGACATGGAGGAATTTTGTTGTAAGATGTGGAATCACCACCCTGCTTATTGGAGGCCTGAAGTGCCATGAAAAGTTCAATTTCAGGGTTTCCAAACTGTTATATATATAAGTTTTGCCCATCCATGATACAGACACACTATAAGTTAACAACAACAACAAAAAAAAAAATGGATGGAAGCCATATAAAAATGCATAAATGATTTCCTTTAATTTATTGCAATTACGATTGAACACTAAAAAACAGAATCTGTGTCAACATTATTTAATTTTTGTTTATAAGTAAATTGCTGTAAAGCAGTAGAAACTAGTTGGGCAGAAGGGGAAAAAAATAGTGGTTTTCTGCAACTTTGTGCAAGGATTACTTTACAATAAAATGATGACAAAAATGATAACCAATAAATATGGTTACTTCATTAATACCACATGGATCACAGCCCCTAAGCATCCGAGAAACAGAAGACATGTAGATCTAAAAACAAACTACTTGTGGAATGCAGAAATCAGACGGGAAGAAAAAAACCCATTAGAAATTTCACTTTTACTGGCAAGACCGAATGGATCAAACATGTAAAGAAAATTGTTTCAACGAGAGAGTAAAATGGTTGCCAAAAGATGAGGAGGTAGGAAGAGAAAGAAATCATAGGAAGCCAGCGTGCGATTGGGATCAAGAAAACTGATTCAACTGTGGGAGAACCTTGCCCAGCAGCGTGGAATGTAATGGGTTAGCAACAATGACGATGCTATTCTGCAAGTTTTTTTTTTTTTTTTTAAATATGAAGTATGCCTAATTTCTTGACTTGATAGGATACTACTCCTATTCTCCATCACATTCTAAAAAATGAATGTCTCCTTTACCTAATAAAAAATGCCAGAATATAGAAAAGAAATTGTTTGCATGTCTGAGATGACGTATACTAAAACTGAATGCAGTTTTAGAAAGACAAATTCCTGTTATTTCGCACTAATGTAAACACACAGAAATGTCACTTGGGGCAAATCACTTAACACGCTCATACAAAAATAATAACACAACTTCATAACGACATGAATATCCTCAATATTTACACGAGATTTCATGTAAGTGATACAATTCGGAAAGTAGTTTTAATTTGTGAATTATTAATAGACAAAAGAAAAAATTTTTAAATTTCACTTAAAATAAAACCATTAAAAAAGGTGAATTGTCAGTCATAAATAACAAAATCGCCAAATATGAAAGAAATGCAATAACAGAAAATAACGAAAACCTATATGATATACTCATTCGCAAAACGTTAACATATTGTAATATTTTGCGATCTTAAGCCTAATATTTTCGCGTTCTTTCTTCCTGCATGTTGATTGGTTCACACCAGCGGGCCATTGTGTCAGAACAGCCCTTACTGGCCCCTGCATAAGATGCATTTCCGCTAAGCCTAGTTTTTCGCTTTTGTTTGGGGTCACGAATTGCCTTTCGGCATCCATCGCAGCGAAGAGGGATTGTATACAGTATACACCCCTCCAAAACACTAAGAATCTCAGATCTCAATAGCTAGTCTCGTACTTAGAAAAACTAGCAACTCATATGGGTCCGGTGGCGCTAAATTAGATTGATTACTGTCACTAATGTTTGCACGCAAATGTGCACAGCAGGCTGTTCATTTATACAGAATGGCGGGAAAGTACATTAGCTTTGAAATCTAAACGCAAATCAAATATTTCAAATTGAACAGTAGAACTAAAGCAAAACAATAGATCTCTAACTGTCAAAAAGCAGAAACTGAAGCCTTTGCAGTTTCACCAATATCATTCATACTTACCCATAACTCTTTAAAGATTAATAACTTTAACAATAAAATATCCGAAAAACTCGATCAAAGCGACGCCGCACTACATATACCCTGTTGTACTAACTCTCGAAGCAATCACAGAATGTCAGATTATATGTTATGAAAGCGCCACCTACAAGCAACTATCATGGCGGATGAGTGTGTGAGAATTGGCTTACTATTTTGCTTTCCCTCGAATATTATGGTTTTGTTTAAAATTTTATGATATTATTAGAATTTTATACATAGTTTGGTGTTTTGGAGTGAATCTTATGTCGAATGTAGTTAATGTAAGTGTAACTTTTACCAGTTTGAAGATGATTAGGAAATATCTTCAGTCTGTAACCATGTGCATGTATTTATACCAAATAAATAAATAGATATCGAATACTCAGTTATTACTTGTTAGTCATGTATTAAGATTATTCATAACGTGCTGACATTCAAATAATACAAAGATTTAGAAATTTAGTTGCTGGTGGCAATCATAATTTGTGTTTAATTGCATAGGACGAATTTTCGGTTCGTTTTTTTATACCACCGAAAACTGCATTTGCCAGTGCACTACGGATAATTTGTAGAGCAAATGAAAATTATCAGTCTTTTAAGTGGACCCAACAGTTATATTTTATTTAAATTTAACACGGTGACTAATTATTATTAGCTGTGCGACATATAAGCCACTAAAATGATTTTATAGAATAGTTGTACGGAACATTTTTCAATATATGGTAGGGGAGGAAAGAACAAGAAGTTGTCAATGAGTAAAAGTTAGTTATTGAGGATGTGAGATTTAGATTTTTTATATTATGAAGCTGTGAATGAGGGAATAATAGGTATTGTGAATAATGGTTCGTATTGGCCTCCCCTGATGAATTTTGTCTTCATACGAGATATCCAGTTGACAATAACTATGATAATAAAAACAACTGGCCACCTTGCTTGGCTCATCCAAGCAAAGTTAAATAGGTGCCTTGCTTAGATTTACTACTTATTTAACCTTTTAGCACATGTGGTTGAAGACTGTTGTCATTGACATATAACTGAAGTGTCATTTAACAGCTCTTCTCTAGTTCTGTCCTGCTTTAGCAAAGGAAAGTACTATACTTGAAATTCTTTTTTTTTTTTTTCATTCACAATGAATATGCTGCGAGTGCAAATAAAACGTGCCACTTGTAACATGATACAGCGCGTACTCCCCATGACGAGTCCTTTGATTCCATGGAGGTCTAGTGTTAATAATAATAATATATAATAATAATAGCAGTTGCACTCTCATCAAGTTGCATTTTGTTGCTCCTAATTCACCCTTAAGTCTTCATGGAACTTTATAATGCTGTACATTATGGTAAGTGTTGCCTCTCAGTAGTAATGAAATTTGAAAATAAAATGAGACTTCTAGAATCACTATTCAAAACAGCAGCTTTACGTGAAAACTTGAAAAATGATGAAGACTTAGAAATAACGTAAACAGATAGAAAACGTTTTAAGAAAAATTAGAAAAACAGCTAAGACAAAATGCAGAAAGAGAAAGAGTGTTTCATTTAACGATTAAAAAAAAGTGTTTTCCAAAAATCAAAGCCCAGATGAATGGAAAAAAATATCACAATACAAATTTAAAAAAAAAAAAGGAGATAAGGCATCCAAATAATCACATAGGGTTACTATTACCAACTACCTTGAAAATGTGTACAAAACTTATTCAAGAAATGTAAATGAATCTGTAATATTGAATGATGAACAACAAAGTTTTAGATTGGGAAGATCCTGCATAGATTCAGTATTTGTAGTCAAACTGATAGAAAACCCAACAGACTAACATTCCAGTTTTTGCATTTTATAGATCTACATAAAGCATTCAATAGTATTAAAATTACAAGTTTATCAAATATATTTTCAGTCGAAGGTGAGTTAGCCGATCTCATACAGAAGTAGCAGGGTTTTTCATCCTGCATACAGACAAATCGGCCCTTCAGAACGCACGCAATTTACAGACAAAAATACAGACAAAAAATACTAGTTGTGGTGGTAGTCGGTAGATGGAACTGATTGGTAGTAGAGGTTTGGTGTAGTGGTGGTGACAGATGTATAGTGGGTGTCCTCTGGCAATGAGTCTTCGGCCTCCTTGGAGGTGTCACGAATAATAATTTTATAATGCCGACTATATATGAAATATAGTCGGCAGTAGATGGCGTTGGTGTAGATGAAGAAGGTAGTTGTGGTTACTGGAGTGGTGGAGACGGAGAGTTATAGAGCAACCTCCCTCGATGAGTCTTTGGACTCCCTAGAAGTGTAACATAATAATAATAATTTATTTACTCAAATAATAAATGTAATGAAGTACTTCAATAATACAATAAAAGAAATTGAAATAAAGAAGAGAATATGACAGGATAATTCATGAAATCTATCTCTCTTCATGTTTAATAGATGAAATAATAACAGAACTACAAGAAGTTAAATGAAATAAAAATAAGCAGCAATATAGAAATCTAATCTGTTGCAGTGATGGAGTAATAGTAACATAAAGAAGATCATTTAATTCTTTCTTGACAGATTATCATAAGTGATAATCTATCAAGAAAGAATTAACTGGCTGAATATTGGCTAGTTTCCATGCTGTAGGGCAGATGCCAGTTGAGTAGAAAAGATGGTGTAAGATTGGTGTTAATTCTGAAGCATAGGTTTTTACCATCCATAATAGAATGGTTATCATAAGGATTAGATACCTGTTACCATCTAAGTTATTTACGATTCTTCTGATTTCTTTCTGATGAAGGTTAAAGGAATATAAATTCTAATCTTCTGGAACAAAGGCACTTTTTCTTGGTTGGTTGCAGGAATTGGAGGAGCAGAATGATGGCATTTGGTTAGCATTAACTTTGAGTCGTAGTACAGTAGTACCATGTGGATGTGAGAGGTGGAAACATTGATATGAATCAATATTTCCACCTCTCACATATGAACAAAGTTGCACTCAATTGCCATAGTGAGAGTCTAGAAGGAGCTTACTTGACCTGCTCTTTGGCAATCAGTTACATGTTGTTTATCATTATAACAATTAATAGTCCAATACACAAACATCCTACTTATCCCAAGTGTTTTTAGCATGTTGAAAATAACAGTGGCTGCATTCCAACCTTGTGAAGTGTTATTACAGCTACTTGGTTCTCATAATTGTAGTGTGAAGACAATGAGCACATAATTGTTCTCATAATCTCCCCACTTTCTGTTAATCCATACAGCTAGATAACTCTTTACTGATAAAAACACGAATGTTGGCTGCACACAGTTCCACTAATGGAACCAGGCTGGTGTAATTCTGCGGGGGGTGGGGGGGGTGGAAATTGTAACATTTATGGCAAGACTGTGTAGTTTGGTCACTCAGTACAAGTCAGGGTCCATAATGACATGAACCCTGTCATGTTGATATAGCATAGTTCTTTGGACAATGAAATGAAAAGCCTGGGTTTAGATTCCTTTTGGATATCTCTTAGAAAAGCCTGGGTTTAGATTCCTTTTGGATATCTATTGAGTGCACTTTATAGAGGCATTTCACTTGAAGAGTTTGCCAATTTTTTAAAGTGGCAGTAAAAATTTCCCTCAAAAACTTGTTTTCAATCCTGTATACTCTTCAAGAACACGTGCAATCAATGATTATAATATACATATGACTCTTACCGTAGCAAACTTGTAAGGGCTGAAGAAATGGTTTGTTATTGGGAATTGGTCTAGGCCCGGGGTCGGCAACCTTTTGAGTCGGAAGAGTCAAAAATTACAATTTACAAAATTTCAAAGTTTTTAAAGAGCCACAAAATTTTTAAAAGTTTTTAAAGAGCCACAAGATCTTATTGTCTTCAAGGCATTTTTGCACGGCATTCGCTATATCTTCCCCTCTAGTTTGTTAGATACTACAAATATTAGATACTTAGTTTACGAGTTATGCCCAGCTATGCCGAAATCAATGAAAATTGCCAAACATATAAACTTCCGACGGACTGACGACAGTGACGATGCGTGTCACGGGGGGAGGGATGCGGTGAAAAGTGAGTACAAGTGTCTGAGAGATAGAATCGGTGCCTAATCCTCGTTAATCGATTCAGAACGATTTTTAAATTTTTTTTTTTTTGATAAAATAAATAATATTTGCGTATGGAACTAAAGAGCCGCAGCTTCACATCCAAAGAGCCACATGTGGCTCGCGAGCCGCAGGTTGCCGACCCCTGGTCTAGGCATAGCACTGATGACTATGGGGCTGGGAATTTACAGCGAGCAAATTCATTACAGTGATGTTTCCTACAGTGAGATCATAGTTTAGTATTCTCACGATCTTAGTTTGCCTTATTCACATTTCTGATTAATCATGAATGTACATTTGGCTGCCTCACAGAATCAGCATTTTCATGTTAATTTCAAAATTGAAAATTGGTCACTAGGTGATTGGTGAAAAAAAAAAAAGATTGTTGTTAATAAGAGTGCTCCAAAAAGATAATCATATTTTATTAAAGAATTGTATATCAAATTATAGTTTGTATGAGATTTAATTTGGATTTAACTCAGTATTATTATTGTACAGAATCAATCTATTCTCATAGGGAGCTTTCCATAGACTTGCCACAATCTTTACCACTCATCTCTTGATCCTATCCAACACTTCTTCGTCTCCACGGAATTTGAGTGGCTAGATCTACACACAATTAGATATTACATTATTAAAGTCTGATGAAAGGAAACAATAATTTATGTATTCCTGCTTCTCACTGTGTCATTTAGCAACCATGTAATCTGGTATGCTGTTTTTACCACCTTTGCAACATGTCCTCTGAACTTCAACCCCCCCCCCTTAAGTCAATGGCTTTATAAATTTTGAACAGTTCATTTCTATCAGTATAGGTGCACAGCTTGTGATCTCATCTCCCCAAATACATCACTTTGTCCAGATTAACCTGGCAGCCATTTAAGTCATCTTGCAGTATCTCTACATCATTTTCATTCACTGACTGTCACTCTTCCAGTTTTGTATCATCAGCAAACAACTGAATGTTTCCTATCAAATCATTTCTTATATTATTAATATACAAGTTAAACAACAGAGGGCCAAGTACTGAGCCCTGTGGTAAACCACTAGTTTCTTACCCTGTACTCATCTCCTTCATAAACCACTCTTTGACATCTATTTTGCTAATTTATCGATAACAGTGTGAGGATTAGCTCCTCACCATGTTAATAAATGTTTAAACTGTTGAGAGGTGGTTACAGGGTTGATACTGGGGAGTTCTTTCACTTGGTTGAACAGCGGGAAGGAGTGATGACAAGAGGCCATCCCTGGAAGTTACAAAAGGAAACTGTGAGCAAGAGGGTGAGGAGTGGTTTCTTTGCATGGAGGGTGGTTGAGCCGTGGAATGCATTGCCTGATAGAGTGGTGAGGGCGAGAATGGTCATTGAGTTTAAGGAGTGGTATGATAGACTTTGTGTTTCTTAGGGGGAACCTCCCCTCGATGAGTCTTGACAGACTTTATGTTCTTAGGAAGGACCTCCCACGATGAGTCTTTTGACTCCATGGAGGCCTGAATAATAATAATAATAATAAAATTGGGCACTAGCTGCTACTCCATTTGATGGTACAGCAATAAAGTAGTTTTTGCAGACAAGCTCCCAGATAATACATGGGACTGAACACCCAATGGTAATGCATCTGGAGGTCTTCTAGTCAGCTACCGAATAATTCTGTTACTGCTTACTCTGCCAAGTCATGTCTGGATTGAGTTATAGTGGTGCACAAAAGGACACTGTTGAAGCCACACTTGGAGTCTCAGCAATCCCTGTGGACATGTCTTTACTACATGCTCCTGCCCTTAACTTTCCTGCTTTAACTCAGCTATGAACAAAACTAGTGGAACTGCAGATATTAAAAATTCCCACAAAGGGGCAATGAAAAAAAATATGAAAAATACAACAAAAATTAATAAAAAATATCCTCCATCCCCCAGAAAAACCAAAATGTAAACATTCATCCAATAAAAAAAAAAAAATGCACTATCAAATCTGTTTCACCAATACCTGAGGATCAGTGTACACATTAATAATATACATCACCACTGACATGCATCAAAACTTGATTTGCTACTTCTAACTGAATCTTATTTAGTATCCTCCATGGTTTGTTATATATATATATATATATATATATATCAAATAGAATGATGCGGGCAAGTATCAGAATGGGGAACTGGACAATGAGACTTATTTGTGCTTATGGTCCCACAAAAGGTTCTACCAAGGAAGAAATGGAGAAATTTTTTGAGGCATTAGAGAAGGCAGCTGGAACAATGAAAAAGGAAAAGTTGATCCTTGTTAGAGATCTAAACAGCAGAGTTGGAAAGGATTACCAGACATATAAAAATATTTTGGGAAAATTTGGAGAAAAGTGCAAAGCTAATATAATAAATGTCTGTTGGATTTCTGTTCAATTCTTGTATTAGTTATTTGTTTTCAATTAGTTTATACTAATACCATAACACTAATACCTAAGACCATGTTATACTTTTTCCCACTGGTTCAGGACATGAGAATATACAGAGGACTTGAAAGAAGTGATCACTATCTCATTTTGAGAAGGATAAAATTGAATTTCATTGAAAAGAAGAATGTGTGAGAAAGTTTTAAAATGAATCAAAGTTGATCAGCTTTCGGAGGTGACCTGTAGACTCAAATACACAAACATCATTGAAGAAAAAATGAAAGAGTTTGAAAACAAGAACCAAACTTTGGCGATTCAATGGCAAACCCTGAAGAAAACATTGATTGATTAACCAGTGAGGCATGTGGTAAGGTTGTCTGTAACAAGAAAAATCAGAACTCCATGGTGGACTTAGGAAGTTAAAGAGCCAGTCGAGGAAAATAAGAAATCACATGGAAAGTTCCTGGCAAGTAAGTCGACTTGTGTGCTCTTAGAGAATACAGAGAAAAATGTAAGAAAGCAAAGCACTGTGGGAAACTAGCTAAACAAAAGATGCAGAGACTTTGCTAAGAATATGGAAAATAAATATCAAGAAGGTGGAAAAATATTCTGAGGCTATTGAAAAAGTACTGTAAATACAGTACTTTTTCACCTCAGAATCAGAGATGATAAAGGTGACATGAAAACTGAAGATAAAGATATTCTGGTTTGGAGTGATTACTTTGAAAGACTGCTAAATGAAATAAGCAGTGTCAGTATGGTGGTAGAAAACTGAGGAATACATATCTATACTTGAAGTAGAAAATAATATCAAAAACATTAAATGTGGAAAGGCAGCTGGAGTAGATGAATTCAACCAGAAATGCTCAACTATGGAGTATAAAAGTTTTACAGTGGCTGCATTGCATAATTCAGAAGGCCTTCTCTCAGAGGATCAAATTCCAGATGACTGGAGCAAAGCTCTCCTAATACCCATCTATAAAAAGTGAAATAAAACTGAATGTGAGAATTACATAGGTATTTCCTTACTGAGTGTTCTTTGTAAAATTTATGTAAGTATACTTGAGAAACAGCTAAGAACAATTGTGGATGGGAAGCTTAGTATAGAACAAGCTGGATTCAGGCCAAATACAAGTTGTTAGGATCAGATTTTCACTTTAAGACAAATAGTTGGGAAATCCTGGAAATATAAGGATTTGTATCTAAGTTTTTTGATCTGGAAAAGGCATATGACAACATGTCAAGAGGAAAGCTCTTCAAAACGTTGCAGGTATATGGTTTACACCATATAACTGTAGCGTTTTTGAAGAGCTTTATGGGACATTATATCGAGCAGTACACAGTCTGTTTAATCAGATTATGGTTTGATGTTAAATCAGATGTGTGTGTGTAACAAGGGTGCACATTATCTCCACTGGTATTCATTATCTGAATGAACCTCATTATGAAGGAAAGTGGTATTAAATCTGATATTAAAATTGGCAATAAATATTAATCTTAGCTCTTTACTTTATGCATATAATGTTATACTTCTGAATAAATTCAGGATAAGTTTGCAAGATTCTCTGACTAAATTGAATAACTGTTGTAATAAATTTGATATGAAAATCAGCAATAAAAAGACAAAGATGGTGAAAATGGACAGAAACATTGAAAACATCAACTGTATCCTGAATTGTGAACCTATAGAACAAGTAAACCATTTTAGCTGTTTAAACACAATTTTTAGTGAAGATGGCAAATTGAATATGGAAATAGACAACAGAATTAGTAAAGCTGGTATGGTAGGAAGTCTGCTGAATAAATGTATATGGAATAAGAAAGAAATTAGTCTCAAAACACTAAATTAGCTGTTTATACAAGACAGTGTTCAAACCAGTTTTTACTTATGGATCTGAGAGCTGGGTTAGAAATAAAACACTTGATTAAAGAATAGAGACCTCTATATGAGAGTTCTAAGAAAGATTAGTGTACTTCAGAATTAGCATCCATCCTATATCATCTATATGAGCTGTAACACTTATCTGGTGTCTGCTGAACAGCATTGAAGCAAGTCATGATCTAACCTGTCCCTTGAAAGGAAGATGGAAGTTAGCCATCAAACTATTGTCCCATTGCCTTCATCTCATTATTCTCAAAAGAGATGGAGGTGATTTTGTTCACTACTTAGAGACCCATCAGTTAATAATATTCAGTATAGATTTGCCATTCTCATTTTACAGCAGACCTTTCTCACTAACTTTATCTGTCTTTAGGTTGTGTGTCGTGGTTGATAGCTACTTCTCTTGGATTTCTTGATCAGTACTGGAGTACCCTAGGGTTCTGTATTCTCATCTACGCACTTTCTTCTAAACAATGTCAGTAACCCACTCTTCCCCCCCCCCCCCAAAAAAATTCTGATGACAGTACCTTCCATTCCTCTTCTTCATTTGAGAAACCTTGGAGTGGTACTCAAATGATTCAAGTTTCCAGATCTTCATAACTAGTGTTTTAAATGCTAATGTCCTGACCATTCTCAAGTGGCGTAAAGATAGTTTAGTGAATTTCAGTGCTGTCAAAACATAGTTCTGTTTTATTACCTAGAAGAAAGAGCTTACTTCATTCCCTCCTTTTGATAATGTTCAGATTTTCAGTCAAGATAAATTCCCCCTTCTTCAGTTGACTTTCATATCTAGCTTATCCTAGCATATTACATCCATAGCCTTCCAGCTTAGCTCAACTAGTAACACTTTATAAATCCCAAATCTAATTGACCCAAGATTGTTCTTGCATTTGTGGTGGTGGGAACCCAAGATCTCCTAACAATTCTTAATTGTGACAGTAAGTGGCCCCTGTTCTCACAGACTCCCTCTAGTCACATTCTCATAGGTGCTCTGTGCCTGTATTGCACCTTTTTATAAGTACCTTTATGGATGTTATTCCACTGAACTGGCTACTACCATTCCTCTGCCTTTCTTGTAAGAATATGAGCAGCCACTGGTCAACATCTTTACACAGTTCAACTCCAAACATATCAAATCAACATGTCATCTCATTGGTCTCTGTTCTTTGGAATAGCTTCCTCATTTTATTTTATTAATAATTATAGATTACTTCTTTCAAAATTTATTAATAGATTACTTTATTCTCCTTAACCTCTTGCTCACACATGGCACTGTTGAGTCATAGGTCTTGTGACCTCGTGTGGGGGTCAGTATAAACACACAAGGCTGATTAGAGTGTATACTTGAATCAATTTGGAGCTTGATATCTTGAGAAAGCATTGTTCAGGGAGACTAGAGCTATTAGGAGAGAGAGAGAGAGAGGTAGCTGAATGTGTCTGCATATTGCCGGTGTATAAGACGCACCCCCTTTTGTGCACACATTTTTTAGGAAAAAAACTTTATCACTGAATATTATAATGAATTTACAGTATTTCAAATATCAAGTAATAAGTAGATCTATTTTCAACAAATACCTAATCTAACTAGGAAAGAGTACCCACCTTTTAATCTTCTTCGTCAGAACGAAATTCATCTCCAGAGCTAAATAAGAGACACTTGAAACCTCTTCTAAATCAGAATCTGAGTCCTCATACAACAAATTGTTCTCTGTACCATTACTAATCATCAGTGCATTACTAATGCCACACTTCTTAAATGATGTAACCACTATCTCAGTTTTCACAGCATCCCATGAAGCTTTGATCCACTCACAGACTTGCAAAATGCTAGGCCTCTTCTTCCTGATGACGTAACCCCAAAATCTGAAGACTGCATTCAGCAGTCTCTGGATGCAGTGTTCCACTTCTCTTCATCAATTCTGTAAATGGTTTATTAATACAGACATCTAAAGGTTGAAGCTGACTAGTTAGACTTCCTGGAATTACAGCTAACTGAGTTTTCAATTCCTTGAGTTTATTTTTAATATCTTCTGTTCTGCGAGAACGAAACTGATCCCATACTAGTAGGGCAGGTTTCTTCAACAGAGCACCTAGACCAAAGGTTATCTAACTGGAATACTAGAATGTATTCCAGTAACTGGAATACATAACTAATGTAACTGGAATGCTCTCTCACACTGCAAGGAAGAAATCGCGTAACTTGGAATAGAGAAAATTTCCAGAAATGGAAGTAATAAACTGAGTATCGGCATATGAGACACACCATGTTTTTCAGACCTATTTTCAAAGAAAAAAATTAAGTCTTATATTCTGGCAAATACAGTAAATGCAACAATGACCAAAAAAGTTGAATATAGTCTCTCATGTAATAAAACGTGATGGAGTAGTCAGTATAAGGTATAAAGGTAGTTGTGGCCTTAAGAGAATACTGCAGTTTATGGATACTGATCAGAAGCATCAGGAATAAGAGGAAAGAGTTTTTGTAATTGATTAGTGCAACCTCACTAAAGGTTATAAGCACTGAGAGTTGGGATAGATGATGTAGTTACAGGGTGAGAATGTGAGGTATATGGTATTTTCAGGGAGAATACAGAGAATGGGATGAAAGGGTACTTGCTGATAATAAATTAATTGCAGCCCAAAAAGAGAGGAAGTCACCATGAAGACAGCATGTTTGAGACAATTTTGTGTGAGATAAGAGGTCGGCAAGAGAAAATATACAGTTAATGTCGGTCATAGGCCAAGAGGTACAAGAATGTCTGTCATAAGCCAAGAGGTACAAGGAAAGATAATGTTGATTGGCAAATTAGTACAATGAGAACAGTCATTATAGGAGACTTCAGCTTTGGGGACATAGATTAGAAGGAATAAAGATTGTGGAAAGGAAATGGAGTTTATTTGCCTATTATAAATTGTCTTACTATATTTGCTGCTATAGACCATGAGATGTGAAGGATGATGCAGACAAATAAGATAATTGAGTGGAGTGCAAGTAATTATTATGGGAAGACTTCAACTTGGATTGGAAGAAGGACAGGACGCATGGGAGGAAGGAAATGGAATTTATGCAGTCACTAAGGAATAATTACCTGAGGCAGCATGTGATGAAATGTACCATCAAGGGTAATCACATCAGAGGATTTGTCTATAATGAAGTTGACCACATTATCACCAATTGGTGAGAGTGAGCATGTGGTCTTGACTAGAAAGGTGGCTAAATGTGTGGAATTTTCACTTGAGAGGGATTATATGTGGAATTACAAGGCTGATAAGTAGACAAACCCAGGAGATTGCTTGGAGCAATATCATGAGACAAGAAGCTATGACAGTTGGATGTTGATGGTGCATGGGAGGTGGTAAAAAGACTGTTTGAAGGAAGTAATAACAGACTGCATAACCTAGTCAGGAGCTGAAAAAAAAAAAGGAAGAAAAAATCTACCATAAAAATATGGTAATTAGCAAGTATGAATGGAAATTAGCAGTGCAGACCATAGGAAATCTCAAAGAATCCGTGTTTTCCATTAATATTCTATTTAATATTCCATTAAACCTCCAACATGAAATCTCAAAGAGTTCTTTTAGTATTTAGCAAGTAAAAGGAAGAATGATTATGGGAAAATAATTTTGACGAAAGCTAATGGTAGGGTAGGAAGGTAACTGAAAGAAATGAAAGGCCAAAAGTTTAATTACTGAGTGAGCACTTTGCAAGGGGTATATCATCCAAGAAGAGACATTGCAGTAACAAGAGAGGCAAGGGCTTATATGGAAGTAGGTGCAGATGAACTGGAGGTACATAAGATATTACAGAACCTTGATGTGAATGCACCTATTGGATTAGATGGCATACCAGGTTGAGTGTTATGAGAAGGTGCCAAGGAATTGGCAGTGCCTTTCACCACTGCCAAAATCTCAGCTATGAGTTGGTCCCAAGAGGGTTGAAACAGGGGAACAAGTAGCCCTCGGTTTATGACTATTCAATTTATGCCGATTCACAATAACACCGGATGCCTGCGCGTGCTTTCTTACTATAGTGTGGTCTGACTGAGAAACAATGCTAGCAGGCACTCTAGTGTTTGAGTGTTTACCTAGCTACTGCGTATATGTATATACGTATATACATATACACTACTGCATATATACGTATATGTATCAAACATAGTTTTACTGTTGAATCTACCTAATTGTTCTATTTAATTTTTTTTACATACATATTTAAATTGATGAAGTATGTAATTACATACCATGTCTGATAAAAGAAGTGCAGAAAAGTTAGCAGAACTTGGTGTTAAGAAGGCGCGGAAATCAATCACACTTGAAAAGAAGTGGAGGGGTGATTCGAAGAATGGAAGATGGGCAGACACGTGCTAATGTCTGTAGAAGTATGAACTTACCTCCATCGACTGTTACTACAATTATGAAAAATGCAGATAGAATAAAACAGGCTGCGCAACAATCTACGGCAATACTAAATGCAAAACATGTAAGTTATCGCATGGTTAAACTTCATGAAAAAATGGAAAAATTATTATCATTATAGGTGGATAACTTGAATCAGAAAAAACATTCCTCTGATGCAAGCTGTTATAACTGAGAAAGCAAAAACAGTTTTTGAGGATCTTAAAAAGACAGATGGAGGCGAAGAAACATTTTTAGGAAGCAAAGGTTGGTTCGTGAGATTTAAATCTCAAAGTAAGTGCCATAGTGTCAAATTATGTGGTGAGGCAGCAAGTGCAGATGTTGCGGCAGTGGCTGCCTTTTTCTAAAGCATTTCAAGACTGTGTAGAACAAGGAAGTTATCCTCCTGATCTCATTTTTAATGTTGATGAGACTAGGCTCTACTGGAAAAAATTGCTATCACGCACCTTCATTTCCTGTGAAGAACATTCCGCTCCAGATAGACATTTGGGTCCAAATGTCTCCAGAACTTTGCAGCTTAAACCAATGTTGGTGTACCATTCACAGAGACCACGTGCCTTTGAGGGTCTAAAAGCCATGCTGCCAGTCTATTGGAAATGGAACAAGAAAGCTTGGGTTACACAAGACGTTTTTATAGATTGGTACACAAATTATTTTTGTCCTACCATGCTTCACTTCTGTAAAGAAAATGATTTGCCAGCCAAGGCATTGCTTCTCTTGGATAATGCCCCTGGACATACTCAAAATCTTTGCTGAAGTAGGAACACCATTGGATGTCAAGGTTGTTTACATGTCCCCAAACACAACATCGCTTTTGCAACCGATGGATCATGGGATTATATCAATCTTCAAAGCCTATTACCTCCATATAACATTTATGGAAATGTTATAAAGAGTCTTGGACACTTCAGGAAAAACGATTAAAGACTATTGGCAGTCATTCGATATTTTGAAGGGCATTAACAACATCAAGGCAGCTTGGACACGAAGTGTTCAGCAGAGTGTTTAAAAGGAGCATGGCGAAAACTTCTTCCAGCATTTATGCCCAACTTCGAGGAATTAGAGCAAGAGAAGAATGTTATTGGAAACGTTACCAAGCTTGCGCGAGAGGTGGGATTGGGCGATATTACAGCTGAAGATGTGACAGAAGTCTTAGAGAGCCATGATAAACCACTTTCCAATGAAGACTTAAAAGAATTAGCCAAACAATTAAGTCAACATCCAAAGGAAGAGAAAGAAAATGAAGAAGGTCCTTTGAGAGAGATAAAAACGGCCGATTTACAGGTATCTTTGCAAGCGTAGAGACATTGATTGATGAACTCTGCGAAATGGACCATGATTGGGAACAGAGTGCGAACATAAAAAGGAGTATAATCGCATCTATTCGACATTACACTGAACTTAAAGAAAAAAAAACAAAATCTAGGCGGTTAACACTGGATACTTTTTTCAAAAAAAAATGCAGGTGATTCAAAACCAGGAACTTCAACATAGAAATATGTAATATCTTTTCGAAGTTTCATATTTTTTGTATATAATTTTGTTTTGTTTTCATTAATAACTTTATTCTAACAAATATATGTGTATGTATTATCAAAGCTTTAAATGTAATAATGTTACATATACTTAATGTGCATATTTTTTGACTGCATGGAACATAACTTTGTATCTCCCATTAAAATTGGGTTCATTTTACCCCCGTTTTTTCAGGAATGGAAGTGAGGCGCAAACCGAGGGCTGCCTGTAATTCCATTGCATAAAGGATACTCCAGGACTGAGGTGCAAATTATCGACCAGTCAGCATCTCAGGAATGGTGGTGAAGGTATTGTAGAAGTTGGTTAAGGGAAAAATCCAGGAATGGGATACTATAAATAAATTGCAGCACATGAAGGTGATAATAAATAATGAAGTGGATGAGGGTGGTTGGAAAGATCAATAATTTATTGAGGAGTAGAGTCCAGTAGAAGGCCTCTGACTAGTGTTGTGGGTCTCTGTACTGCACTGCTGTTATTTAATTAAGAATTGATCAGAGGAAATATTCATTTGCTTGCCATGAAGCAGAATTGGATAGAACAATAGTCAGTAAAGATTCTTCTCTTTGTCTTTGCCATTATCCCATTTCACTTGGGTCGACTCTTCTAATTCATAATCACCAGGATATTCTGTTTTGGTTCATCAGTGTCTCCAACCGGGAAGTTTGGCAGTCTTTTTTATACGTGGCATCCATGTTAAACAGGGTATACCATGACTCCTTGATTCCATCTACATTTCCATTATCCTCTGCATCGTGATCTACAGGGCATTGCATGATGTGTCCAAACCATCGAAGCTGGTGCTCAATTATTTTATCAGCAATAGATATAACTTTGAAGCTCCCATGGATGTGTTTGTTATGCACTTCATCCAGCATGGTCACGCCTCCAGCATCTTCATCTCACTGGTGTGTGTAGCTTTTGTTCTTGCTGTTTCTTAAGAGGCCAACATTCATTCCAAACTCTGATAACTATTCAGACCTCTTCGCTCCTCTCCATAAAACTTGAACATTTGCAATCAAGCTATCTGAATAATGAGGTTATCTTCCAAGGTGGCCTTAACATCCATAATTTGAACTGGCTCCCCTTCTCCAACTTTGCCATAAGCAATGACCTGATGCAAATTGTTCATCTACCTACATGAATTCCTGATAACCCTCTTCGCTCAACAAACACTTTGGATCTTTTTTAAACCAATTCTCCTTTCAAATGCACTATAGAAGGCATCACTCCCTCTCAGCAACTCAGACCACAAACTTGTACGTCTCCTTTCTCTCAATGTATCCTTCCTCAAGCCACTCCCAACCTCGCATCTGGCATTACAGAGATGCCATATGGGATGACCTCTGGAACTTCTACTCTTCTTTTCCACGGTCAGACTATTGTTTCAGTTTATCCAACCCTAACACCTTCTCTGAATGGGTCAGAGAAATTATCCTCACTGGCATTGAAGGCCTTCGTCCCCCATTCTATTCAGCATCCTCATATGCTTTCCAAGCCCTGGTTCAACAGAAGGTATATCACAGCAGTTGAAGAAAAAAATTCAGCTTACCACAGGTTACTTACATCAAGAACTCCAACTTCATACTTTGTGTATACTAAAACACATAGCAAATGCAAAGCAGTCATCAGCATATCCAAATCCAATTTTATAAAGGCCAACAGCAGAAAACTTGCCTCCTGTCCAAATGTAAGCCATGCTTTCTGGTCCCTTGCTAAGGCCATTGAATGCAACTTCTGCTCACCTGCACTTCTTTCTCTCTCTCATTCTGATGGCATTATTGTTACTTCACCCAAAGATAAAGCTGACTTCCTAGTGCCACTCTTTTCCTCAAACTCCTGCTGCATAGATGACCAAGCAAACAAGCAAAATCACTGCCTGTGATACCAGAATCTAAGTACTGTATGCCTACTGTGGCTTTTCAACAAAAAAAAAGACATCAGAAAATGACTAAACTTGGACACTCAAGTCTCCTGGTGCTGATAACATCTCTCCATTTGTTCTCAGATATTGTGTTACAGAGTTAACACCTCTCCTGTATTGTCTCTACAATCTATTATATATATATATGTGTGTGTGTGTAGGTAGGATATATATATATATTACCATATATTAAGGATATATATATATATGGTATGTGTGTGTGTGTGTGGAAGCAATCTTATACTGGCTTATTCCAAAGAGCTACCATCAAACTACCAACCAAGTGCCATCACCTCAGACCTCTCCAAAATAATGAAGAAAGTCATCAATAGTCCACTTCTCTGCTACCTATCAGTTAATCAGCAACCACTAGTACGAATGCTATCATTCAAGATCCACTGCTGACCTCTTAGCATATCACCCAACACGGGACGTGTGCAATGGAAAGGTTCAGTGAAACTTCTGCTGTTGCTCTTGACATTTCCAGAGCTTTTGATTGTGTCTGGCATCAAGGTCTTCTAAACAAACTTCGTCCTTTGGTCTACCTGCCAATCTCTGTAATTGGGTTGCTAGCTTTCTCTCTGGTCATTCACTGTGCACCATAGTTGATGACTCTCTTTCTTTGAGCTTCACTACCAATGCAGGAGTACTTCAGGTCAGGGTTCCATCCTATCACCTACCCTTTTTCTTATGTACATAAATAATCTTCTCTCTATGACCACTAATCCTGTCCTCAGCACTGCAGATAATAGTACTCTCCATTCATCTTACACATTTGACAAATCACACAGTGCACAGATATCCTAAGTGTCAAAATCATTGGCAACTGGTGCCTTGAACTCTGATCTGTGTACCATCCTTCAATGGGGGAAAGGACAATCTGGTCACATTCAGTCAACAGTCTTTCCTCTTCTCTTACAAAAAGATATCTCAACTTGCATTCCCTTATCCTCAGTAATACACAAATCACCAGACAAGATCAGATCTTTCTGCTTGGACTAACATTCACTTCCATCCTCTTCTGGTGTGCACACACACATGCACACCACATTCACATCACAATAATAGCTTCTTCAGCTTCAAAAAAAATCTCCCACCCAAAAAAACTAGGCATTCTCTTTCATTCAAGATGCTATTTTACACCCAACCAACTCTTAACAATATACAAATCTCAAATCCTCCCATGCTGGAATACTTCTCGCATGTTTGGGGTGGAGCAACTAAAACTGCTCTAAAATGGTGGATCGTACTGCTGTTTTATAAATCTTCCTCTTTAGTTATACTGTCATCCTTCTGTCACATAATACTCTGTATTATGCTCTCTATTTCATCCAGCTGGTATTTTTCATACGATGTTCCACATGTGTCAGTGGTGCCGTCCTATATTGGGATTGTTCCCAAGTGCTTGATGATATTAACCTTCTTCAGTGGGGAAATAGCATCTGAGAAACTCTTTATAAACGAGGTTACTTATGGCTCCATAACAGGTCACCTTGTTTATAAAGAGAGATGACATTGTGAGAGCTTTGATTAAGAAGGGATATATGTGCAACAATATGGGAGATCATTATAACCAATTATGAAAAGCTTAAAATGAGGTTCATTGTCATGATGAGAAACTAGGGTAGCAGAATAGACTGTGCACGAAAATAGTCCGCGAGTCTGAAAGAAGCTGTATTCTCAGATTATGAGAATAAATTGCTTAGAAGTTAAATGGATGAATAAAACTTTAATGCAAACACTGCGTAAAAAAATTTTTTTGAAGATCTGGTACTGATAGCAGTACAGCCACTCCCCAAATGACATAAGGATTGTGTTCCTCGGAATTTTATGCAAGGTAAAATATTCCTAAATGCTTATGTACCACTCACAACTATGTGCACTGAATTTGATTGACACCCAAAAAGAAAATGTTCGATGAACATGACTAGAATTATTTATACGATTTTTTTATCTCATGCATAGGAAATATTTACAAAAAGTGTGCTTCAAAATGTCCACGAAAAAGATTAAGACAATTGTCTTAATCTTTCGATGCTGTAGTGAGAAGAAACTGCTGACAAGCAATTTCTTCTCACTATTGCTCACTATTTGCTGTTGAAGCAGTGAGATTTCATTCCCTTGCAATAGATGGCAAACTTTGTCCTGCTGTACTTAATCATTTCATTGTAATTTCTACATCAGTTTTGTTTTGTATCATTGTCACCACTTGCACTTTCCTTTGTCACTTTCCACTTTATCATTGTGAAAACACGATGATGACTGACATGCAGTTAAAATGAACACTGAGAGATTTTCAGATCAGAGCCTCAAGTCTCTGATCTGAAACAGCAGTAATGCATAGTAATAAGCATTCATTCAATTGCTGTATGAAGAGATGCAACTACTGAAGGCTCATGAAGTTACATCATCTTCATTTTTTTACCATCCTAGTTGTGTCCTCCATTTGTTTCCTAGATGCAAAATATATTTCCACTATTTTTTTAAGTTACAGTGGCAGACAAAAATTTACATAAGTTGGAAGGTGGCTCTATATATATATATATATATAATATTCATCAAAGCTTGATTTGCTTCCTCAGTCTTAAGAAAAGGCTGGTTATTCCACTAATTCGAGCCATATCCAAGGGCCTATGAGTTGTGGAAATACTTTCTGAAAATGAAAGTTGTGCCGAACAAAGCAGCCTTTTGCAGCTGCCCAATTTTTAATCCATCTAACTCGAGTGCTTCTAGATGTTTTTTCAATGTTTTAGGAATGGCGCCTAAAGCACCTATTATTATGGGAACAACTTTCATTTTCTTTTGCCAGATTCGTGCGACTTCGATTTGCAAATCGCGATATTTTGTAATTTTTTCATATTTTTTGTTGTCAATCCGACTATCTCCTGGTACTGATATTTCGATAAACTTAACACCCTTGTTTTCACTTTTTTCAACCACTGTGATACTGGGTGTGTTACATTCCAAGCTTTTGTCAGTCTGGATTTTGAAATCCCAGAGTATTTTAGCTTTTTCATTCTCAACCACTTTCTGGTGAACTTTATGCTTCCAATAGTCTTCAGATACTTCAAATCCATACTTTTTACATAAATGCCAGTGGATTATCTTAGTTACGTTATCATGCCTTTTACTGTACTCGATTTGTGCTATTTTGCTGCATCCACTTATAATGTGGTCTACCGTTTCTTCCTTTTCTTTGCACAATCTACATTTACTGTCTTCTTGAATTTTTTGTATTTTTGCCTTCATAACGTTGGTTTTAATGGCCTGTTCTTGTGCTGCAAAAATTACCGATTCTGTTTCTTTCTTTAGTGCTCCATTTCTCAACCATTGCCAGGTCAAGTTGCTGTCAGCGCTGTCCTCTATGCTGTGAAGGTATTTTCCATGCAATGCCTTATTTTTCCATCGTTTAGTTCTCACTTTTACTTGGTTGGTTTTGTATTCCAATTTTGTCTCCATGGGTTTAAATAAACCCTCTTTCCTTACCTCAATTAGAAATTTTTTTGTTGTTTGCTGCAGATAATCATTTAAATTTCATTTTTCTTCTTCAATAACTTGCTTCACCTGTAATAATCCTGTACCTCCTTTTTTGCATGATAGATATAGCCTATCAATGTCACTGTGAGGATTGAGGGCATGGTGCATTGTCATTAATTTTCGAGTTTTTCTATCTAAATCTTCCATCTCTAGCTGGGTCCATTCAACAATGCCTGCTAAATATCTCAGAACAGGTATGGCCCAGGTATTAATTGCTTTTATCAAATTTCCAGTATTAAGCATTGAATTAAGGAGTTTTCTTAATCGTCTTATGTATTCTGCTCTAGTTCTTTCTTTGATCTTATTGTGCAGAATTTGTGATGCTTCTAAAATTCCCAAATATTTGTAGCTGTCTTCGAATTTTATTGCCTTGATTATTTCACCATTGAGCAGCTCGATTTCGTTCATATCTTCAAACTTTCCTCTTGTTATTCCAGCAATTGCACATTTGTCTAAGCCAAAATCCATTGATATATCTTGACTGAATATGTGCACAGTGTTTAGCAATGATCCGAGTTCATTCTCTGATTTTGCATACAACTTCAGATCGTCCATCTATAAAAGGTGAGATATCTTTGCACTCTTTTGCGCAGTTTGATAACCACGAGCAGTTTTATTTAAAATTCTAGTTAAGGGGATCAATGACAATATAAACAATAGAGGAGATAATGAGTCTCCTTGAAAGATGCCCCTTTTTATGTTTACCTCTCCAATATCTTCTCTATTTATAACCAACGTTGTTTTCCAGTTTTTCATACTGGATGCAAAATTTTTGGCACGTTTTTGCTAATACCGATTAGTTCTGTGCATTTTAAAATCCAACTATGAGGCACCGAATCAAACGCTTTTTTATAATCTATCCGAGCCATATGAAGGTTGATTTTTCTACGTTTGCAATTTTTAAGAATCATTTTATCAATCAGCAATTGGTCTTTTGTGCCTCTTGAATTTTTGCTGTTACCTTTTTGTTCAATTGGGAGAAGAGAATTTACTTTAAGATAGCTGTATATTTTATCAGGTTATAAAAGAGGTTAAAAGTTTCCAACAACATGGAATAACAGCATGATTGGTTGGATAACAGCATGATTGCTGAAGGAACATGCAAGAGAATTAGCAATTCTAACCTTGTTCAACTTGAAGTATAAGCATGATTCCTAATGCATGGAAAGGAGAATAAAACAATTCCATTATACAAGGATGGAGCAAGCAGTACAATCAATTAGACCGATCACTATCTTATGGAGGGATTACTAAAATATTGTCACATTCTCTAATACAATGACAACAGAGTTGAATAGGAGATGTATATATCACAATATTAAACAGGATTCCACTTGGGAGGTTATTATACAAACTCAGAGAGATTGGTCTCCAGAATGAGTTTTGTATCATGGATGAAAAAGCAGTTGAATGATAGATATCATGAAGCAATATCTGGAGATTCTGAGTCTGTAGGTGAAGGAGAGTAACCAGTGGGGTACTAGTTCAGAATTCTGTATTTTGGACCATATTTGTTTAGTTTGTACATTAATGGTATTTGGGGATTGGCATTGGAAAGCTGCGCATCACTTCATAGATTCCTTATAAGGCTGTATACTTCATATATAATAAAATTTTGCTAAAATTATAGAGGTCATATGCATATAGTATGAATATCCATATTACAACATTAAAAATCTGTTAATATGCTCAAAAGTGTTTTATTTATTTACAAAAAAAAATAATTATTCAAGAATGGAGTTCTACAAACTAAATGTCTCAGCCAGCAGTTAATAAAATATTTTTAACAAAGTGGTACCTAACTTAATGACTTATTTGAGATTGCTTATTGTTGGATAAGAAGCAGTTTCTTTAGCTTTAGACCCAGGTGGGTGTTTGTCATTTGTAATCTCAAGTGTATCTTCATTTGAACCATGTGTGAAAACTATTCACAGCAGTAGGTTGTGCTGAAACAAGACAGCATATGCCAAGCATGTTGATGCATTTTTTTTCCCATTTTTCAATGGAATCTTTCTTACTATAAATAAAGATTTCAGAATATTGTCTTCTGAGAGCTCAATCAGCTCCATTTATAAATTTTCAGGTGCACGAGAGACAATTACCCAGATGTGGTTGGAAAGCCAGTTTTAGTGTGAGATCATGTTTCTCAAAATCTTTAAACTTGTCTTTGTATTCTTCGATCAATGAGTCTAAAACACTGCTGTATTCATTAATATCACAGTTTCTTGAAGTTTGTTAGTGCACCGCTCTTCAACTACCTTTGTCAGTTCAGGAAAATGTTTGGCTGAAATTACAAGTTCAGAAAGAAGAGTGTTGAAAAGAATTAACTTCTTCCTAAATGCTTGAATATTCTGGCACATTTCATATATTGATTTAGTTTTGCCTTGTAGACAAACATTTAGCTGGTTTTGTTTTGATACTAAGCATTCTAAAATTTTATTTTAAAATAAATTAAAGATGCCAAGAAATTATGTGCTTGGTTTCATCCTTTATTCAAGTGTACACAAACAAAGTTTGCACATGAAGTCACTTCACGACTGGGTTACTTGTATATAGAGGCTAATGACTTCACATCATTTGCTTTAGTATCCCCTAATGTAATGCACGTATCCTTATGGACATGCATAATGCTATGAATTATGGGAAGGACCACTACCCAGACCAGTTTCAACCTTTATGCAGAAGTCATATTTCCATATACAAGTATAGGTCTTCTGGGTCTGGCTCCCACTGATGAGACCTCAAAGGTATAAACCGGTCTGAGTAGTGGCCCTTCCCATAATGCATAGCATTATGAATGCCTGTAAGAATATGTATGTTGCATTATGGGATACTAAGGCAATTGATGTGAAGTCAATTATAAATATATATTAGTCTCTATATACAAGTAACCCAGTCACGAAGCAACTTCACACAAAAATTTTTTTTGCTTACACTTGGATAAAAGTGAAACTGAGAATTTAATTTCATGGCATATTTATAGTATACCCAAGTGAAAAAATTTTTCACAATTAGGAAGATCCACATTCAGTGTTTCCTCATCAGTTTGAATTACATTGTGAAACTGGCGATGCCTAGAAGCATTTTATTATTATTATTCAGGCCTCCATGACTCATCGAGGGGAGGTCCCCCATAAGAAACACAAAGTCTATCATACCACTCCTTAAACTCATTGACCATTCTTGCTCTCACCACTCCATCAGGCAATGCATTCCACGGTTCAACCACCTTCCATGCAAAGAAACCACTCCTCACCCTCTTGCTCACAGTTGAAGTTTCCTTTTGTAACTTCCAGGGATGGCCTCTTGTCATCACTCCTTCCTGCTGTTCAACCAAGTGAAAGAACTCCCTAGTGTCAACCCTGTAACCACCTCTCAACAGTTTAAAAGTCTCAATCATATCACCTCTCCTCCTTCTATCCACCAAACTCTGCAGTCCACATTCCCTCAGCCGATCCTCATAATCATTTGCTTGAATATAGTTAACGGTATCAATACTTTTCCTTAATATGTCTTTTAAAAGAGTAGATATGGCACAAAGATTCTGATGTAATATACAATGAAACGAAATCAAGTTATTTCATTTCAGTGTTCATATGCTTACTAAATTACACATATTAAGCTTTGCTTCCCAACATATATCTTTAAAAATATTAAGAATATCAATTGATGAGAACACCACATGTTCTCCCCATGAGAGTAGCCAAAGTTAGTAGCTCTTCATAACATTGAAATATAAAGCATTTAGAATACAAATATAAAATAACACTTGTGCTGAGTCATTAATATCAGTGATCTCATCTATGGCAATCGAAAAATAAGTATCTTTGATTTGACAAGGTTTTTGAAGCTTTTAGTCACATTGACAGGCTAATTCATGTTGTCTTTGGTTATAGTTCTTTGTGAAAGAGGAAGTTGTTTGTATTTATTAACTTTTTCTGAATCCAGACATGCTACCACTTCAACAATGCACTGTTTTATGATTTCCACGTCACTTTTTGGCTTACCTTTTCTCCTGAGTATCTATGTTACTTTATAAGTTGCTTCAGTAATTTCATTGCTTTGTCTAATTATTGTTGTTTACTAAAATTTGATTGATTGAAATAATGCTGGATCTAATATCCACTTGATTTTTATAATTATTGTTGTTGGTTTTTTTGAAGTGTCATATTTATAAGTATATATTTTCTTGGTTCTCCTTCCAATTTTGCATATTTTGTGGTCTTTATGTGTATCATTATGCTGATGAGCATTGTATCTTTTCACTGTTGAAATCAGTATCACAAAGTAAATAGCATTTTATCTTTGACTTCAAGCATGTAGTATTGCAGCTCTCTTCATTAAATACCCTGTTCTCCTCCTTAATTGTTCTTTTCTTTGTATTTAGCATATTTGGGATATCAAATAAAATTTTAAAAAATTAGTAAACAAATTATGCAAAACCTTCTGCTCCTTCATCCTTGCTATAAAATGGCAATACATACGGCAGCATTTCAATATAGCTACACATGTACAAAACTAAATCTTTTTTTTTTTTTCAAATCAAACTGACTTTGCACTGAGTGCTCATAGTTGCCTCTAGTGACAATGGATAAGGATGAAATGCCAACTGTAGAACAATGGATAGTTCACTAATAGCAGTTGATATTTTTATTATATTTTTATATTATATTATATTTATTTATATTTTTATTAATTATTATTTTTTAATATAATTAATTAAAATACACTGTTTGGGATTGTACTATTTGTCAATGATGAAGATTCATAAATGACAAAAATATGCGAAAAGGTTGTACTTAAAAGTTGAACAGGACAGATCTGTGGGTAGTTAATAACACGTGTTAATTCAAATGTTGTGAAGTGTAAAGTTGTGCCTTTTGGACTGAAGACATTTCAGCAGAAATGCAATTTCTCAGAAAAACAGTTGGCCATACTAATGATGGGGGAGAGCGTAAAACAAACGAAGATGTACAATTCCCTAAATATAAAACCAGTTAACTACTATATAAGTAACTATAAACAAAAATGGATAGCATATCTAAATCAATTAGGGGATATTTTAGTTTCTGTCGGATAATTATAAATTTCTACAAATAATTATAACTATTGGGTACTTTATACATGAATACATATTTCTTACTTATGGATAGGGTGTAATTGATGAGTTATTGTTTAAATAATTGATATTTATTACAAATTTAACAAATTATACATTTTAGCATGAAATAATTTTAACAAGAATATCCACTAATTGTTTTGAGCAGTATATTAATGAAAATTTGCTGCAGCTGGTCAATGAAGCCAGATATCTGGGAGTAATGGTGACAGCTGAAGTTTAAGGGCCACATTGCTAAGGTTGTTAAGTCATCACATGGCCAACAGCACTATTGAAGAGAACACCAAGTTGGAGGAATAAGGAAGTTATTCTCCCACTTCACAGAGCTTTTATGAAATCATATCTGCAATTGTACCCAGATGTGCTCCACTTGGATTCTGTAGAGATGGAGAGACAGTCAAAAAGTAATTCTTGGAGCTGAGTATGGCTGTAGTTAGAAAGCCAATGAAGTCTAGGTACTTTTTACAGCATGTGGAGAGTTATTTCAAGTTTTCTCCCTTGGTTGTTATAAAGTAAATTATATTTGATGAGAAATTCTTGTTTTTATCCTTTATTCAAGCATGAGCAAAGAAGTTCGCATGTCTTCAGTTTGCTCACACTTGGGAAAAGGATAAAAACCAGAATATATAGAAAATATATTTTCTAGTCAAGGACAGTTTAAATGTGAATGTGTGTAAATGAACTAGCACTGGTTGTTGTGAGTTTATCTTCACTGAATGTGGTCATTGAGAGATATGACAAGTAGACATTGTGCAACATATGAATGGGGAAAAAAAAAGCATAATAAAAATGATAATTAAGTTTTATGTTATGTTGAATTTTTTCTTGACAATTATTCATAAGACTATTACACTTTTTTATAAAATCTTTATCAAGTAGCTTTATTTTTATCCTCCTACATGTTTCGCCAATCTGTTTCTATTGGCATCCTCAGGGAATACAAATCAGTAAGCACAAAATGAAGGTTACAGACTAGGTTATAACGGATGGTTCTAAATCATACAAAAAATTGGTATTGTGCGTGACAATGTGCGTGTCTCGTTAACTAGACACGCACATTGTCACGCACAATACCAATTTTTTGTATGATTTAGAACCATCGGTTATAACCTAGTCTGTAACCTTCATTTTGTGCTTACTGATTTGTATTCCCTGAGGATGCCAATAGAAACAGATTGGCAAAACATGTAGGAGGATAAAAATAAAGCTACTTGATAAAGATTTTATAAAAAAGTGTAGTAATCTTAAGTTTTATGTTATTTCATATTAATATAATTCGTTAGTAGTATTGATATATAGGGTTCATGCTCTAAAAATTTTTAATGCTAGACTTTGGAATAATGGTTCAAGTACATTTGGCACCTTGCATTGTCTCTAATTCTATTAGATCATATTATTATTATTATGATGATGATGTGACAACTCCAGGGAGTCCAAAGACTCTTCGAGGGAGAGTGTGCCAACAGCATCAAATGGTTGATCCTCTTCCAACTACTAACCGTGCTAAAACTTGCTTAACTTTTTGCATGAGCCATTAGTAGTAGAGGCTCTACCAATCGACCAACCATATGAATTAATATTCTTTACCACATTACTTATATTGTATTTTGTTATCGTGCACATTTTTCTTTCATTAAATGTAATGAAAAAAAAAGGGTCTGTATTGAAATGATAATTAAAATTGAATCCAAGAATGGTTACAAATGCCCTTTATTTTTACATATTGTGCATTACCCTCTTCTTTACTACAGCATCAGTTTAACTAAACACAAATGTATGGAGTACAGTATAAAAATTGCTATTGATATATAAAATTGGTTTGGATCTTGTAAGCTGTTAGTTTAAATAGAAGTCAGTTTGGATAATGTGATATATTTTTCCATTCTAAGATGCCATGTTGCCAAGGTTTTAATTGGATTTATAAAGCTGACAAGTTATCCATCTAGAGCATGTTTAATTTCTTATTTTGAATGTTGTAAAAACTGAAATTCTTATGAACAAATGATGACATGAAAAATATTCAAGTTCTACATTTAAGTATGATTTATTTAATTTTTCTTTTAATTTTTATTTCAGATTAATTTCCTTCATGGAGCGCATAATTAGATGAATAATTCTGGAAGATAAATTTCATTATGATATATTTACTGTGCTGTTTTAGATGAAGGGATGATATATTTAAAAAATAATAATACAAGAATCAAGCACCAGATCATATAAAGGCCAAGTCATATGTTTTGACAGCACTATCATGACATCTTTACCATATAAAGTAGATTCATTTGAAGAATATTCTTCAGAATCTGGTAGTGAGTCATTTTCAAATGCTTTTCAAAAAAATGATCCAACTCTCACAAATATTAACACAACTTCTGGTGAGATTGCTGCTACTATTGCCACTAATGAACTTGTATCTAGTACTTTTCCTGTAGTTCATGATCTAGCAAAGGCAAACACATTTTCTTTTTTGAAAGCATTTCAGAAAGCTGCAGGTAATACAGCAAAAAAAGAGACAAATGAAAAACAGTCTTCAGAACTAACTAGAAGTAAGTTAAAACGATCTCAACCAAGTTCCTCTAGACACCAGCGTACTCGTCATCAAAAAGTTGATGAAAATATTTTTGAAAAAGTGAGAAGTTTGCCTAAAATGGTTTCTGATAATAATGAAGAAAAGAAAGGTAATTGCAATGCATTATGTATTTTAGCTGTTAATATAAAATACCATCTTAATTATATTGTTTACTTATCAAAAGAAAACCTAGATGAAAAAAAAAATATTTTTTTTTATAACTTAATACTGCAGAAATCCACATGAGATTTTGGATTTAGATTTTGGATTGGATTTAAGATTTGGATTTTTAAAATGTTTATCATAATTTCCTGATATGTATTCTTAAGTGGTTTGTAATACAATTATTAAACAATAAAGTGTACATTATTACTAGCTTCGTATGAACAGATTTCTTCCAAATTTTTGTTTCAGGTATCCAGTATTGTCAGACCTTATATTTTCACCTTCTGAAATTTTATTTCAAGGCAAAGACAATGAATATAGGCAGAAACATTGAAAACCTCTCAATTGTATCCTGAATGGTGAACCTATAGAACAAGTAAAACATTTCAGCTATTTAGGCACAATTTTTAGTGATGATAGCAAATTAAATATGGAAATAGACAACAGAATCAGTAAAGCTGGTATGGTAAAGTCAGCTGAATAAATGTATATGAAATAAGAATTAAATTAGTCAAAACATTAAATTAGCTATATAAAAGACACTGTTCAAACCAATTTTAACTTATGGATCTGAAAGCTGAGTTAGAAATAAAACACTTGATCAAAGACTGGAGACCTCTGATATAAAAGTTCTGAGAAAGATTAGTGGATTGAACAGATGACACCAGTGGTAGTATCATTAAAAATGAGAATATTATGAAAGAACTTGCCATTGTTAATATTCAGTAATGTGTCAGTAGAACAATCTCAGATGGTATGGTCACTTAAATTGAATGGGAGAGAAAAGATTAGCAAAACAAGTGTTCTTTACCAGGCTGGCAGGAAAGCGACCCAGATGAAGACCAAGATGTAGATGGATTGATACAGTAAAAAGTTCCTTAAAAGACAGAAATATAAGATCTGATAATGTTGGAGTCTTGACAGATAATAGATTAATTTGGAGGAAAATTGTTGATCGGAAGTTAGTACTTTTTCATGTAGTACTATCAAAATTATCCTGTACCCCCCCTTCTCCCCCACGTGTGCATATCAGAAATTTGATGCTGATGATAAGATTTTATTTCATCAGTCCACCTAAACTTTTTCCTGGATATTTGTTTCTGTCATCCTTGCTGATAACACCTGTTTGTTAATCTTTTTTTCTCATTTTGTTTAAATGACCATGACACCTGAGATTTATGCTTCTCACACATTCCTGAATGCTAACAAAATTTTATTTTTAACATCCATATTTTTGAAAGTTTATTTTTTCACTTGGTTAGAGTATAATAATATTAGTTTAATCCTTTATCCAAGTGTGAGCAAACAAAGTTTGCGCCTGAAGTATCTTCAGGACTAGGGTAAAGTGATACAACACCAGGGCAACTCGTTGCAAAGGTGGAGAAAGCTACCAACAGTCCTAATTCAGTATCTCCTATAATGCAAAACACATCTCCTTGCGGATATGTCTAATGTTATGCATTAAAGGAAGGGCCACTACCCAGACTAGTTTCGACCTTTATTGAGGTCTCTTCAGTGGGAGCCAGGCCCTAGTGGAAATACCAGGCAGAAGCATTAGCAGGTCATCTCTACCTATAGGAGTTGCCAAATGGTGTGCCACCCTTTTTTTAATAAATTACTCTGGATTTAGAGAAAGATGTTGAAAGTTTATTTTTTCACTTGGTTAGAGTATAATAATATTAGTTTAATCCTTTATCCAAGTGTGAGCAAACAAAGTTTGCGCCTGAAGTATCTTCAGGACTAGGGTAAAGTGATACAACACCAGGGCAACTCGTTGCAAAGGTGGAGAAAGCTACCAACACTCCTAACTCAGTATCTCCTATAATGCAAAACACCCAGAGTAATTTATTAAAAAAAGGGTGGCACACCATTTGGCAACTCCTATAGGTAGAGATGACCTGCTAATGCTTCTGCCTGGTATTTCCACTAGGGCCTGGCTCCCACTGAAGAGACCTCAATAAAGGTCGAAACTAGTCTGGGTAGTGGCCCTTCCTTTAATGCATAACATTAGACATATCTGCAAGGAGATGTGTTTTGCATTATAGGAGATACTGAGTTAGGAGTGTTGGTAGCTTTCTCCACCTTTGCAATGAGTTGCCCTGGTGTTGTATCACTTTACCCTAGTCCTGAAGATACTTCAGGCGCAAACTTTGTTTGCTCACACTTGGATAAAGGATTAAACTAATATTATTATCCATATTTTTATTATAATCATGTCATTGATGCTGTTTGTTTATTCTCCTAATTTTTATCAGAACTCTCATATCTGTGGTCTCCATTCTTTGATTGGCTGCTCTGTTTCTAACCTGAAAATGAAAATTGGTTTGAATACTGTCTGTCTCTATACAGTTAATTTAATGTTTTGACTAATTTTTGTGTTATTCCATATAAATTTATTCAGTTGATGCTTTCACAATACCAGTTTTGCTTACTTTGTTTTCTATATATAGTTTATTATATTAAATAAAATTTGTCTATGAATAGTTTTTAACCCATAGTATACTAGTAATGTGTATGGGCAATAAGGAACTTGTTCACATTTGACTTGAAGAGCTGTGGATTGTATTCCTTGGGAAACGCATGGTCGAATGCTGTTCCAGAGGACAGCATTGGAAGAATGAAGAAGAGGAAAAATTTGTTCTATAGGTTTGAATTGAACTCTGAGAGGGTGTTGCTTAGCTGCTGCATGCATTTCGATGCATTTGCAAAAGGGTGTGGGAATTATTGATGCCAATTCTGGTGAACAGCAGCCACAGAAAGTATTTATAGGAGATGCAGGCTGCAGTGACTGAATGGTTGTGCAAAAGTGAGTGGAGTGTATTAGCGAGAGTGGTCATCAATCAATCCAACTGCTCTTTTCTATATAGAATCCAGTATTTTCAGGGAGCTCTTAGGGGCACCATCCCGGATGTGAGAGCAGAATTCAATGGTCAGGCAGATTTGTGATTTGTATAGAGTGAGGGGCTGTTTTGGAGTTATATTGCAACTCCTTGAGTGAAAGAGCAAGCCTAATTTTTCAGATACAGACAAGGCAATATTTGTGCCAAGAGAGATTTGAGGTTGGAGTTATCCTAAGAAGGTAAATCTCATCTTGAATAGAGATTTGGATATTGTTAAGAGTAAGATTGGAAGAAAAGTTATTTTTTAGAAAGAATGCAAATCTGTGTTTTGGCAACATTGAAGTTGACAAAGTTATCCAAATCCCATTGATGTTTTGAAGATCAGAATTGAAGGTAGTAGCAGTTAGATTTTTGCATTTTGTGATTTGAGCTTTGCAAAGTTTGTCAAATGAAAAGGAGGAGTGCAATGTACTCTCATTAGCATAACTGTGTACTGTATTGGCAGTCAGCTGGAGTCGATCATTTATACACCCTCTGTCCAAAAAGAAACTGAACTTTTCAAAATTAGAAGAAACTGGTGATGCCACCTGTTGTATCTTTTTGTTGTCGAAAGCGGCAACTGTTTATGACATTTGTTTCATTATAAGCCGAGGTATAGTGACAGTGTGTTTTGACAAACGGTCGGAAAATGAGTTTCAAACAGAGAGCTGCGATTGACTTTTGTGTTAAACTTGGTAAAAGTTTTATCGAAATGCATTAAATGTTTCAAAAAACATGGTGATGAATGCTTATCCTGTGCTCCAGTTTACGAGTGGTTTAAGCAATTTCAAAGTGGTCGTGAGACGCTTGAGGACGACGAAAAGCCGGGCCATCCAAAAACTGGACTGAGCAAAGTTAACATCCAAAAAGTGTGTGATTTCATTAAATAAAACCCAAAATCGTCCATGAGATTGATTGAAGATGAATTGGGGAGGATTCCAAAATCAGCTGTGCACAACATTTTGACCGAGCGTTTGGGCCTTTGTAAATTGAATTCGCGATTTGTTCCCCACAAGTTGACTGACGACCAAAAAATGTATCGAATTGAATATTGCAAGGATCTCATTAAAACTCCTTACAAGGGGTTTCAAACTTCTTTGAAACGATCGTTACTGGTGACAAAACGTGGCATTTTGAGTATCAGCCTGAAACAAAGGGCCAGAGTGCTGAGTGGAGACCACCAGAAGAGGGATATCTGAAAAAAACTCGCTTGGAGAAGTCAAAAGTAAAGACAATGCTGATTTGTTTTTACTATTCCAAGGGATTATCAACAAAGAATTTGTTCCGCCTGGCCAAACAGTCAATGGTGAGTTTTATCTTGAAGTTTTGAAGCGATTGATAGTGAGAATTCGTTGCATACGGCATGAATATCGTGATGCAGGCAGCTGGTCACTTTTGCACGATAATGCACCATCTCATCGTCCAAGTTTGTGTGTTGGATCACCCGCCATATTCACCTGATTTAGCACCCCATTCTTTCTCTTTCCCTGACTTCATTTGTCGATGAAAGGAAAGTGATACGACACCATTGAAAACATTCATGTGGCCGTAACCATGACCCTCAACAGTATCCCAAAACCCGATATAAAAAACTCATTTAATGAATTAATTGACTGTGCCAAACGCTATCAAAGCTGAGGGAGAGTATGTTGATTGAAATAAATGATTTGAATAATTATAATTGACCTGTTTTATTTTCTATCAAATGTTCGGTTTCTTTTTGGACAGAGCCTTGTGGGACTCCAGCATTGGTTATATAGACAGAAAGTAAGGAGCCATCAACCATCACTTAAAGTGAGCATCCACTCAGAAAGCTGGCTACCTAACTGCAGAATTCAGGGGAAAGCTCTAATAATGGGAGTTTACTTAATAGACTTTTGTGTTAAACTTGGTCAAAAGCCTTGTAGATATCAAGGGCAACCACTTAAGTCTTGCCAAACCTTTCCATAATGTTTGTTCAGAGATCAGTAATGACATAGGTTAGTAGATTGCCTGTTCATTGGTGGTGACGGAATCCATACTGTCAGTCATTTATTAGATGAGAGTCTTCAAGGTAGCATAGGCATTATGGTTTTCCATTACTTTAGAATGAATTGAGGTCAGAGAAATTAAATGATAGTTTGAAGGTAAAGACTGTCTCCCTTCTTAGGGATAGGTTGTTTATGGGCTAGTTTCCAGACTTCAGGATAGATACTAGTGGAATAAGAAAGTGCAGATAGGCAGCTTAGAGCGGGAGGTTCAACTCTGGAGCACAGACCTTTAGAGCAATTGGAGAAATGCCATCAGGGCCAGGAGTCTTTTTGTTATCCAATTTGAGCAAACTCTTTCTGATCTCGTTTGGCTAAAAGGTCAAACATGGCATTGAGTGTTGAGTGTTTGGGGAACTTTTACTGTGAACAGGTATGCAAGAATTGGAGGAGAAGTAGGAAGCCAGGTGGTTGGCTTTTTCTGTGGGTGCTGATGCAATGGTACCATCTGGGTGTAATAGTGTTTGGCAGAAATTAATGCCAAAAGCTTTGGCTAGAGCATAGAAGGCATGCTGCCATTTGGGCAGAATGCAAGTTTTCTGGTTTTAACTCTCTCAAAATCAGTTTTCGATGTGGTGATAATTTTCTTGCAACTATTCCTGGCTTTGATGTAAACCATTGTTTCCCAACGTGGGAAGTTTGAATATTTTGGGGGGCAATTGGAAAATGATGTTACATTCGTCACCTCACCTCTGATATAGTCAAAAAATCACCATTGTCAGTGATAAATTGTCGATGTTGCAACCCTGACTTTCCGAGAAAAAAAGCTGACAACACTGGTACAGCAGTCAACATAAATACAGTATCAAGAAGAACTCTCAGAAAAGCAAAATGATGAGTCTATTAGAACTTTATTCAACATAAAAGGATTAATGATATGGCTTTGTGATGAGACAGAAACGAAATACCGAAATGCAACTAGTTTTGCAAAAAATTACTATTGTCCTTCCCGTCATCATATTTAGTTGAATGTGACTTTAGTACTGTAAATGACTTGTTACTGAAAAAAGAAATCATCTGAAGATCACAAACCGTGGGGATCTGAGATTGAAATTGACAAAATTAGTACCTCAAATAAAAAGTCTTTGCTGCAGACATCAAGCTCAAGGATCACATTAACTTGGATTTTATTTTCTCGAGTTCAGTTTGATTTATGTTTTATAATATACAAAGTGTAATATAAAATTTATATTCATTGAAGAAAGTGAAATTAACAACAGTTTTTACCTATGTTCTTTTTTTTATTTAAAGTACCTATTTATATTATACTTTTTCAGTACTTGGCCGGCTATTATGCTAGAGGGGGGGCATCAAAATCTTTGCGCCGTTGAGGTGGGGCATGATCCAAAAAGGTTGGTAACTACTGGTGTAAGCAGTATAGGAAGATGGAGTTTTGGATGCAAGCCAGTTGTGTTATACCTGACTCTTCTTTTGTACAGCCTTGGTACACCTGTGGGAGAACCAAGGCTTAGGGAATGGAAATTTAGGGTTGAATAGGGAATAAATGTTTCCATGCTAATGAGAATTATTTCTTTGATTCGTTCTGCACATAGGTTTGGTTCAGGTGGCTGAAAACAGTAATCTGACCAACGAAATGAGGCATAGAATTTGTGGAGATCATCTCACTTGGCTTTCTGGTAATACCATACAATGCTTGGATGTGAGTAGTTGTGTATGTCCGTTGCTCAGTGGGGAAAGAGATCTGCACTATGTTGTGGTTTGAGTTGCCTAGCAGGCAGACATCATCCATAGTGTTCTTAGATGGGTCACTAGTGATAAAGAGATTCAGAGTGTTTAGGGAATGGTTAGGGTTATCTGGTATGCTGATGGGCATATAGACAATTTGTTTGAGATCGTTTGTGATTGTAAAAGTCTTAGCTCTCTATCTGCTTGATCTGTAAAGTTGGAAGAGGGCAGCCAGCTGGTGTTGTGGAAATTGAAGTCTACAGGGAAGATGACTCTGCTGTTTGGAGAGTTGAATTGAAGAAAATCAACCTTTAAGGAAAGGTGATGAAGAGTTCAGAATGGTTGTTGGCATTAGGAGAGTGGTAGAGAGAGCATATGGATTTGGTAGAGTGAGATAAACTGATTTTTAGCCAAAGGAGGGCAAAATTGGGAGATTTCAGTTGAATATCCTCTGGCATTGTATATTGGAGCGAACATATATGCAGACCCTACCTCTGATATGAAATGAGTCAAAGGATATGTAGTTGGGAAAGCAGAGATGAGTAGTGTTTGGGAAGGTTGTGATTTTAATTCCTGTCAGGAAAAGTAGGTGAGGTTTTGAAGATTGGAGGTGGAAGTGAACATGTTAGGGTTAGAACTGAGACTGCATATATTTGTGAAATGGATCTGAAAGGTTGTATGAAGTTTGTTGTTGACCATATGGATCCCAAATGGTCAAATGGAACCCTATGCAGTGTTCGGGATCAGGTTTCCATGCTGGTTATTTGCAGAATTTGATTTTCTCACTATTATCCTTTCTTTGTAATTGATTGTCCATACTTTTTCCATTTTGTCCGTACATTGTCCATTTTGATGTTTCTCTTTCAGTTCTTATCTTAATTGCTGCCTTTTCATGCTGCACATAGGTCATATCTGTCTGGCCTCATGCACATAATGTGAGGCTAGTGCCTTCTGACTTGCTGTTCACAGCTGATATGAATGTAGATCGGCTTATTTGGGTATTGCAGGTCACTTTTATTAAACACGGGAAATTTGTTCTGTCTCTCCGTGCAATTGTGGGCCCAAAGTGGTGACACCTTTCTTGGGGTCAAAGTTGCATTGTTCAGCGAGCCTGTAAATGCCATAATTTAACATTGCATCAATTTCAGAATGGAAATTCAGGGTGATAGTATTGTAGTTTTTGTTTTCTGCCTCAGTTGTGTCTTGAACTGATGAGGTAGTGAGGTCATTGAGCTTGCTGGTGTTGTCTGTGGTGGTCATGTTAGCTTTGAGATGCTGATTGTGAATTGCTTAGAGTTTTATTATTATTATTATTATTATTATTAACATTTGTCCTCCATGGAGTCAGTAACTCATTGTGGGAGGTACATACTATTGCACACAATGCTCATTCAACCATGCTTTAAACTGATTCAATGTGTCTACACTCAGGCAATGCATTCCATTCACCAGCCACTCTCCATGCAAAGAACCTACTCCTCTGTTCACACCCTCCTTATACAGTTTCCAGCAATGACCTCTTGTTCTACTCCCCTCTCCCATTCTATGAAAAATCTCTTCTATGTCAACCCGATAACAACCCCTGACTAATTTATATGTCTCAATCATATCCCCCCACCCCTTACATTCTCTCAATCTGTCGTACTCCACACTCCAAAGACCACTGACTACCTTTGTGAATCTTCTCTGGACCCTTTCCAAAATATCCTCATCCCCATGAAAAACCTGGTGACCAAATCTGTGTACAATAATCCTTATTCCATTGTATAAGGCCTTGATCCATATGGATCAAGGTCTTATACAATGGAATCATAACATCTCTATTTCTGCATGTCAGGGTCCTCCTCATCATTGCCATTATCCAATGTGATGTCTTCACAACTTGTGCAATGTGGCCCCTGAATTTCAGGCCCTTGTCCACCATCACTCCTAGAGCTCTCATCTCCTTTACTTCCATTAAAGTTTCCCCACCAAATGTATACTTTGCATCCCATCATTGCTTACCAAATCTCAAAACCTTACACTTTGCAGCATTGAACTGATAGTTCCATTCATGCAGTCTATTCAAGTCCTCTTGTAAGGCAATAATATCCACTTGACTCTGCATTGCTCTCTCCCAATTTTTCATCATCTGTAAACAGCTGGATATCACTAGTTAAACCCAACCAAATATCATTAACATACAAATTGAATAACAATGGACCCAATCTCTCAATCTGTCCTTGTACTCCACACTCCAAAGACCACTGGCTACCTTTGTGAATCTTCTTTGGACCCTTTCCAACATATACTCATCACCATGAAAACCTGGTGACCAAATCTGTGCACAATAATCCATATGAGGCCTTATTCCATTGTAAGATGTTATGATTCCATTGTATAAGACCTTGATCCATATGGATCAAGGTCTTATACAATGGAATCATAACATCTCCTCATCATTGCCATTATCCGATGGGATGTCTTCGCAACTTGTGCAATGTGATTGTATAAGTTATGATGTTATGATTCCATTGTATAAGACCTTGATCCATATGGATCAAGGTCTTATACAATGGAATCATAACATCTCCTCATCATTGCCATTATCCGATGTGATGTCTTCACAACTTGTGCAATGTGGTCCCCACCAAGTGTATACTTTGCATCCCATTGTTGCTTACGAAATCTCAAAACCTTACGCTTGCAACATTGAACTGATAGTTCCATTTACCTGCCCATTCATGTAGTCTATTCAAGTCCTCTTACAAGAGGACTTGAATAGTCAATAAGGCAATATGATTTTATGACATCGAGGTTATTTATTTCCTCAAACACCTCCTGCTCACTTACAATTAAGCCATCCTCTCCTATGTCCTCTACACTTAATTTCCTCATGATTCCTTCCTGATCAGGATTAAACACTCTTATAAATCGATCACTGAATATCTCAATGTCTTCTGCAGTAGTTACCATTCTGCCACTTTCATCCCTTAACTCTCATGCATTAATTTTTATATTCATTTATAAAAAATTACAATGATGATACAGTATCATTTAATCTTACAGTATTACCATGAATTCATTAATTTTGCTAAATTTGTGCCCTGTATATGTTAAAAATGATGTCTGCATCTGAGAACATCATATTTATGTGTCCTCATATGAGGCCCTTATGCATGAGGGGGGGGGGGTTAACTTCATCTTACCATGATCATTCTTCCTGCTACTTGCCACATATCTAAAAAACTCTAGGGTTTTCTTTGCCTGATTTGCCAATTTCTGCTTTTGTTTTCCTTACTGAGTCACTCCCCTGGCTTGTTCTTTATACTGTTCATGTGACTGATTATTGCCAGTATTCATCTTATACTTCCTCCAAAGTACTTTCTTTTTCCAGATTTCATGCTTAAGCTCCACATTCATCCATTTTACACCTACCTTATTCAGCCTTTTGGCCTTCGGAATACATTCACACATTGATGCTGTTATGTATTTCCTTACCACTCAACTCCTTGTTTCTCTTGCTTTTTTTTCAATTATGTTACTTTTCTGGGAGACGTTTTATCTAGCATGATAAGCGCTGTTCCAGGCTATCCATGTGCTTGCTAAGGTTCAGGAACTGTTTAACAGTAGGGAAGCTCAAGGGAGAGAAAGTAGCTAGCAGAGGTTGCTTAGACGTTTGAGTGGCGATTCATTGAGTTTGGCACAATTGGCAAGAATCCACTAACAACAAAAATTGCAAAGCAAACTCTTTCTGTTTCAAAATGTCTAGTTTGCAGCTTTGGTATTTTAAAGCTTCAAAAGGTCTATCTGCAGTGGCAAGACTCAAAGTGCTTTGTTGCCTCCATCTTTGCTTCATGCTGCAGACATGGCTACTCCACTAGTGCTTTCTATGGCCAGTATTAAAATACAGGAAAGCTTTTTTTAAAATGCTAAGGGTACTTATTATGGTTGATTTAGCAGCTTTCAGTCCCTTGTGAACTATTGCTGTGCTTTCTTTTGGGGGGGGGGGGTACAAGGTTAAGTGAAATCACTTCTATAACCTGAAATCTCCCAAGTAAATTGGGAGATTTCAGGTTGAATATCCTCTGGCATTGTATATTGGAGCGAACATCTATGCAGACCCTACCTCTGATACGAAATGAGTCAAAGGATATATAGTTGGGAAAGCAGAGATGAGTAGCGTTTGGGAAGGTTGTGATTTTAATTCCTGTCAGGAAAAGTAGGTGAGGTTTTGAAGACTGGAGGTGGAAGTGAACATGTTAAGGTTAGAACTGAGACTGCACAATCCTGAAACACCCCTTTGTTTCAGGATTGTGTTACTTGTTTTTATATGTTTTTCTATGACCCTGTATGTATTCATAGTTTTTGTCTTCCGTACCAGATTTGTTACAGTAGTTACTCAATTTAGTTAAAAAAGAGTCTATAGACTGGAAATGGATTTATTTAAGAGAAGAAATCATCTGCATAAAGTAACAAACTGAGTCGAAGAAAGTTTTTTTCCACTTGGTTACAAAGCAAATTATACTTGCCAGAAATTTATATTCTTGTTCAATCCTTAATGCACGTGTAAGCAAAGTTTGCATGTTGAAGTATCTTCATGGCTAGGTTACTTGTATATAGAGACCGATGGCTTCACATCAAGTTCTAGTATCCCCTAATGCAAAGTAAGTACATTTCCTTTCAGATGTGCATGATGCTATGCATTGGTTACTTGGTTAAGTAAATTATTGTTATTATTATTATTATTGTACAGGCACCTTTGTGGAGTCTGAAGACTTATTGCAAGAAACCCAAACTATCCACCCAATATCTATCATACCTTTCCTTGAACCCATTAACAAACAAACAAACAAAGTGCTTACAATAGACTCTGGCAACCCATTTCATTAATTTACCACTCTCCAAGCAAAAAATCTAGTTCTTACACCCCTACTGACCACTCCTACTCAACTTTCAGGGATGACCTCTTGTTCTGCCCTCTCTAGCCAAGTGCTGAACCATTTCCCCTCATCAATCCTGTAAAATCCTTTAAATAACTTAATGTTTCTGTCATATCCCCCACACCTTTTAACCTATCAACTTTTGCAATCCATAGATCCTCAAACTGTGCTCTAGGGAGCATTCCACAGACCACTCACCTCTGAATCCTCTCCACCACTTCCTCATCCAAAAGAAACTGAGGAGACCAAACCTGAGCACAGTAATCGAGATCTGGATGCATCAAAGCCTTATAAAGAAGAATCACAACTTCCTTATCTCTACTTGTTAGTTTGTTCTTCAGTAACCAAGTAATCTTATAAGCTGGCTACCTTGGCAACCTAACTGGTATGCCCTCTAAACATCAACTATCTATCTACTACCCCCCCCCCCTACCCACCCAAATCCCTATTTTCATCTATTTCCTGGAATACAGTTACATCATTGTGGTATACAGATGTAATCAATTTATCTCAAAATGCATAACTTTGCATTTCTCCACATTAAACTGATACCCATTATCTTTTGCTTATACTGACAGTCTGCTTAAATTATCCTGCAAGCTCTCCACATTGCCTTGATTAACTATTGCTCTACTCAATTTATATTATCCAATTATACTTGCCAAGAAATTATATTCTTGTTTAATCATTTACATGAGTGTAAGCAAAACAAGGTTTGTACATGACGTATCATAAACCGCTGACACAGAACCTCCCATAGATTTTGGTATGGATGAGGATACTCCCAGTTCCAATCCCTCGACCGCCACAAAAGAGAGGGTTCCACCAATAGTCCTCCGGGAAAAGAAAAGATGGACACACTTAAGGTCCACCATGATAAACTCACAGATACAATATCTCTCGGCTAAGAACACAGATGATGGTATAAAAATTCTGCCGGCTACTGTGACAGACTACAGGAAACTAACCAAAGTGTTAGACTCTAGCAATATTCAATACCACACCTATTCTCTTGGTTCACAGAAAAATCTGAAGGTGGTACTGCGGGGTGTCACAGAGGATATAACTACAGATGAAATTGAGGCGGACCTCCACCACAAGGACCTGCCATCTATTAAGATCAGCAGAATGACTAGAGCAGACAAAACCCCTATTATGCCTCTGATCTTAGTTGAAATCCACAAAGCCTATAAGAATATTTATGATTTAACATCAGTCTGTGGACTCTGGATCACCCCAGAGCCACTCCGTAAAAGGGCATCTACAGGTCAATGCCATAGATGTCAAAAATTTGGCCATGCTCAAAGGCTCTGCAAGGCAGAGTACAAATGCCTGAAATGTGCTAAGAATTACCCCACGAACATCTGCACAAAGCCAAAAACTACCTCAGCTAAATGTGCCAACTGTGGTGGCCCTCATCCAGCGAACTACAAGGGATGTACTCAGCACCCAAAGAACAGACTGATGGAGACAGCTAAACTGCCCTCTTCCTCTAGTAAAAGAACACCTGAGGCCTCCGCTCTACAGCCTGAGACTCGGCAACAACAGTCAGTGACCTTCAAAGACAGTGGAAGCCAAAGGCAAACAAATTATGCTGATGTGGTCCGCACAAACAAACCAACATTAGAACAAAATCAGCCAAAAGCACCTACTAATCTGACAGCAGTTATTACGGCCTCTCTAGCTAATATGCTACAAGATTTCAGCCTGTCTAACCCTTCAGCAACTTCCACTAAAAGATTCCTACGGGAAACTCAGGCCATCCTCACAGCAATCATAAATGAATAAAAACAAACTCTCCACACTCCTTAAAGATTACGTGGAGGTCTCTTTCCAATTATATATGGCTTTGACCCTTATGCAATCCCATGACTATAAATTCACTTCATTTCACAGTCAATTCACAGTTGCAAAGTGACTTTACATGCAAGCTTTGTTTGCTTACACTTGAATAAAGGATGAAACCAAGAATATAATTTCTTGGCATCTTTAATTTATAGTATAACCAAATGAAAAAAACTTTCAACATCTATCTCTAACTGAGAGTATTTTAGTAATAAGGTGTGATAACTTTCGACTACTTCTTTATAGGGAAATATGACTTATGCATTACTTCAACCTTGGTATCACTTCTGGGTAGTAGCCCTTCCCATAATGCATAGCATTATACATGTTCACGTGCAAACATTGTTTGCTTATACTTGGATAGAGAATGAAACTAAGAATATAATTTCTTGTTATCTTTAATTTATATTTATTAAGAATTCTAAAGATTCGTTCCAAGATACCAGAAACGTATGGTATAGGGATTCTAACTATTGTTTCCTTATTATATCAGTCAGGATTACAAGCATAAAATAAAAAAGCCAGTAAGGTTCATATATCATCTCATCTCATCATCCTTTCCCTCTTTTACCTTGCAGTGTCGAGGGTTTATTAATCATTGGACCTCAAACTGTTCACAGGATAAGGTGGTTAGCCCTACGCCCTGGTGTATCCTATATCTGTAGTGTTGAGTTCTCAAGGCCGTTTTTATTTTTTTTTTATTTTTTATTTTTTTTTAATGTTGGGCCCATATATGAGAGGTTGGCTGTCAACTATAGTACTTTAGTACCGTACATGGGTAGTGGGATGGGAAAGGAGGAACTTGTTAACATTCGATTTGAAAGCCTGTATATTGTATTCTTTGGGAAATACCTCAGGGTGAAGACTGTTCCACAGTACAGCAGCAGTAGCAGGGATGGAGGAGGAGGAGGAAAAGAAACTTGTTCTGTGGGTTTCAAGGTGTACTGTGAAGGGATGTCAGGAGGTGGCTGTAGTGTGTTCCAATGGGTTAAGTACAGAGTGGGGGAATTATTGATGTTGTTTCAGATGAGCATTTTCCATGGAAATATTTGTAGAATATACAAATTGCAGAGACTAAACGTCTATGTGAAAGTGGGAGGGAGTGAGTCAATAAGAGATGGATCATTTATCAGTCTAATTGCTTTCCTCTGTATTGAGTCAAGCATTTTGAGGGAGCTTTTAGGAGCCCTACTCCAAATGTGAGAACAGTATTCGATAGCTGGGCGGATTTGTGATTTGTATAAGGTTAACAGCTGTTTTGACGTGACGTAAGAGAAAGAGAAAACCTAGTTTTTTGGAAGCTGAGGATGCAGTGGTCGTGATGTGTTTATGCCAAGAGAGGCCTGATGTCATGGTAATTCTGAGAAGAGAGATTTCATCTTGTCTGGGGATTTGAGTGTTATCAAAAATAATACTAGGAGAAGATGGTTCTTTTTTGTGGGAAATAAGACAGAATTGGGTTTTATTAGTGTTGAAGTTGACAAGGTTATCTGAGCCCCATCAGAGGATGTTTTGGAGGTCTGCTTTAAGGGAAGTTGTGGTTGATGTTCTGTCGGTTGCAGTGAGTTGTGTAGGGTAAGGTTTATCAAATGAAAGAGAGGAGTGCAATGTGCTGTCATTTGCAAAACTGTGTTTTGGGTTGGAGATCGACTGAAGTAGGTCATTGATGTATAGAAGGAAGAGGGTCAGTGAGAGAACTGAACCTTTTGGGACCCCAGCATTAGTTGGATAGTGGGAGGATATGGAGCGATCTACCATTACATATAGTGTGCATCCAGACAGGAAGCTGGCAATCCATCTACAGAAGTCCTGAGACAGTCCAAATGATGGAAGTTTACTTAGTAAGCCTATGTGCCAGACCCAGTCAAAGGCTTTAGAGATATCGAGTGCACGCCAAATTTTTCCATGGTATATGTCCAGAGATGGGTGATATATGAGAGCAGGTCACCTGTTGATCGGCATTGGCAGAATCCTTACTGGTGGTCGCTTAATTGCTGGGTACCTTCAAGGTAGAGTAGTAGTTGAGAATTGATGGTTTTCTCCATCACTTTAGATAGGATTGAGGTGAGTGAGATAGGCGGTAGTTAGATGGCAGCGATTTGTCTCCCTTTTTGGGAATGGGTTGAATATAGGCCAATTTCCAGGCTTTGGGATATATATATATATACCAGTGGCATAGGATAGGAGTCAATTCTGCTGCACAGACCTTCAGGACAATTGGAGGAATGCCATCAGGGCCAGGGGCTTTTTTTTTGTGTCTAATTCTGACTACAGGTTTATGGTCTCTTTCTGGCAAAAGGATACAGGGGGCATTGTATGTTTGGCAGTTGGAATGACTGGGGGGGGGGGATTTGCCGTTGTCGGTTATGCGTGCATTGCAGGCAAAGTGTGAAGCCAGGAGATTAGCTTTTTCAGTGGGTGATGTTGCAAGTGAGCCATCTGGGTATGATGGGGTGGGAGTAGTGTAGGGCAAAAGTTGCGACCAATTGCTTTGGCAAGAGACCAAAAGGCACGGCTGTCGCTAGGACAGCTGCAAGTTTCCTGCTTTTTGCCCGTTCAAATTCTGTTGGAATCATTGATAATTTTTTTGCATCTGTTTACCTTCAGTATAGGCACTGATATGATACTATCCCATAAAGGGATAGTATCATATCAGTGGGTGATGTTGCAAGTGAGCCATCTGGGTATGATGGGGTGGGAGTAGTGTAGGGCAAAAGTTGCGACCAATTGCTTTGGCAAGAGACCAAAAGGCACGGCTGTCGCTAGGACAGCTGCAAGTTTCCTGCTTTTTGCCCGTTCAAATTCTGTTGGAATCATTGATAATTTTTTTGCATCTGTTTACCTTCAGTATAGGCACTGATATGATACTATCCCATAAAGGGATAGTATCATATCAGTGGGTGATGTTGCAAGTGAGCCATCTGGGTATGATGGGGTGGGAGTAGTGTAGGGCAAAAGTTGCGACCAATTGCTTTGGCAAGAGACCAAAAGGCACGGCTGTCGCTAGGACAGCTGCAAGTTTCCTGCTTTTTGCCCGTTCAAATTCTGTTGGAATCATTGATAATTTTTTTGCATCTGTTTACCTTCAGTATAGGCACTGATATGATACTATCCCATAAAGGGGATAATACTATCCCCTTTATGGGAGATAGTACTTTATAAATCAGCTAATCTTTCCTAACTTTTTATTGTATACTTTTTTTTTTTTTTTTTTTGTTAGGAAATTTATTGACCTTTTTAGTTAGCTTACACCAGCCACTTAGGTGGCGCTTTTTGGAATTGTCAGTTATTGTTTAATTTTGAGCTTAAAATGTACTGAAGATGCCTGTGACACACAGGCAAAAATTATACTATTAAATAATCTTTGTACGTGAGTTTTCCATTATTAATTTTGCATCTATATGTCTACTCACAGTATACCTCTTTTAAAACTTAATCACTTTCTTAGGACATTTAAAAACTCTATATTTCAGAGTATGAATGATTCCGAATATTTTTGTAGAGTGGGGTAGAGATTTAGAATGAAGACGACAGCCTACACAGGTAGATTTACAATTAACTTCAAGAAATACATTATTTGTTTGTTGATTAGGAGATTTATAAGTTTCAGTAAGGAAATACCATGAGTAGACATATTACTAACTATTATAATAAAGGAATTGACTCATGTAAATTATTCTTTATTTGTATAATTTTCACCAGAGTATCACAGACTTCATCAGTACAGGTACGAGGCTAATTAAACAACTGTTATGTTCACAAAGTGCCACCTAAGTAGCTAAGGTTAAATTTCCTAAATTTATTTAATTATTATTATTTTTTATTTATTTATTTTAATTATTTAAATTTAATTATTTAGTTATTTAATTATTAAATAACTTTTTTAATTATTTTTAAAAATTATTTTATTTATTTATTTATTTTTATAATTATACATATATATATATATATATACCGCACGGTTAGCCTAGTGGCTTTGCACCCATATGCCTGGGGAAGGAGTGTCCCAGGTTCGATTCCCGTTGTAGACATGAGGAATTTGAGGATCTTCCTCAGGCATAGCCAAGTTAGTATATATGTATACAATTATATATTAGAAAAGATTTGCTGCTTATGCTGCTTATTACTTGATTAGTACTTTATAAAGCAGCAAATCTTTCCTAACATATAATTAATTGTATACACATATATATATATATTTAATTTTTTAAATAAAATAAATAAATAATTTTTTAAATGATTTTAATTGAATAATTAAATAATTATTATTTAATAATTAAACAGCTAAATAATTAAAATAAATAAATAAAATAATAATAATTAAATAAATTTAGGAAATTTAACCTTAGTTACTTAGGTGGCGCTTTGTGAATATAACAGTATTGTTTAATTAGCCTTCTACCTGTACTCATGATGCCTGTGATACTCAGGTGAAAATTCTATGAATAAAGAATAATTTACACCAGTTACTTCCATTATTATAATAGTTAGTAAGGAGATTTATAACTATAATTTATTACTTCTTTCTAATTCCATTATAAAGTTTATTTTTTATAGTATGTGAGGAAATGGAGAAAATTCTTCAGTTCAGGTTTATTATGTTTTCAGAATGAATGTCATTCATATATCTCCTCCAGATTGAAGATTATAAGTAGACTTGAGATTTCTTTTACAAGTCTTTCCATGTCCAGATTGTTACCTATTGAAGATAAGGGACTGCTCATGTTGTTAAGTCCACATTGTTGGTATAAATCTGATCTTTCCATTTGAAGATATTAGACTAGAAGTAGTTATGTAGGTCTTCTTTATGTGGAGAAAATATATTTTTGCTATGAAAGAGAACTTCATAAACTGGCAAACCATTAGTAAATAAAGAAATGTGTCAACTAGCTAGAATACCTGATATAAAGATATCAGTTTTAAAAGATGTCTAGACTAAGTAGTATTTTAGATATAGGAATTAGCCCGCAATCTTTAAGAGCAATGTTAAATGTTTAGGATAGAGTTAAGTTAGAGAGCTTATCATATCTACACTAAAGGCACTGGAGCCTCTAACTTTTGGAATCCACATGGACATGTATTGAAGGGTTGCAAGAAATGTGTTTTCTGTCCCCCCCCCCTCACCTCCCTTTCTGGCCAGTTAAGTGTATGATGAATCAGACTACTAGAGAGTTATGTTATGTTTCTATCTAATACTGAGTAGGTAGAGCAATTGACAGAGTAAAGAACTGATTGTACTGCTCACTTGTCTACTCAGTCTGTTCAGATTCTCATGTAAAGATAATATGCTTCTTATAGTTCTCCTCAACTTTGCATCCTTTGCAAATAAATGTGTTTCTCCATTTAAAAAAGTCCCATTATCGTTAATATAAGCTAAATTAATAACATACACAAGAATATATAAGCACACTTTTTGGTCTACGAAGCACCCTTTAACCCGCTATTTTTGGCTACAGTTGATTTTTGATTATGACATGAAATGTAACCAAGACAATATTAGCAAAAAGAAGGTGTCTATTTCAGTCATTAATGAAAGGAGGCAATATCAAAGACCTTCCTTGGTAGTGTTCTTCAGAAGCAGCGTGAAAATCAGATTCTTCTTCTTCTAGCTTTACAACTCTTTATGAGTTTTAGCTTGCAAAACAATTTTTAGCCATTCTTTTCTCTTTTTTTTGTGCAATATTCTTCCAATTCTTAACTTTTAGAGTTGTAAGATCTTTTTGTACATCATCAATCCATCTTTTTCTTGGTCTACCTTTCATCCTTTGTCCTAATGGTTTCCATTCAAATATTTTTTTAACTCTATCTCTTTCCATTCTTTCTATATGTCCCAACCATGCTATTCTTTGTGACTTTATATACCTTACTAAATCTTCACCATTAAGTAGTTGCTGAAGTTAATTATTTGCTCTAATTCTCCATATCCCATTTTCTTCTTCTTTTTTTTTTTATTGGTCCATATATCTTCCTTAATATTATCCTTTCAAAGATTCTCACTCTATCCATATCTTTTTTTTTTTGTCTGTGTGTGTGTGTTAATGGCCATGTTTCACATCCATATGTTGTTACAGTTCTTATAATTGTTTTATAAAGTTTCAATTTAGAATTAAAAAACTTATTACTGGGATACTTAATGGTCAAAGCTGTATAACTGAGAGGAGACCTCCACATAGCCTTTAAAGGAATGCAGAGAACCGACAGGTCTTCTGACCTAAGTATCCAATCCTGTGATGCACCCTGTTGGGTATCTACCTGGATACTGAACAAACGAGGATGGGCTGACTCAAGTTAAACAACATGGTCAAGGGTACTGACAATTCTTTAGTCGCTTCATATACGACACAAGCTGATATACCATCCAATCCCACAGATGTATTGACATTGAGGTTTTGAAATAGACTAGTCACCTCCACTTCTTTCACCACAATTCCCGTATAATCTATTAGTTCATTCATTTCTGCAATGTCACCACCTGGATGATATATTCTTGCAAAGTGCTCGCTCAGTAACTCAGCAATATCAACTGATTCGGTTACCTCCCTACCATCGGCATTCTTTAAAATCATTCTGCCATATACAGTTTTTCTTTTACTCACAACATATCAAAAAAACTGTTTAGGATTCTCTTTAGCCTGCATGGCCAATGTTCTTTCGTAATCCTTTTTTGCTTTTCTTACCACACTCGTTACCCTTCTGGCCTGCGCTTTATACCATTCATGTGCCTGCTGGTCACCTTTCTCCTTAAATTCCCTCCGTAGTTGTTTCTTTTTTTGCAGCTCAAGCTTAATGGTGTTACTCATCCATTTAACCCCTACTTGATTTATTATTCGAACTCTAGGTATACAGTCAGCCATTGCTTCATGCAAACATTTCTTAACCGCCTCCGATGCACTATCAACTTCTAGCCCTTGCAGTTGTACATGCCATGGCACTGAACCAATCAAACTCCTAAACTTGTCATACTTACCAGCCTGATAATTCCACATGTATCCTGTCTTAATTGTAAATTCCACACCTTTAGCCACCTCCCAAGTCAAGACCCTATGATCACTCTCACCAATTGGTGGCAACGTCGTCATATTCGTTACAGTCAAATCCTCAGATGCAATTACTAGGTCAATCACTCTCTGACCCCTAGTATTATCCTCACTCCAATCAATGCTACCATAGTTGAAATCTCCCATAATAATTACCCTCTTTCCACTCATTTCTTCTATTTGCTTGTGCATACTATCTCCATCTTTTCCATCACCTGGTCTTTAGCAGCAAGTTACTGAGACATGATCTACCCCCCCTCAAAACCATGTTGTCTCCCATACAATATCCCGTTTTCATCTATCCAATCCTATCAGCACCCAGTTGTATATTTTCTTCTGCTAGCCACAATCTCACACCAAATGGCCTCAAATGTGCTCTTTTCTCTATCCTGCAATTCAACTTCTATTCTCCTTGGCTGCAGCTCATCAGCTATCAATACTTCTTTTCTCCCCATTTTATTCTCCCTGTCATTCCTGAACACACTATACCCATCACATTCAATCCTACTAGCTGTATCATCTACAGTCAGCCATGTTTCACTAATGCCAATAACCTGTGGTCTGGAAGTGCTGACCAAGGCCAAAAATTCTTCCTTCTTGTTCCTAATACTCCTAGCATTAGTGTACATGAATTGCAGACCCCCGTTTGCCCCATCCCTACCTTGATGCCTTATACTAACTATCCCATTCTGATTTGTTGTCCTTGTTCGCTCAGGCATATTATACTCATTCATACACTCAAACTGCCTCCCTAAGGTCTGCATATCTATTTCCCCCCCCCTTTAATAAATTTAGTTTCCCTGATTCTGCACATCCACTTCATTCAACAACACTTTTTCAAGTCTCCTTAAACCGAATCCATTCAAATGCAAACCATCCATCTTATATAGATCCTTTTGCCCATCGAACTCACTCCACACATCCACAAATTCCACACCACTCGTCATGCATAACCCATGCATAAAGTCATTTGCAATTATGGCCCTCCTTCTAAACACTTCACTGTCATACCGCAGCAATAGACTAATCATCCTAACTCTCTCACTCTTTTCTTTTGCTACCTCAAACAATTCATTCAGGTCCTCTATCATTTCCATTTTATCTACTTTCATATCATTCGTAACTGACACAAATATAATTTCTTTCACCCTTTCCTTTTGCTCTCTAATAGACTCATTTAAGTCCTTGATGGTTGCACCAGGTTGGTACGATTTTGTCAAATCCTCTACTTACACCTCGTACTAACGAGTCTCCATACAGCACTCGCTCCTTCATTTTGTTTATGTTCGCAATCATACTCTTATTTTTCCTATCATACTTTTTATTATTGGCTGGTACACTCGGTAGACATTTGTGCATACTCTCTAGCTGCCGCTTTACTCTATGTATCGCTCTACTCAACAACACGATCTCACTCATTGCATCTATCTCATCTTTATTATGATCTGTTAAACCATTAATTTGCTCTGTATTAATACCATCATTCACACTTTCTACATTCATGCCCTCACATTTCTCTGGTACAACCTTGCAATTTCTTATCATATCGCTATTTTCTTCATTCTGAAATTTGACAAAAATATCACACTCACGACCTGAAATACACTTTAATTCCTCATTTTCCTTACATTTTCTACACACACATTCACTCCATTATCATCATCTAACCATACTCCAACTGCTCTCCGCAAAGTGTACATTTCGCAGATAGTACACTGAATAATCTCCTTTATATTACAGTTATTGAACAAAGATGGCGAACCATTATTACTAGCCGCCATTTTCCTTCTTACAGGAGCCATGTGCTCGCTTCTATCGTATTATCAAATTAATAATTGAAACACCAAAAATACACAAACAGACACACTAAGATATGCAAAGCAAACAAAACTACCTAATATTCAGGCAAAATTGTTAATGATAACTTAAAATAACACTTATCTTATCAGGAGCTCTCAACAAACACTACAGACCACGAATCCCTCTATGGAGTAATTATTTTGAGAAATTGCTAAATGAAACAAGCAGTGATAGCACAGTGGTAAAAAACACTCAACAGGCATACAGTCAAGAATACACATCCATACTTGAAGTAGAAAAACCATCAAAGGCTTGAAATGTGGAAAGGCAGCAGGATTAGATGATATTCAACCAGAAATGCTGAAGTATGGTGGTATAAAAGTCTTACTGGCTGCACTGCATAGTTCAGAAAGCCTGGATAGAAGGGCAAATTCCCAATGATCAGGGCCGCTGCGAGAGTATATGATGCCCCTAAGCAAAGAAAATTTAGGCACCCCTATACAATGCCTCTATGCAGTAATTAGTGTCATTTTTTTCGATAGCCAGATTCAATTAGTGCACCTATATACATCTTAAAAATAAATGTTACAGATTTTAAAAATTTTCTGTCTATACATTTTTATGCCTAACTATTTTAAAAAATCACTCACCAGAATGAAATAATTTAGTTACCAATTTAAATCATTTTACAAAGTTATTTTTAATGGCATACTACACTACTTCCATGTACACTATGTATACCAGGGTTTCTCAAACTGTGTTCCGCAAGAAGTTCCTAGAATTTGTCATTTTAGCTTTCTAAGCATTTTTTATGAATAAATATTTTAGTGGAAATATTCTCTGGAGAATAATATTCAAGAATATGTCTAAAAGCTTGGACCCAGAATGCCTAATAGCATTTGTGTATCATTAATTTTCACACATTGAAACCTTTCAACATTTGGGAAAGAGAATACTGCTGTTTATGATTGGTCATAAATGCCTGAAAGCGGATTATAACAATCGGCAGCATATAATATTTTTCATACAAGCATAGTTTTTAAGCAGCAATGCAGAGGCTGGCCCTGATGAATAGAGAAGCAGTAAAATTTTCCTTAGAGTAGAAGAGGAAATAGGGCCATACCGTTGGTTGTATGAAAAAAAAGAAACAAAATGCCCACCAAACTACATTAGCTCAATTCTTTGTTAAGAAGTAGAATAATAAAATTTATATTCTGAATATGTTTTATTGTCTTTGAGCTTCATGATTTTACTTTAACTAGGCCCTGAGACATACCTTAATTCTTTTATAAAATAATTAAGGTACAAAAAAGAAATTTGAAGAACGAATTATACATTTCCCCATAGGTTATTATATTCGATTAGTGCGTTTTCGATTAATGCACCTGTTTTAAAGAACACATTAGGTGCACTAATCGAGGGATTGCTATATATATATATTATTTATACTCACACACAAGCACACGTACACATGGGGATATTTATAAAAATAATATCATTATGAACATTTATATATAAAATTTATTAATCAAAACCAATATATTTGTATACATATATGATTATTCCTAACATCTGTATAGCAAGAAAATTATTACATCTCAAATACAGAAATTATGAAAAATTAATCTTTCGGGCTTTTGCTTTGGCAAAGTTTTGAATTAATTCATCTGTATTGATTGTAGATGCAATTTCATGCTCTATAGATATTATTGCTAGACCAGTGAGTCGTTCCTGAGCCATCTTAGAGCTAGTGTAAGTTTTTGTAAGTTTTAATTTCAAGAAACTTCTGAACTTGCTACCGATACTGGCAATGTCGAAAAAATTCTCAGAGCAATAAACACATTTGGAACACTATTTTCTAAATTATTTTTGCATATGTATGACAGGACATCTAATGAGGAAGTATTTTCTGGAATTCGCCTAGCTATTACAGTCATACCCCAAAGTTACATGATAGGTGGGACCAACAAAAAGCACGTAAGTCGAATTCTTAACTCAGGTATAATTTTGCATACAAACATACAAAATATTAGTTAATTGGGACCAAAGGTTTACAAAAACACCTATATTTTTTAAGAAATATAATCATAATTGTAGGTTTTCGTACATAAAAAAAATAAAGTTATTTTGATGTCAATGGTTTCATAAAATCTAATAGATTCGTCTGACGGCATAATGTCTTTTTCTTGTCACACAAAATTTCTTCATAGCAAGTTAATGATTTTTTTATTCCTTACCTTGTGGCTACGATTCATTCCTCATTAGAATCTATGTCCTCCAAAATCTGCAAACCTTTCTTTTGTGATTGTTCTTACTGTGGATTCCTGTAGAACAAACTTCTTTGCTAGCTCACAAATTTTCATTCCGCCTTCAAATTCCTTAATAATGTTGAGTTTTGTTTCCAAAGTCAATGTTTTTCTTTTCTTGCTAGCTGTAGAAGAATCGGACTTGCTTCCTTTGGATGACATTATTATTTTTTATGTAATTAAATTTTTATCAAGAATATAACATTAAACAATCACAAGGTTTGTAGACTATAAAAATCGTGTATGAATGGAGACCACACGAAACACGTCAGTGTTTGTTCACAGCATGTGCGACACTGGCGAATGCGGCCAGTGCCGGAAAGATACGACTAGTGGTGAGGCGTGAAGCGGGATGGGAATATGTACATATATGAAACCGTGTAACTCTGGATTCGCGTAAGTCTGGATAGTGTAAGTCGGGGTATGACTGTATTTGCAATTCACTACATAAATCTGTTCCAACTTTCTTCCTTTTCCGCTTTGTGTTTGCGATATTGAAAACACGATTTTTTTTTTACCCATTTTCAAAATCCAGTAACTGAAATATTTATAAATAAAAATAAACTTAATTATTTTTAAGCAGTTCTGCTGAAGTAATTATTTGAAATTCATATATATTTAAAAGAAAACCAACCTTTTCGTTAATTGTAGACTTGTGCTTGAATTTTTCATCAACAGATGCAATTGTGGTATCAATAATTGAAAAATAAAAATCTACCTTAAATTTTTGTTTAAAATCTGTTATGAATTCATTATCTGCTTCATACACAAATTGTTTCTTTTTTTTTTTTTTTCTAAGTCTAACTGTTTCTTGTTCAAAATGAGGCGTTACACCTAAGACCTCATCGATTTTTTCCGCATCTGTTAACATCTTTTCAAATTCATCCTCATTTCGGATTTTCATGATACAAAGAAATTCTTTGTATCATTAATACAATTTATGGCACCATTTATATCAAGGCTTGTATTCAGAAGTTATTTACTTGTAAAGTTTATTTCAAAAAGTATATTATACCACATTACTACGAATGCGATAAATTTGAACTTCCTTAAAGTTTTAAGACTACTTGCGTCTAATTTAAGGTATTTCCACTTAATCCACATAAACTATCATCTTGAGATATTTCTTGCAGTGCTTCGCAAACATTGGACAAATTATATCTTAGGGACTTTAATGAGTCAATTCGACTCTTCCATCGTGTATCACAGACTAGTTTGGGTGTAAAATTTCTTGTGTTTTTTGAGCTATTCCCATCAACGAGTCGAACCAGAAAAAAATACATATATAGACGATGTACCACGTCAAAAAATGCAGTGGCATCTAAAGTATTAGCAGTGCAATTCACTACTAAATTTAATGAATGTGAACTACAGGGTACATACATTGCTCTTGGGTTAATATGTGAAATTTGTTTCTGCACACCTTTTTCATCGCCTTTCATATTACTGGCGTTATCGTATCCTTGGCCTCATAAATCTTGTATTGGTAATGAAAATTTGTTTAGTGTTCTTATTATTTCATTTGATAAAAATTCTCCAGTGGTATTTTTTATTTCTATAAATCCCAAAAAGTGTTATTTTATAGAAACTGTGTTATTACTAGTGTCTACAAATCGAAGTACTATGCTCATTTGTTCCGTATGACCAATGTCGGATGTACAATCATTAATTATGGAAAAATATTTTGTGGAAACAACAGATTCTAAAATTTTCTTTTTTATCGCATTGGCGAAGATGTTTATTATTTCATTTTGAATATCTTTTCCAAGATAAAACGTCAATAAAATGAAGGAGCGAGTGCTGTATGGGGATTCGCTATTAAGAGGTGTAATAATTGAGAGTTTAACGAAGTCGTACCAGCCGGGTGCGAACATAAAGGACGTCAGCGAATCTATTTGACTGCAAAAACAGAGGGTGAAAGATATGATAATCGTGGTAGGAACGAATGATTTGAAAGAGGACAAAATGGAAATGATAGAGGATGTGAGGGAGTTGTTTGAGGTAGCAAAAGAGAAGAGTGAGAGAGTTAGGATGGTGAGTATCTTACCTCGGTATGACAGCGAAATGTTTAGAAGGAGGGCCATAATCGCCAATGACTTTATGTGTGGGTTATGCATGGAAAGTGGTGTGGAATTTGTGGATGTGTGGAATGAGTTCGATGGGCGAAAGGACTTATATAAGATGGATGGGTTACATTTGAATGGAGTTGGTGTACGGAGACTTGAAAGAGTGTTGATGAATGATGTGGAAGTGGATGTACAGACTCAGGGACACTAGATTTATTAAGAGGGGGGGAGTCGATATGCAGACTTTAGGGGGGCAGTTAAGCATATGAATGAGTATATTATGCCCGAGCGAGTACGACGGGCAACAAATCAGAATGGGATAGTTAGTATAAGGAATCAAAGTAGGGATGGGACAAATGGGCTTCTGCGATTCATGTACACTAATGCCAGGAGTATTAGGAACAAGAAGGAAGAGTTTTTGGCCATGGTTGGCACTTCCAGGCCACAGGTTGTCGGTATTAGTGAAACATGGCTGACAGAAGATGATAAAGCTAGTGGGATTGAATGCGACGGGTATAGCGTGTTCAGGAGTGACAGGGTGAATAAAAAGGGGGGAGGAGTGTTATTGATGATAGCTGATGAGCTTCAGCCAAGGAATATAGAAGTTGAACTGCAGGATGGGGAAAAAACACATTTGAGGCTGTTTGGTGTGAGATTGTGGCTAGCAGAACAAAATATACAATAGGGTGCTGCTATAGACCGGGTGATGGAGTGGATGGTGGGGATAGTATGCATAAGCAAATAGAAGAAATGAGTGGAGGGAGGGTAATTATTATGGGTGATTTCAATTATGGTAACATTGACTGGAAAGAGGAGAGGGCACATGGGAGGAAGGAATTGGATTTTATGCGGTTATTAAGGGACAACTATCTATGGCAACATGTATTGGAAAATACCAGGGGGCAGAGAGTGCTGGACCTAGTAATTGCAACTGAGAATGTGGCTGTAACGAACATGACCATTTTGCCACCAATTGGTGAGAGTGACCATAAGGTCATGACTTGGGAGGTGGCTAAAGGAGTGGAATTTACAATTAAGACAGGGTACATGTGGAATTACCAGGCTGGTAAGTATGACAAGCTTAGGTGTGTGCTTGGCTCAATGCCATGTCATGTAAAACTGCAATGGCTGGATGTTGATAGTGCATGGGAGGTGGTTAAAAACTGTTTGCAGGAGGCAATGGTTGACTGTATACCAAGAGTCTGAATAATAAATCAAGTATGGGTTAAATGGATGAATAACACTATTAAGCTTGAGCTGCAAAAAAAGAAACAATTGTGGAGGGAATTTAAGGAGAAGGGTGACCATCAGGCGCAGGAACAGTATAAAGCTCAGGCCAGGATGGTAACAAGGGTGGTAAGAAAAGCAAAAGCAGATTACGAAAGGAAATTGGCCACGCAGGCTAAAGAGAATCCCAAACAGTTTTTTCAATATGTTGCAAGTAAAAGGAAAAATGCTCATGGTAGAATGATCTTAAAAAATGCTGAGGGTAGGGAGGTAACCGAATCAGTCGATATTGTGGAATTACTGAGCAAGCACTTTGCAAGAGTATATCATCCAGGTGGTGACTTTGCAGGAATGGAAGAACCAACAGCTTATACTGGAATTGTGATGAATGAAGTAGAGGTAACTAGTCTATTATAGAACCTCAATGTCAATACATCTGTAAGATTGGATGGTATACCAGCTCGTGTCGTACGTGAAGCGGCCAAAGAATTGTCAGTGCCCTTGACCATTTTGTTTAATTTGAGCCTCAGGACTGGGTCAGTCCCAAGGGGGGAAAATAGTTCCACTGCACAAAGGTGGTTCCAAGGCCGCTGTTGAAAATTACCGGCCAATCAGCATAATAGGAATCATTATCAAGGTCTTAGAGAAAATAGTCAAAAGGAAAATACAAGATTGGATAGAAGAAAATGGGATACTGTATCGGGGACAGCATGGTTTTGTGAAGGGTAGGTCATGCCTCAGTAACTTGCTCACGTATTATAACACAGTGACGGCTGAACTGGATAAGGTAATGGGTTTACAGTGATTCTACTGGACCTTGCTAAGGCCTTTGACCGGATACCACATGGAATTCTAATCAGTAAATTGCACCATATGGGAATGGACATAGGGTTGGTGAGATGGATAGGAGGGTGGTTGACAGAGAGATATCAGAGAGTGGTTTACTCAGGAGTAGAGTCCACAAAACGGCCTGTGACTAGTGGTGTGCCACAAGGATCTGTTCTTGGACCACTGCTGTTTAATTTGTTCATAAATGATATAGGAAAGAATCTGAGAGGAACAGTTCATTTGTTTGCAGATGATGCGAAGTTGGGTAGGGCAATAGTGAATGCAGATGACGTCAAAATTTTGCAGGATGATTTGGATAGATTAGAGGACTGGGCTAAGGAGAATGGATGTCAATTTAATGTGGCAAAATGTAAGGTTATGCATTTTGGGGTGAAAAGATTGGCGGCAGTTTACTGCATTGGTGGAACCATGCTCCAGGAAATTGATGAGATGCAAGATTTAGGAGTGTTGGTGGATAAGGAATTGAAATTTAGGGGACACATTGCAAAAATGGCCAAATCAGCTCATCAAATCACTTGGTTGCTGAAGAATACATTGACAAGCAGGTTATTGTTCCTCTGTATCGAGCCTTGATAAGATCCCATCTCGACTACTGTGCTCAGATTTGGTCACCTAGGATTCTTCTTGATGGGGAGGAGGTGGAGAGGATCTAGAGGCGAGTGACCAAGATGATAGCAGGTCTGTGGAATGAACCGTATGAGAACAGGTTGAGGATTTGTGGGTTGCAAAAATTGGTTGATAGGCGGAGGAGAGGAGATATGATTGAGACATTCAAATTACTGAAGGGTTTCTATAAAATTAATTCAGAAGATATTTTTGAGAACAGGGCTGGTTGTGGGAGGACTAGGGGACATCCATGGAAACTGGGCAAAAGTGTGGTTAGTAAAGGTGTTAGAGCTGGGTTCTTTACTTTTAGAGTAGTGAATGAATGGAATGCGCTCCCTGAGTCTGTGGTGAATGCTGTGACAGTGAATGAGTTTAAGGCGAGGTATGATAGATACTGTATGAATGTCGAATAGTTGTGATGAATATGATTTGGGGTCTCCCTCGATGAGTCTAATGACTCCCTGGAGTTGCCCGTAATAATAGTAATAGTAATAATAGTAATAATGCACATATGTATCTTTATTTTTTATTCTTCGAAGATGTTCATTCATTATCGGATCAAACTTGGCTAGAAATTCGACAAATTTCAAAAAATTTCCGTTTCCATGCGAAAACAATGTCTAATTTGTTCCTCAAAATGATAAATTTTGAATAGCTAATGTCTGAACTAAAGCAAAGAGTCATTCTAATACTGCACCCAATGTTTCTTCTCTTTTGTAATAACTAGCAAGTTCTCTTCATCAATGGTTTTCTTTTCTTTTATTCGAATTTCTAATTCTTTCCACTTATGGTAATTTTCAACGTGTCTTTGACTTTTTTCATGCGCAGCTAAAATAGAAGAAGCATTTTTACAGTCCTCATTTCAGAATCAGCAAGGTTAATCCGCCATTGATCAAATAATAAACAGCTGAAGAAAAATGCAGAATCTGTGGATTTTGAATACAATAACTATGAACACTGCGTTGTCTCGCCATTAAATAGTCTTCGAGTATAACGAGTCATTAAAAATATTCTATTATTGTTATTTTTCAGAAATCAAAATTATGAATCTGTTCAGGTCCGTGTTCAAGTAATAGTCAACTTAATTGATTGATATTGGAAAATTTTACAGGACACCAAGTTGCTGGATCATTATAATTTAAATTTGTAAAATCAAATTATTTTATGATTGGATCTGTGGAACAACCAGCTTCAGAATCAACAATACTCTTATGATCTGTAGATTTCTCCTTCGATGTTTAAATTCAATTTTTGGTATCTGTAGAATTCTCCTCCAATTCATTAATCGAAACTATGGACGAATTATCCAATGAATAATCTTGAAGATTTTCTTCTTGTATGCGATTACGATCTTGGCAAAGATATTTTAAAAATGCACCTTCTTGTTTTTTCAAACTTTCTTCCTTTTTCACTTTATGTTTGCTATAGTGAAAACCCGATTTCTTTTTATCCATTTTCAAAATCCAGTAACTGAAATATTTATAAATAAAAATAAACTTAATTATAAAAAATGTGGACTTTAAACTACTCAGTAATTCACAAATAAATTTTTATACATTTACTTAATGAAGGATTTATCATTTATATATACCTTATAAGTTATAACTATATAACTTATCTATCGTACATTTATAATCTAATAATTCAATATTGTTTTCTATGAACATAATTGACAAATTTCTCAAATGCATCTGACTTAACTAATTATGTAAATATTTTTAACGCGTTTAAGTACAGAAAATGATTATTCACTGCTAGTATTACAAACAGGCAGTGTCCAGGGCCACATTTATACTTTTGGAGACCCGAGGCACAACATCATTATGAAGCCTCAAAAATAAGCAATTTTTTTAGTTTATTGAAAATAAAAGTCAACATTTCCACGATAACTAATTTTATTAACACAATACAACATTGGTATACATATATTTGTATTTATTAAAAAGTATAAAAATAAATCAGTTCAAATTTAAATTTAAAAAATTCAATAACTAAAAGTTTTTTTTTTTTCTGGCTTTGGTTTTAGCAAATATATCTATAATGTCATCATAATTAATCGAGTCCATTATATCTGATTCAATGCTAATGATAGGTCACTTGTTTTATTTTGGTGCAAATTGCTTCTTAAATTGTTGTATAAGGATCAAAGTTTTTTTAAAAAAAAAAGAAAAGAAAAGAATTTAAATGCAATCAAAGTAAAAATAGGAACTTCATCAACTGTAAAGTTCAGATATTCTCACTAAAAATGAAAATTTTGAATTTACGGTAATAAAAATTGTAGCAAAAATCATTATATTTATGGAATTACAACATCATCATCATGCGTATCAAGGATTTAGGCCTAGCATGGATCTAAATATAAATATAAAACATTTCAGTTTGCAGTAACATGCACAGTATTCCTCCCTGGTTGACAGAATGGTTAACGTATCTACTTTCCAACCACCCAACTTCAGGTGAAAGGTAAATTTTGTCACCTAGTGCGAGATCACCTTACTTACTGGAGGCCTGGGATTCACATAAAAAGCATATAATATATATATATATATATATATATAGGATTAATTCGTTCCAACTTTATTGCACAATTATTAAGATTTATTCAACTCCAGATTTGATTTTTTTAAGTTGCAGTAATACGCATAATAATTCTAGCTTTAGTTAAAACGTAGAAGCAATCAATAGTAATGATAACTTGCTATGCTCTCTAACATCCACTTTTTTACTCGACATTTTACCCTAAAATAACTAGAATCTTGATGCACAAAAAAATGAACTGAAAAATCAATTTAATTTATAAATAATCATAAACTTGAAAATCACATGCTCTGTTTATGTGATATAGAAACTGCTCTTACCCACTAATTAATACAAATAGCAACAGCACACAAAAAAAACCTCTGTTGTCTCAGAAACATGTTTCAAAATGATCGCAAGTTCAATACTGAGTGATCTGTTCTTTCCTAACAGGATTCTGGGAAATCACAGGGTGAAATGTTCTTAAGAACGTTATGGATTAAACTGACCATATATTTAATCTCTGGATTAAACTGCTAAGTCGGTGATTGGTCAACACAAGTCAAACATTTAGTAAGAGAAAATTTCCAGAGAAGGAGATTGGAATTTAGTAATATTGATAAGAACAATAGTCCAGGTAGTTCTGAAGTGAAAACCATCTGTGACAAAATGAAACTAGTTTATTTAATTAAAAACACAAAAATACAACCAATTTATTAAATATATCTTTATAGAGTTCATAATTAAAAGGACTCTAATAATAATAATAATAATAATAATAGATTTCTACAGATGTGTCTCATCTTGTTTTGGTATTATCAGATTATTCTAAAGCATTATGAATTTTGCTATTTTATTATTATGCTGCTAATATTTCTTCAAATGCGGCACTTTTTACAACAAAACTGGCTAAGTTATGTTGAATATATCTGCAAATATACTCAAAATCCCTTTGACCTAATAAAAGTGTAGAATGCTGATGAAACATCAGCATTCTATCTGTTAAAATGCAATCCCCCCTCCCCGCTTTTAATGGATTATTGTTTTTATGTGCACTGTATTACTTGGAATTTCTTTACTGTCCTACAATATTTGACCCTTTTTTGCTGCACAATTTATTTATTGTCTCTTCCCAAATAAAAACGAATTTCACATGTGCGAAAATAAATAATCAAAACGTTTGTTTACATTGGAAATATTATGCCAAATATTTATATTTTTTAAATAACATTTATTGAAATGAATAAGACATTTTGCTTTATTTCCTTGCAAAATAAAATTATATGGGTTGCACATTTCAATTTTAGGAACGATTTTTTTTTTTTTTTAATGAACAACAAATGATGTTAAACTGCATTACTTGGGGTTTCCGATTGTTAGTCTTTTTAAAATCAAAAATTTATATCCAATGGTATTTTATCAGAGATTCTTTGCCTTTGTCTTTTGCTTAAAACTGCAACAGTACAATTAATTTGGAAAAATAATGAATTCAAACAAAAAGAAAGTGCACATATGTTATCTAGCAGTATTTTTTGTGTGTGTGTGTGTGTGGTGATAATTTTGGGAGGGGGGGGGAGTTCGCCATTAAAGGCGAATTCATTCTGTTATGAAAATTTTGAAAATAAAATTTCATTTTTAAAACATGCACCTACACATGTTTCGAAGGATAAAGTGTAGGGAAAATATCGCTACTTCAAAACTGCCATTTATTTCGATTTGTAGGGAGTGATTGGGGGAAACCAAGAAAGTTGAAATGCAAAAACCTACAGATTACGTTTATAAAAATTATGCATTACATGATATGATTCAAGATTTACATATGATTATCTATAAAGCAAAATTTAAAAGTGTGAACCTTTATACAATCTGTGAACTAACCTTCGAACTAAGATTATGAATAAAAAAGAAAACTTAATTTGGAACAGATGGAGGCTGTATTCATTTTTAGATTCGGATTTTCATGAATTTATAAAATATTTGTTTAACAAAAATAATTATCTTCAATCAAGTTCTGGAAGAATTTTAAAATGTATTGGTGATTAAAATAATTAGCCAAAAAATTGATAGTGACATTGATATTCCATAGTGATACAATATGAAGTGAAGAACGTATGAAAGGATTTCTTATTTTGCGCTGGCATTAAAAACTATAATTATGCAATAAAATCAAGCAGCAAAATGAATATAACTCATAGGTATTTAGTCTGATATAACTTAGATTCCTGTTACCGAGCAAACGGCAAGCAACTGCGTTTCTTGCTGTAGGCAACTGAACATAGCTACTACATACGCCAAGTAATCTAGCGTAATCTAGTTAAGTGTTCTTTTCAGCGTGAAGGATTATTGCTCCTTCTAATGGACATGACTGTCAAACTGCACTCTATACTTCTTATCCGTGTTCTTTCAGCAGGTGGACAGAATATTATCCAGGTTTGCTGGATGTGTATATACGTTCAGCAAAGAATGAATTTTATGGAATACAGGAGTTCCTGTTAGTTTTATATATAGCAAAATCTGCTGCCCCGAAGTCTTAGCGCCCATAGGCGATTGCTTAGGTTTGCCTAATGATAAAACCGGCCCTGTCGATGATTGGAGTAGAGCTCTCATAGTACCCATATATAAAAAGGGAAATAAAACTGAATGTGAGAATTACAGAGGTGTTTCCCTACTGAGTGTTCCTGATAAGATTTATGCCGGTATACTTGAGAAACGGTTGAGAAGAATTATGGAATAAAAGCTTGGTGAAGAACAAGCTGGATTCAGGCCAAATAGAGGCTGTCAGGATCAGATCTTCACTTTACGACAAATAGTGGAGAAATCATGGGAATATAACAAAGATCTGTATTTAAGTTTTGTTGATCTTGAAAAGGCATATGACAAGGTGTCAAGAGAGAAGCTATTCAATACACTACAGTTATATGGTGTCAATGGGGCATATCAAGCAATACTTAGTGTCTGTATTTGAATTGTAAGTCAGCAGTTAGAATTGAAGGAAGTACAGGAAGATGGTTTAATGTTAACTCTGGTGTGTGACAAGGATGTGCATTATCCCCTCTGTTATTCATTATCTATATGGATCACATTATGAAGGAAAGTGGTAATAAACATGATATCAAAATTGGAGATGTTAATGCCAGTTCTTTGCTTTATGCAGACAATGTTATACTTCTAAATAAATCCGCTACAAGTCTGCAAGAATCCCTGACTAAATTGAATAACTGTTGTAATAGATATGGTATGAAGGTCAGCAATAAAAAGACAAAGACAATGAAAATAGGCAGAATCGTTGAAAATATCAAATGCGTTGTGAACGGAGAACCTATGGAACAAGTAAAACATTTCAGCTACCTAGGCACGATTTTTAGTGAAGATGGTAAATTAAATATGGAAATAGACTACAGAATCAACAAAGCTGGTATGGTAGGAAGTCAATTGAATAAATTCTATGGAATAAGAGAGAAATTAGTTGGAACACTAAATTAGCTAAATATACAAGACAGTGTTCAAACCATTTTTAACTTATGGATCTGAGAGCTGGGTCAGAAGTAAAACACTTGACCATAGACTAGAGATCGCAGATATGAGAGTCCTGAGAAAGATTAGAGGCGTGAACAGATGGCATCAATGGCAATATCATATTAAAAACGGGGATATTAGGAAAGAACTTGACATTGTCGGCATCCAGAAATGCGTTAGCAGAGCTAATCTCAGGTGGTATGGTCACTTAGACAGAATGGGCGAGGAAAGATTAGCAAAACAAGTGTTCTCTGCCAGGTTGGTAAGAAAACGATCCAGAGGAAGACCAAGATATAGGTGGATTGATACAGTACAATGTACCTTAGATGATAGAAATATAAGATCTGTAATGTTGGAGTCTTGACAAGTAACAGACTGATTTGGAGGAAAATTGTAGATAGGAAGTTAGTAATGATGTAAATTTTTCATGTAGTACTGTCATATCCTGTACAAATTATGAAGTTCTGTATCATATTCTAAGCATTTTCATATATATTTCGTAGCATAAATATATTATCAATTGTGGATCTTTTCTGAAACCACACTGGTACTCTCCTATTGTTGTTCAGGGGCGGCTCATGCATAGGCACTGCGGAACTGCAGCACCCCCAATTTTTCGTGATATACAAATATATTTATTAATTTATTTATATTTACTTGTAATATTTAATTTTATCATCAACAATCCTATAGAATTCTCTTATTTTGTATAAAAAATAATAAAAATCCATCTTGTAGCACTTAGGAGGGCGAAGGACGTTAGCAGCACTGTGTTTACCACAGTGTCATATTGCTATGTGCAAGCATATGCATATCATAGTGAGATACGAACTATTAGTATAATGTGGCACTGTCTGTTGTGCAGTTCCACTGTTGTTTATATGCAGTTTGCACCAGTAGTAGAGTATCCGTCTGGTTAAATATTTGGACATTACAATTAAATCCTTTAATTGTAATATCCAAAAATTGCAAATTCCATTCCTTTAATTACTATTAAAGGAATGGATTTTATTTTTAACTAATTTTTAATTATACTAAACTTTATAATTTTATCGATAATAAAATTATACATAAAAAAAAACAATATTTTTTCATGAAACTGAACAAGAAGAATATATTTTATTTTTAAGTAATTTTGAATTGTGTTAAACTGCATAATTTTATCGATAGTAAACAATATTTTTTCATGTTTATTTTTTTTTTTAATTTTTACCATAATGTTTTTATTTTACCCAAACTTGTATACACTGCAATTACAGTGTGTGTGTGTATATTTCAAAAGTTGCAGCACCCCCATGATTTCAAGCCTTGAGCCGCCACAGGTTGTTTCTATATATGGTTCTAATCTTTTATATATCATACTTGATAAGATTTTGTATGTCACCTTCAATAATGTAATTCCCCTATAGTTCTGACAGTTCATCTTATCTCCTTTTTTATATATTGCGTGGATTATTCCAAATTTTCAATTATTTGGCATTTTTTCTTCTTTCCATATATCTGATATCAAATAATAAATTTCTCCCCCATGGTTTTCCAGGTTTCTCCTCTGTATGTTAGGACAGGAAGTATGCAAAAAAATGCAAAGTATGCTGGTTGAAAGCTTTCCTGTTTAGACTCATAGGGATGTCGCTTTGGAATATGTTTCTCATTTTCCCATAAGCCATCCATCCAAGGTGAATTCTTCATTCATTCTCTTTTCTTTTGAAAGTTGTGTATTGGGGAGTAATATCCAGGAAGAGGAAGTCACTAGTGGTGTGCCTCAGGTGTCTGTTTTAGGGCCATTACTGTTTAACTTGTATGTTAATGATATTGGTGAAGATTTGGATGGGGATATTCAGTTGTTTGAAGATGATGCAAAGTTGGGATTTACTATAAATAGTAGAGAAGATGTTGTGGCCTTAGAAGAAGACTTTAATCAGTTGAGTGAATGGGCACGGAAATGGGGATGCAAGTTCAATGTTGCAAAATGCAAGGTTTTGAAGTTTGGGAAAGTGATGGAATGTAGAATTTATGCTTGGTGGAGATATATTGTTGGAGGTGGAGAAAATTAGAGATCTTGAGGTGATAGTGGATAAGGATCTGAAATTTAATGGATACTGACTTGTAGAAATAAAGTGATTCTTGTTCCATTGTACTTCTGATAGTATAACTGATGCAAACTGAATCGCAATTTAATTGATGTGGGAAACCATAGATAGCATACATGTTGAAGTATTTCTTGATCTATTTTTTTCTATAGATACGAGATGATTTAACAATTTAAGGTGGCTAGTAAAAACTTTTAAAGTCCTATTTGAATATATATTTCAAATCTTTGATTAGACCACACACAGACTTCTGTGCACAGATTTGAAACCTGGTTTTCAAAAGGACGAAGAGATGTTGGAAAAGGTCCAGAGGTGACTTACTAAGGTAGTTTATGTTCTCTGGAATGTTGAATAAGAGAAAAGGTTGAGAAGATGCAATTTACATATTCTTGTGGATAGTAAGAGGTTGTTATAGGATCAATGTTGGAGAGGTTTTACAGCAAACAGTGGATCAGGAGAGAACCAGAGTACATCCCTGGTTTTGAGTGTGTTTAAGGTGTGGTATGATGAGCTGTATGTATGACAAAAAGGACCTCCTAGATGAGTCTTTGACTCCATGGGATCTTGGGATAATAATAATAACTTAAAATTTAAATTGTTGAGAAGTAATAAGGCGAGTATTACTTCTCGCTGAGAAGTAATAAGGCGAGTATTACTTTTTTCCATAAAGGTTAAACACCTTTATGGAAAAAATAATGGAATAAGTGCATGTATAATTTGAACATGAAACTGGACTACTGATACAAAATTAATCATGATAGCATGGTACACTTTACAGGGTAAAAAACACTGAACTACAGTATTCTTCAGAAGTGCAAAAGAAAATTGATAGAAACACTTTCTATGCATCAGTGAGCATAGGCATTCTGATTGGTTGTTAGTTTGCATTCATTTTTATATGATGGAGTTCTCAAATTTCTGAAATGAAGTAAAAGTGATGAATATTAATAGCATTATATTTTAATAAGATAACTGAAATTGAGTTTTTATTGGTTGGAATTTGATACAACTAGTAACCGACTAGTTTCTCCATGTTAACTGGTGGCTTATTCTGGGTCAGATGAATATACATATCAGCTTAAAACATACGAGCTTAGATTATGAATCAATACATAACTGAAAAATACTGAATTCAAAGGAACCATTACACAATAAAACTACATGGAGCATGGATGCTAGCACTTAGTCAGTCATTGTTAAACAGGTGCGTCTTATAGTTAGCCGTGAAATTAAACTCTGATGTGTGGAGAGATCTTATGGGTGATTTCCAAATATCACAAAGGATGATCTCTTCGTTTCTGCTCAGGGTGCTTTTTGTGCAGATTTCTACTGCAGTTCTTTTATGTTGCAGGAGCTGTAGTCATCTTCTATGTATGGCATAGTACTTTTATCCCATTCACTGTTATGGTGAGTGTTGGGAAAATGGAATGCTAAACCAGAACTGCCCTCTCTGTTGTTGTTGATGTTTTCAGTGTGCTCTTTTAGTCTTATTTCTAGACTTCTTGACGTTTGTCTGATGTAATTCAGGCCAAAGAACAAGGAATGTTGTAAACTCCAGGTTGTTTATTGAAAACATTCTGGTCTTTAGGTGAGTGTAACATATTCCGTAGTGTTCTAATTGGTTTGAAGGCTACCCTAATGTCCAGACCTTAGGAGGTTTGCAGTTTTTTGTGAAAGTATGCCGATGAAAGGAATAGAAATTGAAGTCCTGTAATGAGCATCCTGGATTTGCTGTAGAGAGGGATTGGAAAATAGTATTCTTTTTGTTATTTTTTATAAAATTTTATAGTTTTCTGGAATGGGAATGCAACAGTATCGAAATTGTTCATGCAGACAAGAACGTAAACTTCTGATAGTAGAACTGATGTAAACTGAATTGCAATTTAATTGATATAGGAAACCGTAGATAACATGCATGTTGGAGTATTTCTTGATCTATTTTTTTCTACAGATACAAGATGATTTAACAATTTAAGGTGGCTAGTAAAAACTTTTATAGTCCTAGTAGCAAGGCTTATACGTTGGTTAGACATAACTGGTAATTAGTTTACAGAATTAACAACGCAAATGAAGTATATTAATTAAAGGTAACTTTAATGAATCACTTCTATATTTCGGCAACGTCACATTGCCGAAATTCGTTGGAAGAAAACAAAAATAATTCATCGCAGCAAGTTTAAATACAAAAGATTATTCAAAGAATCTTCAGCAGCTCTAAAAAACGTTCCTAACCTCAACAAATTTGGGTGCATGAAACTACCCCAAATTTGGGAGACTTACATTATGAGAACTTCAGCCTAACAGCCAAGACTACCAAATTAGCCTGCAAGAGGGCACCATTAGGACTTTAGGAACAATATTAGTTTCTTGCTTTCTTCCTCATTTGCTTTGTGTTAGTGCCTGCGTGCACATACCATATCTTTATGTTCCTGAAGATGGCAATGTGACGTTGCCGAAATATAGAAGTGATTCATTAAAGTTACCTTTAATTAATATACTTCATTTTATAGTCCTATTTGAATATATATTTCAAAGCTTTTTAGAATTATTTTTAGAAATTTTAATTTTATTATTATTATTATTATTATTATTATTTTTTTTTTTTAGAATTGTAGAATTTACAGGATATAATTGTTTTGCTTTGTGGGTTGGTAGCTCTTATTTTGGATAAGGAATTAACATGATTAGTAGGTTAAAGTAGGGTTCCATAGACTAAAAACCATTCTTATATATTCTTATGTTTAAACCTAAGGAGTAGTAGAAATGTAAGTTCTGAAAATCATTTGATGAATAAGCGGCACTCCAAAATTTGACTTTTGTGGTACATCAATAGTGACTTTCCTTGTCGAGACTAGTTTTCACAGTTACATTGAACATTGTGGAAAGATCCAACACTTCTTCTTTTCAATGCACAACTTTAAAATGGCTCTTCTACAGACTGGTTCATAAGAGCATAGCTTTATAATAGTTATTCTGTGGACTGGTCATTAGGAAAAAAAAAAACACTTATGTGTTACTCTGTGTAACTGCGATATTCCAGGTCTTCTTTCCAACGAAAGGGTATTGTCATTACCAACTGAGTCACATGACTCGCTGTATGGAAAGCTCATTTTTTACTTTTGACCTTCTTAGGTTCAAGAAATTAACTGATAGAAGAAGATACTCATTGGAAGACTGATGATTAGGCAATCTGAAAACCTTGTTTTGGAGATAAGCATAGACCTTTTCAAGACACTTCAGCCCTCCAGTAAGTATTCTCTTGGTCTCTCATTAGGTGATGATATACATCTACCTCCTCAAGACATTTACACAAAACATTCATGTCCATGGTTGGATTAAAACCTGCAACCTTTTGGCTGGAGAGCAGATATGCTAACCACTTGGCCAGTTATGTTGATAGGATTTGCCCACTACACAATTCAATTACAGTTTTGCTGAATTTGTTTCCTGCAGAGCAGCACTCACTCAATTACTTCATCCACATGTTGTCTGTCATTACATCATAAGAAATACTAGTGGGACTGTCTTCATGATTTCTGTATCCATTTCCTTGGCTGGATTATTGTTTTCATCCATCAAACTTTATTGTTTTCATTCATCAGTGTACTCAGGAAGCTGAAGAGTCAGTCATGATAAAGAAGAAAGTATAGAGAAAGTTCCTGACATGAATGCAGAGAAAAATGTAAAAATACGAAGCATTGTGTAAAATTAGCTAAATGGAAGTCATGGAAAGACTTTGGTAGAAACATTGAAAATTAATATCAGAAAAATGGTAAATTATTCAGGAGACTATTGAAAAAACTTAGAAATGGAGGAAAAAGTACTGTAAAAGGAATCAGAGATGATTAAAGCTGACATGAAAACTGAAGATAAAGATATTCTAGATGTTTGGTGTAATTACTTTAAAAGATTGCTGAATGAAACAAGCAGTGTCAGTGTGGTGGTAGAAAACTCCCACCAGGAATGCAGAAATACATATCCATACTTGAAGTAGAAAAAGTCATCAAAAACCAGAAATGTGGAAAAACACCTGGAGAAGATGAAATTCAACCAGCAATGTTCATATATGGAGGTATATAAAAGTTTTACAGTGGCTGCATTGCATAATTCAGAAGACCTGGTCAGAGGGTCGAATTCTCGATGATTGGAGCAGAGCTCTCATAGTACCCATCTATAAAAATTAAAATAAAACTGAATGTGAGAATTACAGAGGTATTTCATTATTGAGTGTTCATGATAAGGTTTATGCAAGTATATTTTTGAAAAATGGCTACAAAAACTTGTGGAAGGGACGCTTGGTGAAGAACAAGGCTGGATTCAAGACAAATGGATCAGATTTTCACTTTAAGACAAAGAGTTGAGAAAACTGAGAATATAACAAGGATTTGTGTTTAAGTTTTTTTGATCTAGTAAAGGCATATGACAAGATGCCAAGTAGAAAGCTCTTCAAAACACTACAGCTACATGTTGTAAATGGGACATTATATCGAGCAATACGTAGTCCCTATTTAAGGTGTAAGTCAGCAATTAGAATTGAAAGAGGTACAGAAAGATGATTTCATGTTAAATCAGGTGTGCGACTAGGGTGCACATTATATCAACATTATCTCCTATTATTCAATTCATTATTTATATGGATCACATTATTAAGGAAAGTGGTATTAAATCTAATATCAAAATTGTCAATATTAATCTTAGCTCTTTACTTTATGCAGATAATGTTATACTTCTGAATAAATTGAGCACAAGGCTGCAAGATTCCCTGACTAAATTGAATAACTGTTGTAATAAATTTGATATGAAAATCAGCAATAAAAACACAAAGACAATGAAAATAGGCAGAACCATAGAAAATCTCAATTGTATCCTGAATGGTGAACCTATAGAACAAGTAAAACATTCAGTATTTAGACACAATTTTTAGTGAAGATGACAAATGTGGAAATAGACAACATAATTAGTAAAGCCAGTATGATAGGACATCATACTGGCTTTACTAATTTATGAATAAAAATTAGTAGAAAGAAACATGAATAAATTTATATGGAATAAGAAAGAAATTAGTTCAAAACACTAAATTAGCTGTATACAAGACAGTGTTCAAACCAGTTTTAACTTATGGATCTTATAGCTGTGTTAGAAATAAAACACTTGATCAAAGACTGGAGACCTCTGATATGAAAGTTCTGAGAAAATCAGTGGAGTGAACAAATGGCATCAATGGCAGTATCACATTTAAAATGAGCATATTAGAAAAGAACTTGTCATTGTTAGCATTCAGGAATGTATGAGTAGAGTTAATCTCAGGTGGTATGGCCTTTAATGGTAGATGTCTATGGGATTTACCATTAAAGAATGGGAGAGGAAAGATTAGCAAAGTAAGTGTTCTTTGCCAGGTTGGCAGGAATAAGACCCAGAGGAAGACCAAGATGTAGATGGATTGATACAGTACAAAGTGCCTGAAAAGACAAATATAAGATCTGATAATATTGGAATCCTGACAGATAGCAGTTTAATTTTGATGAAAAAATTATTGGAAGTTAGTAATGGTGTAGCTTTTTCATGTAGTAATATCATAATTATCCCGTATAGTCCCTGTGGGTACATATCAGGACTTTGACGATCTTAGTCTGATATGTACCCTCAGGGGGTGCTTTTTCCAAGATGTGTTTGTCAGAGCTGTACAAAAAAAGAAGCAGGAATGTTTCAATCGCTTTTCATTGAAATCTCCTTATACCTTTCCTGTTTTTACTATGTCTTGAAATTGTTGCAATCAAATTATCAACATATCCCTGACTGATTTTAAAAGTACCACAAACATTATTATACAGGTTTCTCAATACATCAGTAGTTGTGTAGGTATGTTGTAATATCCGTAATGTCTCTTGGCCACTTTTCCAAGATAATACAATTTCATAGCACATCTTTCTCTTAGAAAATGTGAAACATTGTTCCATACTACTGTTGAAAATTAAGTTTCATAAAACAAATATGAAACACAAGAAACACAACAACTTGTGCTCCCAACTCACCAAATGCCATGTGTTGATGCATCTGTCTTATCAGTCAAGGCCATTACAGCTCAGCTGTATTGATGGTCTCATTACCTTCCTAACATTCCTTGTAATTTTATGATGGTTATCATTTCTTATATTGTTTGCATATTCTATGGAAAGTTCATTTTTACTTTTTCCTTTGCCCATATTAGGTTCAAGAAATGAACTGATAGAAGAAGATACCCATACTGTTCTTTGCCCTTATAAAGAAATTCAGAAGATCACGTCTGTTGTGTGCAAGGGTATTTCACCAGATTTGAATAAGAAAGAAATACTTCAGAAGCATTTTTCTAAATTTGGAAAAGTTAAAAAAGTGAATTCTAATCTTAAAAAAGAATATGCAATTATCCATTTCTTTAATCATGTAAGTAGTTTCTGTTTTTGTTTAAACATTTAAATAGCTTCTGTTTTCCTTGAATTAGTCATATTACCAGAAGCCAGGTAAGTCATCTGGTTTTTGTTTAATTCATGCAAACAGCTTATCTCTATATAAAATATCATGGAACTTGATGTAGATTGCTCTTGGTATATCAAATGAGAAAGTTAAATGAACTAGGCTTTGTGTTCTACTTCAAAACCAAACTCCAATTATTCTTTCATTTGAGCATTATATCAGAAGATGAGCAGACAGGAGCAAGTTCAATGGCATTGCAGATGGGAGACAGCATGAGTAGGACTGGTTATAGACCAAGAAATTAATTATTATGGTTATTTATGAATGCCAGAACTATCAGGAATAAGGAAGATGAAATTGTTGCATTGACTGAGTTTATGTGCCCAAATATAGTTGAAATAAGTGCAATATGGTTGGATGAGAATCGAAATGGAGGGATATGTTATTTTTGGTGAAGATTTGAAAGGCAAGATGGGAGTGCTGTTGATGATAGCAGGTAAATTATGTCTACACAAAGTTGAGATACAAGGGGAAATAAAGCGGCATTGGTTTTGAAACAGTATGGTGTGGAGTAGAGGTGATAGAATGAGATATTTTGTAGGATGTTGTTATATGGCTGGGGAATGTAGAAGGTGGAGTCAAAGAAATGTAGAGTGAAATTGGCTTAGGGCAAGCAAAGGGTTATCATTATGGGTGATTTCAATTCTGGCAATATTGATTGGAATGAAGAGATAGCATCAGGAAAAAGGAGAATGAATTTTTCCAGTTGTTAATGGACAACGAGCTTAGGCCATATGTAATGGAGGCACATGAGAATTAAGCATCTTAGATCTGGTTATATCATCACAGGATGTGATTGTGAATAGAGTGTCTAATTAATCTTTTTGTGGTTGGTGAGAGTAACCATGAAGTGTTCTCCTGGATTGCAGCCAGTGGTCAGCTATAAGGGGCTCGCCCGAGCCCTTTGTTAATTTTTTCTCAAATTTGCGAGTCCCTTGTTCTTATTGTTTACTTTTTATTTTTTCAAAAAAAACATAATTTTTTGAAATATATTAAGCAACAAACTCATACAGTAACCTAACAAAGTGATTTTATTAAATAAAATATTATAGTTACTGTTACTACCATTTTACAAATAAGAATTCACTTTGGTAATCACATATAAATAAATAGAACTATAAAATAATGCTCCTTGATTGGTACCATCGATTATCACTTGAAGTATAAAAACAAAAGAGAAATACAACATATTTCAGTATTATTGTGTTTAGATGATATTTATTATTTATAGATTGTTTGCCATAAAAACTTCTATCGCATACAAAACATATTTATTTTGTTTATAAAAAATGTGGACTATTGTATATATGCGATTATAAAATATTTTATTCTTATTATATTTTGATAATTAAAAAATGTTTTTCTTGTGTAACATAAATTAACACAGATGATTGTGTGCAAAAATTTCATGTTTAGATCATGAAATATTTGTTTAAAAATGATAGCCTTTATAGGTTGATCGTCCCCTCTAGTGTTGCCAAATGAAAATGACTAAAAACAGCTAAATCTTTAAAAAAAAAAGCTAAAAAGGAGTTAAAAATAAAAATTTGAAGCTAAAATTTTAAAAGTAGTAGCTGATACTTTTAAGTTACTTACTGTATTCAAGTTGAAGTGATACCTGCGTATAAGTGGCTAAATACATCTTCCATGTTGTCTTCTGCGCTTAATTCTCCCACGTTTTCACTTAGATTTTCAGCTTTATTATATGTGGCCATCGTTCCAAAATTACTCAGTGTTGATGCTGGTAAATGATAGTCTGTATAGCACTTGTTGTTACGCCTGAGGCCATACTTGACTGACAAAATAGCTGTCAGCATTGGCAATTCCATCTTGTTGGCAGTAATAATAAATTTATTGCACACTGAGCAAGTTCTTTAAATGGATTCATTCCAGATGCATCTTTATATTTTCGTACTTCAGTCCAGAATAGCTCAGTGTTTTCTGTATTTGTCCATTTATTTAAGTGGATAGTATTGTACTGGTATTCAGCAGCAACATCTTTTTCTGTTTTCAGCATTATTTCTAATATGGGAGTAGCAAGTTCTTTTATATGTTTTAGGATATTGTCAACAGAAAAAGAAGACATCATTCTTAAAATATTCAAGTTTATTTTTAGGCAACCTTTGTTTAAGCTGTTTGAAGAGACCAAGAAGAAACTGTCTTGCTCTACTTCTAAGATTTTGCTCATCATTTTGAATTATTTTCTTTTGTATCATCAACTCTGAAATTTTTCTTTCAAATCTGTAACCAAGATTTGGACTGAGATCCAAATAGTCATCAATCTCTGACTCTAGAGGGTCGACTGTGGATGATGGTAGCACTAACATATTAGCAATAGAGAGAATCAAACAATAAAGGTCTTCAAACAATTTCATCTTATACGCACTGTTAGATGAAAAAATTTTGTTAACTTGCTGAACTTGAACTAGAACTGGATGCAAAAATAAAAGGTACAACAGATTCCTTTCATCTTTGTACATCTCCCACAGAATTTGAACTTTGTAACATTTCTCAGTCACACTCACGACTTCGAAGTGAGTTTTTAATTCCAACCACTGGCTGAGAATTCTGTCTACTGCAGGTTCAATGGAGAGCCACCTTGTTGCACAATTGCTTATAATTTTCAGAGGAGCATCATTTTCGTTGATAGTTTGATACAGATCTTTGTATGCTGCTTGTCTTGAAGAAGAATGTGAAAACCATTTATACGTTTCGGCAACTAAAAATTCTAATTTTCTTGGGAGAGATTCTGCACAAGTGTGAGACATTGCCAGTTGTAATGAATGGCATACACATCTAATTAAAATTAAGGAGGGAATATATGCCTTCACTTGTTCATAAACGCCATTATTGACACCAACCATAACACTGGCATTGTCTGTACCGATTGCAATGAGATTTTTAATGTCCAGTTTCTTGGTCAAGAGCTCTTTTTTCAGTGCAGCCACAATACCACTAGCGTCACACTTTTATAGAACCACCATGCTCAGAAATGTATACATAATTTTGTTGAATTTCTTGCTATAATAAATGATAGCCATTCCTAAAATCTTATTCACTGTGATATCATTCGATTTGTCTGTTAGCAAGCTGAAATTTTCATCTCCAATGTCCACAATTAGATCTTTTTCAAAATGCTCACTTAGAATATTTTTTACAATTGCAGAGCACTTAGTTTGGTGCATTTTTACCTTGCATAATTTGACTGTCTGGGATGATGTTTTTGCAAAGATCTACAAGATGATCGCAACTGTTGAATGATGAGTGACAACAAAGAAATAATGCTTACCTACCTTCAAAGTTCGCAGTCTCATCAGACTTTTTCACAAGCATATTTGTAATTGGAATAGTCTTATATGGAACTGCAGCAAGATGTTTCTTAGTTTCGCTATGCTTTACAAGCTGACAATATTTAGCAGCTATATCACATCTGCAAAACTTACAGTGGCCTTTTGTAGCGTCACCAGGAACTTCACACAACCATTTACTAAACATTCCCATTTGCAGCCACTCCCTCCTAAATTTTTGCTTGTAAGCTTTAGTTTTCTCTTTGCTCATTTTTTAGAAGAGTATAGAACTCTTTACTGCAACGAATTACGATCAGTCATTGAAAACTTCCCACTCATAATTGTAACTACCAACCTGAACACTGTGCAAAGACTAACTTGTAGCAGTGCTATCAACTTTAAAATGACAAAATGGCAGACTGTTGGGCCACATGACTGACTGACGTCATCATGCATTTGAACCATGTACGATGCTCGTACCAAATGTACAATACAATTCTTTATCAAATGCAAACATCTGGAAATGTTTTAAAACAATTTCTTTCTTTAGCAGTAAGTTATAAAAACAACTAAAAAGAGCTGAAACTAGTTCTGAAGGAGCTAGATTTAGAGCTAGGCGCTAGATTAAATTTTTTGGAGCTAGGGAAGAAAAAAAAGAGCTAGATCTAGCTCCAAAAGAGCTAAATTGGCAACATACTTTTTGATTGGCATTTGTACACAAGCTGTATTAATAAGTTTTTGTGTGAAATATGGCTTTTTTTTTTTTTTCTCGACGATGCGAGCCCTTTCTTAAAATTTTCATAGCTCACCACTTGTTGCAGCCATTCATATGAGAACTTCTATAAAGCAGGGATATATGTGGAGCTACAAGGCTGGTGATTATGAAACACTTAGGAGACAACTAGGAGCTATAGCATGGAAAGGAGAGTTGAGTGGGAAGGAGAAAGGCTCTACTTGAGCATTAATCAAGAGCTATTTAACAGTGACAAATGTCTGAGTGCATTCCACAGGTGAAAAGGCTAAACAAGGTATGAGTTAAATGAATGAAGAGGCTAAGCATGAAATCTGGAATAAGAAGGTACTGTGAAGGCAAAAAAAGATGAAAGTTGGTAATGATCAGTTGCTTAAAGAGTAAAAAAAGAGCAGGCCAAGAAAGTGACTTCATCATCATCAAATTCCTGATATATACTCTCATAAGGTTTATAGGATATCATAGTACTACATGAAAAATTTATATCATTACTAACTTCCTATCTACAATTTTTCTCCAAATCAGTTTGTTAAATGTCAAGACTCCAATATTATCAGGTCTTATATTTCTGTCTTCTAAGGCACTTTTTACTGTATCAATCCACCTATATCTTGATCTTCCTCTGGGTCTTTTTCCTGCCAACCTGGCAGAGAACACCTGAGATTAGCTCTGCTAATGCATTCCTGGATGCTGACAATATCAAGTTCTTTCCTAATATCCTCATTTTTAATATCATATTGCCATTGATGCCATCTGTCCGTGCCTCTAATCTTTCTCAGAACTCTCATATCTGCTGTCTCTACTCTTTGGTCAAGTGTTTTACTTCTAACCCAACTCTCAGATCCATAAGTTAAAATTGTTTTAAACACTGCCTTGTATACAGCTAATTTAGTGTTTTGGCTAATTTCTCTCTTATTCCATATAAATTTATTCAGTTGACTTCCTACCATACCAGCTTTGTTGATTCTGTTGTCTATTTCCATATTCAACTTACCATCTTCACTAAAAATCGTGCCTAAGTAGTTGAAATGTTTTACTTGTTATATAAGTTCTCCATTCACAATGCAGTTGATATTTTCAATGTTTCTTCCTATTGTCATTGTCTTTGTCTTGTTATTGGTTTAATACCACATTATGAAGGAAAGTGGTTTAATACCACTTTCCTTCATAATGTAATCCATATAGATAATGAATAACAGAGGGGATAATGTACATCCTTGTCTCACACCAGATTTAACATTAAACCATCTTCCTATACTTCCTTCAATTCTAACTGCTGACTTACAGCTCAAATAGAGACTAAGTATTGCTTGATATAATGCCCCATTAACACCATATAACTATAGCGTTTGGAATCGCTTCTCTCTTGGCACCCCTTTTCATATGCCTTTTCCAGATCTATAAAACTTAAATATAGATCTTTGTTATTTCCATGATTTCTCAACTATCTGTCGTAAAGTGAAAATCTGATCCTGACAGCCTCTGTTTGGCCTGAATCCAGCTTGTTCTTCACCAAGCTTTTCTTCCACAATCCTTTTCAACTGTTTCTCAAGCATACTTGCATAAATCTTTCCAGGAACACTCAGTAGAGAAATACCTCTATAATTCTCATATTCAGTTTTATTTCCCTTTTTATATATGGGTACTATGAGAGCTCTACTCCAATCATCAGGAATTTGTCCCTCTGTCCTGGCCTCCTGAACTATGCAGTGCAGAGACTGTACGGCTTTTATACCTTCATACTTGAGTATTTCTGGTCGAATATCATCTACTTCTGCTGTCTTTCCACATTTCAGGCTTTTGATGGCTTTTTCTACTTCAAGTATTATTACTATTACTATTATTATGGGCAACTCCAGGGAGTCATTGGACTCATCGAGGGAGGCCCCAAATCATATTCATCACAACTATTTGACATTCATACAGCATCTATCATACCTCGCCTTAAACCCATTCACTGTCACAGCATCCACCACAGACTCAGGGAGCGCATTCCACTCATTCACTACTCTAAAAGTAAAGAACCCAGCTCTAACACCTTTACTAACCACACTTTTGCCCAGTTTCCATGGATGTCCCCTAGTCCTCCCAAAACCAGCCCTGTTCTCAAAAATATCTTCTGAATTAATTTTATAGAAACCCTTCAGTAATTTGAATGTCTCAATCATATCTCCTCTCCTCCGCCTATCAACCAATTTTTGCAACCCACAAATCCTCAACCTGTTCTCATACGGTTCATTCCACAGACCTGCTATCATCTTGGTCACTCGCCTCTGGATCCTCTCCACCTCCTCCCCATCAAGAAGAAACCTAGGTGACCAAATCTGAGCACAGTAGTCTAGATGGGGTCTTATCAAGGCTCGATATAGAGGAACAATAACCTGCTTGTCTCTGCTTGTCATCGTATTCTTCAGCAACCAAGTGATTTGATGAGCTGTTTTGGTCACTTTTGCAATGTGTCCCCTAAATTTCAATTCCTTATCTACCAACACTCCTAAATCTCTTGCCTCATCAATTTCCTGGAGCACGGTTCCACCAATGCAGTAAACTGCCGCCAATCTTTTCACCCCAAAATGCATAACCTTACATTTTGCCACATTAAACTGACATCCATTCTCCTTAGCCCAGACCTCCAATCTATCCAAATCATCCTGCAAAATTTTGACGTCATCTGCATTCACTATTGCCCTACCCAACTTCGTATCATCCGCAAACAAATGAACTGTTCCTCTCAGATCATTTCCTATATCATTTATGAACAAATTAAACAGCAGTGGTCCAAGATCAGATCCTTGTGGCACACCACTAGTCACAGGCCGTCTTGTGGACTCTACTCCCGAGTAAACCACTCTCTGATATCTCTCCGTCAACCACCCTCCTATCCATCTCACCAACCCTATGTCCATTCCCATATGCTGCAATTTACTGATTAGAATTCCATGTGGAATCCTGTCAAAGGCCTTGGCAAGGTCCAGTAGAATCACCGTAAACCCATTACCCTTATCCAGTTCAGCCGTCACTGTGTTATAATACGTGAGCAAGTTACTGAGGCATGACCTACCCTTCACAAAACCATGCTGTCCCCGATACAGTATCCCATTTTCTTCTATCCAATCTTGTATTTTCCTCTTGACTATTTTCTCTAAGACCTTGACAATGATTCCTGATATGCTAATCGGTCGGTAATTTACTACAGAAGTCTTGGAACCACCTTTATGCAGTGGAACTATTTTCCCCTCTTTCCACCCGCTCGGGACTAACCCAGACCCGAGACTCAAATTAAACAAAATGGTCAAGGGTACTGACAATTCTTTAGCTGCTTCTCGTACAACACGAGCTGGTATACCATCCAATCCCACAGATGTATTGACATTGAGGTTATGCAATAGACTACTCACCTCCACTTCATTAACCACAATTCCCGTGTAATCTACTGGTTTATTCGTTTCTGCAATGTCACCACCTGGATGATATACTTTTGCAAAGTGCTCACTCAGTAACTCAACTATCTCAACTGATTCAGTTACCTCCCTACCATCGGCATTCTTTAAAATCAATCTGCCATGTACATTTTTCCTTTTACTTGCTACATATCTAAAAAACTGTTTAGGATTCTCTTTAGCCTGCATGGCCAATGTTCTTTCGTAATCCTTTTTTGCTTTTCTTACCACACTCGTCACCCTTCTGGCCTGTGCTTTATACCATTCATGTGCCTGCCGGTCACCCTTCTCCTTAAATTCCCTCCATAGTTGTTTCTTTTTTTGCAACTCAAGCTTAATGGTGTTATTCATCCATTTAACCCCTACTTGATTTATTATTCGGACTCTAGGTATACAGTCAGCCATTGCTTCATGCAAGCACTTCTTAACTACCTCCCATGCACTTTCAACTTCTAGTCCTTGCAGTTGTACATGCCATGGCACTGAACCAATCAAACTCCTAAGCTTGTCATACTTTCCAGCCCGATAATTCCACATGTACCCTGTCTTAATTGAAAATTCTACACCTTTAGCCACCTCCCAAGTTAAGACCCTATGATCACTCTCACCGATTGGTGGCAATGTGGTCATATTTGTTACAGCCAAATCCTCAGACGTAATTACTAGGTCAAGCACTCTCTGACCCCTAGTATTTTCCATTACATGCTGTCGCAGATAGTTATCCCTTAATAACCGCATAAAATCCAGTTCCTTCCTCCCGTGTGTCCTCTCCTCACTCCAATCAATGCGACCATAGTTGAAATCTCCCATAATAATCACCCTCCTTCCACCCATTTCTTCTATTTGCTTGTGCATACTGTCACCACCATCTTTTCTATCACCTGGTCTATAGCAGCACCCAATTGTATATTTAGTTCTGCTAGCCACAATCTCACACCAAATGGCCTCAAATGTGCTCTTTTCTCTATCCTGCAATTCAACTTCTATTCAGGAATACATATCCAAGTATGGATATGTATTCTTGACTGCATGCCTGGTCAGTGTTTTCTTTTACTACTGTTCTGTCATCACTGCTTGTTTCATTTAGCAGTTTTTCAAAATAATTACTCCATACTTCAAGGATATCTTTTTCTCCTATTTTCATGTCACCTTTATCATTTCTAATTCCTTTTACAGGACTTTTCCTCTATTTCTGCGCTTCTTCAGCAACCTCCAGAATATCATGCCACCTTCTTGATATTTATTTTCTGTTTTCTTGCGAAAGTCCTCCCATGACTTTTGTTTAGCTAGTTTTACACAGTGTTAAGCTTTTTTACATTTGTTTCTGTATTCTGTAAGAGCACAAGTTGACTTATTTGCCAGGAACTTTTGATATGCTTTCTTCTTTTCCTTCACTGCCTCTTTAACTTCCTGTGTCCACCATGGAGTAGATTCTGATTTTTCTATCCTTGCACACAACCTTACCACATGCCTCTCTGGGTGAATTAATCAGTGTTTTCTTCAGGGCTTACCACTAAATCTGCAAGGTTTGGTTCCTGTTCTCAAACTCTTTCATTTTTTCTTCAATATTCTTTGTGTATTTTAGTTTACAGTTCACATCTGAGAGCTACTCAACTTTTATTCTCTTTAAAACTTTGTTACATGTTCTTCTTTTCAATATGAAATTCAATTTTATCCTGCTAAAGTGATCACTTTCAATTTCAAGTCCTCTGTACACTCTGGTGTCCTTTACCAGGGAGAAAACATCGCTATCAACAATAACATAGTCAATGAGATTTTTCTTATTCCTTGTCTCTTCTCTCCATGTGAATTTGTGCACATTTTTATATTGGAACATTGTGTTAGTAATAACCAGTCCATGTCCTGAGCAGAAATCCAACAGATATTTGCCATTATTATTAGCTTTGCTCTTTTCTCCAAATTTTCCCAAAATATTTTTGTATGTATGACAATCATTTCCTACTCTGCTATTTAGATCCCCAACAAGGACCAACTTTTCCTTTTTCATTGTGTCAGTTGCTTTATCTAAAGCCTCAAAAAATTCCTCCACTTTTACCTTACTTTCATATTTATGAGTTTAGGGACACAAAACACACATGTTGAAATGATTATTTTACTTATTATTAGTCAAATAACACTTGACGTTTTGACCACTGCATTGAGGTCATCATTAGAAAGATACTTGTGTATAGAATACCAAGCTACATGCTCTTGCACTCTATAAAGGTAAATTAAATCTACGCTGTTAATCGATCTTTTTCTTAGCCTGACCTCTCAACATTAAAAAAAAAATTAATAAATCTTTAAAAAAATTAATTAATAAAAAACTACAATAAACTATGCTAAAATCCTCCTGTACTAAGATTATTCTGGATTTATACAGTTCAGATTGTTATACATCCATCTACAATTTTCTTCTGGACTTGTATAGTTCAAGTTGCTATTGAATGTTAAAAAAAACTTCACCAAGTCTTCTTGTATTGAGATTTTTCTTTAGCTTGTTCTGGTTGCTATAAATTTGCAAATGGGCCCTCCACATTCTTGGAATGGTTAGGCCATCATTTTTTTCCGATTTGGATCATGTTTGAGCATTTCACATTCTTCTTTAAATTTTCTCTTGAACCAGGTTTTGGTGCAGTGTAGGGATTTGGTACCTTTCCATTCAATTCTGTGGTATATACTAATTGAACGGAAAGGTACCAAGTCCCTACACTGCACCAAAACCTGGTTCGAGAGAAAGTTTAAAGAAACATGTGAAATGCTCAAATATAATCCAAATCTGAACAAAAATGATAGGGTAACCATTCCAAGAATGTGGAGGATCCATTTGCAACCTTTATAGCAACCAAAACAAGCGAAAGAAAAATCTCAATACAAGAAGACTTGTATAATAAATTTAGTTTAATCCTTTATCCAAGTGTCAGCAAACAAAGTTTGCACCTGAAAGTATCTTCAGGACTGGGGTAAGGTGGTACAACACCAGGGCAACTCGTTGCAAAGGTGGAGCAAGCTACCAACACTCCTCTCTCAGTATCTCCTATAATGCAAAACACATCTCCTTGCGGATATGTCTAATGTTATGCATTAAGGGAAGGGCCACTACCCAGACTAGTTTCGACCTTTATTGAGGTCTCTTCAGTGGGAGCCAGGCCTAAGCTGAGATACCAGGCAGAAGCATTCGCAGGTTATCTCTACCTATAGGAGTTGCGAAATGGTGTGCCACCCTTTTTTAATAAATTACTCTGGATTTAGAGAAAGATGTTGAAAGTTTATTTTTCACTTGGTTAGAGTATAATAAATTTAGTTTAATCCTTTATCCAAGTGTCAGCAAACAAAGTTTGCACCTGAAAGTATCTTCAGGGTAGTGGCCCTTCCCTTAATGCATAACATTAGACATATCCGCAAGGAGATGTGTTTTGCATTATAGGAGATACTGAGACAGGAGTGTTGGTAGCTTGCTCCACCTTTGCAATGAGTTGCCTGGTGTTGTACCACCTTACCCCAGTCCTGAAGATACTTTCAGGTGCAAACTTTGTTTGCTGACACTTGGATAAAGGATTAAACTAAATTTATTATACTCTAACCAAGTGAAAAATAAACTTTCAACAAGAAGACTTGGTGAAGTGTTTTTTCTTAACATTCAATAGCAACTTGAACTATACAAGTCCAAAAGAAAATCGTAGTGTATAACCATCTGAACTGTACAAATCGAGAAGCTTAGCACAGGAGGACTTTAGCAGAGTTTATTGTAGTTTTTTATTTATTTATTTTATTTTATATATTTTTTATTACTAGAGGTCAGGCTAAGAAAAACATCAATTGACAGCGTAGATTTAATTTACCTTTATAGAGTGCAAGAGCATGTAGCTTTCCTATACACATGTATCTTTCTGGTGATGACCTCAATACAGGGGTCGAAACGTTAAGTGTTATTTTACTAATAATAAGTAAACTAATCATTTCAACACGTGTGTTTTGTGTCCCTAAATTCTTAAATATGAATGCTGATCACTGTGTAACCTTAAAAGAAAGACTTCTACCTTAGTAGAACCCTCTGTGTGGCCATAGGCACAAATAAGTCTCATTGTCTAGTTCCCCATTCTCATATTTGCCCACTTCACCATACTTGAGACTGCTTGCCATTCAAGAAGATTAGCCCTCGTATTTAGTGTTGAATACTATGGCTACTCCTTCTTTTCCTTGATTGTCATTCCCTGAATATAACATTTTGTATTTATTGCTCAGAAAGATCTCATTAGTTTTTGTCTTTTTCATTTCAGTTACCCCTATTGTAATATTTATTCTATTCTCTCCTAACATCGTGATTTATGATCTTAATCCTGACTTATTCCCTCATATAATTTCCTTAGCCTAATTTCAATAAAAGTTCTTTGCTCGATGCATCAAGTTAAAATACTATAATTCCTATGCGGTCTCAATATTTAATCTGGGCCATTAAGAGTAGTGCACGTGGATTGAAGACAAAGGGATTGCCGTTGGTTAGCGCCAATTCCTTTGTTTCAGTGCTGGTGCCAGTTCCTTTTCAGATTCAGAGAAAATTTCTATTATACTGTGCCACCCTAAATCCTAGACTGAACAATGCAAAATCAAGGAACTAGAATACAGTTTAGTACACTGTCTAATATCTCTTAAGCACGGTCGTTAAACTCTCCATCATCATCATCATCATCTTCCTTATACCCTCTTTTATCTTGCGGTGTCGAGGGTCCATTGATCATCGGACCTCACTCCGTTTACAGGATAAGGTGGTAAGCCTTATGCCCTGGTGTATCCTATGGCCTGTAGTGTTGAGTTCTCAAGGCCAGTTTGCCTGCTTTGCGGAATGAAAAACCCCAGAATAAACTGGGGAAAAAACCCTGCTGTCCACGCCCAAGACTGGCTAACTTGGCTATGGCTGAGGAAGATCCTTCAGCTCCTCACGTCACCGACGGGAATCGAACCTAGGACACTCCTTCCCCAGGCATATGGTTGCGAAGCGCATAGCCACTAGGCTAACCGCGTGGACGTCGTCGTTAAACTCTAAATTCATCAAATAACTAAAATTCATTTCACAGTCATAGCCTCCCTTATATTTTACCTTCTGCCTTGGTTGTAACTTAATGAGCGGTGCAATAGAAAGGAAATCAGGCAAGACATCTGTTAATACTAAAGAAAAACATTTAATTACAAAATCAGACAATTTACACTTTATGAGCAAACTCTGACATAGAATTGCACTAACTTTAGGGAATGAGTATACTCAACTAAAATTTCTAATTCTCCTGTGATATGTTAAAACATTATTTCAAGTAGGAAATTTTGTCAAAGGTCAATTATCCATTTTTCACATAACAATGCTAAAGGTCATTCATTTATCAATAACAGAGTTATCTTAACGAGCTTCCACACAATTCCTCCATCCAAAACTTAAAGTTCCTCTACTTCCTTTAGCATAATCTCTAAAGTCCTTTCATTAATCGAAACATTATAAACCTAAAGTTTTTTTTACAATTACAGGTTGTTTCCCTCAATACAATTATATGACAGATCAAAATTCTACGTTACCAAAGGCTGGGAAATTATTCGACCTTCACATACATCTTGACAGAACTTCGTTTCCTTTATCCTTCTCTTAATTGATTTCATCTGCACTATTCGACTGATGGACTCGGACTAGACACATCTCTGCCAAAAGGTAAGACTGGCTCGCCGCTCTCAGGTCGACTGGTTCTGCATGGCATATCGATCTCCGTGATGATCGGAAACTCTGCTCTGCTTGGCTGCTCGTTGACCGGCGAACTTGCCATAGACACTTCAGCATGCTCCAACAACCTCTGTCTCGATGACCACTCCAATTCAGGATGAAGAGAAAAAAAAGCCACGAACTAGCGCCACTACGCTTTTTAAATCATGCTCCCAATGTTTCTTCCCTACGTCATCCTGCTCTCTCCCTTTTCCCACGACACCTTACTTTTTTCAGCACCTAGCGCCACACTTTCCTCTAGCGTGCTTTACAGAGGGAACCTGCGTGCGCGTCCTACTTGGTGCACATGTTTAGTTTCAGGCCATCACTATCTAATCCGATTATCTTTCTCCCAGCAGTACACAAGTACTTGAACAAAATCCACATAGTTTAAACATTAGTTTAAACAATTTGCTTCAGTGCAGAACTCTGAACCAAGAATTTGAAATCATTAACCAAACATTTGTAAAAAATGGCTATAATAAAAAAACAGTTCACAAGATCCTCCATAAAAATGCCACTAAAAGCAAAAAAATTACAAAAATGCCATAGCCATACCCTACATTAGAGCATTTCAGAAAAAAAAGATAGAACACTACTTAAATACAACACCAAGACAACCTTCAAATCCCTGGCAAAATGAAGAAATTTACTTAGCTTCACCAAAGATCCATTTCCATACCTTGCCCACCGAGGGGGTTTACAAAATTCAATGTACCTGTAACCTACCTTACATAGGGGAAACAGGATGCACCAACCCAATCAGAAAAGATGAACACAAACTGCACATTAAATACCTCCACTATGGTAAAATAGTCCTATCAGACCACGCACTCCAAACATATCACAAAATTGACTGGAAAGGCACTAAGTCCCTACACCGCATCTAGTGCAGCAGCATGTAGCTTGTATATTGTACACGTGTATGTTCCTGATGATGACCTCAGTGCAGAGGTCGAAACATCAATTGTTACTTGCGTAATTATTATTAAGAGAGACCTCCAGGGAGTCAGAGACTCATCGAGGGAGGTCACATACTACACACACCAGCTATCATACTTAATCTTGAATTCATTCACACTGCTTGCACTCACAACATCCAATGGCAGTCCATTCCAATCACACACCACCCTCTGAGAGAAAAATCTAGCCCTCTCACCCTTTTTGGCAGCCTTCATATCTCAGCTTCCAAGGATGCCCTCTCATCCTTTCCCCACCCTCCATAAATTGAAAAATTCCATCAATTGAAATCCTGTATGACCTGTAATGTTAAGTAAAGTAATTATTCTAACACATATGTTGTGTCTCCATAAATTCTTCATCATGAATGACTCATTTCTCTCTGTTCCAGGTGTTTACAAAGTTCCTTGTTCTTGCAACTTATCATATTATGGTCAAATTGGGAGATCTGCAAACATCTACTTAGAAGAACATAAAAAAATACATCTGCCACCATAAGTATGGTCAGCCAGATTTAGCTGACCATGCCTTGGATACCTTGCACAGAATCACATGCAAGAAAACTACTATGCTTCACCACAACAAATACAAATACAAATTTGGAAGATTTTTTTTTTTAGAATCAGCAGCAGATTAAAAAAAAAAAAAAAACTAATTTTGATAAACATGGATGTATTCAACTTCTCAAGATTTGAAAAACTTTTACACCTCTTGCTCAAAAGCTAAGATTAAATGTGTTTAATTATTTATATGTGTGATTATTTCATTAAACCTTATAATGACTTATATATTTCATCCATCATGGATGGTTAAGTGGTCATTTCACTTAAATTTCATGTATCAACTGGAAATACTGTCAATGAGAGGAATCAAATTAATTCTCTGCTGTGATAAATGGAATGTGACAGTCGACTTCATTACCAGCTAAAACATCAGCTGAAAGAAAAAGAGTAAACATGAAAAAAATGAAAAGGATTAAGAAAATGGTTTTACAGTTTCATAGTGAGTTAAGAATATAGGTAGTTCTCTAAAGCATTGCAAACTAACAGCATTCTGAGTGCTTATAAACCACTTGAAAAGAAGTTGGAGAGTGGAGTTGCATAATGTTTTGGAAGGCCACTTGAATTTTGACCACTTAAAATTAAAAGATTGTAAACAATCTTTCAATTTTAAGCTCTTAATAACTTTCCTTCTTGTGTGGAAAGCTAGATCTGACTTTGATTTTCTGTGCTTTTTGGCATCTTTGATTTGTTATGCCTTGCAGATTTCTTCCAGAAAGTATGTTTCTCCCTGTGCAACAGATAATCACATAAGCAGTAGATTTTATGAACTTTTTTAAAAATATTATTTATTTATTTTCCAATGGAAAGGATGTTGCAATTTAGGTGGATTTAAAAATGTGGAGACCTTGCATAAAGTGGTAGAAATTACCTTTATTTCATTTCTGTGTGTGTGTATACACACACAAACACACACTATACATACAGTTGACCTTGAAGAATGCAGGTTTGAACTGCATTAGTCCACTTGTGTGCATTTTTTAAAATAAATATATTGGAAATTTTTTTAGAGATTTCGACAATTTGAAAAAACTTGCAGATGAACTGTGTAGCTTAGAAATATTGAAAAAATTAAGAAAAAGTTGGGTATGTCATGAATGCGTAAAATATATGTAGATACTAGTCTAATTTATCACTTACTACCATAAAATATACACAAATCTATTATAAAGTTAAAATTTATCAAAACTTATGCACACAAACACTTACAGACCATACATAGCCATTTGCAGTCGAGAGAAATGTAAACAAACATAAAGATACAGTATTAAATCATAATGGTTATTAATTATAATTAATTAGCATAAAATAAAAAAATTATAATGATTTATTTATTAGTGTATAGGCTAGACTACTGCGAAGCAATCATATCAATTGCACTATGCTACATAAAGCAATCATATTGCTGCTGCTTCATCATCAATGCATGAATTGTTATTTACAGGTATAACAATTCATGCATTGATAATGAATTTCTTTTTAACATTAACTTTTAATTTTTGATGTCTAGTATTAGTAATATGTGTAACATCTACAGTGTTTGGTATCATATAAGACAATATTGATGTAGGTACTAACAGACATACGATTCATCATATAAACAGATGTAAACTTACGGTATCGATAAATAGAGTACAGTACTGTAAATGTGAAGCCCTAAATAAAAAGCTGAGAACAACACAACATTGCACGGAGAGAAGCATGCTAAAAATAACATCAAGAGATAGGAAGACAAATACCTGGATAAGATCTCAAACAGGGGTAATGGATATTGTAAAATACATTAAACAGGCTAAGTGGAGATGGGCTGGCCATATTGCCAGATGCAGTGATGGGAGATGAACTAGAAAAACAACAAAGTGGAGACTGATGGATAGAGCAAGACAAAGAGGAAGACTGAGGAGAAGGTGGAGGGATGAACTGGAACAAATTGCAGGAGTGAGATGGATGGGAGAGGCAAAAAACCGAGTGGTTTGGAAAATCATGGGGGGGGAACCTTCGTCCAGCAGTGTACAGAACCAAAAGGTTGAAGAAGAAGACTGTAAATATATTTTCACTTTCTTATGATTTTCTGTAATAACGTTTTCTTTTCTTTATCTTACTTTATTGTAAGAATATAGTATACATACATACATACCATACAAAATATGTATTAATCAAGTGTTTATATTATTGGTAAGGTTCCTGGTCAACAGTAGGCTATTAGTAGTTAAGTGTTTGGGGAGTCAAAAGTCATATACGGATTTTTGAACAACACAGGGGGGTCTGCATCCCCCTAACCCCCACATTGTTCAAGGGTCAACTGTACATATATGTAGTTTTTTTTTTGTAGAAGTTATAAATAAATGTACCCTTATATGCAAAATATATGATTTTGTGTAACCAGATATCACATTGTATATTTTACACATTATAAGGGATAGCAATAATCATGACTATGTTCATATTCTTATAATTTATTATTTTTTATGGAAGACTTCAGCAGAATTGGCTAAAAGAGAAGGAAGAATTATTTCAGAAGAATTTCCTGAAGTTGAGATATTTTGGACATCATCTACACCACAAAAGCAAATAGGTAAAATATAATGAATGTAAATAATCTGTAACAAAAGTTTAATTGACTGGAGTAAATTATATCATTGTCTATCATCATTTCTTGGAATATACAGGTGCAGGATATACAATATATTATGAATAATATTATATTATTATTCATAATATTATAATAATCTTGCTCATGAGTTGAGTTAATAAAGGATTGGATAATGTGGATCATGAAGGATTCTACTAAGCAGGTTGAGTGATTTTACACCAAGCATTGAAAATTACCGGTCACTGGGCTGTCTTGGCTCATCAGGGCATCCCATTGGTGGTAGATGAGGGGGGATGGTCGGTGGCACTACTTTGTAGGCCTCCCTGCTAGGTCCACGGGACCCATTAACCAATGACAGCTGTGATCCTTCATTCATATTAGGGGTTGGATGGTTCTGGTGCCCATTCTGTAAAAAATGCTGCTATGTAAAGCATCATGTCTAAACAGAAAAGAGATAAAGCCCGTGTAGTCTCGATATGCCCGGAACGGTGGTGTCAGGGTGATGTAGCAGGCCCTGCGGTATCATCAATCTGTGACTGCTATAAAGAAACTCAACACAGAAATTGCTTGAATATTGCTGCTTGGAATGCAAGAGGATCGAATAAATCTGGGAAATTGGCTAATGTGATGAGAGAGATTGAATATTGTATACTAGGAATAAGTGAAACCTTTTGGAAAGGATCATCAGATTTTGAGTTGAAACTTCCAAATGGCAAGATATATAAAATATATAAGTCAGGTGGTGAAATATCAAGGAGAGGTGTAGCGTTTATTGTAGAGAAAAAAACTAATAAAAACATTATCCATGTCATCAAAAAATCAGATAGAGTAATGACAATTCTAGTGAAGTCTAAACCTAGAGATATGCTGATCATCCAGATATATGCTCCTACATACCGGAATGAGGAAGCAGAAATGAATAACGTATGATGAAATAGAATGGTGTATAAAGGAAGTTGGAGCCAAGAAAGATCGAGTTATTTGTGCTTTGGGTGACTGGAACGCAAAACTGGTATCAGAGGGAACATCTACACACGTGGGTTCATTTGGACTTAGAATTCGGAATGAGAGAGGACAAAAGCTGATTTCTGTAACATGCAGTCTCATCATTACTAACACTTATTTTGATCAAAAATCAACAGCAAGATACACATCGGAAAGTCCGGTTGGAAGATACAAAAATCAATTAGACTATATTGTGGTCAGTAAACATTACTTCAGTGGAATACGGAACTCAAAGGTGATGCCAAGTGCTGACTGTGGATCTGATTATAGACTGGTCATAATGAAGATAAATATTCGCCTGAAAACAATAAAAATTAAAAGAAGTCAACCCCTAAAATGGGATCTGCAAATGGTACAAAATCCAATAGTTAAATCAAAATTTGATGAAAATGTTTCAGAACTGCTGTTTGCACATTTGCAAAATGAACTCTCTCAGTGGAATAGACTACAAGCAGGTATCATAACATCTGCTAAAAACCACATCAATAAGCAAGAAGAAAGAAAGAAAAAATCATGGATAACACATAGAAGTAATCAACCTTATCGATGAAAGAAGAACATGGAAAAGAGGAGCAAATAAAGAAGAAAGATTAAGATATAAAGCATTAGATAAAAGAATCAAACAGTTATACAGACGATTGAAAGAAATCTGGATAAATAGGCAGTGCACCAAAATAGAAGAATTACAAAATAAGAACAAAACCAGAAAAGCATTCCTGAAAGTGAAAGAACTTAATGGAAAAGCAAAACATACATAGTCTAATAACATCAAGGACAAAGATGGAAACATAATCATTGATAAGGAAAAGATAAATGGAAGATGGGTGGAGTACTTATCAGATCACTATGATGATGATAATGGTAGCATGTTAGATGATTCACGACACCTTAAGTTAAACGTAACAACAGATACCACTCTACCGACAAGAAAGGAGATAGAACACGTAATTAAGAATCTTCCTAATAATAAATCCCTTGGGTGTGATAATATCCCGGCTGAGCTGCTGAAAGCTTTGACTGGCAATAATAACAACTATTTAGTGGAATCCATTCAGGACATCTATAGAACAATAGAATTACCTGAAGTTTTTACAACATCTATCTGCATACCAGTTCCAAAGAAAAATAATGCATAAAATTGCAAGGATTACAGAACTGCTGTGAGCCTAATATCCCATGCATCTAAAATTATTTTAACCATTGTTAACAAACAAATTGAAAGAGCCTTAAGCGGAGAATTGAGTGAGCAACAGAAAGGCTTCAGAAGAGGAATGGGAACCATTAATGCTATCCTGGAACTAAAAATACTTATAGAAAGATCACTTGAAAGAAATAGGAACATTTACATATGCTTTATAGACTTTCAGAAGGCTTTTGACCTGGTAAAACATAATAAAATGTTCAAAATATATTAGATAAATTAGACATAGAAGATCATGTACTTAGGATTATAAAAATGATTTACACCAAACAGAAAATGCAGCTGTTTAACTCTGAGACTTCTGTAGTGAAAATAAAAAGAGGAGTTAGACAAGGTTGTATCCTTTCAACAAATCAATATCTATAGTGAGACAGTGATGAAAAAGATTGAAAAACAAAAAATAGGAATTAATATCAATGGTATAAAATACAATAATCTTAAATATGCTGATGATACCATTCTAATAGCAGAAAACAGAAACAAATTAATCAAATTACTGCAGCTACTAATTGAAGAAGGTAAAGAATTTGAATTAGATATAAATGCAAAAAAGACCAAATTTATGAAAATCTCAAAAGAAAACAGATCCGAGCCAGAAATATTCATAAACAATATGAAAATTGAACATACAACAGAATACAAATATTTAGGCACCTACTTTACTGCAGATGGAAAGCAAGATAAAGAAATAAAAATAAGAACAGCCATAGCTAAAGATGCATTCTGGAAAAATAAAGATCTGCTCAGAAGTTCTGTGAATATCGAGACAAAGAAAAGAATGATAAGAACATTAGTGTGGCCAATTTTCACATATGGAAGTGAGACCTGGATATTCAAGAAGAGAGTAAGGCAACAGATAATGGCCTTTGAAATGTGGTGCTATAGGAGAGCTGTGAAAATCTCGTGGACAGAACATGTGACAAATACAGATGTCCTACAGAGAATGAGAACACAGAGATCTTTATTACAGGAAATGATCCAGAGAAAGATGAGATTGGTGCGACATGTACTGAGAGTTTCACCAGGACAGAGGATACTAACAGTTTTAGAAGGAAAAATTATGGGAAAAGGATAAAGAGGAAAAAAACGAAGGATATGGCATTAATATATAAGATCATGGACAGGATCACATGGCTGTGCAGAAACAAAAAGGAAAGCCACCAACATACAGAACTGGAAGGACATGATGCTGTACCCTCTCACTGAGGAAGCTGCATGAAGAAGAAGATTGAAAATTATCTTCTACTTCAGGCCTGCACAACATACCGCCTGCGGCCTGCAATGCTATTTATTTTGGCCCATCTGCCTGATTGAATTATTTAATCATACGGAGGAATATGAAATTAGACCATTTTTTCCTAGCGTTGAATTAAATTTTTACTATGACTCTGCATGTTTACGTTCATGCGATTAATGTCACAATCATGTTTCTTTCAATTCGACAATAAATGACATTTGGAGTTATTCCCACTATCGTATTTAATAACAAATTATTACAATCGCTTCGAGGTTTTGTTAGTGCTAGTGTCGCTGCAGGGAAATTCAAAGTTACATCTCTGTGATAACGACTTCATCTCTACGAAGAGAACGAATCGTATTACACAAAGTTGGCCATGCCTTGACTGGCTTTGGGTGTAGTGGTTGGTTGTAGCTGGAGCAATACATTACATAACTGTTATCATAACCTGCATTATTGTGAGTTTTTCATAATTAGTATTTTGTAATTAATATTGTCAATCTCGACACAATGAGCTTAAGTAAAAAGCGTAAAATAGATTCGGAACATCGAGCATTTAACCCTGAGCAGACAAATAAATATTTTTTTACATTGTTTAAGGACAAAATAGTGTGCATTGTTTGCCAGGAATCTATCGCTGTGCTGAAAGAGTACAATCTGAGATGTCATTTTGAATCGAAACATCCTAACCTTGGCAAGTTGGATGCAAGTGAAAAGCAAATAAAAGAAGCAAAGTTATTGAAAGTCCTTAGCAGTAAGCAACAAGCCTTTAAAAAGTGACATCTGCAAATGAAGTTACCACAAAGGTAAGCTTAAAAATGCCACAAGAAATAGTTTGTGCTGGCAAATCATTTACTGAGGGAGAGTTGATAAAAAAGTGTCTGATGATTGCCGTTTTCGAATTGTGTCCTGATAAGAAAAATAATTTTGAAAATATCAGTTTGTCCCATATGACTGTTCAGCGCAGGGTGGCTGATGTTGCCGAGGATCTTAAAGATAACCTGCAAAAATCGGCTAGTGAATTTGTCTATTATTCGCTTGCTATGGATGAAAGTACTGACGTGAAAGATACTGCACAGCTTTTAATATATGTAAGAGGCGTTAATAAGAACTTTGAGGTGACAGAGGAGCTTGCTGGTTTGTGTTCAATGAAAGGAAGAACAACAGGAAAGGAGATCGCAGAAAATGTAATAAAGTGTTTAACCGAAAAACCTTAAATTTCAAGAATTTAATAGCAGTTTGCACTGATGTTGCCCCATCTATGTGTGGAAAAGATGTTGGTGCTATAACATTTATTGAACAGTATGCAGATAAACCATTCACAAAATTTCACTGCCTAATTCATCATCAGGTGTTATGTTCAAAGGTTTTGCAGTTTGATCATGTGATTAAAGTAGTATTTGCTCTGGTCAACTATATTCAAGCTTGGGGTGTGAAATACAGAATGTTTCAGGCATTTCTAGAAGAAAATGACGTACTGGGATCTGCCATACCACACTGATGTATGTTGGTTGAGCCATGGTTAAATTTTGTCACGCTTTGTCGCTCTAAAAAATGAACTAGTTGAATTTTTGAAATCTCAAGATATGAAAAAATTCCTAGAAATAATGGATGAAGAATGGAATCAAGATTTATTTTTCTTGTGTGACATTTTGGGTCACTTGTATGAAGTGACCCAAAAGACTTGAAGCTGTAAGTGAAGGACTTACAGCTTCAAGGAAAAAATAAATTTGTTTTTCAGTTAATGTCTCTTATACAGGCATTCAAAATGAAATTAAGTTTGTTTGAAAATCAACTTGCTAAGGGGGATATGTCACATTTCTTAACTTGTCGACAGAATATTCCATCAGAATATCATTCAATGATGGGTGGAAAATATAAGAAGCACATATCACTTCTAAGTGAGGAATTTCAGAAAAGAATGCCATTGAGTAATGAAGACAAAGTCCACATAAAAGTGACTGAAGATCCATTTTCTGTCGAAGCAGGAAGTCTACCTGCCAACTCCAGATAGAAGTTATTGATCTCCAGTGTTCTGAAAACTATCGGGTTAAGCATAGGGAGAATACTTTACAAAAGTTTTATTCTATTCTGGATCAGGATAAATTTAAAAGTTTGTTGGATATTGCCTACAAGGTATTTTGTATGTTTGGGAGCACATATACTTGTGAACAAACATTTTCGGTCATGAACTTGAACAAAACCAAACAGCGTTCATCTTTAAGTGTTATCAATTTAGAGGCCATATTAAGAACGGCCACTTCAAACATGACACTAAACTTTGATGAAATAGTGGAACAAAGAAATGCAATGTATCACATTGTGACATTCAGTCACTGATATTTCACTGAGAATAAGTGTGATATTCTCAATGAAATTATTAGTAAACTTTGTGTTTATGTTTAAGTGGTTTTTATTGAGAAATTTTGCAGCTATATCTGTTTGTAAATAATTTTGATTATAATTTTAATTATAACTCTAAAAAATTTAAATATGCATATTAATTAGTATTTACTATAGACCTACTAACAAATTTACTTAAGTTTAGCTGCAGTGGACTAGTCTAAGATTTTAGGTCCGAAGTGATCTAGCCCTTGGTCAGGTGGTCCAAGTTGGGTTTGGCCCTCAAAGACAATCAAGTTGTGCAGGCCTGTTCTACTTCATGACATTCACAAGCTCTGTGCTGCACTAGAATTCAACCCTACAGCTGGTTCTTTTTGCAATGTGGAAAACCTTTTATAGACAACCATTCTGGGTTAAGTCTATAGAACTGAATTACTAGTTTGTTTTCTAATACCCCCCCCCCCCTCCATAAGTATTCAGTTATTAGCTGTGATTCTGATCTTACTTTTTCTTTCTATAATTAATTCGACAAACTCTTATGAGAATTGCCTAAGTGTTTAGTTGAGATGTTGCACTAAAACAGTTCTGCAGGCAGGCCAATAGTTAGTACATAGGCTTGAACTTCATGTTAATATCACTACAATCCAATATTCCAGTTCCTAGTTCAAGCCTACTTAGTCAACCTTAGATTTAGTGTCTATTCTGTAAACTTCTTCTAATCAATTTCCCATGTTCAGATCACCTCTTGTGGCTAATTATATGCCCTGACAGTGAAATCTGCTTTCACTATATATTCTCAGGCCAGTTTCCTGTCTGTGGAACAAAACAGCCTAAGTTATCTAGAAGAGGAACACACACACACACACTGTACTTAATTAGAGAGTATCTCTTTATTTTGAAGATGTTGCACTAAACCAGTTTTGTAGGCAGGCCACTAGTTAGTACATAGGCTTGAACCTCATGTTAATATGTCAGGAGAATTTCTAATCAACTGACAGATAATGTTATTGCCAGTTACTTTGCTAGATCATGACTGGAGGGAGTCTGAGTTTAGCAATAGGCACAGGATAGTATTGAGACCATGCATGGATGTGAGACTGGATACTTTCTGTATTTGAAGACGTGTTCATAAAGCTTTCATTTATCTTCTCTGTTAAATTTCTGATATCCCAATCATGAAAAACACCATCTAAAACAATAGTGGCATGAATGAGAAAACAATTCCTACAAAAAAATAGCAAAAATAATCATATAAAACTTTTCTTACCTTCCAAAGTTTCCTTGCTCCATTCAGTAACATTCATCTGCTAAATTTACCACTCCCCATCCAAAAATATGCTGAAAACAACAAAAAACCTATCTGAATTTCTGATAGCCTGCCCACTTTTCCAATATACTTGATCTTTTTTTAACCAGCTCTCCTGCTAGATACATCGTAACAGTCATCTGTACTCTTGGCAACTCAGATCACAGTGTTCTGCAAGTTTCCACTGACACAGAATGCTCTCTCTCTCTCCTACCAACTTTGTGTCCTTTGGCGCTACAAAGGTACCAAGTGGAATGATTACCTCTAGAACAGTGTTTCTCAACATGGGGCGATTTGAATATTTTGGGGGGCAATTAGAAAATGTACATGTACATATTTAGCTGACTATTATGTAGAGGGGGGGCATCAAAATCTTTGATGCCCCCTCTAGCATAATGAGACGTTGAGGCGGTGCATGATCCAAAAAAATTGAGAAATACTGCTCTAGAACTAGTACTCTTCCTTTCTATGGTTTGATTATTGCTTTGGCTTTTCTGACCCATTCACTTGCATTGAGTGAGTCAAAGAAATCATCATCACTGCGTAAACTTAATTGGCTATTCTCAAATTCTTGTCTGCTTCCAAACCCTGGGACAACAGAAGATGCATGAAAACAGTTGAAGAAAAAAAAAATTAGCTTACCATAGGTAGTTTGCAACAAGAATCCCAGCAGCTTCATACTTGGCCTATGCTGAAGCACATAATAAATGCAAAACAACCATCTTCAAATCCAAATCCAACTTCGTAAAGACAGTAAGTGCAAAATTCACTTCCTGTCCAAATCGAAGTTATCTTCTGGTAACATAGATTTTTCTCTCACAGAACATTGAATGAGTGGAATAGTTTGCCTGTTGAAGTAGTTTGTGCATCCAGTGTGAATGAGTTGAAGGGTAGTATGACAGCTAGTTTGTAATATATAGCCTCTTTAATGACTCCTTTACTCCCTAGAAGGCTTGGATAATAATATTATTAATAATTTGATAGAAGAAAGCCTGCCAAAATGACCTAACCCTATTAAAAGTACCATTTTTATCCTGAATACTTTACAAATGGATGGGTTTCAGGGTTTTGTTGAAGATTATATATTACTGTTATTAAACTAGGTACACCAATATGTTTGTATTCAGCAAGATTGCTTTCTTCTATCCATATACCATCATCAGGAGCAGCATTTTCTGATTAATATATCCAAGAGAACATGCCATACTGGATATCATGATAGTCTGATATAGCATTTGCTTCAACAGCTTGCTTCCAAATTGGACTGTCATTTTTAATTTTGTCTGATTTGTCCAAACCTTTATTAAAAATGCTTGAATATTACACTCCCTCAGTTATGTGATCTTCTAATGACCAAACCTTTAATTAACCTAATCTTCAATAGTTAATTGTAAACTGACTTTTGGTGCAGCATCATGTAAATATACCTTTAGGTAGCCAACCCTTCAGTTATCAGACAATAAAATTGATTTCCTACTGTAGTCAAATAATTGCAGGATTACCATAATCACATTGTTTATTTTCTGATATCATCATTTTTGATGGTTCTGTCATTGATTCCATTTATTCACCTTTTTTTTTTTTTTCTCTCTTCAGAACTCTCATCTCTGTATTCTTCTGTATTTATATTTTTTAAATGTACTTTTTTATACTCTCTTTGAATTCTCCTTTGCTTAACACATTCTTTTTATTTAGCTGCCGTGTTACCCAAAACAGGTAATAATGATGTTGATGATGAGTTAAAATCTATGATAGAAGCTTCAGAAGATCACCATATTTTAGAACGCCCTGAGACAAATAAAACAAAGGGAAAATCTCCCAAATCTTCTAAAAGGACTCCTAAAATAAAAGAAACCAGTAGTGATTCAAGCTTAATTATTGCAGAAAATACAGGTAAAGAAAAATAATTAATTTTCTTATCCATTTGAAGTTTGTCAAATTCAGTGTAATACACCAACATACTTATAATATTCATATTAAATTAAAGATACCAAGAAATTATATTCTTGTTTAATCCAATTGTAAGCAAACAAAGCTTGCACTTGAACCAGCTTCATTAGAAGGCTACTTTCTACTTACTGTGTAGAGACTTTGCATTGCAGTCACAAGCCTCTTTACATGCTTTTGGGTATGTATAATGATATGCATTATGAGAAGTGCCATTACTCAGACTGGTTTTGACTTTTATTGAGGTACTGTTTAAGTGCTTGAGGGGGGGGGGGTACCTCTCCATAACTCTAAGTGATTTACAAGATACTCTAAATCTCATGTGTTAACACTTAAGTGCTGTGAAAAACTCGCAATAAAAGTTTAATGGAGTGAAAGAGTGAAACAGCAACAGGAAAAGATTAAAAATAGTATTTAATGTTTCCAGTATTTCTCACTTACAGAGACATCGTCAGGGAGTACAAAATGAGCTTGTAACACACACACACACACACACACACACAAACAGGCAGCACACAACTAACTGAAACATGTGGACAAAAGACTAGAGTCATAATTAAGTGGGGCACCCTCTCTAGACACCTGTCTGCAGCCTCAAAAGTATTAAGTGTTTCCCATAATTTGGGAAGTTTATGCAATCATATTTATTTAAATTAAGCTGATTTTTAGGAGCAGCAGCAGATTCTAAAAATAGTCTTTCTCGTCTAAATTTACAGTGATGGAGCATGATAGTCTTTTTCCAATTGATTCTGTGAGCTGTATTCAAAGCATGGTCTGCAGAACCAGATTAACCATATTTATGACTGCAGATATATTTTTTATGTTCTTACATTTGGATGGTATCTGATCTTCCTGTCTTTTCATAGTAGGAACAAGAAACTCTATATACTTGCAGGAACAAGAAACTCTATATACCCCTGGAACTGAGAAGGGAGGGAGTTTGTCTTTAGTAGAGTGGTCAAGGATGGCTAGTTTTAAGTGGGACTTGAAATTAGTGCAAAGATTGTATTTAAGATTCTGGATACTTTTTCTGATGTACCTTGGCCAGAGGGGATGGTGATATACATTGCACTTTTCTATCTAATGGCTACAGTTCCCACAATATCAAAAAAATAATCAGTCCTTCCCCCCAATCCACAACCTTCTCTTCAGAAAGATTTCAGTAATGCTATCACCATCCCTCAAGTTCTTTGAGATCCCCAATCCCCCCAATCCACAACCTTCTCTTCAGAAAGATTTCAGTAATGCTATCACCATCCCTCAAGTTCTTTGAGATCCGTGTTTACATCCTAGACTGCCTACAGGTGTCATTAGAGGGTGTCCTACCTAGTTAGGACTCTAGTCTTTCATCCACATATTTCAGTTAGGTTTGTGCTGCCGTTATGTGTTTCTGTGTTACAAGTTTCATTTTGTACTCCATCACAATGTCTCTCTGTAACTGAGATGTAATATTAGAAGCATTAAATATTATTTTTAATAATTTCCTAGTGCTGTTTCACTCCTAAATTCATCAAATTCTCAAGATGGCTGTACTCCCTGTATTCAAGCTTAAAGACAAATGTTAAATCTCATCAGCTGGAGCCAGATTCAGAAGAGATACCAAGGTTGAAGTATTACAGAATTCACATATTTCCCATATACAAGTAGTGAAAAGGTGTATCACTTTATTAATAAATTACTCTGGATTATAGCTAGTAGATGAAGTTTTTTTAACTTGGTTACAAATTAAATTAAAGATGCCAAGAAATTATATTCTTGTATAATCCTTTATCCAAGTGCAAGCAAAGTTTGTGTGTGAAGTATCATGACAAGAAGTGTCTTTTTTAAATGCACATTTTATATTCTCTTTGTACTATCCATTGCTTAATGTATTTCTTTTATTTAGCTGCCCTGTTACCCAAAACTGGTGATAATGAGTTAAAAGCTATGATACTTGAATTATTTTCATTCAAGATTCTTCACATTCAAACTTTGTTTCCTTACACTTGGATAAAGGATTAAATAACAATATAATTTCTTGGCACCTTTAATTTAATTTGTAACTAAGTGAAAAAACTTTTAACATGTTCATATTTAAATTTTTTTTTTTATTTTTTTTTTTAATTCTATTCACTTTTCATGGTCACTTTTTTTCATATATATATGTGTGTATACACACACTCCCTGGAAACTGTGTGTGTGTGTGTGTGTGTGTGTGTGTGTGTGTGTGTGTGTGTGTGTGTGTGTGTGTGTGTGTGTTCATATTTTTTACTGACTGAATTACAAGAATTAGACAAACAGTTAATTTTATTTAACACACAACATGTTTCGTCGGAAAGCTGACTTCTTCAGGCATGAGAACATTAAAAACAAACATAAAAAACACCACAAAGAAACATTGTGCCACTACAAAACCGACTATAAACTACAGTTAAGCTTGAACTGAAGCTACAGTCCGGGCTAAAGTTCTATTGTTAGGCATCTGTGAACATGTGACTTCATGAATGCACCAGTATCTGATAACAGAGCTAAGTGAGTCTGGTAAATTATAACTAAGGTTACTGTTTATGTGAGGAGAGTCCAGGACAATTTCTTTAGAGTGAACTATGCGGCGTTCTTCCTTGTCGTGGTATATATGAAGGTTTGATGTTGTGATCTAGTTTATTTCATGTTGGCGGCCTTCACTATTTGTGTTCACTGAGAACAGGACATGGCTTGAGAAGCCTCTTGCTCTGGTTCTGTTGTAAGCAATGTCCCTTTGATGTTCCTCGAGACATAGGAGGATGGACTTCTCAGTTTGGTCATAATATGGCTTCCCACAGTCACATGATTTTATACACCCCTGGAAACTGATGATGGTTGTGAGCCTGCTTTGGTTTGCTTAGAATTGATCAGAGTTTAGGAAGAGTGGAAAAGCATGTTTTTATGTTAAATTTTTTTCAAAATTCGTCTTAGTTTATGGGAGAGCAAACTGATGTATAGTAAAAAGATATAACCTTTGGCATTGTCCTGTGTTTCTACGTTGTTTTGAGGACAGCGGTATAGAACCTTCGCAAATAATGGCTACTCTTCAAAAATTATCATCATCATCATCAAATTCCTGCCATGTACCCTCAAGGGATGTACAGGATATGATAGTACTACATGAAAAATTTACATCATTACTAACTTCCTATCTACAATTTTCCTCCAAATCAGTCTGTTACTTGTCAAGACTCCAACATTACCAGATCCTATATTTCTATCATCTAAGGCACTTTGTACCGTATCAATCCACCTATATCTTGGTCTTCCTCTGGGTCATTTTCCTGCCAACTTGGCAGAGAACACTTGTTTTGCTAATCTTTCCTCGCCCATTCTGTTTAAGTGACCATACCACCTGAGATTAGCTCTACTAATACATTCCTGGATGCTGACAATGTCAAGTTCTTTCCAAAGATTCTCGTTTTTAATATGATATTGCCATTGATGCCATCTGTTCATGCCTCTAATCTTTCTCATATCTGCGGGTCTCTAGTCTTTGGTCAAGTGTTTTACTTCTGACCCAACTCTCATATCCATAAGTTAAAACTGGTTTAAACACTGTCTTGTATATAGCTAATTTTATGTTCCGACTAATTTCTCTCTTATTCCATATGAATTTATTCAATTAACTTCCTACCATACCAGCTTTGTTGATTCTGTTGTCTACTTCCATATTTAATTTACCATCTTCACTAAAAATCGTGCCTAAGTAGCTGAAATGTTTTACTTGTTCTACAGGTTCTCCATTCACAACACAGTTGACATTTTCAATGATTCTGCCTATTTTCATTGTCTTTGTCTTTTTAATGCTGACCTTCATACCATATCTATTACAACAGTTATTCAATTTAGTCAGAGAATCTTGCAGACTTGTAGCAGATTTATTTAGAAGTGTAACATCATCCTCATAAAGCAAAGAGCTGACATTAACATCTCCAATTTTGATATCATCTTTTAATACCACTTTCCTTCATAATGTGATCCATATAGATTATGAATAACAGAGGGGATAATGTACATCCTTGACTCATACCAGTTTTAACATTAAACCATCTTCCTGTACTTCCTTCAATTCTAACTGCTGACTTACAAATCAAATGAAGACTAAGTATTTCTTGATATAATGCCCCATTGACACCATATAACTGTAGCGCATTGAATAGCTTCTCTCTTGGCACCTTGACATATGCCTTATCCAAATCGACAAAACTTAAATACAGATCTTTGTTATATTCCCATGATTTCTCCACTATTTGTCGTAAAGTGAAGATCTGATCCTGACAGCCTCTATTTGACCTGAATCCAGCCTGTTCTTCACCAAGCTTTTCTTCCACAATTCTTCTCAACCATTTCTCAAGTATACTTGCATAGATCTTGCCAGGAACACTCAGTAGGGATATACCTCTGTAATTCTCACATTCAGTTTTATTTATATTTTCTTATATATGGGTATTGTGAGAGCTCTAGTCCAATCGTCTGGAATTCGTCCCTCTGTCCAGGCATTCTGAACTATGCAGTGCAGCCACTCTAAGAGTTTTATACCACCATACTTCAGCATTTCTGGTCAAATATCATCTACTCCTTTTTCTACTTCAAGTATGGATATGTATTCCTGACTGCATGCCTGGTCAGTGTTTTTTATCACTGTGCTGTCATCACTGCTTGTTTCATTTAGCAAATTTTCAAAGTAATTACTCCATACTTCAAGGATATCTTTTCTCCTGTTTTCATGTCACCTTTATCATCTCTAACTCCTTTTACAGCACTCTTTCCTCCATTCCTAAACTTCTTCAACAACCTCCAGAATATTTTGCCACTTTCTTGATATTTATTTTCTATGGTCTTGCCAAAGTCCTTCCATGACTTTTGTTTAGCTAGTTTTACACACTGTTTAGCTTTCTTACATTTGTCTCTCTATTCTCTAAGAGCACAAGCTGACTTATTTGCCAGGAACTTTTGATATGCTTATTTCTTTTCCTTCACTGCCTCTTTAACTTCTTGTGTCCATCATGGAGTTCTAATTTTTCTATCCTTGCAGACAACTTCACCACGTGCCTCCCTAGCTGAATCAATCAGGGTTTTCTTCAAGGCTTGCCACTGAATCTCCAAGGTTTGGTTCTTCTTCTCAAACTCTTTCATTTTTGCTTCAATAATCTTTGTCTACAGTTCACATCTGAGAGCTGCTCAACTTTTATTCACTTTAAAACTTTCTTACATGTCATTCTTTTCAATATAAAATTCAATTTTATCCTGCTCAACACTAAATAGTGATCACTTCCAATTACAAATCCTCTGTACACTCTTGTGTCCTACACCAGGGAGAAAACATCACTATCAACAATAACATAATCAATGAGACTTTTCTTATTCCTTGCTGCTTCTCTCCATGTGAATTTATGCACATTTTTATGTAGGAACATGTTGTTAGTAATAACCAGTCCATGTCCTGAGCAGAAATCCAACAGGTATTTGCCATTATTATTAGCTTTGCTCTTTTCTCCAAATTTTCCCAAAATATTTTTGTATGTCTGACAATCCCTTCCTACTCTGCTATTTAGATCCCCAACAAGGACCAACTTTTCCTTTTTCATTGTGTCAGTTGCTTTCTCTAAATCCTCAAAAAATTCCTCCACTTCTACCTTAGTAGAACCTTCTGTGGGATCACAGACACAAATAAATCTCATTGTCAAATTCCCCATTCTCATATTTGCCCACATCACTCTACTTTACACTGCCTGATATTCAAGAAGATTAGCCTTGTATTTAGTGCTGAATAATATGGCTATTCCTTCTTTTCCTTGATTATCATTGCCTGAATATAACATTTTGTATTTATTGCTCAGAAAGATGTCACCAGTTTTTCTTTTTTGCTTCAGTCACCCCTATTATGTCGATCTGGTACTTATCTAATTCCTCCGCTAGCTGCATTTCTTTGCCATTCAGGCTTCTTATGTTGATAGGACTGATCTTTAACTCTGATGATGTTGAGTTGGGGTTTGTTTTCAGATTCAGATTCCAGTAGCTAACTTTTCGCTGTTCGCCCTGGTTCCGTGGCGAATTCAACGGGGGCTTTGTTTAACAGGGCGATGTCCCAGCCGGCATGAAATTTTGTCATGTTGTACCATCATTTTGTATTTTGGTTTAACCAATAGGAATACAATTTGGTCGGCTCAATCCCAAATTGCCAGCCCATCCTCGTTCGTCCAGGAAGATACCCAACAGGGTGCACCATGAGAAGGTGAGGATTGGACATTAGGTCAGAAGCCCTGGTCGGTTCTCTGCATTCCTTTAAAGGCTATGTGGAGGTCTCCTCTCAGTTATACAGCTTTGACCCTTAAGCACCCCATAACCTTTAATACAAAAACTATTAATAAACAACTTTACCACCGTCCTCAAAACCCCAAAGGTTATATCTCTTTACCGTACATCAGCTCGCTCTCCCAGAAATTAAGAAGAATTCTGAATAAATTTAACATAAAAACATGCTTTTCCACTCTTCCTAAACTCAGATCATTTCTAAGCAAACCAAAACAGGCTCACAACCATCTTCAGTTTCCAGGGGTGTATGAAATCGCATGTGACTGTGGGAAGCCATATTATGGCCAAACTGAGAAATCTATCCTCCTACGTCTCAAGGAACATCAAAGGGATAATGCTTATAACATAACCAGAGCAAGCGCCCTCTCAAGCCATGTCCTATTCTCAGTGAACACAAATAGTGAAGACCGCCAACATGAGATAAACTGGACCACAACATCAAACCTTCATATATGCCACGACGAGGTAGAACGCCGTATAGTTAAGTCTAAAGAAATTGTCCTGGACTCTCATCATATAAACAGTAACTATAGTTATAATTTACGAGACTCATTTAGCTCTGCTATCAGATACTGGTGCACTCATGAAGTCACATGCTTGCAGATGCCTAACAATAGAACTTTAACTCGGACTGTAGCTTCAGCTCAAACTTAACTGTAGTTTATAGTCATTTTTGTAGTGGTACAATGTTTCTTTGTGGTGTTTTTTATACGCCTGAAGAAGTCGGCTTTCCGATGAAACATGTTGTGTGTTAAATAAAATTAATTGTTTGTCTAATTCTCTGAATTCAGTCAGTAAAAAATATGAACGTCTTCATATCGAGCAAATACAATGGATAATCTTATATATATATATATTAGGGTTACCAACTAATTTTATAAGCTTGGTTATTTAACTCCTAATCCCAAGCTAGCAAACAGTTAAGTTTGCACCTGAAACATAGTTCAAGTCTAAAGATGGTACAACACCAGGGCAACTCATTGTAAAAGTGGGTAAAGATCTGATCACTATTCTTAGTATTTCCCATAATGTAAAGCACATCTCACTATGGGAAATACTAAGAATAGTGATCAGAGCTTTACCCACCTTTACAATGAGTTGCCCTGGTGTTGTACCATCTTTAGACTTGAACTATGTTTCAGGTGCAAACTTAACTGTTTGCTAGCTGTGTACTGCAATACATTATGGGTGGGGTCATTACCCAGACCAGTTTCAACCTTTTTTGAGGTCTCTAAACCGGTCTGGGTAGTGACCCCCACCCATAATGTATTGCAGTATACATCTTCTAGTGCGATGTGCTTTACATTATGGGAAATACTAGAAATAGTGATCAGAGCTTTACCCACCTTTACAATGAGTTGCCCTGGTGTTGTATCATCTCTAGACTTGAACTATATTTCAGGTGCAAACTTAACTGTTTGCTTACTTGGGAGGAGTTAAATAACCAAGCTTATAAAATTACTTGGTAACCCTAATATACAGTATCCCCAAGTTAAAAAAAAATTAATATATGTATATATATATATATATATATTGTGATTGTTCATTTTTACTCTGTAGAAAATATTATAAATTAGTTTAAATGACTGATACCGAGAGATAAAGAGGTGACATGGTTTATTTAAAAAGATACTACTAGTTTCGTTGAATGGATCAAATTCTTGAGGTATCACAATCAAAGAAATATACAAAATGTATATTTTGTATATTTTCAAAACGTACTACTGTCTTTTGTACTAGTACTGTTAATGCAATTTTTAAGTCTGTGTTATTTTTTGTATATTTCTTTGATTGTGATACCTGAAGAAGTTGATCCATTCAATGAATCTAGTAAACTAGTAGTATCTTTTTAAATAAACCATGTCACCTCATATATATAAAAGCCTGTGTAGCTCAGTGGATGTGGCGTTTGCACACCACAGCGCTCCCGGAAACTCAAGAAAATCGACCGTAGCACCCACATTATTTCAGACATTAAATATATTGTGTTAGGGTTAGGGACCATGAGATGGCAGCACTTGTTGAGCCATTCTATTCACTGTGTGCTGCTTAATTAGTGATAGCCTTGGGTCAGCTATCTCTGATTGGGTACCAGTGGAGATTGAATTGCCCACTCAGTCTCCAAAAGTTAGATAGGGGTAAAAACGGCCTCGCCTACTTCCTATACAGGAATAAAAAGGTGTTATCTGATTTTTAAAAAGATATATATATATATATATTTAAAATTCTGTGGGTGTGGATGTGTATAAAAGAAAAAAAAACATTAACCTATTTTCTTATTATTATTGCCTGATTCGTTACATTTTTATTATGAAGTTTTCTTCAGAATCAAAAAACACAGACTGTTATTTTAAATGAGGGTTTATATTCCCATTGCTTGTAATATTCATAATGATTAAATTAATACTGTAAAAAACCACATAAAAAAGTAAAACAATTTAATAAATCTTTGACTAGTTTCATACCATAATATTGTATTTTTTCAGATTGATGCAATAAAACGCAAATATAAAGAGATATTAACATGGAGTTTTAAAATAACAAACCATCATTTTTTTAATTCATTCAACATGTGACAGACGTTGAATGCAGGAATGAGATGTCATGTAGGCTGGTCATTGTTACAAGATATAACAGATTTTGTGTCATAGGCTAATTCATCCATACAGAGATCTCTTATGCATGCTACCCAGAGATAATTTAATATCAGGCCTTAGTTTTTATTACAATGAATAAGACATCATGTCATCTCACTAGCCTCTAAATCTGAGTACATAAACATTACTTGGTAATTTTGTGATTTGCCAGTTGACTTGATTATATTTCATCATCATCATCAAATTCCTGCATGTACCCTCAAGGGGTGTACAGGATATGAAAGTACTACATGAAAAAATTACATCATTACTAACTTCCTATCTACAGTTTTCCTCCAAATCAGTCTGTTACTTGTCAAAACTCCAACATTATCAGATCTTATATTTCTATCGTCTAAGACACTTTGTACCGTATCAATCCACCTATATCTTGGTCTTCCCCTGGATCATTTTCCTGCCAACCTGGCAGAGAACACTTGTTTCGCTAATCTTTCCTCTCCCATTCTATTTAAGTGACCATACCACCTGAGATTAGCTCTGCTAACGCATTCCTGGATGCTGACAATGTCAAGTTCTTTCCTAATATCCTCATTTTTAATATGATATTGCCATTGATGCCATCTGTTCACGCCTCTAATCTTTCTCAGGACTCTCATATCTGTGGTCTCTAGTCTTTGGTCAAGTGTTTTACTTCTGACCTAGCTCTCAGATCCATAAGTTAAAACTGGTTTGAACACTGTATTGTACACAGCTAATTTAGTGTTCCGACTAATTTCTCTCTTATTCCATATGAATTTATTCAATTGACTTCCCACCATACCAGCTTTGCTGATTCTGTTGTCTATTTCGATATTTAATTTACCATCTTCAGTAAAAATCGTGTCTAAATAGCTGAAATGTTTTACTTGTTCCACAGGTTCTCCATTCACAACACAGTTGACATTTTCAATGATTCTGCCTATTTTCATTGTCTTTGTCTTTTTATTGCTGACCTTCATACCATACCTATTACAAGAGCTATTCATTTTAGTCAGAGAATCTTGCAGACTTGTAGCGGATTTATTTAGAAGTATAACATCATCCGCATAAAGCAAAGAGCTGACATTAACATCTCCAATTTTGATATCAGGTTTAATACCACTTTCCTTCATAATGTGATCCATATACATAATGTACATCCTTGTCTCACACCAGATTTAACATTAAACCATCTTCCTGTACTTCCTTCAATTCTAAATGCTGACTTACAACTCAAATAAAGACTAAGTATTGCTTGATATAATGCCCCATCGACACCATATAACTGCAGCGTATTGAATAGCTTCTCTCTTGGCACCTTGTTATATGCCTTTTCCAAATCGACAAAACTTAAATACAGATCTTTGTTATATTCCCATGCTTTCTCGACTATTTTTCGTAAAGTGAAGATCTGATCCTGACAGCCTCTATTTCGCCTGAATCCAGCTTGTTCTCCACCAAGCTTTTCTTCCACAATTCTTCTCAACCATTTCTCAAGTATACTTGCATAGATCTTGCCAGGAACACTCAGTAGGGAAATACCTCTGTAATTCTCACATTCAGTTTTATTTCCCTTTTTATATATGCGTACTATGAGAGCTCTACTCCAATCATCGGGAATTAGTCCCTCTGTCCAGGCTTTCTGAACTATGCAGTGCAGCCACTGTAAGACTTTTATACCACCATACTTCAGCATTTCTGGTCGAATATCATCTACTCCTGCTGCCTTTCCACATTTCAAGCCTTTGATGGCTTTTTCTACTTCGAGTATGGATATGTATTCCTGACTGCATGTCTGGTCAGTGTTTTTAACCACTGTGCTGTCATCATTGCTTGTTTCATTTAGCAGTTTTTCAAAGTAATTACTCCATACTTCAAGGATATCTTTTTCTCCTGTTTTCATGTCACCTTTATCATCTCTAACTCCTTTTACAGCACTCTTTCCTCCATTCCTAAGCTTCTTCAACAACCTCCAGAATATTTTGCCACCTTCTTGATATTTATTTTCTATATTCTTGCCAAAGACCTCCCATGACTTTTGTTTAGCTAGTTTTACACACTGTTTAGCTTTCTTACATTTGTCTCTGTATTCTGTAAGAGCACAAGCTGACTTATTTGCCAGGAACTTTTGATATGCTTTCTTCTTTTCCTTCACTGCCTCTTTAACTTCCTGTGTCCACCAGGGAGTTCTGATTGTTCTATCCTTGCACACAACCTCACCACATGCCTCTCTGGCTGAATCAATCAGGGTTTTCTTCAAGGCTTGCCACTGAATCTCCAAGGTTTGATTCCTGTTCTCAAACTCTTTCATTTTCTTTTCAATAATCTTTCTGTATTTTAGTCTACAGTTCACATCTGAGAGCTGCTCAACTTTTATTCGCTTTAAAACTTTCTTACATGTTATTCTTTTCAATATGAAATTCAATTTTATCCTGCTCAAGACTAAATAGCGATCGCTTCCAATATCAAATCCTCTGTACACTCTGGTGTCCTGCACCAAGTAGAAAACATCACTATCAACAATAACATAGTCAATGAGACTTTTCTTATTTCTTGCCTCTTCTCTCCATGTGAATTTGTGCACATTTTTATGTTGGAACATGGTGTTAGTAATAACCAGTCCATGTCCTGAGCAGAAATCCAACAGATATTTGCCATTATTATTAGCTTTGCTCTTTTCTCCAAATTTTCCCAAAATATTTTTCTATGTCTCACAATCATTTCCTACTCTGCTATTTAGATCCCCAACAAGGACCAACTTTTCCTTTTTCATTGTGTCAGTTGCTTTTTCTAAAGCGTCAAAAAATTCCTCCACTTCTACCTTAGTAGAACCTTCTGTGGGACCATAGGCACAAATAAGTCTCATTGTCCAGTTCCCCGTTCTCATATTTGCCCACATTACACTACTTGAGACTGACTGCCATTCAAGAAGATTAGCCTCGTATTTTGTGTTGAATACTATGGCTACTCCTTCTTTTCCTTGATTGTCATTGCCTGAATATAACATTTTGTATTTATTGCTCAGAAAGATCTCACCAGTTTTGGTCTTTTTTGTTTCAGTCACCCCTATTATGTCGATCTGGTACTTATCTAATTCCTCAGCTAGCTCCATTTCTTTGCCATTCAGGCCACTTACGTTGATAGTGCCGATCTTTAACTCTGGTGATGTTGAGTTGGGGTTTGTTTTCAGATTTGTTCCAGTAGCTGACTTTTTGCTGTTTGCCCTGGTTCCCTGACGAAAACAACGGGGGCCTTGTTTAACCGGGTGACGCCCCATCCGACATGAAATTTTGTCATGTTGTACCATCATTTTTTATTTTGGTTTAACCAATAAGAATACAATTTGGTCGGCTAAATCCCAAATTGCCAGCTCATCCTCGTTCGTTCTGTATCAAAGTAGATACCCAACAGGGTGCACCACGAGAAGGTGAGGATTGGACATTAGGTCAGAAGCCCTGGTCGGTTCTCCGCATTCCTTTAAAGGCTATGTGGAGGTCTCCTCTCAGTTATACAGCTTTGACCCTTAAGCACCCCTTTATATTTTTTTATAATATTGATTATATTTTAGTGGTGGTATAAATGGCCAATCCAGATTTATGGGCTCGTTTTTTCTCCACATCTCTGACGGATTTCTACAGAACACCCACTCTGCCCAATGTAACAAACACCATAATTGCAGTAGACTTTATAAACTCCTGGTCTTTTCATAGGTTGATGTAGTTACTTAGACAATCTTAACATCATAGAGATTTTTTGTAGAAGTCCAAAGGCAACTTTTGATAGTACTTTTACTATTTTATCTTTAATGTATTTGGTATGGGTTAAAATAACATGCCTTTGTAGTCAACTGCTTGTTGCTTATTAGCATGTGATGGCTTATTCAACTAGTTATTGACCACCCAACCGGCCAAGACGATGTCTTGTTACCATGGATGCAAAGTGCATATTAAAATTGTAATACCATTGTAATACCAGTGGAGATTGAACTGCCCACTCAGTCTCCAAAAGTTAGATAGGGGTAAAAAAAACATTACATTGAAATATATGATGGATACGAAGTGTAGAGGAGTGATGTATTTTATCCATATTGACAGTGACGTGGTTAATATAAATTAAAGATGCCAAGAAATTATATTCTTGGTTTCATCCTTTATTCAAGTGTCAGCAAATAAAGTTTTCTGCATGAAGTAACTTCATGACAGGACAACTTGTATATAGAGGCTAATAACTTCACATCAATTGCCTTAGTGTCTCATAATGCAATGCACATATCCTTACAGACATGTATAATGCTATGTATTATGGGAAGTGCAACTACCAGACTGGTTTTGACCTTTATTGAGGTCTCATCAGTGGGAGCAAGACCCAGAATATGACTTCTGCATTACTTCAACCTTGGTTGAAGTAATGCAGAAGTCATATTTTCATATACGAGTAGCCAAAAGTGTTGCACCTTGTTATGAAATATGCATGTCTGTAAGGATATGTGCATTGCATTATGGGATACTAAGGCAATTGATGTGAAGTCATTAGCCTCTATATACAAGTTGTGTTGTCATGAAGTTACTTCATGTGCAAACTTTGCTTACACTTTAATAAAAGATTAAACCAAGAATATAATTTCTTGGTATCTTTAATATATAATATAACCAAGTGGAAAAACTTTTAACATCTATCTCTATTCCAGAGTATTTTAATAATAAAGTGTGACATCTTTTGGCTACTGAAAACTATTAATAATTTTTTTTTAAGAATGTCTCTGATGTTGTTTCTTTTATTATCAGTACTTGATAATGTTATGGCTCTCTCTTTGAATGGTTTGATGATACTCCATTTTTGCGCCATGTAGTGGTGGAAACTAGCATGTAAATACCAACCTATATTAAAGTTTTTTCCATATATTTCAAATATAAGATTACGATGGTCTTCAACTGAAATGAAAACATCTAAGAAGGAAATGGATTTATAACTAAAACACTTTTTTGAATGTTAGTCAAGTGGGTTTTAATTTATTGTCCTACATGTTTCGCCGATTTTTGCTATCGGCATCTTCAGGGAATACAATTGGTAAGAAGGTAACAGAATGAAGGTAACATATGAAGTTATATAGTTATAACTTCATATAGTTATGATAACTTCATAACTATATGAAGGTAACAGACTAGGTTTTAATTAACAGTTCTAATTCATACAAAATTAGTATTGTGCGAGACAATGCGTGTGTCTCAGGAACATGATTTATTTGTTACGAGACATAATGTAATTGGCATGAAAGTTCATTTCTTTGATGTTTAATGATCTGATTAAAGCTTTCCAAATTTCCGGTAGGATTAGACCTTGATTCTTATTTAAGTGTCCTGTTGAACGGGCGACCGTAGCAGCCTCCTTGAAGGTTCTGGAATGGTAGTTATCTTCTATATAAGGCATATGACTCTTATCCCACTCAATGAGATGGTTGGTAGAGGCAAAGTTGCAAGAACGGCCTGAAATATCTTGTCTGCTGTTTCTGACTTATCCTATGTGTTCTTTCTGTCTCGTTTCGAAGCTTCTAGAGGTCTGACCAACGTAACTAACACCACAGGAGCAAGGTATATTATATACTCCAGAGTACTTGTAGAATGGATGAGGGTCTTTCAGTGATCTTAAAAATTTCTGAATAGTATTGACTGGCTTGAATGCTACTCTAATATTGTGTGGTTTTAGAAGGATAGCCAATTTTTTGGAAATACTGCTGACAAATGGAATAGTTATAGTACTGATGTATTGGGTGTCATCACGTTGTCTTTGTGGTATATCCGAAAAGAGGATATTGTTGCAGTCTTTTAGGATAACCATTTAAGGATAGTTCTCTGGATATTGTAGTTAATTCTTTTTGTAAGTCATCTTGGTTTGTTGTGTAATGTACAGTTCTTTTCTTAATATATGGATAATGCTTAGTATATGGATAATTTAATTTCTTTTCTTAGCATATGGATAATGCTAAATTTCTGGGATATATGATGAGACGAGTTGAAATGTAGGTAACGTCCAGTATTTGTAGGTTTTCTATACACAGACTGGTTGATACTGTTATTGGTTTGTTTTATTATTAGGATGTCTAACTGTTGAACGGTCGCCCGTTCAACAGGAAACCTAAATAAGAATCAAGGTCGAATCCTACTGGAGATTTGGAAAGCTTTAATCAGATCACTAAACATCAAAGAAATGACCTTTCATGCCAATTACATTATATCTCGTAACAAATAAATCATAAATCATGTTCCCGAGACATGCGCATTCTCTCGCACAATTCTAATTTTGTATGAATTAGAACTGTCAGTTAAAACCTTGTATTCCCTGAAGATGCCAATAGCAAAAATCGGCGAAACATGCAGGACAATAAATTAAAACCCACTTGACTAACATTCAAAAAAGTGTTTTAGTTATTATACAAGTAGTCAAGGAAGAAAATCACTATGAACAGGATCGAGGAGATCACCAAACGAAAGGTATGCAATCTTGAAGGTTTAAAATGCAAAAAGGTTAGGTGTTTAAACCATGTGACTTTTTTAAAAAGATGTTGAGACAATAACGTTATCCCAAAATTTCTTCGTCTCAAACAATATTTTAAAACAAAAAAAGCTAATATTATTTACCATCGAACTTCATTTGCTCTTCTCCGAGAAAGAATTGGCCATACGAGAACCTTGCTCAGCCAATTAGACTCACAATGCTATGACTTGTTCACAGACATGTCTAATAACCTTGACATGTCTGTGAACAGACATGTCAAGACCTGGCAACTTTTAGATAATATGATTATCAACAGTTATTCCAAAACCTTTAGTTACAGCAAAAAGACGCAAATTGATAAATTCAACTTGCTGTATGATAATCACATTAACTCTAAACCGTCTCTACCAGATAATCAAGTGATAATAAACCTATCTAAACACATTTTAACAAAACCTGAGATCTCAATTCTCAAAAAAGGATTCAATTTTGCCTTAAAACCTACTGCTATTCCTAAAATAGAGTTCATCTGCAACTTAGAAAAAGTCATCTCATTGCTACCACACCCAATAGCTAATGACTTACGACTAAAAAGGAGCATAATCCTTTCCGCTCTGTCAAGCTCTCCTAACACCAACTCTAACCAAATGGAAAGAAGAACACTACTCAAATTAAGGAATAATAAATACATCATCATACTTAAAGCTGACAAAGGCAACAGTACTGTTATCTTAAATACAAAAGATTATGAAGAAAAAATTAAAAATCTATTATCAGACACATCTGTCTATGACGTCCTCAGTACAGATCCTATGCAAAAAACCATAACGACACCAATGAATATTACGTGGAATGATTAACTGGCCTATAGACTTAATAAGAAAGCTAAAATCCATGCACCCGTTGACTCCAAGATTGTATGGTGTTCCTAAAATACATAAAGAAGGTATACTGTTACGTCCAATAGTTGATGGAATCTATTCTCCTACTTACCAACTGTCTAAATATCTAGCCAAGATTTTACAACAACACATCCACAACTCAGATACTTATATTAAAAACTCGCAACATTTTATTGAAAAATTAAAAAATATCCCTATATCTGAAGATGATATACTAGCAAGCCTTGACGTCACATCTCTGTTTACAAACATTCCAGTTGTGGAAGTCATCAACATCTTAGACAACTTGTTCCCAAGAAACATCACTACTTTGTTTAACTTGAAACTATTTCATTTGGCAAAAAACAGTCTACAAACAACTTACTGGATTAGCCATGGGTAGCCCCCTCTCTCCTTCTTGTGCTGACTTATTCATGGAAGACCTAGAGGATAAAATCTTATCCCAAATTACCTCAAAACCGAAAACGTGGTACAGATATGTTGATGACATCTTTATCATTTGGAATCATACAAAAGAAGAACTAATGGATTATCTCAACCAAATCAATAGTTTCCACCATACCATCAAATTCACATTAGAAATTGAAAAAGATGAAAAACTTCCATTTCTAGACATCCTAATAATAAAACAAACCAATAACAGTATCAATCTGTCTGTGTATAGAAAACCTACGAATACTGGACGTTACCTCCATTTCAACTCGTCTCATCATATATCCCAGAAACTTAGCATTATCCATATGCTTAAGAAAAGAACTGTACATTACACAACAAATCAAGATGACTGACAAAAAGAATTAACTACAATATCCAGAGAGCTATCCTTAAATGGTTATCCTAAAAGACTGCAACAATATCCTCTTTTCGGATATACCACAAAGACAACGTGATAACACCCAATACATCAGTACTATAACTATTCCATTTGTCAGCAGTATTTCCAAAAAATTGGCTATCCTTCTAAAACCACACAATATTAGAGTAGCATTCAAGCCAATCAATACTATTCGGAAATTTTTAAGATCACCAAAAGATCCCTCATCCATTCTACAAGTACTCTGGAGTATATCATATACCTTGTTCCTGTGGTGTTAGTTATGTTGGTCAGACCTCTAGAAGCTTCGAAACGAGACAGAAAGAACACATAGGATATGTCAGGAACAACAGACAAGATATTTCAGGCCTTTCTTGCCACTTTGCCTCTACCAACCATCTCATTGAGTGGGATAAGAGTCATATGCCCTATATAGAAGATAACTACCATTCCAGAACCTTCAAGGAGGCTGCTACGGTCGCCCGTTCAACAGGACACTTAAATAAGAATCAAGGTCTAATCCTACCGGAAATTTGGAAAGCTTTAATCAGATCATTAAACATCAAAGAAATGAACTTTCATGCCAATTACATTATGTCTCGTAACAAATAAATCATGTTCCTGAGACACGCGCATTGTCTCGCACATTACTAATTTTGTATGAATTAGAACTGTTAGTTAAAACCTAGTCTGTTACCTTCATATAGCTTACCAATTGTATTCTCTGAAGATGCCGATAGCAAAAATCGGTGAAACATGTAGGACAATAAATTAAAACCCACTTGACTAACATTCAAAAAAAGGGTTTTAGTTATTATACAAAGTAGTCAAGGAAATGGATTTATGAAATGGATTTATCTTTTTCTACCTCTAATGTAATTGGATTTTTTTTATTTAAACCATTTGTGATTGCACGTTTCAGCAGAGTGATACATAGGGCAAAGCAGCAGCTGGAGCGTATGTACAAATGTCTACCGAGTGTACCAGCCATTAAAATAAAGTGTGATAAGAAAAATAAGAGTATGATTGTGAATGTAAACAAAATGAAGGAGCGAGTGCTGTGTGGAGATTCGTTATTACGAGGTATGATAGTTGAAAATTTGACAAAATCGTACCAACCTGGTGCGACCATTAAGGAGGTAAGTGAGTCTATTATGGAGCAAAAGCAAAGGGTGAAAGAAATTATAGTGGTGGCAGGTACGAATGATTTGAAAGGAGATAAAATGGATATGATAGAGGATCTGAAGGAATTGTTTGAGGTAGCAAAAGAGAAGAGTGAGAGAGTTAGGATGGTTAGTCTGTTGCCGCGGTATGACAGTGAAGAATTTAGGAGGAGGGCCATAATTGCTAATGACTTTATACGCGGGTTATGCAGGATGAGTGGTGTGGAATTTGTCAACATGTGTAGCGAGTTTGATGGGTGAAAGGATCTATATAAGATGGATTGTTTACATTTGAATGGATTCAGTGTAAGGAGACTTGAAAAAGTGCTGTTGAATGAAGTGGATCTGCAGAATCAAGGAATCTACATTTATTAAGGGGGTGGGGAAGTGGATATGCAGACATTAGGGAGGCAGTTGAGTGTATGAATGAGTATAATGTGCCGAGCAAGTAAGAAGGATAACAAATCAGAATGGGATAGTTAGTATAAGGCATCAAGGTAAGGATGGGACTAACAGGCTTTTGCAATTCATGTATACAAATGCTAAGAGTATTAGGAACAAGAAGGAAGAATTTTTGGCCTTCGTTGGCCCTTTCAGACCACAGGTTATTGGCATTAGTGAAACATGGTTGACTGAAGATGATATAGCTAGTGGGATTGAATGTGAGGGGTATAGTGTGTTCAGGAGTGACATGGAGAATAAAATGGGAGGGGGTATTATTGTTGATAGCTGATAAGCTGCCAGCACCAAGGAGAATAGAAGTTGAATTGCAGGCTAGAGAAAAGAGCACATTTGAGGCTATTTGCTGTGAGATTGAGGCTAGCAGAACTAAATATACAGTTGGGTGCTGCTATAGACCAGGTGATGGACTAGATGATGGAGATGGTATGCATAAGCAAATAGAAGAAATGAGTGGAAGGAGGGTAATTATTATGGGAGATTTCAACTATGATAACACTGGTTGGAAGGAGGAGAGGACACGTGGGAGGAAGGAATTGCATTTTATGCAGTTATTAAGGGATAACTATCTGAGACAGCATGTAATGGATAATACTAGGGGTCAAAGCGTGCTTCACCTAGTAATTGCATCTGAGGATTTGACTGTAACGAATATGACCACATTGCCACCAATTGGTGAGAGTGATCATAGGGTCTTGACTTGGGGGTGTGGCTAAAGGTGTGGAATTTGCAATTAAGACAGGGTACATGTGGAATTATCGAGCTGGTAAGTATGACAAGGAGTTTGATTGGTTCAGTGCCATGACATGTAAAACTGCAAGGGCTGTATGTTGATAGTGCATGAGAGGCAGGTAAGAAGTGTTTGCAGGAGGCAATGGCTGACTGTATACCTAGAATCTGAATAATAAAGCAAGTAGGGATTAAATTGATGAATAACACCATTAAGCTTGAGCTGCAAAAAAAAGAAACAACTGTGGAGGGAATTTAAGGAGAAAGGTGACCTGCAGGCACATGAACGGTATAAAGCCCAGGCCAGAAGGGTAACAAGTGTGGTAAGAAAATCAAAAGTGGATTATGAAAGAACATTGGCCATGCAGGCTAAAGAGAATCCCAAACAGTTTTTTTGATATGTTGTAAGTAAAAGAATTTTAAAAGTGATTTTAAAGAATGTCGATGGTAGGGAGGCAACCGAATCAGTTGATATAGTAGAATTAGTGAGTGAGCACTTTGCAAGAGTATATCATCCAGGTGGTGACATTTCAGAAATGGAAGAACCAACAGCTTATGTGGGAATTGTGGTGAATGAAGTGGAGGTGAATAGTCTATTACAAAACCTCAATGGCAATTCATCTACGGGATTGGATGGTATACCAGCTCGTGTCATACGTGAAGCGGCTAAAGAATTATCAGTGCCCTTGACCATTTTGTTTAACTTGAGTCTCGGGTGTGGGTTAGTCCAGAGGGGGGGGGGTGGAAAGAGGAGAAAATAGTTCCACTGCATAAAGGAGGTTCCAAGACTGCCGTTGAAAATCACCGGCCGATCAGCATATCAGGAATTGTTGTCATGGTCTTGGAGAAAATAGTCAAGAGGAAAATACAAGATTGAATAGATGAAAATGGGATACTGTACGGGGGACAGCATGGTTTTGTGAAGGGTAGATCATGCCTCTGGAACTTGCTCACATTCTATAACACAGTGATGGCTGAACTGGATAAGGGTAATGGGTTTACAGTGATTCTACTAGACCTTGCTAAAGCCTTTGTTAGGATGCCACATGGAATTCTAATCAGTAAACTGCAGCATATGAGAATGGATATAGGGTTGGTGAGATGGATAGGAGGGTGGTTGATGGAGAGATATCAGAGAGTGATTTATTCAGGGGTAGAGTCCAAAAGACGGCCTGTGACTAGTGGTGTGCTGCAGGGTTCTGTTCTTGGACCACTACTGTTTAATTTGTTCATTAACGATATAGGGAAGGATCTGAGAGGAACTGTGCATCTGTTTGCGGATGATGCAAAGTTGGATAGAGCAATAGTGAATGCTCAGGATGTCAAAATTTTGCAGGATGATTTGGATAGTTTGGAGGACTGGGCTAAGGAGAATGGATGTCAATTTAATGTGGAAAAATGTAAGGTTTTGCATTTTGGGGTGAAATAATTAGCAGCAGTATATCACATTGGTAGAATTGTGACATTTTTTATTATTCTTTTGCAGTCTGTTAGGATGAAATCAAGTCTCCAAATGGTCTCCAATAAATCCTGTACCAATCTTTGCATTGAAGTCTTCACACAGTATTGTGTATGTTGTTTTTTTCTGTAATGTTTCTTGTAGGTGTTCATAGAAATTTTCTATTTCTTCTTTGTGAGCTGTTGAGGTGGATGCATATGCTACTATTATTTTTATTGTTAGGATTCTCCAATTTTTAATTTTAGCATTCCTAGTCGTTCAGAATGGATTGTGCAAGAAATAGTATTTTTAGTTAGCTTTTCATTTATGATGATGCCAACTCCTCCAGCCCTTGTAGCATTATCTTAAGCTCCCAGGAAAATTTGGTTGCCATTGTTCCATTTTTCTGTTAATTCAAAGCTTCTTCAGGTTTCACAAATAGCAAGGACATCAAACTTTACATTTTGCAGTTCTTGAAGCAGGAAATCAATATGGGAGTTGGAAGACAGAGTTCGAGTGTTGAAGCAATCAATAAATAGGTTTGGATTTCCAGATGGTGGTCTATCTTCCTCTGCAAGATTCTTAGCACTCCCTGCTCTTGCAGATTTCTCACCACCACCTTGGTGGGATTGCAAAGAGCCGTGCAGGACTGGGGGCCTTTTTTTCTTCTTCTCACTGGCATCTTTACAGTGATCTACAGCACTTCTCCTGACCATGGTTCTGAAGTGTGCCTTTGGTCCACAGCTCCTTATTCGTTATTTGAAGCTGCCCGCTGGAACTTCCGCCATCCGAGGGACGCGCTTCGTAGGGGTGAGGTTCCCCCCCCCAAGTTTTTTATGGTTGGACTGTGCTCGTATGCGTTCTTCATTTTTTTTGTGTATTTTGAGGGTGGCTCTTATTGGATGGTGGTCTGAATGAATGTCACAGTAGGTTTTCCCAATGACTTCAACATTTTTTATTATTCTTTTGCAGTCTGTTAGGATGAAATCAATTTCATTTCTTATCTCTCCATTTGGAGATTGCCAAATCCATCTTTTTCCAGTTCTCTTTTTAAAGAAACTATTCATAATGTATTATAATTAATTTATTATAATTATATATTATTATAAAATTTTTATTATATAAAAATATATAATAAAATTATATATTATTATAAAATAATATAATATTATTATTATATTATATTATTTGATATAATATAATAATAATATATAATTATATTATTATATAATATATAATAATATAATTATATATTATTATAATTATAAACTATTCATTTTTTAGAGGAGTAACATGGAAAATTTCCAGAAAGAATATTTATTGTAAATTAAATTTTATAAAGAAGTGTTTTGAACAAAAAAATTTACACCCGATAAAATTTTATATCAATTTTTAATGAGTATTTGTTTTAATTGTTTATACAATTTAATTCAGTATGCTCTTCAGCACATCCCTACTAGGGTCACTACGCTTTCATTTATATCAATGATGTAGGGAAAGATTTAAATGGAATATTCAGTTGTTTTCTGATTATGCACAACTGGGGAGGGCAATAGTTGATAAAGGTGATGCAGATATCCTTCAGATTGATTTAAATAAATTGGAATTGTGGGCAAAAGATAATGATTGTCAATTTAATGTTGCAAAATGTATGTTATGCACTTTGGATCGAAAAGGTTGCATACTGTGTATCACATTGATGGTACTGGGTACAGGAAATTGATTAGACTAGGGACTTGGAGATAATGGGGACAGAGAGTTGAAGTTCAGAAGAGCATATTACACAAATTGGTAAAATAATTTTTGACATTCAAAATATTATTTGGATGTTGAAACATGTAACAAGTAAAGATCGGAAAGTTATTATCCCTCTTTATAAGGCTTTATTTGGCCACATCTTGACTACTGTGCACAGGTTTGGTCTCCTGGGTTTCTTTGGGGATCAGGATGTAGTAGAAAGGGTTCACATAGATGAGTGACCAAGTTGGTGGAAGGTCTGTAGACTGCTTCCTATGAAAATAGGTTGAAGGTATGTGAGTTAGAGAGTTTACTTGAAAGGCGGAAAAGAGAGGACATGATAGAAACTTATAAGATATTGGAGGGTTTTTATAAAATTGATGCACAAAATTTTTTTCAGTATATGACAAATAAAGAACTAAAGTTGTGTAAGAGTGTGGTTAGGAAGGGTATGCTAAGTAGATCTTTTGCATGGAGAATAGTAAATGAGTGGAATGGATTGCCATAATTAGTTGTGAGTGCTCTGACAGTGAATGAGTAGGAGATATAAGTTTTGTGTGTATAAACATTAATGTGAGTCCTCATGATGAGTTTCCAGACTACATGGAGATATACGATATAATAAATATATAGATGTTTTTTTTGCAGCAATTGTGGGCATTTCCTCATTGGAACCAGTGGCCATGGTTGGAATCATTGGAATAAATAACCATGGATATATGTGTTTTCTATTTTAAGGATACCATATGATGGATATTGGTGTTTTATAGATAGAAAAATAAGACAAACCATTTGAAATGTGATTAATATGCCTAGGAGGGGCTCACAGATATTTGATTCTTTTCTATATTGAAATGTATTTTAGAATTCTGGCTATTTTTAAATGCACTAGAAATATATCTAATGCATCTGGATCGTGGGACCAAATACAAATACATTATCTGATCAAAAATATTCAGATGCCTGCTCACTTCAACTCTTGCTCTAATATAAAAAGCATTAATATAGAGTTGATCAAACCTTTGCTGTTATAAGTCTTCAGTCTTTCAGGAAGGCTTTTCACTAGATTTTGGTACACTGCTTTAGATTTCCTTCCATTTTTTCCAGAAGAGCAATAGTGAAGTTGGTCGCTGGTATTGAGAAATTTGGCGTTGCTTGTTTCAGTGGGGTTGAGATCAGGGCTCTGTTAATGCTAGTCAAGTTCTTCAACATCCATATCATCAAACTATTCCTGCACAGATTGCTTTGTGGATGGGAACATTGCTGTGTTGATGTGGAAAAGCATTCACCAAACTGCTGCCATAAATTTGGAAGCAGAAGATTGCCTAGAATGTCATTAGGCTACAGCATTAAGATTCCCTGTCATTGGAACTAAAGGATATACATCCCATACTATGAAAAACAGCCCCAGATCATGATGCTTCCTCTGTCAAACTTCAAAGTTGGCACAACATATTGGGGCAGGTAGCATTCTCAGCCAATACCCAGACTTGCCATTTGGGCTGTCAGATGGTGAAGCATTATTCACCACTCCAGAGAACATGTTTCCACTGCTCCAGAGTCCAACAGCAATAAGCTTTACACCATACCACCTGACTCTTAGCATTTCCCTTATTGATGTTAGACTTCTGTGTGGCTGTGCAGCCATGGAGACCCATGTTCTTCAGCTCCTGATGAACAGTTATGGTGCTGGCAGCATTGTTTCCAGAGGCATTGTGGAATTCAGTAGTAAGTGTTCCAATTTAGGACAGATAATTTTTTCATGTCATGTACTTCAGTACTTGATGGTTCCACTCTGTGAATTTATGTGGCCCACCAGATTGTAGTTGTTCTGCTGTTGCAAACTCATTTCTACTTTATAATAGCATCACATCAGGGCAGAAATTTCCTGAACTGAGTTGTTGCAAAAGTGGCATCCTGTGATAGTGCCATGTCAGAAGTCATTGAACTCTTCAGTACAGACCATTTTACTTTTACTCTTTGTCTACAAAGATTGCATCACTGTGTGCTTCCTTTTATACCTGTATAAAAGGAAGCACACAGTGATTGAGAGGGCGCTAGTGGGTCAAGCGCTACGGACGTGTTTTGAAGAGCTCCTGATTCAGATAAGTTTTACTAGGAATAATTAAGTATATATGCGTAATTGTTTAAGTAAGAGCGGCTGTAAACGTTGTACGCTACCGATATTATTAGTGTGGGTTTTTTTTTCTTGCTTAAACTAAATACGAAAACGTTAATATTAGACCTAGTAACCTGCAGAGAAAAAAAAAAAAAAAAGGGCGGCGGCATTGTCGTTCCATGATTTTAATTTGGATTTCAGTCGGTTCGTTAAGTGTGAGGTCTGTTATATGTATTCCTTCGATTACATAAATGATTTGTGGATGTTTAGTGCGGATGGAAGAAGGGTGTGTGCGAAATGTGACCTGAACGAGGAATTGATGAATGCGAATATGAAGTTGATGACAGAAAGTGCTAGTACCGATTGTGTCACGAGTGCACGTTTGAAAGAGAAGGATGGTGAGAAAGACGGGCGAAAAAATGTTAAAAAATCAGGAAAAAAGAAAAAGAGCGATTCGACAACCGTAACGGATGTTAAAAGGGACGAAAGTGAGGCGGAAAGAAACGAAATTGAGAGAACGAATGAAAGTAGAAATGGCGTGATGCAGAAATCGCAAGTAAAAAAAATCGAAAGAATGAATGATAGCGAAAAAAGAATGACTGATGGCGAAAGTTGGACGCATGTTGGAACGAAAGTACTAAACCAAAGAAAGATGAATGACAATAAAAGTGAGAAGAATGATAACGAAAGTTGGACGCATGTTAGTCCGAAAGTACGGAAACAAAGAAAGATATGTGATAGTGAAAGTTGGACGTATGTTGGACCGAAAGTACGGAAACAAAGAAGGATGAATGAGAGGGAAAGTGAGAAGAGGGGGTCAAGAGTTAGAAAGTTAGAAAGATTTAATGATAGAGTGAATGTGTCGCGAGGTTCGGAAGGTGAATTGGATTGGATGAAGCAAGAAATGAAATGGATGCGGAATGAAATTAAGAGAATTCAGGTCAAAACTATTAAAATAAATCATGATGGCATGAAAGAGTTAACAAAAGATGAGCGAGTGGCGTTGTATGGCGACTCCATTATTAAAGGTGTGCTAGAGGATAAAATGCACAAGGTATGTTTTCCAGGCAGTAAAATGAGTAGAGTGATTGAGGCATTGAATATGAGGTGGGAACGAGCAAAAGAGTTAATTGTATTAATTGGTACAAATGATTTGAGAGAGAACAAAGAGCATGTCAAAATGAGTGTCAGGAGACTGCTTGGAAAGATAAAGGAGAATAGTGTGACAGGAAGGGTGGTCAGTGTGTTGCCTAGGTATGATTGTGGTGAAATGAGGCGGAGAGCAAGGATTATGAATGATATTCTGGCTGAAATGTGTGAGGAGATGGGAGTACAGTTTGTTAATGTGTGGAATGAGTTTGAGAGACGAAGTGAGCTGTATGGAAGCGATGGACTACATTTGAGTGGTTATGGTGCGAGTCGCTTGGAGAGACTGCTGCTGGAAAGTGGAGAAGTGAATAGAGAGAATGAATCAGATCGAGAGGGGAGTGATGTGGAAGAGCAGGAGAGTAAGACAGGAGAGACAATAAAAGTGAGAAGAATGATAACGAAAGTTGGACGCATGTTAGTCCGAAAGTACGGAAACAAAGAAAGATATGTGATAGTGAAAGTTGGACGTATGTTGGACCGAAAGTACGGAAACAAAGAAGGATGAATGAGAGGGAAAGTGAGAAGAGGGGGTCAAGAGTTAGAAAGTTAGAAAGATTTAATGATAGAGTGAATGTGTCGCGAGGTTCGGAAGGTGAATTGGATTGGATGAAGCAAGAAATGAAATGGATGCGGAATGAAATTAAGAGAATTCAGGTCAAAACTATTAAAATAAATCATGATGGCATGAAAGAGTTAACAAAAGATGAGCGAGTGGCGTTGTATGGCGACTCCATTATTAAAGGTGTGCTAGAGGATAAAATGCACAAGGTATGTTTTCCAGGCAGTAAAATGAGTAGAGTGATTGAGGCATTGAATATGAGGTGGGAACGAGCAAAAGAGTTAATTGTATTAATTGGTACAAATGATTTGAGAGAGAACAAAGAGCATGTCAAAATGAGTGTCAGGAGACTGCTTGGAAAGATAAAGGAGAATAGTGTGACAGGAAGGGTGGTCAGTGTGTTGCCTAGGTATGATTGTGGTGAAATGAGGCGGAGAGCAAGGATTATGAATGATATTCTGGCTGAAATGTGTGAGGAGATGGGAGTACAGTTTGTTAATGTGTGGAATGAGTTTGAGAGACAAAGTGAGCTGTATGGAAGCGATGGACTACATTTGAGTGGTTATGGTGCGAGTCGCTTGGAGAGACTGCTGCTGGAAAGTGGAGAAGTGAATAGAGAGAATGAATCAGATCGAGAGGGGAGTGATGTGGAAGAGCAGGAGAGTAAGACAGGAGAGATTGAAGGAGTGGAAATGAATGTGGAAGTGAGTGGTATGAGTACAGAAAATGAGAGAATGGGTGTGCAAGAGGAGCAGGGAAATGGGGAGGCTCAGGGTGGACAGGGATACACAGCGTGAGAAAGGTGGATGCTCCAAGAGGAGGTGAGAGCATATGTAGGCAGGAAAGTAATGGGATGATCAGGGATCAAAAGGAAACAGATGGAATTGCAAAGGGTTCTAAAATGAAGAAGCAGAAAGGGAAATAGCCCCAGTCCAGCATGGAGAGATCACATCGAGTGAGTGGTATCAGTGGAACTAGCTGTAGATCCAGAAATGAGTTGTTGTGTTTGTATACCAATGCTAGAAGTATAAGAAACAAGGCGGATGAAATGGTTGCACTAATTGTGTCTGTGCACCCAGAGATTGTCGGAATAAGTGAGACATGGTTAGATGAGGATGACATCCTGACAGGAATAGAGATGGAAAGGTATGATGTGTTTCGTGGGGATAGAAGGGGTAAAAAGGGAGGGGGAGTGCTATTGATGATAGAGAAAGAGTTATGTCCATACAAGGTAGAGATGCAAGAGGGAAATGGGGCCAGTGGTTTTGAGGCAGTATGGTGTGAGATAGAGGTGAATAAATCAAATACTTGGTGGGATGTTGTTATAGACCTGGTAATGTGGATGGTGGTGATAGTGAAATGTATAGTCAAATAAGCCAAGCAAATAAGAAAAGGGTGATCATTATGGGTGATTTTAATTATGGCAATATAGACTGGAATGAAGAGATAGCAAGTGGAAGTAAAGAAAATGAGTTTCTTGAGTTTTTGAGGGATAACTACCTCAGACAGTATGTAACAGAGGGCACAAGAGGATTAAGGGTCTTGGATTTGGTCATCTCATCGGAGGATGTAATTATCAATGAGGTATCAAATCATCCACCAATTGGTGAAAGTGACCATGAGGTGATTACTTGGGTGGTTGCCAGCAGTGCAAGGACCCCTGTGAAAAAAGGGTATATGTGGAACTACAAGGGGGGTGATTATGAAGAGCTCAGGAGACAGCTTGCAGGTGTAGCATGGAATGAGAAGTTAGCTGGAAAAGAGATCAATGCAGCTTGGGGGATTTTCAAAAAATATTTAGTGGATGCAATGTTTAAATGTATACCATGGGTGAGAAGGTTAAATAAGGTAGGTGTGAGATGGATGAATAAAGAGATTAAGCATGCAATACAGAGAAAAAGGGCATTGTGGAGGCAGCATAAGAGAAGTGGAAATAACCAATTTCATGAGATCTACAAAGACCAGGCAAGGAGGGTGACTTGGTTGGTGAGAGTAGCTAAAGAGAGGTATGAACAGCAGTTAGCTAATGAAGCTAAAAAGAATCCTAGGGAGTTCTTTCGATATGTAGCCAGCAAAAGAAAGAATGATTATGGAAGGATGACATTGATTGGAGGAAATGGTATAAAGACAGCTGTTGCAGAATGTGTGGTGGAGATACTTAATGAGCAGTTCATAAAGATCTTTCAATCTTGTGAATGTGACTTCATGGAGAGATTAAGAGCAGTTGATGATGGGGAGGAGAGACTGACTGTAAGTGAGCAAGAGGTGTTTGGGGAGTTGAGTAAACTAGATGTAAATAAGGCTGTGGGACTTCATAATATATCACCGCGTATTCTGAAGGAATGTGCCGGAGAGTTGACACCTGCCTTGACATATTTTTTTAATACGAGTCTTGCACTTGGTCAAGTCCCTAAAGAGTGGAAGGAGGGCAAGATTGTGCCACTTCATAAAGGAGGTGATCGAACTCAAGCATCAAACTATAGGCCTATCTGTGTGTCAGGTGTTGTGGTTAAGTTGTTGGAGAAGCTTGTGAGAACTAGGATCCAGAGTTGGGTTGACAACAGTGGTATAATCTTTGATGGACAGCATGGATTTGCTAAAGGGAGGTCATGTTTTAGTAATCTACTTACTTATTACAATAAAGTGACTGCTTCCTTGGACAGAGGAGAAGGATACACACTAATATACTTGGATTTCGCAAAAGCTTTTGATGAGTACCTCATGATAAGTTGACAGTCTAACTAGAGCAGATGGGGTTGGATATTAGATTAGTGCATTGGATTGGAGACTGGCTATCTGATAGGTATCAACAAGTTGTGTATGGGGGTGCAATATCCAGGAAAAGGAAAGTCACTAGTGGAGTGCCTCAGGGATCTGTTTTAGGGCCATTACTATTTAACTTGTATATTAATGATATTGGCGAAGATTTGGATGGAGATATTCAGTTGTTTGCAGATGATGCAAAGTTGGGACGAACCATAAAGAGTAGTGAAGATGTTGTGGCCTTGCAAGAAGACTTGAATAAATTGAGTGATTGGGCAAGCAAATGGGGATGTGAGTTCAATGTTGCAAAATGTAAGGTTTTAAAATTTGGAAAACAAAGATGGGATGCAGAATTTATGCTTGGTGAGAATATATTGTTGGAAGTAGAGGAAATAAGAGATCTGGGAGTGATAGTGGATAAGGATCCAAAATTTAGGGGACACATCGCCAAAATTGTGAAGACAACACAAAGACTTCTGGGAATGATGAGGAGGACACTGACGTGTAGAAGTAGGGAGATTCTTGTTCCATTGTATAAGGCTTTGATTAGGCCACACATGGACTATTGTGCCCAGATTTGGTCACCTGGTTTTCAGAAGGATGAAGAGATGTTGGAAATGGTCCAAAGGCGACTGACTAAGGTAGTTTCTGACCTCTGGAATGTCGAGTATGAGGAAAGATTGAAAAGATGTAATTTGCAGAGTCTAGTGGAGAGAAGGAAGAGGGGAGATATGATAGAGACCTACAAGTTGGTAAGGGGTTGTTATAGGATCAATGGTGGAGAAGTTCTACAGAGAATAGTGGGAGATCAGGGGAGAACCAGAGGTCATCCCTGGAAACTGTATAAAGAGGGTGTGAGTAGGGGAGTGAGAGGCAGGTTTTTTTCGTGCAGAGTTGTGAATGATTGGAATGCCTTGCCTGAGAGTGTGGTGTCTGCAAGGAGTTTGAATGTGTTTAAGACCCGGTATGATGAGATGTGTGTGAGATAAAAGGACCTCCTAGATGAGTCTTTGACTCCATGAGGTCTTGTTTAATAATAATAATAATAAACTGTTGTCATGATGCACATAGCCATATCCAATACTACGCAGGAGTGTCGAGATATTTTTAATCAGATAGTGTATATAATCTCATAAGTCATGTATATTAGCTTGTTTCTCGCTCACAGCCGAAATATATTCTATTACACTATTACAGTTCAAATGAACAATTGTATTAGGTTGCATAGATAAAAAATTATTTAAAATAATTATTCATATATATATATATATATATATATATATATACAGGGTGTTCGGGATAAATTTGACATATAATTAATTATATTTTTCCGTAAGTTACATGTATTAACACACACTTCTCTTCATTTAAAAGTTTGGACCCTTCTTCATTCATATACAAGATGTCAGAAAGGATGGATAGCTGGAACCCACCTGAATCATGGAAGAGAATAACTTGTATCATGATGATTCGTGCCCGCCATCAAAATAAGGATATTACGACTGCTGCCCAATGCTCCCTGAATACAGTAAAAACAATCAGGCATGAACTAGAGACTTGCAATGGTGACTACGAGGATGTAGCAAGAAGAAAGATCCCTAGCAGACGATCTGATTGCGTTCGTACAGCAGAATTCCTCGCAAATCTGCAGGAACAGGTGTTGAAGAACCCTGGCATTGGAATTCGGGCTTTGTTCGTGGAGTTGCTAACTGTAGTCAAGCCCTGGATAACAAGGGTAGCCAATGGTAGGCCGTATGTATGGCAGCAGGATTCGGCCCCTTGCCACACCTCTGGGAAAAGTCAAAAATGGTTGTCTGAAAATTTCTACGACTTCACCAGTCCAAATGTTTGGCCTCCAAACTCCCCAGACCTTAACCCCATGGATTATTTTGTATGGGGCACAGTTGAAAAAGACACCAATCGCACTTCCAGTAATACAAAAGCCCAGTTAATGGTTAAAATTAAAACGGTTTTTGCGGCCCTTCCCAGGGAGACTGTAGCATCAGCTTGTTCGAGGTTCCGAAGCAGAATTGAAGCTGTGATCGATGCTAATGGTGGTTATTTTGAGTAAATCTTGTTGATAGTATTGTAATTAACTCTGCCTGTAATGTTTTTTTGTCAATTCATTAAATTTAATAGATACAAAGAAGATTTTCTTTTTCCTTACGAAACTGTCAAATTTATCCCGAACACCCTGTATATAACTTATGAACAATTGATGGTGTTCACCTCCCAAAACTTGGATATTGGCATGCATACAGTCTGATCGGTTCAGGTTCAGACGATTTTGTAGCATTTCGCATGTTTCCAGGTAAAGAGAATTGAATTTGAACTTGCTAGAATGAAGAAGTTTTGTCTGGTTCCAAAGAACTTTGTGCCTAGTGTCAATAGTATTAGAAGCAACTCATTTCCACTTTACAATAACATTACATCAGGGCAGAAATTTCCTGAACTGAGTTGTTTCAAAAGTGGCATCCTGTGATAGTCTTGTAATGTAATTTGTCTTGATTTTTTTCAAGGCAAAATAGTCACTCTCTCCAAAAGAATCCTTGCTATTTGTTCAATGGTTCTTTTATGGTAGGGTATTGAATTTCTTTTCACATCAGATTGTAGTCTGGTAGAAGGGTGATAATTAAAATAATTTTTTTGAATGTTAGTTTTCTTGTATCCATAATATATCAGATTGTTTTTCATTTTATTCAGTTCATCTAACAAAAGGGGATCAGAAGAACAGATTGTATGAACTCTATGTGTAAAACTCTTGATAATACCCATTTTTTGTGATGAATGATGGTGGGAGAATGTGAATTTATCTGCCAGTAAAGGTTGACTTCCAATAAACTGATATATGCGTGATTTATAACTCATTATTTTGATTCGTCTTTTGAATGTAGTTAACGGTCTGTCTCCCTGACGATGTCCACCCAATGTTGGATGAAATATATTGGAGTTTTGAATAAATTCTATATAATTTTTGTTACGTGAGTAAGCCATGAAAGTTATTTTAATATGTCTAGCATGCATGTTCCATTAAAGCTATTAGTAACACTACTTAACAGTTTAATTTAATGGAGTTCCAAGAATACCTTAGAGGGGAGATTGTGTCTGGACATTCTGTACGATTATCTTCCAGGAAATGCTGTCAGAACATGCATTTTACAGGTACTTTCTTTCCCTGCACATTTGAAACAGATTTATGATGTGTTGGGCATTCCATTACTCACAGCAGAACAAATTATTTTTGCAGTGTCATTCACCAGCTACCAAAACAAAGCATAGTTTTGAAAATTAAAAATATGGCATGCAAATGCTTTATAATACTGTATCATGGAAAGTTGATTATTAATCTGCCAAATTTAGTATGCAGAAAGAAGCATTCTAGGAGACAGATATTTTTTCTGAAGTAATGCAGACCATGTTTATGCAGTATTCACCATGGAGAGATAACATTCTGTCTATTGTTATTATGAGAAGTTTCTCACTGTTTCATTCTTTTGGTTCACTGTGGTCATATGACCATCTGCAAAGGATGACTGGAGAGTTATCCCAGGCATTTAATGATTGACAGAGAGTTAGTTTAAAGGCTACAATGCTAAGGTGATTAAGTCACCACATTAGATAGATAAATGTAGTAAATTAAAGATGCCAAGAAATTATATTCTTTGCATCTTGTCTGAGCCAGATCCAGAAGTGATACTAAGGTTGAAGTAATGCAGAAGTCATATTTCCATATACAAGTAGCCAAAAGGTGTCACACATTATTATTAAAATACTCTGGATTAGAGATAAATGCTTTTGAAGTTTTTCCACTTGGTTATATTATAAATTAAAGATGACAAGAAATTATATTCTTGGTTTCATCCTTTATCTAAGTGTAAGCAAACAAAGTTTGTGCATGAAGTAACTTCATGACAGGGCAACTTGTATATAGAGGCTAATGACTTCACATTAGTTGCCTTAGTATCCCATAATGCAATGCACATTTCCTTACAGACATGTATAATGCTATGCATTATGAGAAGGTTCTGGCTCCCACAGATGAGACCTCAATAAAAGTCTAAACCATTTTCATAATGCATAGCATTATACATGTCTGTAAGATTATGTGCATTGCATTACATTATGAGACACTAAGGCAATTGATGTGAAGTCATTAGCCTCTATATACGAGTTGCTCTGTTATGAAGTTACTTGATGCTCAAACATTGTTTGCTTACACTTGGATAAAGGATGAAACTAATAATATATCTTGGCACCTTTAAATTATAATATAATATAATCAAGTGGAAAAACTTTCAACAGATAACTGCAGTATAATAAATTCAGTTTAATCCTGTATCCAAGTTGCCTCAGTCCTGAAGATACTTTGGCGCAAACAAAGTTTGCGCCAAAGTATCTTCAGGACTGAGGCAACTCGTGGACCAAACTCTTATAATAAGGAGATATGCTTTGCATTATGGGAGATACTAAGACAAGTAGCTCCCGTAATGCAAAGCATATCTCCTTGTAGACATGTATAATGCTATGCATTAAGGGAAGGGCCACTATCCAGACCGGTTTCGACCTTTATTGAATGTTCAAGTACAGGTCAAACTCCAAAAACTTAGCATTGTTCCCCTCAGTAACAGGCTCACCCTGCCACTGAGAAGAATTCTCAGAAACAGTTGGCTCTACACTGTGGTAGGCTCACCCTACCACTGAGCAGAGCTGCTCATATCTCATCCAAGGGGTAACAGCAACAGTCGTGCCTCAGTTAACTTCATGGGCTACAGCATTGCCAATCATTACCCCCTCCCCTCCCCCCCACACACTCACCCAGGACCTGGGTGACAGCAACAGCCAAGCCTCAGTTAAAACTTCATGCGCTACAGCATTGCCATTCATCATCCAAGCTTCCAATCGGTTTCAACCTTTGTTGAGGTCTCATCAGTGGGAGCCAGACCCATAGGTGGTGATACTAAGGTAGAAGCAATGGAGAAGTCATATTTACCTATACAAGTTGCCAAAAGGTGTCTCACCTTATTATTAAATTACTCTGGATTTAGAGAAAGATGTGGGAAGTTTTTTTCACTTGATTAGACTATAATAAATTTAGTTTAATCCTTTATCCAAGTGCAAGCAAACAAAGTTTGCGCTTGAAGTATATTCGGGACTGAGGACAACTCGTGGTAAAGGTGGACCAAGCTGTCATCACTACTTGTCTTAATATCTCCCATAATGCAAAGCACATCTCCTTAGAGGGGAGATGTGCTTTGCATTTGTGGAAAGATATATAATGTAAATATATATATTTACCAATTTATATGTTATTGGTAAGGAGATCTTATGGTCTAGGGAAAAAATGAGATTTTACAGCTCAAAGAAGGTAGGAGAAGAACTCAGGTGAAGGGGGGGGGAGGGCATCATCCCTGGAAAATAAGCGAGGAGGATATGGTTTTCAAGCATATGAAATCCAGGTTCTTGATATGTGGTGGGCATATGGAATTGTATACTAGTAGGTATTATGAGTGTATGTAGGATATTCTGGTCTAGGTTGTATAATTTTAACGCATTTCTTCTCAGATTATGAATCAAAACTTATTTTCAGGATACCTTAAACATGTGAAAGTTGAATTAAAACTAAAAATATGACCACTTACTCTTTTTTAATTAAGTTTTTAAGTTATTACTTTTAATATAAAATATTTTATGGCAATATGATTTAAATATATTATTTACAAAAAGGAAATTGAATTTATAAATATAGTTTCAACAAAGTATCCTAAGTTTCAGAGTTTTGTTATATTATATATTTAGAGGAATCTCTTGTGGAAATGTTGAAAATGGTAACGCATACTTTTGAGGACAAATATCGTGTTCTTGATACCAGAGACAGATTACTTCGTTTACGTAAGTCATTCTTTGTTAAATTTTGAAGTAGTACCTAGAGCATCATATCTAGTCTAGATAAACGTATTATTCATAACTGTTGATTTTTCTATTATAGCAGGCTAATTAGGAACAGAATCCTGTTTCTGTGGTCCCTATTAGTTTGTTATAGTGGATAATTTGCTATAGTGAATTTCTTTTAGCATAACATTGTGCTAATGGCCAGGACTTTTGAATAGTTTATTATAGTAGTGTTTTTGCTATAGTGCAAGTCAGCTGTGTTGGTTATAATCATCATCAACACTATCTTACCAAAATCATGAAGCTTCTGTCCTTTGCAGAAAAATGGTTGTGACTAGGGAATATACAAGTTTTGCAACCTATAAAGTACTAAATACATGTCAATTGGCATAGTGTGCATAAGTTCAAATAAGGCTCTTTGTTATCCATTGTCCTGTACACCCCTTGAGGGTACATGGCAGGAATTTGATGATGATGATGATGATGATGATGTTATCCATTGCAGTTGATTTATTCTCTTCAAATGAAATGTTAATAGTTAGACAGGGATAGGGACCAGTACGACAAAAAGGTCATGATGCAGGACTTAACATTTGTAATTCTATATATTAGTATCATTGAATTATGGACCATATTATGATAATGAGGGCTATGTTGGCCATGCCTGAATTCTGCATTCCAGTTCATTCTACAACAGATGTTTTGTCTTTATTAACAGAACTTGATTAATATGTTATTAATTTCCCTCAATAAAGATACTTTGTATATATCTGCATGTCCCAAGATATGACAGAATGGTGTATATTGTTATTTGTCATATGCCATCAGAAGCCAATTGGAACATTGATATAGCTATTTCAAAACAGCGGTAAAATTCTTGTATGGAACCTAATAATGATTGCTGTGACTAATACTCTTCACAGTAGTAATTTTTATCACCACATATTAATATTTCTTGGTTATAATGTTTTTTTTTTTTTTTTTGTGTGTGTGTGTCTCTCTCTCTCTCTCTCTCTCTCTCTCTCGCACACACACACACAGAGAGAGAGAAGCAACTACTTTATTTAGAGACACTACTAGTGTGATCTTAATTGCATAAAACTTATTCAGGTGTAAGAAGAAGCTGATAGACAAACAAATAGTAAAAAATTAGCATGGTGACAACAATATGGAATTATGTAGGAATAAGGCAATTTTAATTGTGTGAACATAAGTTCATCGTTGTACACACCGATGTGTTTGGGTGTCCATAGCTATGAAGCATTCAAGATAAACAGTACAGGTAGTTCTCACTTTATGAATTCCTGCTTTACAAATTTTTATGGATCGGAATTTTTTTTTTAAATTGTGCGCTGCGAAGGTGATTAGGGACAGGTACAGGGAATTACGCAGTATGTAATGACCAGTTAGAACGAGCCTTGGCAACGCAAGTGTGTTATTCCTAGTTTTCTTCAATTACACCTGATTTTTTACTTTGTTTTCTTTTTAACTATAACCCTTTCACTTTTCCAACAATGTCAGAAAGAAGCAACAGTTGAAAACCAGAAAATGAGCAAAAGAAACAAAGAAAAGCAATTACATTAGAGAAATATACGACATTATTACCAGCCATCAAATGGGTAGCACTGTTAAAGCACTTTCTTAGAAATTTTCTCTTGCAGCTTCTACAGTTTGCACCATTTTAAAGGATAAAGAAAAATATTTGAAAGAAGTAAAAAATACGCAAGCTATGTCTACATAGTTGCATAATAAAGAAAGAGACAGTATAATTCCTCATATGGAAAAACTGTTAACTGCTTGGATAAGTGACCAAACTCAACTATTAAACATGCCTATTACCTACACAACGATGAAGGCATAAACTTTGTCCTCAATTGAATGATAATTTCGAGGGTTTGAAGACCCAACAATATTAGATAAATGGTAGATTACTGTAATGTTGGGATTTACATTTAGGTGTATCATCATCATCATCATCATCAAATTCCTGCCATGTACCCTCAAGGGGTGTACAGGATATGACAGTACTACATGAAAAAATTACATCATTACTAACTTCCTATATACAATTTTCCTCCAAATCAGTCTGTTACTTGTCAAGACTCCAACATTATCAGATCTTATATTTCTATCGTCTAAGGCACTTTGTACCGTATCAATCCACCTATATCTTGGTCTTCCTCTGGGTCGTTTTCCTGCCAACCTGGCAGAGAACACTTGTTTTGCTAATCTTTCCTCTCCCATTCTATTTAAGTGACCATACCATCTGAGATTAGCTCAGCTAACGCATTCCTGGATGCTGACAATGTCAAGTTCTTTCCTAATATCCTCATTTTTAATATGATATTGCCATTGATGCCATCTGTTCACGCCTCTTATCTTTCTCAGGACTCTCATATCTGCGGTCTCTAGTCTTTGGTCAAGTGTTTTACTTCTGACCCAGCTCTCAGATCCATAAGTTAAAATTGGTTTGAACACAGTCTTGTATACAGCTAATTTAGTGTTCCGACTAATTTCTTTCTTATTCCATATGAATTTATTCAATTGACTTCCCACGATACCAGCTTTGCTGATTCTGTTGTCTATTTCTATATTTAGTTTACCATCTTCAGTAAAAATTGTGCCTAAGTAGCTGAAATGTTTTACTTTTTCCACCGGTTCTCCATTCACAACACAGTTGACATTTTCAATGATTCGGCCTATTTTCATTGTCTTTGTCTTTTTATTGCTGACCTTCATACCATATCTATTACAACAGCTATTCAATTTAGTCAGAGAATCTTGCAGACTTGTAGCGGATTTATTTAGAAGTATAACATCATCCGCATAAAGCAAAGAGCTGACATTAACATCTCCAATTTTGATATCAGGTTTAATACCACATTCCTTCATAATGTGATCCATATAGATAATGAATAACAGAGGGGATAATGTACATCCTTGTCTCACACCAGATTTAACATTAAACCATCTTCCTGTACTTCCTTCAATTCTAACTGCTGACTCACAACTCAAATAAAGACTAAGTATTGCTTGATATAATGCCCCATTGACACCATATAACTGCAGCGTATTGAATAGCTTCTCTCTTGGCACCCTGTCATATGCCTTTTCCAAATCGACAAAACTTAAATACAGATCTTTGTTATATTCCCATGCTTTCTCGACTATTTGTCGTAAAGTGAAGATCTGATCCTGACAGCCTCTATTTGGCCTGAATCCAGCTTGTTCTTCACCAAGCTTTTCTTCCACAATTCTTCTCAACCGTTTCTCAAGTATACTTGCATAGATCTTGCCAGGAACACTTAGTAGGGAAATACCTCTGTAATTCTCATCATCATCATCATCAAATTCCTGCCATGTACCCTCAAGGGGTGTACAGGATATGATAGTACTACATGAAAAAATTACATCATTACTAACTTCCTATCTACAATTTTCCTCCAAATCAGTCTGTTACTTGTCAAGACTCCAACATTATCAGATCTTATATTTCTATCGTCTAAGGCACTTTGTACCGTATCAATCCACCTATATCTTGGTCTTCCTCTGAGTCGTTTTCCTGCCAACCTGGCAGAGAACACTTGTTTTGCTAATCTTTCCTCTCCCATTCTATTTAAGTGACCATACCATCTGAGATTAGCTCTGCTAACGCATTCCTGGATGCTGACAATGTCAAGTTCTTTCCTAATATCCTCATTTTTAATATGATATTGCCATTGATGCCATCTGTTCACGCCTCTAATCTTTCTCAGGACTCTCATATCTGCGGTTTCTAGTCTTTGGTCAAGTGTTTTACTTCTGACCCAGCTCTCAGATCCATAAGTTAAAATTGGTTTGAACACAGTCTTGTATACAGCTAATTTAGTGTTCCGACTAATTTCTTTCTTATTCCATATGAATTTATTCAATTGACTTCCCACGATACCAGCTTTGCTGATTCTGTTGTCTATTTCTATATTTAGTTTACCATCTTCAGTAAAAATTGTGCCTAAGTAGCAGAAATGTTTTACTTTTTCCACAGGTTCTCCATTCACAACACAGTTGACATTTTCAATGATTCTGCCTATTTTCATTGTCTTTGTCTTTTTATTGCTGAACTTCATACCATATCTATTACAACAGCTATTCAATTTAGTCAGAGAATCTTGCAGACTTGTAGCGGATTTATTTAGAAGTATAACATCATCCGCATAAAGCAAAGAGCTGACATTAACATCTCCAATTTTGATATCAGGTTTAATACCACTTTCCTTCATAATGTGATCCATATAGATAATGAATAACAGAGGGGATAATGTACATCCTTGTCTCACACCAGATTTAACATTAAACCATCTTCCTGTACTTCCTTCAATTCTAACTGCTGACTCACAACTCAAATAAAGACTAAGTATTGCTTGATATAATGCCCCATTGACACCATATAACTGCAGCGTATTGAATAGCTTCTCTCTTGGCACCTTGTCATATGCCTTTTCCAAATCGACAAAACTTAAATACAGATCTTTGTTATATTCCCATGCTTTCTCGACTATTTGTCGTAAAGTGAAGATCTGATCCTGACAGCCTCTATTTGGCCTGAATCCAGCTTGTTTTTCACTAAGCTTTTCTTCCACAATTCTTCTCAACCGTTTCTCAAGTATACTTGCATAGATCTTGCCAGGAACACTCAGAAGGGAAATACCTCTGTAATTCTCACATTCAGTTTTATTTCCCTTTTTATATATGGGTACTATGAGAGCTCTACTCCAATCATCGGGAATTCGTCCCTCTGTCCAGGCTTTCTGAACTATGCAGTGCAGCCACTGTAAGACTCTTATACCACCATACTTCAGCATTTCTGGTCGAATATCATCTACTCCTGCTGCCTTTCCACATTTCAAGCCTTTGATGGCTTTTTCTACTTCAAGTATGGATATGTATTCCTGACTGCATTCCTGGTTAGTGTGTTTTACCACTGTGCTGTCATCACTGCTTGTTTCATTTAGCAGTTTTTCAAAGTAATTACTCCATACTTCAAGGATATCTTTTTCTCCTGTTTTCATTTCACCTTTATCATCTCTAATTCCTTTTACAGCACTCTTTCCTCCATTCCTAAGCTTCTTCAACAACCTCCAGAATATTTTGCCACCTTCTTGATATTTATTTTCTATATTCTTGCCAAAGTCCTCCCATGACTTTTGTTTAGCTAGTTTTACACACTGTTTAGCTTTCTTACATTTGTCTCTGTATTCTGTAAGAGTAAAAGCTGACTTATTTGCCAGGAACTTTTGATATGCTTTCTTCTTTTCCTTCACTGCCTCTTTAACTTCCTGTGTCCACCAGGGAGTTCTGATTTTTTTATCTTTGCACACAACCTCACCACATGCCTCTCTGGCAGAATCAATCAATGTTTCCTTCAGAGTTTGCCACTGAATCTCCAAGGTTTGATTCCTGTTCTCAAACTCTTTCATTTTCTTTTCAATAATATTTCTGTATTTTAGTCTACAGTTCACATCTGAGAGCTGCTCAACTTTTATTCGCTTTAAAACTTTCTTACATGTTATTCTTTTCAATATGAAATTCAATTTTATCCTGCTCAAGACTAAATAGTGATCACTTCCAATTTCAAATCCTCTGTACACTCTGGTGTCCTGCACCAGGGAGAAAACATCACTATCAACAATAACATAGTCAATGAGACTTTTCTTATTCCTAGCCTCTTCTCTCCATGTGAATTTGTGCACATTTTTATGTTGGAACATGGTGTTAGTAATAACCAGTCCATGTCCTGAGCAGAAATCCAACAGATATTTGCCATTATTATTAGCTTTGCTCTTTTCTCCAAATTTTCCCAAAATATTTTTGTATGTCTCACAATCATTTCCTACTCTACTATTTAGATCCCCAACAAGGACCAACTTTTCCTTTTTCATTGTGTCAGTTGCTTTTTCTAAAGCCTCAAAAAATTCCTCCACTTCTACCTTAGTAGAACCTTCTGTGGGACCATAGGCACAAATAAGTCTCATTGTCCAGTTCCCCATTCTCATATTTGCCCACATTACTCTACTTGAGACTGACTGCCATTCAAGAAGATTAGCCTCGTATTTTGTGTTGAATACTATGGCTACTCCTTCTTTTCCTTGATTGTTATTGCCTGAATATAACATTTTGTATTTATTGCTCAGAAAGATCTCACCAGTTTTGGTCTTTTTTGTTTCAGTCACCCCTATTATGTCGATCTGGTACTTATCTAATTCCTCAGCTAGCTCCATTTCTTTGCCATTCAGGCTTCTTACATTGATAGTACCGATCTTTAACTCTGGTGATGTTGAGTTGGGGTTTGTTTTCAGATTTGTTCCAGTAGCTGACTTTTCGCTGTTCGCCCTGGTTCCCTGGCGAAAACAACGGGGGCCTTGTTTAACCGGGCGACGCCCCAGCCGGCATGAAATTTTGTCATGTTGTACCATCATTTTTTATTTTGGTTTAACCAATAAGAATACAATTTGGTCGGCTAAATCCCAAATTGCCAGCCCATCCTCGTTCGTTCAGTATCAAAGTAGATACCCAACAGGGTGCACCACGAGAAGGTGAGGATTGGACATTAGGTCAGAAGCCCTGGTCGGTTCTCCGCATTCCTTTAAAGGCTATGTGGAGGTCTCCTCTCAGTTATACAGCTTTGACCCTTAAGCACCCCTTTATTTAGGTGTATATGATCTAATAATATTTCCAGATATTCCCAGATTTTACTTTCTGTTTTGCCATATCATGTGTGTAAGATTTAAAATTCCTTCCACAAAACTTGGTATCTCTCTCTCTCTGTCAAGAAATGAATCGGAATTTACACTGGTGCTATATGACAAAATAGAAAAAAAAAAAAATATGACAATCTTTCTAAATGTTATTAGATTCATATAGCATTAATTTGTATGAATGCTTCTTAGCTATGGCCAACCAATTGTGCACAACAGTGATTAGACATGTACACATAATTTAAATCATTGGAATCCTTCATAATTCTATATTTGTTGTAGGTATACTAATTTTTTTACTGTTTGTTTGTTGATTTCTTCTAATATGCCTAAAGAAGTCTTCTGCACTTAAGGCAAAACTTGTAGCTTGCAAAATAAACTAGTTAACTCTGTACTTCTACTAGTGATTACAGTAAAACATTGATTATTCAAAGTAATTGGAACCCAGATTGGTTCAGTTAATCAAATAGTTTGAATAATCAAACATACATGAGAATACCAAATTTATAAGAAACTGAGTATGATTAAGCCTAGAATTAAATTATTGTATGCAACGTTATTACTACTGTATATTGAAATATGAAGTGTTATTAAAAAATAATTGCTTTAGAAAATGATTTATAAATAATAACCAAAACATTCTGAAGAAACAATGTATGTTATATTTATTTTGAACTTACTTAATCATTCTATATGGTTTCAGCAGTTGCTTGCCTTGTTGGCTAAGTGGTTAGTATATCTGCTCTCCAGCCAAAAGGCTGCGGGTTCGAATCCTGCCTTGGTCATGGATGTTTGTGATTGTGTATGTGAAAGCGGTGGTGGGCAGTGGATGACGTTGGTGTTGTTGCAGTTTGTTGTAGTTAGTGGATTGAGTGAGTGGTGGAGACAGAGTTGTAGAGTAAATGCCCACCCTCAATGAATCTTTGGACTCCCTGAGGTGTCACGTAATAATAACTATATGTTACACTTTTTATACATAAACAGAAATAAACAAACACAAGTAATATTACACAAATAAGAGTATAATGAATAATGGGATGGTTTGTTTTTAAAGTATGCAGTCTTGAATTTTTCTTTGAACCATGCAAGATTGTATTTTTTGTATGATGAGGTCTCATCCTCTTTTATAGCAGCATCACTTTGGAACTGTATTCGCACTGTTGTTCACACCATGTCATTGCAGTTTCTATTGTGGTGTAGGCCTTTGCTTGAGTGAGCATCCTAACTGCTTCCTCTTCTTCTTTGTCATCAGACTCACTTTGGTTCAAGTCAGCATGTTCATCATCCTGGACTAATTGCAGCATCTTCTTCAGTTAAAATATGATAATTAGGATTATTGGCATCGTTGTTTAACCAAACCTCTTGCTCACACTTGGAAAACCCAGAAATCCCTTGAAATAAAGTTACAATCTTACATCTTCATTTAAATCTTGCATATGTGACTGTCTCTTTAGCAGCACCAGATTTCCTTAAGTAAACTAAATTTTATATACATTGTCTCATATATCTACCTTGATTCAGGATATGATTGAATTTGAAAACTGAATATTCATATCCTTGACCTCTTGCAGTCTTTGGATCTAAGTCTGGATTGAACATAATTATCCAACCAAATTTGGAGAATTAAACTCTGTGAATCATATCTGGGAAACATAGAAAGCAAAACTCATATCCAAATTTCTTCGACTTAAAGATCAACAACATTCGGAAAACCAAAGGACATCTTTGAATTCCTTCACAGTGAACGAAAACAGCCAGCCACAAGCCAGTGATAACAACAACCAACCAGAAGCAAGGATCAACAGGATCCACCAACTGCCTTCAGTGAACAGTCACGTAGTCAACCAATTTAACCACGGCCTGAACAATGATGAACTTGCAGTACTCAGCAAAGGTTTAAACTTTGCGGTGGCACCCAGAACGATTAACAAACTTGATTTTATATACCATATAGAAAGAAGTCTAAGATTTATCCCAACCACCATAGCAGATAAGGTACATTTGGAAACCTCTAACATTTTACATTTAAATTATACTAAAACAATAACCAGCAACCTAACAAAATCAGAATTGATAGCTGCAAAATCACTAAAATTAAATCTGGACGTCGTAATTACTAGAGCCGATAAAGGCAGTGCCACAGTTATTCTAAATCGAAACTACTTATTTGGAAAAAATGAATCTGATAGTCTTGGACAACAGCACTTATCAGCTAGTTAACTATGACCCTACCAATCGAATAAAAAAGAAAACGGAAAAGCTACTTAAATCAGTCACCACAAAGCCCAAAGATATCGTTAAAAAATTAATTCTGCACTATGCTCGTTTTCCGAGAATTTACAGCCTACCACAGATTCACAAACAAAACACACCACTTCAGCTGATAGTTGAAGGTATAGATAGCCTCAGTTATCACCTAGCCAAGAAACTAGCGTCAACACTCAAGGAGTTGGTAGGTCACTCCCCCCTCCTATGTTAAAAACACATAACACTTTGTAAACAAAATCAAAGACATCACACTGGAAAAAGATGATTTATTAGTCAGTTTGACGTCTCTGCCCTCTTCACAAATGTCCCAATCAATGACAATCCTTCTGTTACAGGACAAATTCTCTCCCGATATTACAGTGCTCTTTGTGCATGTACTACGTTCTGGCTATTTTGTGTGGTAGAACACTTTCTACCTACAAAAAAGAAGGCACAGCCATGGGCTCACCATTATTCCTCCCCCATTGCTAACTTTTACATGGAACATTTTGAGCAACGTGCTCTAGATTCCTCTCCTTTAAAACCCAAATTTGGCTTAGATACGTTGATGATGTTTTCGCTATCTGGCCCCATGGCCACCAGATGCTAGACACTTTCCTCAGCCACCTAAACAATCAACACAAACGCACACAATTCACAATTGAGATTTAAAAGCAGAACATACTTCCGTTTCTAGATACACTTGTCACACGTCTTCCTTCTGGCAGTCTTTCCTTCGCTGTTTACCAGAAACCGACACATACTGGCCAATACATACACAAAAACTCCTACCAACACAAAAACTAGAGGTCATTAATACACTAAAAAACAAGGCTTTGAAGATTTGCTCCAATGAACAAGCACTTGAAGTTGAATTAAAATTCATCAGCAATACCTTCCTAAAAAATTGGTTACTGCCAAAATACTATCAACAAAATTCTGTACAAGACCTCACTTAAAAACAAAAATAAACAAGACTACAATAAAACTGTAACCATTCCATACATTAAAGGGATATCAGACAAAATAAACAGAATACTACAAAACTACAACCTTAATGCCACCTTTAAACCTCCAGCAAAATTAAAGAACTTACTCAACTCATCTCAAAAAGCCAAATGGCTATTTTTTTTTTTCCTGGCGAAGTTAATTAAATTAAGGGAATAAAAATCCCTTATTATTTTCCAGCCTATGAGCTGTGTTTTTACATTATGAGAAAATATCAAGGATAGTGAGGGAGCTTGCTCCACCTTTCCTTCGATTTGCCTTGGTGTTGTACTACCAAGTGGTCACTTACGCTTGGATTTGCCGATAGTTCTTCGGCATGAAACTCTTAGATTATAGTTTTTGATCTTAGAGTTACTGGCTGGAAAATAATAAGGGATTTTTATCCCCTTGATTTAATTAACTTCGCCAAGAAAAAAAAAAAATAGCCATTTGGCTTTTCATCTGAAGTATCTTATATTTTTCATTACGGAGTATGTGACCAAGATATGCAGTTTTCCTTCTTTTAATGGTATCTAAAAGTTCACGTGACTTCCCCATTTGTTCCAGTACTTCCTGATTGGACGTTTTTGCTGTCCATGAGTTTTTTAATATTCGTCTGTATAACCACATCTCAAAGGCTTCAAGTCTTTTTATTGATGTTGTCTTCAAGGTCCAAGGCAGGGATGCTACTGATATCCAACCCTTACAGCATGATTTAAATAGGCTCGAAATTTCACAAATGATAATGACTGTCAGTTCAATACTTACTAGTATTGAACTGACAGTCATTATCATTAAAGTCATTAAAGTTATGCGCTTTGACATGATGAGATTTCCAGCAGCATAATTAGCAGGGTTATGCTACAAGAAATTGATGAGACTAAGTATCTTGGTGTTATGGTGGACAGTAATTTGAAGTTCAAAGGTCCTTGAAATCATTTTGCCTCTTTACAAGGTCTTGATAAGACTTCACCTGGACTATTGTGCACATATTTGGCTTCCTGGATTCTAAGGGAATAAAGAAGCAGCAGAAATGGTGCAGAGAAGAAGAGTTATAAAGATTATATCAGGATTATGAAATGTTGATTATGGGAACAGATTGAGAGTACAGTTGGCCCTTGAACAATGCAGGGGTTAGGGGCACTGACTCTCCACAAACTTAACTACTAATAGCCTACTGTTGACTGGAAGCCTTACTGCTAACATAAACAGTCAATTAGCACTTGTTTTTTTTATGTTAAATGTATTATATTATATACTATATTCTTACAATAAAGTAAGGAAGAGAAAATGCATTTTCAGTACTGTACTGTAGTTATTGATACCATAAGTTTACATTATCTGTATACTAACTGTTTGTCTGTCAGTCAGTATTATATCAATATTGTCTTATATGATACAAAACACTGTGCATGTTATACGTATTACTCACACTAGACATCAAAAACAAAAAAGGGAATGTGAAAAAGAAATTCATATTTATTTCAAGTATTTGCAGGTATAACAATTCGTGCATTGATAATGGAGAAGCAGCATTATGATTGCTTTATGGTAGTCTAGCCTATACACTAATGAATGAGTCATTATACAATTTTTATTTTTGTGCTAATAAATAAATAAGTTATAATAATATATAATAATTAATTAATAACAGTTACTTTTATGCAGTTATGATTTAATACTGCATCTTTACATTTGTTTACATTTCTCTTAACTGCAAATGATGCCATGTATGGTCTGTATCGGATCATACATCCTGGCTTTGAGTCCGCCACTTTGTTTGTTAGATGTTGATTGATACTGATCCGAATATAAAGAAATTTATATTATCCTGTGCCACCCTATATTCAGATTAGTCTATATAATATAGAGGACTCAATCATCAACTGACGTTTGCAATCTCACTTTTCTACACAGCAAGATAAATGTTGTCATTAAGGATTCTGCAAGGTATGATAAATTTTTATGAGCAGTGCAGTGAAAGAGAATCAGGCAAACACCAAATTGAAATCAATAAAACAAAACATTTAATGCAGGGTTATATAACATGTACATTAAGTATAACTTTGAAAACAAGATAATGCAAATCAATTTAGTTCAAATATTCATAACAAACATAAAACATTAGGCATCAGACATCCAGCTGTCAATTCTACATTCTTCCGAATAATTAAAATGGTTCACACAGTTCAATGTTACAAAATCTTACAGTAAATATTCTTAAAGTAGAATTCTCTAATTCTCTCTTAGTCAACAAACACTTAATTCAATTATGAGGCAGTTATCACTTCAAAGGAGAAACACTTTAAAGCTCCATATTCAGCTAATTTTAGTAGAACTTCACAGTTAATGTTAAGATATATCAGGTGGAGCTAACTCTTATTTCTTCACGCTGAAATATAAATAAATAGACTGCTCTTACCGGGTTACATCCTTTGCACATTGGATTCACTTATAGGCACACTTAAAACTGAAGTTAACTATCACTTTGAAGTAACACTATTCAAAAGGAATCTTCACTATATAACTGAAATATTAAACATAGAGCTTCACAAGTCTTGACACACTCGTTTCAGGTAATCTACTTATTCCTTATTTTCTTCTATGCATTAAATTCAGCTTTGCACTATTCTACCTCAAAACAATTGGAATTCGTTGTAATTTTAGAATTCCGTATAAATATTCCTAATTGCCTATTAATTTCCCGGTTCCTTCCTAATCTGTTTACAGCATATCCAAATCCCTTTGCTGCCACCCGTTACTTTACTCCTTGCTGTCCTGAATGCTTCTCCCCTGTTTACTCTCATTTTCCAATAACATACCTTCATTCTTCCCACCAAAATCCGGTTTTAGCCAGTCCAGCTCATATCAACTTCTCCCTTCGAATACCGTAGCTCACACTCCACCATGCACTATCTAAAATTAACTCCGTTTCCTTGACAGTGACCAATCAAATCTCATTAGCAGAATTTCTTAAATTTATTTTCACTTTCATTTACAATAAATAAAATGCACATATTACAGTCCACTTAGGATACATTTACAAATTATATAATGAATTTATACAGAATAAATAATTAAAAAAATTACAATTATTATTTCAATAAAAAAAATAACTAAGTATTTAATTTAGAATTTACTTAGGAGTAAAATTAGCTCAGGATATGCAATTTATGTTAAATCATGAATGAAGTATTAATAATCATAAAATTCTTCATTCACAATTTAACAGTCTGTAAGTGTTTAAATTTTGATAAATTTTAACTTTTTATAATAGATTTGTGTATATTTTATGGTAGTAAATGATAAAATAGACTAGTATTTACATGTATTTTATGCATTCATGACATACCAAACTTTTTCTTAATTTTTTTGATATTTCTAAGCTACACAATTCATTTGCAAGTTTTTTCAAACTATTGCAAATCTCCAAAAAATTTTCCAATATATTTATTAAAAAAATCCAGGTATAAGTGGACCCGTGCAGTTCAAATCCATGTTATTCAAGGGGTCCACTGTATGTAGAACTACAGACTCTCATAACAGGAAAAAGTGGGGTGATATGATATAGGTCTATAAACTTCTGAATGGGTGTTATAGGATATCGTGTGATGAAATTTTTCGTTATATGGAAGGTGGGGAGAGAACACTGGGCATCCATGGAATTTAAGTTTGTTCATCTTATTATATACATTTGTTATAATTCCAGTGCTTTAGGATACTCGTTTATCTAAATTAAAATTAGAATGTATATAAAACATTTGGTTAAAATGCTTTTATAAATGGATACTCCTTTTTAAGCAGAGTTGAAAAAAAATGTAACATCTGTTCTTTCCATTAAAAGTTACACAGTTCAAAATGTTTGTTTCCTTGTGTTTGGTTTATATAATGAAATTCTACTTCTCTCTTGAATAATTATGAATAATAATATTTTATGTCCTTCTTAATTTCATGACTTCTTTGCAAGTGATATGTTTCCCAACAAATTTAACTTGCAGCTCTTTAGGAACAATGTTTTCTTCTATTTCAGCCCTCATATACACCTCGCAAATGGCACTGATGTGCTATAGGTTCATGTACTTCTTGTGTGGGTTAAATATATATATATATATATATATATATAAAGCGATGCTGGACAATGTTAGTTGCAATTTTTATTGGCTGTAAATCCACAATACTGGAAAAGCAGAATTAATTTTACATGCTATCAAAGCAGTTACTTCTACATGTAAGATGAAGCATCATGCCATGTAATGAATCATGTGTTCATAGCTGGTATAAATTGGAGGAATATGATGCTTCCAAGTCAGTGCTTGGGAGCATCACCTGGATACAGTGCAACTGTATCCAGGTGAAATGAAGTTTCCATGGTAGGACTGCAATATCTGAACATTCTGGACAATGCAGTGCATGAATGTCATCACACTTGACTGGCCTCCACAGAGCCCTGATCTCAACCCCATTGAACATCTGTGTGACGAACCTGAGCATCAGGTGAGGTCAGGGAACATCCACTCCAGGACCTCATTACATGCTTACAGGAAGAAGAAAGACCAAAATTCCCATTGATCGCTATTGTATGCTTGTGGAAAGTATGCCCCCATAGGATTGCTGCAGTCATCACAGCGAAATGAGGTCCTACACTATTAAAAAAGGTGCCATGGCTGTTTGTTCCTCCCACTATGGTGTCTGTTGACTCCTTTCCAAGCTGTGTATAATAATACTTCTTGCATTAGAAACCAATTGCATGCTCCAAATATGTTAATGGTAGTCCTGCAACACATCAAATAATTTGTTACTAACTGTTTACGTGTAAAAAAATAAATTATTGGGTTTTGCAAAGAAGCCAGAAAAACTGGAAACTCTTGATGGGTTAATTTCATTACTGTTATATTCATCTTTTGAAGTTATATATATCCATGTGACTTTGATCCTCTTTTGGGCTGGCTGAATATCGTGCTTTGTGATATTTTTATGTATTTCAGTTTTCTAAATTTAAACATACAAGAGAAAACTTTAACCATTTTGAACGCAGAAAGATAAACTATAAGTCCAGCATAAAAAATTATGGTCAAAATAGTATCAGAACATTATAGCTTTGCTTTCTAGCATTACAACATTAGTTGGATTTATTATTAATTGGGGGGGGGGGGCTTATTTCTGATGCCACAACAAGTGAACCTCAGATCCAATTATTTTATATATGTATAAAAGTCACACATTGAACTGCAACTCCTCCCCTGCCCTTGGGGGAGAAGCATCGTTATTGAATTTTCATCATATTTAATGTTAAGGCAACATGCAAACTTCGTTTAATATAAGAAGCAAATATCCCAACCTGACATCCTAAGCACAGTTTTTAATGCAGTTTCATCCCGACATGTGAAGGGAAGGATACTTTTCTCCCACCTATATTTATTATGACAAACCAAATAGAGTAGTTCAGAAGTTCAGTGCTTAAACCTGTTTCTCATTAAGAATGTGTCATGTAGATTATTGAATATTAAGATACTGAACTCTATCTTCATACATTCTCTTTTTGATATAGGACAAGAGAAAAGGTCACATCTGTCATCTGCAACAGCAATCACTGGAACTTGTCCAGATATGTGTCCTGAAAAAGAGCGCTATAGTCGTTGTGAAAAGAATTATTTATCAGCATTTGAAACAAATAAACTGTTTGGAGGACAGGTATAATAGAAATCTGTTTGTTATGAAAGTTTTTTTTTTTTTTTTTTGGCTTGCTTATTATAACATACAAGGAAAAAATTACAGGTATGACTCAGTTTAAGCCTTGGTTAGGTTCCTGAGATTTCTGGTGTAAAATGAAGCACCTTAAATTGAAACAAGAATATAATGGGAATATGTGTAAATACATTAGGTTCCATTGCAAGATTTTCAGTAATCAACACAAAACACTTGAAAAATGTTTTATTTTATAAAATTTATATATTGAAAATTGTATAATTCTTAAGAAACGAACAAAAATTTACTGCTTTAAAAATGATAGAAAAGATGTCTGTTTTGTTTTCTTCTTTTCTAATAGTAAGTTATAGTATGGCTGTAGAACTGTCAATCCCTCTCTTAATGGTTGAGCTCTGCTTCCAGTTGAGGTTATTGCTGCAGAAGATCTCGCATCTCTTATTAATAAGAGTAATAGCCTCTTGTATTGATTTCGCTGTTAGTGTCCTAACTGGCATTTCAGAGTCACTTCACTTTCCTCTGTGTCTTCTTTCAACGGTTGTTCAACTAGCTCTTCTATATCTTCTGTTGAAAGCTCTTCACCATGACTCTCAAGGAGCTCATTTATGTCATCAACTTCTACATCATCTAGTCCTATTTCCTTTGCTATCTCTGTCACATTCTCTGTTATTGATACAAAGGTAGTGTTGTGCTCATGCAAATCCAGAATGCAGTCAGACCAAAGCTTACACCAGACAGCATTCATACATGATTTTGACACTTTATTCCATGCTGTCTGAAATGTTGGAGATTCCTTTCCTGATGTTATATGACTTCATTCAGACTTAGTTTTTCAGCATCCTGTTGTCTAGACATTTTCCAATTGTCTCCAATTGGAAAAAGTGAACTGACAATCCAATTGTCAGTTTACTTGCAGTTTTTAGCCTGTGGTTAATGTAATTTATGTTTTCTCGTCGCATTTTATATTCTGTTTTTTGTTTAGTTATTTAAACTTTAGGCTGTAGTTTTATTACTATGTTGGCATCATCTGTGTCTAGGATGTCGAGCAGAGTCATGACTCATCACCCATTCCAATCGTAATCTATGAGAGGCATAAATTGAAGCATTGTAAACTGAATCATGCTTGTATACTGTTTTCATCCATATTTCCAAATACAGTTGACTTTCACTATAGCAAACTCCAATATAACAGATTCACACACTTTAACAATTTACTAGAAAGTTCTGACCAACATTCACTGTAAAAGAAAATTCAGTTTAGAAAATTATCCACTATAATAAACTATTCCTGAGGTTCCCACAAATTTGCTAATTTGCAATAAATTTGCTCAACTGTATTTATTTATGCACAGAAGTTTGCACATAAAATTGTATTAATGATAGATATTTTTGTATTCAGAATTCTTTCTCACTGAATCTAAAACACGTGACCAGCAGGCTTCATCTTTGAAATGCCATGTTTAACTTAATGAGAAGTTGTACTGTATATTATCACTAAAATCTGTATATAATTTTTCTTGTTAATTTTGTTCTGGCAGAAAAGGTGCCTGTATATCTCATTGTACATGTGGAATTTTTATTTACAAAGGATGTGTGGTGTGTATGTAGAATTACAGAACTGATGATTATAACACACTTAAAAGACAACTTGGATCTGTGTGATGGCAAAAGAAACTGCAAGGATTAGCTGTGCACTAGAAATATCAGGATTTGAGGGATGTGCTATCAGATTGCATAATCAGCAAGCTCATGAGCAGTACAAAATACAGGCAGGAAGACTGAACACATGGCAAAGAAAGCAAAATTAGAGTTTGAGAAGAAACTAGCTGGGCAGGCCAAAGAAAATCCCAAATCAAATATGATACACCATATGCAACCTTGTAAACCTGAAGTGTTAAATTGCAACATTAAATTGACAATTATCCTTTGCCCACAATGCCAATTTATTTAAATCATCCTGCAGGATATCTACATCGCCTTTATCAACTATTGCTCTCCCCAGTTTTGCATCATCAGCAAACAACTGAATATCTCCTCTTAAATCTTTCCTTATGGCATTGATATACAAATTAAAAAGTAGTGGCCCTGGTATCAAAAACCCCTTTAATATCTTAAAAGTTTTTAATTAATAAAGAAACATGTAAAAACCACAGTAATATCTTTAATTAGTAAAAGGACAAATATTTCGTACTAAAATTAATAGTACATCTTCAGTGTCTGTTACAGTAATAGAAATGGAATACAAGAAAAATGTTCAGTGGGTCACCTATTAAAATACAATTGTTACTGCCTGCTAGGAAATAATAGAAAAATAACAAATTTAATCTATTAAGATAAATGATTTTTTACATAAGATAAAAGTCTCCCAGATCTTTGAGAGAGACAGACAGTCATTTCTATTTAAATTCGGTCAGTGTAAGATAGTTTCGCAACTTTCTTTGAATAAGCGTTCATGTTTGAATCTGCATCTATGGAGGAGAACAGATTTATCCCACTGGACACTATGAGTAGAGTCAATTCTGTGCTGTGCCAGACCAGACTTCAGAGGTTTGTTATAATCAATATAATATTGATGTTCTTTTATTATTTTTTTTCAAAGAACAGCCAGTTTGTCCAAAATAAGAGACATCGCATTCGCAAGGTATTTGGTAAACGCCAGCCAAAGATAGAGAAGACAGTTTATCCTTTGTAGAAGGTATTAAAGAAGAAATTTTGTTGATAGGAATATATGTTGGAATCAATTGATACTTTTTCAGAATTCTACCTATAGATTCTGAGATTCCTGGAATGTACGGAATAGGAACTCTGCAGACTGTTGAAGAAGCTGTAGGTATTGGAACATAAGAGTCAAGTATCTGTTGGATTTGATTGGAGTTGTAATCATTTGATTCCATTAACTTTTTAATGATGGAAAGTTTTTGTTGTAAGATTATTGGGGAAGAGCAAACTTTATGTGCTCTATGAATTAGAGATTTAAGAATGCCAAATTTTTGAGACGTGTGGTGTACAGACTTTTTGTGAATGTATCTGCCAGTAAATGTGTGTTTTCGAAAGATGCTTGTAGATAAGGCCAGAAGACATTCTAGTAAGGAGGATGTCCAAAAATGGTAAAGTACCAGAGTTTTATTTTTCCATAGTGAATTGGATGCGTGGGTGAAGGTTATTTATCCATTGTAGAAAAGGGGAAAGTTCATCTTCAGTGTGTGGCCAAACAGCAAAAACATCATCGACGTAATGGTACCAAAGAGATGGTTAAGGATGAATGGATGAGAACGTAGTATCTTCGAATTGTTTCAAATAGTAATTTGCTAAAGGTGGAAACAGAGGCTACCCATGGCAGTACCTTCAATTTGTTTGTAGATTTTGTTTTTCCAACTGAAATAACCTGAGTGGATGACATATTCGAATATCCTTACGATATCTGGAGGGTAATCGTCATATAAAGAATTGACTGTGTCGGTTAAAGGGATATTGGTGAACAGAAAAACTGACTAACAATTCCAGAATCTGTAATTTTAATATCCTTGATTTTTTCAAGAAAATCTGTTGAGTTTTTATATAGGATCTGGAATGAGCAATGAGAGCACTTAAGGAACGTGATAATACTTTTGCAATCCGATAACTTGGAGAAACGATGCAATTCACGATAGGTCATACAGGACAGCCTTCTTTATGGATTTTAGGGACTCCATATAGACGAGGAGTTCTTCCAAAGTAGGTGTGTATTTTATCCACGTAGTTAGGATCCCAACTGATGACCTCATCAAGTAATTTATTTAGTTGTTTAATTTGTGAATTAGTAGGATTATGTGTGATCTCTTGGTAGGTCGTGGTGTCTTCTAATAGGCTGGATACTTTTGTCTCATAGTCAGTCTTATTCAAAAGCAAATTACCACCATGCAATTTATCAAATGCTGAAATCAAAGGTCTAACTTCTTTAAGAAAAGATAATACAATATCCATTTCTAAGGCCGATAAAGGAAAAGCTATTGTAATCATGAATAAGACTGACTGCGAAACAAAAGTATCCAGCCTATTAGAAGACACCACAACCTACCAAAAGATCACATGTAATCCCATTAATCACAAATTAAACAACTAAATAAATTACTTGATAAGGTCATCAATTGGATCCTAACTACGAGGATAAAATACGCACCTACTTTGGAAGAATTCCTCGTCTATATGGACTCCCTAAAATCCATAAAGAAGGCTGTCCTGTACGACCCGCAGCCTTTTGGCTGCTCTCCAGCCAAAAGGCTGCGGGTTCTAATTCCGCTGTGGGCATGGATGTTTGTGATTGTCTGTGAAAACTAGTGGTGGTGGTCGGCGGTAGATGATGTTGGTGTAGATCAGTGTTTCTCAACGTGGGGCAATTAGAAAATGATGTTGCATTCGTCACCTCATCACTGATATACTCAAAACACTCACCATTGTCGGCGAGGTGGGGGGACATCAAAATCTTTGAGGTATTGAGGTGGGGCACGATCTAAAAAACATTGGGAAATACTGGTGTAGATGATGAAGATAGTTGTGGTTCATTGTAGTTGGTGGATTGAGTGGTAGAGACGGAGAGTTGTGGAGTCGGTGTCTCCTCCCTTGATGAGTCTTTGGATTCCCTGGAGGTGTCACATAATAATATGGTAATAATAATTTTGTATCACTCCTCTTTATTTAAGAATGGTAGATGAAATTTTAATCTTTTTCATTGATTTTGTACATTACATTGATGGTAGTAGCCTAGTTGAATTAGAGATACTTGTGGCATAAGGTTTCTTAAAATACATGAGTATATCATATTTATTCAAAGGCGATATATATATACCTGTAATTTTCATGTAGAAATATATGGGCTTTGAATAAATATTGTTCATTCCTTTCCTTGTTTTATGTGTAATACCCCTCCTCTTATTGGACTCCCGTTTAGATTACTGGCAGTCTGATTTGTCAGTGTTATGGGATGTTATGCTTAGTTGCATTTTACTTTGGTATGTATAGATCTAAAATGATGAGTCTAGAGGGAGCAAGAAATATTTGAAGTAGAGAATGCAACTAGAGCCCCCACCATAGGACTGAATTATTAAAAGTAGACTTCGTTGATATAATATTTGCATAGATTATAGAGAAAATCCTTTCTTTTATATAGTAGATAGTTTGTTATAGCACAAGGTTCACTATAGTGAATTTAGATAGAAAGGGACTGACTGCACCCCTCCCCATTACATTTCCAAGAAACAAAAGAAAATGGCAGGAAATCATATATTATTAACAAAACACAAATGATTGACAGGAAACTGTACATAAAGCACACAAAAATGGCAACATTAAAAGTGAAATTGAAAATCATAAATATCCCAAAAACTTCAGCAGTTAGTCAACTTTATAAGATACTGTTAAGATACTGACACTGACTCACGACAAATTAAACACACTGGCTTATCGTTGATCGGCACAAAAAAGTACAAATTGATCCACTTTTGATTAAAAACCAGACAAGAATCACTTGATTTACGCTTTTTACTCATAGACGCCATAGTGATGGAAGGTGAACCCAAAAAATTGATCTAAAATGGCTGTGTACTGTTATTATCCACTGAATATGTCTCACACTAATGAAAAAAGTCTGGCAATATAAAATCACAATAAGCTATGGCTGACACGACGAACCTACTTGTGCTTATACACGAATATCACACTGTTCACAACTGACTGACTGACTGTGGATGAGATCCTCTTGTATTTATATGAAAATAATGAACTATCGTGAACATTCCAGATGTATCTGGAAGGCACTAGACGGCACACTCGAATGAACTGCTGCTTCAGCCATCTACCTGGGACATTAGTACTAGTACTTAATTACCACTTGGCACTGGTAGATGGCTGAAGAAGCGGGTCTATTTAATATTTATTTTTGTGGGATTTTATGTAAAGTATCAAATGCACAACGTTCCTTGTGAATCTGGAAAGCATCTTACAATTCTAAATACCACAGTATAGTTTAGTGGCCGTGGGTTTCATTGAAATTATTTTTTTATTTAATCGCGTTTTAATGTTAAGTAGTTGTTTTTTCAAAATGGCCTGTGGGCCATGGCAAAGAGCTCTGTCAGCCACCTATGGCCCGCGAGCCATGCGTTGAAGACCCCTGATCTAGAATGTCTTTATATTCAATTTTCATGTCAGCTTTAATCATCTCTGATTCCTTTTACAGTACTTTTTCCTCCATTTCTAAGTTTTTTCAATAGCCTCCAGAATATTTTGCCACTTTCGTGATATTTATTTTCAACGTTCTTACCAAAGTCTTTCCATGACTTTTGTTTTGTTAGTTTTACAAAGTGCTTCACTTTCTTGAATTTTTCTCTGTATTCTATAAGAGTACAACCTGACTTACTTGTCATGAACTTTCTGTATGCTTTCTTCTTTTCCTTGACTGACTCCTTAACTTCTTGAGTGCACCATGGAATTCTGATTTTTCTTATCATTACAACCTCGCCACATGCATCTCTCGCTGAATCAATCAATGTTTTCTTCAGGGTTTGCCAGTGAATCTCCAATGTTTGGTTCTGGTTTTCAAACTCTTTCTTTCTTTCTTCAATGATGTTTGTGTATTTGAGTCTACAGTTGACTTCTGAAAGCTGCATATAACAGATTAATTTGGAGGAAACTTGTCAATAGGATGTTAGTAATAATGTAACCTTTTCATGTAGTATTATCTCCAGAGGGTATGTTTAGGATGTGTTAGTTTTGCGGTGCACACCCACAGAAATAGCAATTCGATGTTATATTTTTGTATTTATTCCTGTTAAAGACTCCTCTAATTGTTTGTTGGCTTTGCATGATTAATGCTAAAAATAAACACAGTATACTAATGCTCCCAAAGAGAAGACATTTCTGTGCATAAACATTGTATCACATTCGTGTTAATAGCTTGGATATGAGATCACAAATACAGACATCTTTGAGCCCTTTCAGCAGATGTGCAGTTGGTGCAAATTCTTAGTGTTCCAGTGGTTTTAAATGGCCTACAAGGTGAGGCAGTATGTGCACTGAGACAATAACACCCAGAAGTTGTTAGTGCTGCGATTGGTCATTGATTGAAACAGTCCAGTTGAACGTTGTCATCTGTCATGAGTTTGCTGTTTTTGTTTTCTGAGTTTCATCTGTTTTGCATGCATGATGTGTGACTTACGTGTTTATGACACCAATATAGACAACTTTTTATTATACGAGGTGTGGCTATTAAATAATGAAACTGGTTGCAAAAATGTGCTTTATTATTAGAATTGTACAACTTAATTGTTATCCTCTTCAACATACTCCCCTCCTCTATCTATACACCCTCTGTCCAAAAAGAAACAGAACTTTTCGAAAATAGAAGAAACCAGTGGCGCCACCTGTTGTATCTTTTTGTTGATCGAAAATGGCAACCTTCATTAGTGTTGTGTCAACTGTTTATGATTTGTTTCATTAGAAGCTGAGTTATAGTGCCAAGAGTGACAGTGTGTTTGACGAACATTGGAAAATGAGTTTCAAACAGAGAGTTGCGATTGACTTTTGTGTTAAACTTCGTAAAAGTTTTACCGAAATGCATGAAATGCTTCAAAAAGCATATGGTGATGAATGCTTATCCCATACTCAAATTTACGAGTGGTTTAAGCAATTTCAAAGTGGTCATGAGATGCTTGAGGACGACGAAAAGCTGGGCCATCCAAAAACTGGACTGAGTGAAGTTAACATCCAAAAAGTGCGTAATTTCATCAAAGAAAACCCAAAATTGTCCGTGAGATTGATTGAAGATGAATTGAGGATTCCAAAATCAACTGTGCACAACATTTTGACTAAGAGTTTGGGCCTTCGTAAATTGAATTCGCGATTTGTTCCCCAGAAGTTGACCGATGATAAAAAAAAATGTATAGAATTGATCACTGCAAGGACCTCATTAAAACCACTCGTAACGACTCGAACTTCCTTGAAACGATTGTTACTGGTGATGAAACGTGGTGTTTTGAGTATGAGCCCAAAACAAGAGTGCTGAGTGGAGACCACCAGAAGAGGGGCATCCGAAAAAAAGTCGCTTGGAGAAGTCAAAAGTAAAGACAGTGCTGATTTGTTTCTACGATTCCAGGGACATTATCCACAAAGAATTCGTTCCACCCAGACAAGCGGTCAATGGTGAGTTTTATCTGGAAGTTTTGAAGCGATTGATAGTGAGAATTCGTCGCATATGGCATGAATATCATGATGCAGGCAGCTGGTCACTTTTGTACGATAAGTGGAAGCCATCTCATCGTTCGAACATTGTGAGACAGTTTTTGAGCAAAAAACCAAGTTTGTGTGTTGGATCACTTGCCGTTTTTACCTGATTTAGCACCCTGTGACTTCTTTCTCTTCCCCCGACTTCATTTGCCAATGAAAGGAAAGCGATACGATACATTGAAAACGTTCAAGCGGCAGTAACCACGACCCTCAACAGTATCCCAAAAACCGATATAAAAAACCACTCATTTAACGAATTAAATGACTGTTCCAAATTCTGTATCGAAGCTGAGGGAGAGTATATTGATTGAAATAAATGATTTGAATAATTATAATTGACCTGTGTTTTATTTTCTATCAAAAGTTCGGTTTGTTTTTGGACAAGGTGTTCACAATTGCATACGAATTTTCCATTGTTGGAAGCAGTGCTGCAAGTCATCATGTGTTATCTGCTTTAGCAGCACTGCCTTTTTCTCCTTTACCTCATTCATTGACTGAAAATAGGTGCCCTTCAATGCGAAGACCGTTAATCAACATCATTACCTTGAGGTTCTGGCCAAGCTGAGAGAACAAGTGAGGAAGAAGATACCTGATCTGTGGAAGGACAACGCTTGGATTCTCCATCAGGACAATGTTCCAGCTCACAGTGCATTGTCTGTAAAGCAGTATCTGGCTGATAAGAACATCCCAGTGTTGGACTATCCACCTTACTCGCCAGACTTATCTCCAGTCAACTTTTACCTTTTTCCAAAGTTGAAATCCGCATTGAAGGCACCCATTTTCACTTAGTGGATGAGGTAAAGGAGAAAACGGCTGCTCTACTGAAGCAGGTAACACTTGATGACTTGCAGCACTGCTTCCAACAATAGAAAATTCATATGCAACAGTGTATAGCTAGAAGAGGGGAGTATATTGAAGGGGATATCAATTAAGTTGTAAATTGTATTAATAAACCCACATTTTTGCAACCAGTTGTTTTTTTAATAGCCACACGTCGTATATTTATGATTTTCTGTAAATAATTTATACTTTTTTGCCCATGTTTACCATGAGGAAACAGTGTTGACATTGTCCAATTTTCTGCCAGAACTTTTGTGGATTGTGTGATTATAGTGAAAGGAGGTTGGAACTTGTGTATAAGTAAAACGAGTTATTTCAGTCTTTCTTTGGTTAAATCCAGAAAAATAATAATTTCCCAGAGGATTATTTTTTTCTGATTTCTGTGTGTATGATATGGCTGTATTTAAAAATCATATCAAAATTCAAATTATCTCTCTCACTCTAGTATTTGCCAATGATAATCTAATCTCACCACTAAGCTAAACCCTTTGTGCTTCTCACATAAATGACGTGTCAAGCATAGCTATTAATTATATATTGGGTTTTATCCTTTTTCCAAGTGTAAGCAAACAAAGTTTGCACCTGAAGTACTTTCAGGACTGGGGCAACTTGTGATAAAGGTGGTATAAGTTCCCATCACTTGCCTTAGTATCTCCCATAATGCAAAGCACATCTCCTTGTGGACATGTATAATGCTATGCATTAAGGGAAGGGCCACTACCCAGACCGGTTTCAACCTTTATTGAGGTCTCATCAGTGGGAGCTAGACCCAGAGGTAGTGATACTAAGGTATGGAAAAGGTGTTATTGAGCAGTTAAAGCTCTGATCGTGGCAGGAGGGTAACAGCAATAGCCGAGCCTCAGTTAGAACTTCATTAGCTACAGCATTGCCATCCATTACCATCCAAGGGTATTGGATTGAATGAATCAATCACCGCATCTCATGGTCGATTGATTCATTTAACCTATTCCAGTGATACTAAGTTCTTAAAAGAACTGGGCGATGGACTGAGTCCTTGACTCTTTATCCCGTCATCTGAATGAAGAAAATCTGTGTGGATGGAGTGTTGTTGAGCTAAAAAGCTCTAGTCATGGCTGGGTAACGGCAATAGCCGAGCCTTAGTTAAAACTTCATTGGCTACAGCATTGCCATTTGTTACCCTGGAAGTCCCAAAAAGGACTGTTACCTTTTCTTTCACCCCAGTGATACTAAGGTGGAAGTAATGGAAAAGTCATATTTACATATGTGAGTTGCCAAAGGGTGTCACACTATTATTAAAATTCTCTGGATTAGAGATAAGTTTATGAAAGTTTTTTTCACTTGGCTATGCTACTAATTATATATTGGGTTTTATCCTTTATCCAAGTGTAAGCAAACAAAGTTTGATGAGAAATTATACCACCTTTACCACGAATTGCCCAGTCCTCAAAGTACTTCAGTGCAAACTTTTTGCTTACACTTGGATAAAGGATAAAACCCTATATATATATATATATATATATATATAATTAGTAGCATAGCCAAGTGAAAAAACTTCCATAAAAAAAGCATAGCTATTGTTCATTTGACCTTTATGCTTTCCATATTTAAAATTATATTAATTAATGAATTAAAGTATTTAAAGTTGTTATTATTTTATTATTATTATTATTACTATGTGACACTTCCAGGGACTCATCGTGGGAGGGCACACTATTCTACTTCGCTAAATACATTTCATCCTCTCCACTACTACTTAATTTTCCAACTACGACACTATTACCATCAATGCCATCTATCGCCTATCATCACCACCAACAATAATATTTTTTGTCTGTACACGGGATGAAAACCCTGAGTTTCTGGGAGAAAAAACCCTGCTATCACCATATTAGATTGGCTAACTCACCTTCAACTGAAGAAGCCCATATAAGGATTCCCCTTGCCATGACGACAATCGAAGGGTGCAATGTTCTGTTGTTCTTCCAATTGCGCTACGGCGGCTTATCCTAGAATTAATTGCATTGGACCAATTAAGATGAGCTCTGATGTGCTATGCACTCTTAAAACTTTCATACATCGATAAAAATGCAATTATATAATCAAGTTGACGTGAATTTTGTAGCGCAGATTGCATAAGCGACATGTCAGCACACCCAACCTAAATGGGTGTGCAACGCCATCTGATTGTCACCTATGGTCCCATGGAAGATTTTCCTAAGGAAGAAGTGGAAGAAATTTTCAAGTCATTAGAGCAGGCACCTAACATAAAGAAAATGGAAAAGTGGTAATTGTTGGAGATCTAAGCAGCAGAGTAGGAAATGATTCCCACCAGGCATATGGGAATATTTTTGGAAAATTTGGAGAAAAGGCAAAGCTACTAATAACTGTCAGTATCTGCTGGATTTCTACTTAGGATACGGACTAGTCATTACTAATACCATGTTCCAATTTAAAGGTATGCTCAAGTTCGTGTGGAGAGAAGATGCGAGAAATAAGAAACGGTCATTGACTATGTTATTGTTGATAGTGATATCTTCATGTTAGTACAAGATACAAGAATGTACAGAGGATTTGAAATTGCAAGTGACCATCACTTAGTGCTAAGTAAGATAAAAAGAATACCACATTGAAAAGAACAGTATGTTAGAAAGTTTTAAAAAGAGTTGAACTCACCTATACAAACATTATTGAAGAAAAATGAAACAGTTTGAAAACAAGAGCCAAACTTTTGAGTCTCAATGCAAACTCTGAAGAAAATATTGATTTATTCAGCCGAGGAAGTATGTGGTGAAGCTGTCTGCGAGGATAATAAAGTAAGAACACCATGGTGGAACAGAGGATGTTAAAGAAGCAGTCCTGAAAAAAAAAAAAAAAAAAAAAGCATACCTAAAGTTTGTAGGAAATAAGTTGGCAAATTCCCTAAAAGAATAGGTTGAAAAATGTAAGAGAGCTAAGATATACAGGGTGTTCGGGATAAATTTGACATATTTATAATTAATTATATTTTTCCGTAAGTTACATGTATTAACACACACTTCTCTTCATTTAAAAGTTTGGACCCTTCTTCATTCATATACAAGATGTCAGAAAGGATGGATAGCTGGAACCCACCTGAATCATGGAAGAGAATAACTTGTATCATGATGATTCGTGCCCGCCATCAAAATAAGGATATTACGACTGCTGCCCAATGCTCCCTGAATACAGTAAAAACAATCAGGCATGAACTAGAGACTTGCAATGGTGACTACGAGGATGTAGCAAGAAGAAAGATCCCTAGCAGACGATCTGATTGCGTTCGTACAGCAGAATTCCTCGCAAATCTGCAGGAACAGGTGTTGAAGAACCCTGGCATTGGAATTCGGGCTTTGTTCGTGGAGTTGCTAACTGTAGTCAAGCCCTGGATAACAAGGGTAGCCAATGGTAGGCCGTATGTATGGCAGCAGGATTCGGCCCCTTGCCACACCTCTGGGAAAAGTCAAAAATGGTTGTCTGAAAATTTCTACGACTTCACCAGTCCAAATGTTTGGCCTCCAAACTCCCCAGACCTTAACCCCATGGATTATTTTGTATGGGGCGCAGTTGAAAAAGACACCAATCGCACTTCCAGTAATACAAAAGCCCAGTTAATGGATAAAATTAAAACAGTTTTTGCGGCCCTTCCCAGGGAGACTGTAGCATCAGCTTGTTCGAGGTTCCGAAGCAGAATTGAAGCTGTGATCGATGCTAATGGTGGTTATTTTGAGTAAATCTTGTTGATAGTATTGTAATTAACTCTGCCTGTGATGTTTTTTTGTCAATTCATTAAATTTAATAGATACAAAGAAGATTTTCTTTTTCCTTACGAAACTGTCAAATTTATCCCGAACACCCTGTATATGTGTAAAAGTAGCTAAACAAAAATCACAAGACAACTTGGGTAAGCAATATAGAAAATAAATATCGTGAAAAGGAGTACTGTAAAATGAATCAAAGATAATAAAGGTGACATGAAAATTAAAAATAAGGATATCCTAGATGTCTGGAGTAATTACTTTGAAAGACTGTTAAATGATACAAGCAGTGACAGAACAGTAGTAGAAAATATTCAAGAGGAAAGCAAACAGGAGTACATATCAATATTGAGGTTAGAAAAAAATCCATCACCAGATTGATGATATTATTAATATTATTATTAGTAGTAGTAGTAATTGTATTGAAGGAGACCTACAGAGAGTCAGGTACTCATCGAGAGAGGTCACATACTACACGCACTAGTTATCATACTTGTTCTTGAATTCATTCATGCTGCTTGCACAAACAACATTCAATGGCAGTTCATTCCAATCACACACAACTCTATCAGAGAAAAATCTAAAATGTCACTCCCTTCTTAGTGGCATTCATTCTGAGCTTCCAAGGATGCCCTCTTGTCCTTTCCCCACTCAACATAAATTGATAAAATTGATACAAATTCTCAATCTATCTTCATAATTACTATTCCACAATCCAGATATCATTTTTAACACTACTCTGCTTTGCACTCTCTCCACTGTGTCAGAATCAAAATGGAAACCAGGAGACCAGACTTGTGCAAAATAGTCCAATTGAGATCTTATCAAGGCCTTGAAAAGAGACAAAATGACTTCCTTATCTTTACATGTGAAAATTTGTTTCAGCATTGCAGTTATCATTTGAGTTGTATTTGCAATCTTTGCTACATGGTCCCTGAATGTCAACTTGTCATATACTAACACTCCAAGATCCTTAGCCTGATCAGTTTCTTCTAGCATAATTCCACCAATATAATATGACATTGGATATCTAACCATGCCAAAGTTTATGACTTTACATTTACTCACATTGAACTGACATCCATTTTCCCATACCCACAATTCCAGCCTATTAAAATCATTTTGCAAGTACTGCATATCAGCAGAATTTTCAATTACCCTACCTATCTTTGCATCATCAGCAAATAGCTGTATGTTGCTCTTCAAATTCTTCCCAATGTCATTAACGTACAGATTGATTAACAGTGGACCAAGGACTGATCCTTAATATCCGTCAGTCAGCCATCCTCTTATCCACACTAATATTTTATAATTCAAACCCATATTCTCCAATTTATGCAACAGTCTTTCGTGTTGTATTCTGTCAAATGCCATAGCAAAATTCAAAAATATCTTGGTGTATCCATTCCCCTTGTCTAGCTCAGTGGTAAAAGAATTATAGAATGTGAACATGTTGCTAAAACATGACCTTCCCTTAATTAACCCATGCTGTTCATTTGCAAAGTAGAGATTTGCTGTCAACCCATTTATGAATGTATCTCTAACGAATTTTTCCAAAATCTTTGCCACCACTCCTGAGATACTGATTGGTTGATAGTTGTATATATCTGCCTTTGCACTGCCTTTGTGCAATGGGATTACCATACATTCTTACCATTCCTGTGGAATCTTCCCTGTTCTCAGACTAAAATTATATAGCCTGGTTAAAGGAATAGCCAGCTCAGCTGAACACTCTTTTAGCATTCATGCTGATATCCCATAAGTCCGTGTTGCTGAATTCTTATGCAGTTTGTGCAGCTGCTCTAATACTTCCTCTTCATACACCTGAGTCCAGTGAAGAGGCAGCAGTGAACCCAATGTTGGATACACCAAGTTGACAGCTTTCAGCAGAATGGGCACTCATTAGTTGAACAACCTCTTCTGCACTTCTCACCCTCACACTGTGTGCATTCAGTAGAGCTATTCTTTCATATTCATTTTTAATTTTTAGAGGTACATGTGGCATAGTATAATTATTAAAAGAACATGTAAAACCACAGTAATAACTTTTAATTAATAAAGGTACAGATATTTCATACTAAAACTAATAGTACATCTTCAGTGTCACACAAACAGTTATAGGAATGGAATACAAGTAACAAACATTCGGTGGATCACGTATGAAAATACAATTGTTACCACGTGCTAGGAAATGATAGAAAATAATAATTAATCTTTAAGATAATTTTTTTTTTTTTATTGATTACATAAAATAAAAGTCTCCCAGATCTTTGAGAGAGAGAGAGAGAGACAATCATTTCGATTTAAATTCGGTCGGTGTAAAATAGCTTCACAACTTTCTTTAAAAAGGCGTTCATATTTGAACCTGCATCTATGGAGGAGAATAGCTTTATCCTACTGGATATTATGAGTAGTGTTAATATTGTGTTGTGCTAGACCAGACTTCTGAGGTTTGTTGTATTCAATATAATATTGATGTTCTTTAATTCTTTTTTCCACAGAACGGCCAGTTTTTCCAAAATAAGAAACATTGCATTTACATGGTATTTGGTAAACACCAGCCAAGTGTTTACCAAATACCAAGATCTCAAGGCAATAAAGAGGAAATTTTGTTGATAGGAAGATACGTGGGAATCAATTAATACTTTTTCAAAATTCTACCTATAGGTTCTGAGATTCCTGGAATGTAAGGGATTGGAACTCTGCAGACTGTTGAAGAAACTTTAGGTATTGGAACATAAGATTCAATTATCTGTTGGATTTGATTGAGGTTTTAATTATTCGATTCCATTAACTTTTTAATGATGGAAAGTTCTTGTTGTAAGATTACTCGAGAACAGCAAACTTTATGTGCTCTATTTTTTGAGATGTGGTGAGCAGACTTTTTATGAATGTATCTGCCAGTAAATATGGGCTTTCGAAAGACGCTTGTAGATAAGGTACCAAAAGAAGTTCTAGTAAGGAGGATATCCAAGAATGGTAAAATACCAGAATTTTCTTTTTCCATGGTGAATTGAATACGTCGGTGAAGGCTATTTATCTGTTGTAGAAATGTGGAAAGCTCATCTTCAGTATGTGACCAAATAGCAAAAACACCATCAACATAATGATACCAAAGAGATGGTTGAGGACGAATGGATGAAAACATGGTGTCTTCGAATTGTTTTAAAAAGTAGTTTGCCAAAGGTGTACTGCCATGGGGAGACCTCTGTCTCCCCATGGCAGTACCGTCAACTTGTTTGTAGATCTTGTTTTTCCAGCTGAAATAACCTGAATGGATAACAAATTTGAAAATCTTTGCGATATCTGGTGGGTAATCTTCATATAATAAATTGATTGTGTCAGCTAATGGAATATTGGTAAACAGAGAAACAATGTCGAAACTGACTAACAACTCAAACCTCTTTGATTTTTATATCCTTGATTTTTTTCAAGAAAATCCGTTGAATTTTTTATGTAGGATCTGCAATGTCCAGTGAGAGCACTTAAGGATCATGACAAGACTTTTGCAATTCGATAGGTAGAAGAATCAATGCAATTCATGATAGGTCGCACTGGATAGCCTTCTTTATGGGTTTTCAGGAGGCCATATAGATGAGGAGTTCTTCCAAAATAGGTGCATAATTTATCTACGTAATTTGGGTCCCAACTGATAACCTCATCAAGTAATTTATTTAATTGTTTAATTTGTGAATTTGTAGGATTATGCATGATATCTTGGTAGGTAGAGATGTCTTCTAAAAGGCTGGATACCTTTGTCTCATAGTCAGTCTTATTCATGATTAAAATAGCTTTTCCTTTATCAGCCTTAGAAATAGATATTTTATTATCTCTCCTTAAAGAAGTTAGTTAAATGGATTGTTAATATTTCCGATCACCCTATATCTGATGCTGAAACCAGTGCTTTAGCAAAAGGCCTTGATTTTGCAATTTTTCCTACACGCATTTCATATCTTGATTTTTTACATAATATAGAACGCAATCTGTCAGGACACTCTAGCGACGATGCTAACCAACTTCGATTTGAAGTTGAGACTTTGTTTTTTAAATGCAAAATACCTCCATGCAACTTATCAAATGCTGAAATCAAAGGGCTAACTTCTTTAAGGAGAGATAATAAAATATCTATTTCTAAGACCGATAAAGGAAAAGCTATTGTAATCATGAATAAGACTGACTATGAGACAAAAGTATCCAGCCTTTTAGAAGACACATCTACCTACCAAGAGATCACGCATAATCCTACAAATTCACAAATTAAACAATTAAATAAATTACTCGATGAGGCTATCAGTTGGGACCCAAATTACGTGGGTAAATTACGTACCTATTTTGGAAGAACTCCTCGTCTATATGGACTCCCGAAAACCCATAAAGAAGGCTATCCAGTGCGACCTATCGTGAATTGCATTGATTCTCCTACCTATCGAATTGCAAAAGTCTTTTCACGATCCTTAAGTGCTCTCACTGGACATTCCTGATCCTACATAAAAAATTCAACGGATTTTCTTGAAAAAATAAGAGGATTTGATTAACCACGTATCTGAGTTGTTAGTCAGTTTCGACATTGTTTCTCTGTTTACCAATATTCCATTAGCCGACACAGTCAAATTATTATATGAAGATTACCCTCCAGATATCGCAAAGATTTTCGAATTTGTTATCCATTCAGGTTATTTCAGCTGGAAAAACAAGATCTACAAACAAGTTGACGGTACTGCCATGGGGAGACAGAGGTCTCCCCATGGCAGTACACCTTTGGCAAACTACTTTTTAAAACAATTCGAAGACACCATGTTTTCATCCATTCGTCCTCAACCATCTCTTTGGTATCATTATGTTGATGGTGTTTTTGCTATTTGGTCACATACTGAAGATGAGCTTTCCACATTTCTACAACAGATAAATAGCCTTCACCGACGTATTCAATTCACCATGGAAAAAGAAAATTCTGGTATTTTACCATTCTTGGATATCCTCCTTACTAGAACTTCTTTTGGTACCTTATCTACAAGCGTCTTTCGAAAGCCCATATTTACTGGCAGATACATTCATAAAAAGTCTGCTCACCACATCTCAAAAAATAGAGCACATAAAGTTTGCTGTTCTCGAGTAATCTTACAACAAGAACTTTCCATCATTAAAAAGTTAATGGAATCGAATAATTAAAACCTCAATCAAATCCAACAGATAATTGAATCTTATGTTCCAATACCTAAAGTTTCTTCAACAGTCTGCAGAGTTCCAATCCCTTACATTCCAGGAATCTCAGAACCTATAGGTAGAATTTTGAAAAAGTATTAATTGATTCCCACGTATCTTCCTATCAACAAAATTTCCTCTTTATTGCCTTGAGATCTTGGTATTTGGTAAACACTTGGCTGGTGTTTACCAAATACCATGTAAATGCAATGTTTCTTATTTTGGAAAAACTGGCCGTTCTGTGGAAAAAAGAATTAAAGAACATCAATATTATATTGAATACAACAAACCTCAGAAGTCTGGTCTAGCACAACACAATATTAACACTACTCATAATATCCAGTAGGATAAAACTATTCTCCTCCATAGATGCAGGTTCAAATATGAACGCCTTTTTAAAGAAAGTTGTGAAGCTATTTTACACCGACCGAATTTAAATCGAAATGATTGTCTCTCTCTCTCTCAAAGATCTGGGAGACTTTTATTTTATGTAATCAATAAAAAAAAAAAAAAACAGTTATCTTAAAGATTAATTATTATTTTCTATCATTTCCTAGCACGTGGTAACAATTCTATTCCATTCCTATAACTGTTTGTGTGACACTGAAGATGTACAATTAGTTTTAGTATGAAATATCTGTACCTTTATGAATGAAAAGTTATTACTGTGGTCTTACATGTTCTTTTAATAATTTTCATAACAGATATCATCCTTATGCACATAATATTCCTTCCACATCATCCTTTTCTTACAAATATCTTGCTTCATGAGATTACACATCCATTTGACTCCTATTCTATTTATTCTTTGAACTCTAGGTACTCATTCTGATAATCCATCATTTAAGTATTTTTCAAATGCTTCCCATGCACGTTCAAAATTCTTCCCATCCAGCAACCAATACTATTGTGCTGAACTCTGTAATCCTTAGTTAATCATAATTTCTGTTTTATAGTTCATCATGTAACTTTCTCTGAATGGAACATTCATAAACTTAGCCAATTCCCAAGTGAGTACATCATGTTCACTGTTACCAACTAGAAACAGAACAGCTACATCTTTAACTGAAAATGAAATCTAACACTCTTTGACCTAGAGTTCCTTCAATCACATGCTCTTGAGGAAATTGTTTCACAACAGCTCAATTATTTTTAAATTCATCTGGAATTTTTTGTGATATCTTTTTTTTCATGCATGCATAAATAATTTCTCTTCATAAATTTAAAGCACCATGATGGTGACCTTGTAAAATTGATGATATTTCCTTCTGTTCACAATAATCTTTCTCGTTGAATGATCATTTTCGTAGATACTCAGCAACCCGATCTTCTTTGATCCATTATCCAAGTTTTTAATTCATTTTCAATTTCTGGCCATTTTGCCAGGTTTCTGCAGAGATTGTGTTTTTTAGAATTTGCTTCTATTAATTGCTGCTCTTGTTTCCTTCAAGTTTGTACTAATTTTTCTGTAGGCAGAGGCCCAAAGTACTGTCCTGTTGTCATTCTTTTTTTGCTTACCCAATCACACTATGCTTAAATGTAATCATATAGATGTCTTTGCTTCATAGAAATCCATGGGTTATAAAAAAAAATAAATGTAATAATGTATTGATTACTAATTTAAAATGCATGACCGTCAATGCCATCTACCGCCGACCACCACCACCACCACTAATATTTCCACAGACAATCACAAACCTCCATGCCCACAGAGGATTCGAACCCACAGCCTTTTGGCTGGGGAGCTGATACACTAACCACTTGGCCAACCAGGCTGGCCATATGAAGCAAGTCTATGGGGAAAGGAAGTATTTCATACATTCTTGTTGCTGTTCTTTGGAGGTAGGAGCTATTTTCTCTGGTTATTAACTGTGTGGAAGTTGCCTCCTGGAATTAAATGATATTTATTCTTTAGCTGCATATTATAGTCCAACCAGATAAACGAGAGCTGTCGTTGGAAGACTGCTCGTAAATTCAAACTGATCATGAATTACTGACAAGCGATGATGCACCGTAACTGCACATACATAAAAAATACGTCAGTGTATAAGACGCACCTCAAGATGAGGCGGTTTATAAGATGCATTCGGCTTGTTAGATGCATCCTAAGTTTCAGATGAATTTTAGGTACAAAAAAGCAATTCTTATAAGTCAGTACAGTAATTATTATGAGAAAATAAAAATCATAATGGAGTATTTATTAAACAGCATTAAATGTATTATATTACTGTGAATGGTGAGATAATGCTTTTACTTATATCTTAAAATCCTATTTTGATATTTATGTAACTTTAATTTTTCAAGGTAAGTTAATTTATTAAGAACACAATGTGATACATAATCATTAGATTTGAAGCCTCCGTAGCTCAATCGGTATAGATGTAGCCCTTTGTTCAGAAAGACCTATTCGATTCCTATCCATGACGTAAGAAACCTTTATCTGGTCTCTTTCAACTAAAGATGAGTTAACTGGTCTTTTTTGAAAAGGTGGAAGGTTTTTTCCTCCCAGTAACCAACTTTTTCAAGTTGGTTACTGGGAGGAAACAGGCAAGCTGGTCTCGTGAACACATGGCTGCAGTCATAAATGCTTACAGTACAGCAAGGAAAGTAATGGGAAAGCCTTGCTTCATAATCATCTCCCTAGTATAGTAGCATATTGCTACCACCAACCATAAGTGTGAAGGGGAAATACAACAAGAAACAATCATTATATTTACACAGAAACCTAACAAAAGCTGAAAAAGACATCTTGGAACATTATTCTAAATTGTGCCATATTCTGTTGGCAGTTTTTGTATATTATTATTATCTGACACCACCAGGGAGTCCAAGGACTCATCAAGGGAGGGCACCTGCTCTACAACTCTGTCTCCACCATTCAATCTACCAACTGATCATAACTACACCAACGGCATCTACCGCCGACCACCACCTCTAATATTTCCACAGACAATCACAAACCTCCATGCCCACGATGGGATTCGAACCCGCAGCCTTTTGGCTGGAGAGCTGATACAATAACCACTCGGCTAGCCAGGCTGGCCATATGAAGCAAGTCTATGGGGAAAGGAAGTATTTCATACATTCTTGTTGCTGTTCTTTTGAGGAGCTATTTTCTCTGGTTATTAACTGTGTGGAAGTTGCCTCCTGGAATTAAATGGTATTTATTCTTTAGCTGCATATTATAGTCTGACCACATAAACGAGAGCTGTCGTTGGAAGACTTCCAAGAGAGTCAATTCATGTTGAAGGAGGAAAAAGAAATAAGGTAATGTACGAATTGGTCACCAACACACGAAATCACGTGCTTTATACGTAAAATTTTCCAACTGTTATTTTCACTTTAAAAACTACAATGATCATAAAAGAGAAGTTAATTTTCCGACCTGTAATAATAAACACTCATACCACAATACGGATTGATTACCCTATTATTGGAATGGATTCTCCTTCTTTTGACATGTGCCGAAGTGTTGAAGGGTCTCGTATCTGTGGGCATGCTATACAGAGGAGAGTAAATTCTGATTTTGAACAGTAGTCACAGAGGCATTTAGAATTTCTTGAGGAGAAGCATTTCTCTTAACTACAAGCAATTTTTCTTTTTTTAATTAGTTTAAGTAAGTTTGTTTTAGATTTGTTGTCTAAAGATTTAAAAGTTTCTATGTGCTAGTCATATGAGAAATCAAATGTTACTAAGCTGTTTTTCTTCCATGCTCTTGAGAACATGTTACTTTTTTAACCCAGCTCTCAGATCCATAAGTTAAAATTGGCTTGAACACTGTGTTGTATACAGCTAATTTAGTGTTTTGACTAATTTCTGTCTTATTCCATATAAATTTATTCAGTTGACTTCCTACTATACCAGCTTTGTTGATTCTGTCTATTTGCATATTTAATTTACCATCTTCACTAAAAATCGTGCCTAAATAGCTGAAATGTTTTACTTGTTCTGTAGGTTCTCCATTCACAATACAGTTGATATTTTCAATGCTTCTTCCTATTTTCATTGTTTTTGTCTTGTTATTGCTGATCTTTATACCATATCTGTTACAACAGTTATTCAGTTTAGTCACGGAATCTTGCAGACTTGTAGCGGATTTATTTAGAAGTATAACATCATCGGCATAAAGTAAAGAACCGAGATTAACATTTTTAATTTTGATACCAGGTTTAATGTCACTTTCCTTCATAATGTGATCCATATAGATAACGAATAACAGAGGGAATAATGTACATCCTTGTCTGACATTGGATTTAACATTAAACCATCTTCCTGTACTTCCTTCAATTTTATCATTTATCAATGTCACTTTCCTTCATAATGTGATCCATATAGATAACGAATAACAGAGGGAATAATGTACATCCTTGTCTGACATTGGATTTAACATTAAACCATCTTCCTGTACTTCCTTCAATTTTATCTGCTGACTTACATCTCAAATAAAGACTAAGTATTGCTTGATATAATGTCCCATCGACACCATACAACTGTAGTGTTTTGAATAGCTTTTTTTTTTGTCACCTTGTCATATGCCTTTTCCAGTTGTACAAAACTTAAATACAGATCTTTGTTATATTCTCATGATTTCTCAACTATTTGTCTTAAAGTGAAAATCTGATCCTGACAGCCTTTATTTGGCCTGCATCCAGGCTTGTTCTTCACCAAGCTTCTCTTCCACAATCCTTTTCAACCATTTCGTTTCTCAAGTATACTTGCATAAATCTTACCAGGAACACTGAGTAGGGAAATACATCTGTAATTATACATATGTAGAAAATTTCTTTGTAAATATTTGTTTTTTGTAGATAAATTTTTTTTTTCTTGGTTCAAATGGAGCCAAAATTTTCATTTTTATCCTCATAATTTTGTTTGAATGTTTATGCATTTCCTAAATGTGGAATGAATCTATTATGAATAATTGGAAGCATATTTTCTCTTTATATTCATGTTGGAAAGTTACACACATAAAGTAAGATTATATGTAGTAAGAGAAAATACTTGTACTCTGGTGTCCAAAAGTTAGGGGTGAGCTACATTTTTATCTGTAAATGAAAAAATTTTCATGACGTTAGCCAAATGTGGATATACATTTATTGCAAGCATACTAATAAATAATATTACATAAAATATGTGTTATAAATTTCATATAAATTAAATTGCAATACGTTTCTGGCAAAAGTTGCAAATTTCCTAAGGACATACAGATAGTTCTCTTCTTTATGAATTAATTGGTTCCTGGAGAAAGAATGTAGAAGGAACAAAATATAAAATGAATATTAAATGATAAGAAAAGACTTTACCGGCAAAAGTTTACATATTTAAAAAATAATGTAAGAAAAATTTTAAATTAAGAAATATTCTTTGAAAAAAAAAATTAGCTTTTCTATATCACCTGGTGTATCGGCAGCCTTCGAGGTAGTAAAAGATATATTAGGAAGCTTCCATTGCATCTTTTTTTCAAAGAAGGCCTCGGGTGTCATCTGCTTTGTCGACTTTTGCTTCTTTTCGTTAAAAAAAGATCGATAACAAGCAGAAGCATTATTCATTTCCCAGGAAAATTTACTAAATCACTAAAAGTCTGAATCTTGTGATTCGAAGATTGCTTGAGCTTTTTTTGAGAAGTTTAAATGCTTCTTCTATGCCTTTTAAAGGAGAAAAACTGAGTTGGAGCTTCATATTTGTTATCTTGAATTTGAAGATTGAAGATAGTGAGATTGAAGCATCTTATTAACATCACCTTCTGAAACTTCCATTTGCAATTGGTTATCCATACCTAAGATCGCTTGAGTTTCAGAATTCACAATCTTTGTTGGGTCTTCAAAACCTTCGAAATTAACATTAAACTGAGGACATAGTGTTCTATGCCATACTCCTTGCATAGTTTTTTTGGAAACTTTATGCCAGGCCCTCTGCGTTACCCAAATCATATCTAAAATGCTGAATCTCTTCCAAAACTCTTTGATAGAAAAGTTTCCATCTTTATCAGTTGCTTCTATTAACATTTAGAATTTAAAATAAACAATTTAAAATAAAAATTCCAATCCAGAAAATTTGTAAAGATAAAAATTTGTAAAGTGAGAACTATCTGTAGTTAAGGAATTAATGTACGGTGCTTACAGAAAACTATGCGGAGAGACATTTCAGTATGAAATATGTCCACTCCAAACTGCAGCAGCTCTTACAATGTCTTATACCATGCTTAGCACCAAACTGGCCCATTCCTCCTTCAGAGCAAGGATAAGGCTTTATTTGTTTTCCGGAGAGGGATTTTGAGCAGCAAGGTGTCCCAAACGTGTTCTGTGGGGGGTTGAGATCTGGGGAGTGTGCTGGCCACTCGATTCTAATAATATCCTCAGTCTTCAGAAGTGTCTCCACTGCTTGTGTATGATGTGGTGTAGCATCATCATCTATAAAAATGAATTCTTTGCCTACAGCACCACAGAACAATGGAAAATGACATTCGAGGTCAATATTGTTTACCAGTCATAGTACTTTTTTCCAGTACTTGTAGCTCAGTGTGTTCATTAAGCCTAATGCTTCCACACACCATGACCCCAGCACTACTGTATCTGTCCCTTTCAAGGACATTCTTGCGATGGTAAGCAGAACCATTTTCACTTCAGATTGAGTGTTGTCTAAAATTGGAGGAAAGACCAAAATCACTCTCATCTGTAAAGAGTACATTAGAACATTGGTGTCTTGTCCAGTTTTTATGGATACATCATCACTAAAAATGTGTTCTACGATAAGCTGTGGATAAAGTGACGCAGACTACAGGCCTTTGATATATAGACCTACTTGTCGAAGACATCCTGCTACAGTTTGTTGAAATATCTGCATGCCTGTGCTTGAATGGAGCCTACTTGCAAGCTGACTTGCCATGGTGGATCACATTTTGGTGTTATATCTGCCTTCATGCTCCGTGGTAGAGTGAGGACAACCTCTTAGCAAATGTTCGGAACCTATTCCATTGGTTTGAAATTCTGCCCAGAGCCTGGACACAATGCTATATGAATTTCCAGATTCTTGCAATATCAGTACGCCTGCAGCCTTCTGCAAGCTTTCCAATAATTCTTCCCTGCTTGAAATGATCTAGATGACGTCTTTGTGAGATAGAGTGAGGACAACCTCTTAGCAAATGTTCGGAACCTATTCCATTGGTTTGAAATTCTGCCCAGAGCCTGGATACAATGCTATATGAATTTCCAGATTCTTGCAATATCAGTAAGCCTGCAGCCTTCTGCAAGCTTTCCAATAATTCTTCCCTGCTTGAAATGATCTAGATGACGTCTTTGAAACATTACAAACATCCAACTTTGCAACTTTATTCCTTCATGAAAAGAGCTTCCTTAAAACACAATTCACTTAGCCCAGCCTTTAATCTTGTTGAGTGCTACCTCATGATTCCTTTATGCACGATTTAAAACTTTAAACATGTACTCTCTTTTTACTCTAAATCATTAGTTTATACAACTTTCCATAAGCTGATTTGTCTGAATTTACAGTTGTAATCTTCAGAAAATAGTGTTCATCCTTAGGTTTTGTACACCAGCATATATTGGATGTAATAAGTGCTGTTTTGTTTTAATTGTGAGATTTTTTTCTTAATCAAGTAACCATTGATTCCTTATGGTAAACAGAACTGGAGTTGCACTTTTAATATTTCTTATTAATAATGCTTGTAATAAATAAATATAGTGTTTAACAAGCATTTTATTTCCAGAAACTTTTAAAAGCACATGTAAACATGACAGAATGCAGATGATTTTGCCAGTAAATGATATAACTGAAACATGTGTAATTACTATACAAGCGGGGGGGGGGGGGAGTTCTAATAAACATCTAAAACAAAAATAATATTAAAGCAACTGATATAAACACAAGAAAGAACATATTAGTAGCAGAGTTAAGAAGGTAACTTATGTTCATATATTCCTGTATGCTATTGTGGTTATATCAGTTACTTGAATATCATTTTTGTTCCAGATGTTTATCAGAACTTTCCAGAATCCCCTCCCCCCCCTCATATATTAGGTTTAATTCATTAGATATTCACCTATAACAGTAAAATCATGAGGATTAATTCTTATGACGTTTTCATTTATCTGAGAACTAAAGGCTAAATCTCAAAGGAAATCCATGAGATGATGGCATCAGAATAAATTGTATCTCCTTATGATTTTGTTTTAAGAAGTAATCCAGGCATTCAAACGTGCATTATATTTGGGGGAGAGAATCTTTTGAAGATGGTCATAGATACAGATGCTTAACAGCTACTACTTGTTATTTCTATAGTTTGAAATCAGTTCACTTAGTAATATTTAATCCTGTTATATATTTTTTGATCTGAACATACTAGTAAATCTGTTTCATTTATGCAATATTTTATATAATTTATTAACTGTTTATATCATCCATTTTTAATGTATTCAGAATTTAAATTATTTTTATAGGCAACAAATACTACAATGGATCCAAAGGCTGTAATTAAGGAATATAGTCGTTCTTCAGCTGACCAAGATGAACCATTGGCTCATGAATTACGTCCACCACAAATATTAGCATTAACGATGCACCATTTGCTTTGTAATGTAGTGAATTTCTCAGAATATGATTCTATATCAGTTGGAGAGTGGTATGATTTTATATGGAATAGAACACGGAGTATTCGTAAGGTATATTCATAAAGTAGTTTAATATTAGATTGAAATTAATTTTTACACATATAATATTTTCAATGACTGCTTTCAATGCATATATCTAATCAATTTATATTCACTAAAATGTTTTTGGTTGCTTTAAAAATGGGATGTTACAGGAATATGGAACTTGATAAACACCTTGTAGCAATACCAGGGAGAGTTTGTCTATAGGAGAAGAGAGAAGTTGGTGGATTGATTGATTGACTTGAATGTTGCAATAAAATTATTGAGAATGTATCGATTGTTGAATGCATAAGCAATCCAACTTACAAAATTTCTTAATTTATATTGTAATCCATCTGTTAATTCATAATTCTCTTTCTTCTGTAAAAGAATTCCTTTTCTCCCAAAAATAAACAATATAAAACTTAAGTCTTCAGGTATTATGGTTGGTTTTGACATTTTCACTTTTCATGAAAATTAAAATGTTCAGGCATAAGAATTTTTATCCCAAGAATTTCCAGTGCACATTATTGATTGAATTATTTAAATTTGCTATCAATTCTGGATATTTTAATTGGAAAGACAAACTTTAGAAACAAGTTAAAGGAACTGCTATGAGTTTCCCCGCTATCCCAAAATTTGGCATACTTTTATCTAGAACTTCATCATCATCATCAAATTCCTGCCATGTATCCTCAAGGGGTGTACGGGATATGATAGTAGTACTACATGAAAAAAATTACATCATTATTAATTTCCTATCTACAATTTTCCTCCAAATCAGTCTGTTACTTGTCAAGACTCCAACATCATCAGATCATATATTTCTATCGTCTAAAGCACTTTGTATCGTATCAATCCACCTATATCTTGGCCTTCCTCTGGGTCGTTTTGCTGCCACCTTGGCAGAGAACACTTGTTTTGCTAATCTTTCCTCGCCCATTCTATTTAAGTGACCATACCACCTGAGATTAGCTCTGCTAACGCATTCCTGGATGCTGACAATGTCAAGTTCTTTCCTAATATCCTCGTTTTTAATATGATATTGCCATTGATGCCATCTGTTCACGCCTATAATCTTTCTCAGGACTCTCATATCTGTGGTCTCTAGTCTTTGGTCAAGTGTTTTACTTCTGACCCAGCTCTCAGATCCATAAGTTAAAACTGGTTTGAACACTGTCTTGTATACAGCTAATTTAGTGTTCCGACTAATTTCTCTCTTATTCCATATGAATTTATTCAATTGACTTCCCACCATACCAGCTTTGCTGATTCTGTTGTCTATTTCTATATTCAATTTACCATCTTCAGTAAAAATCGTGCCTAAATAGCTGAAATGTTTTACTTGTTCCACAGGTTCTCCATTCACAACACAGTTGACATTTTCAATGATTCTGCCTATTTTCATTGTCTTTGTCTTTTTATTGCTGACCTTCATACCATATCTATTACAACAGCTATTCAATTTAGTCAGAGAATCTTGCAGACTTGTAGCAGATTTATTTAGAAGTATAACATCATCCGCATAAAGCAAAGAGCTGACATTAACATCTCCAATTTTGATATCATGTTTAATACCACTTTCCTTCATAATGTGATCCATATAGATAATGAATAACAGAGGGGATAATGTACATCCTTGTCTCACACCAGATTTAACATTAAAAAATCTTCCTGTACTTCCTTCAATTCTGACTGCTGACTTACAACTCAAATAAAGACTAAGTATTGCTTGGTATAATGCCCCATTCACACCATATAACTGCAGCGTATTGAATAGCTTCTCTCTTGGCACCTTGTCATATGCCTTTTCCAGATCGACAAAACTTAAATACAGATCTTTGTTATATTCCCATACTTTCTCGACTATTTGTCGTAAAGTGAAGATCTGATCCTGACAGCCTCTATTTGGCCTGAATCCAGCTTGTTCTTCACCAAGCTTTTCTTCCACAATTCTTCTCAACCGTTTCTCAAGTATACTTGCATAGATCTTGCCAGGAACACTCAGTAGAGAAATACCTCTGTAATTCTCACATTCAGTTTTATTTCCCTTTTTATATATGGGTACTATGAGAGCTCTACTCCAATCATCGGGAATTCGTCCCTCTGTCCAGGCTTTCTGAACTATGCAGTGCAGCCACTGTAATACTCTTATACCACCATACTTCAGCATTTCTGGTCGAATATCATCTACTCCTGCTGCCTTTCCACATTTCAAGCCTTTGATGGCTTTTTCTACTTCAAGTATGGATATGTATTCCTGACTGCATGCCTGGTCAGTGTTTTTTACCACTGTGCTGTCATCACTGCTTGTTTCATTTAGCAGTTTTTCAAAGTAATTACTCCATACTTCAAGGATATCTTTTTCTCCCGTTTTCATGTCACCTTTATCATCTCTAATTCCTTTTACAGCACTCTTTCATCCATTCTTAAGTTTCTTCAACAACCACCAGAATATTTTGCCACCTTCTTGATATTTATTTTCTATATTCTTGCCAAAGTCCTCCCATGACTTTTGTTTAGCTAGTTTTACACAGTATTTAGCATTCTTGCATTTGTCTCTATATTCTCTAAGAGCAAAAGCTGACTTATTTGCCAGGAACTTTTGGTATGCTTTCTTCTTTTCCTTCACTGCCTCTTTAACTTCCTGTGTCCACCATGGAGTTCTGATTTTTCTATCCTTGCAGACAACCTCACCACATGCCTCTCTTGCTGAATCAATCAGGGTTTTCTTCAAGGCTTGCCACTGAATCTCTAAAGTTTGGTTCCTATTCTCAAACTCTTTCATTTTTTCTTCAATAATCTTTGTCTACAGTTCACATCTGAGAGCTGCTCAACTTTTATTCGCTTTAAAACTTTCTTACATGTTATTCTTTTCAATATGAAATTCAATTTTATCCTGCTCAAGACTAAATAGTGATCACTTCCAATTTCAAATCCTCTGTACACTCTGGTGTCCTGCACCAGGGAGAAAACATCACTATCAACAATAACATAGTCAATGAGACTTTTCTTATTCCTTGCCTCTTCTCTCCATGTGAATTTGTGCACATTTTTATGTTGGAACATGGTGTTAGTAATGACCAGTCCATGTCCTGAGCAGAAATCCAACAGATATTTGCCATTATCTAGAACTTTGAAACCTGAAATCTTAGATTTTAACCCAATAGTATCTTTTTTGGACAACACATTCAGGAGTTGCTGTCCTTTGTACATAAAATTTTTAATTTAATAAATTTTAATTTTTAAAAATAACTGTCATGAGCAATATTATTTTCAGCTACATTCATTGAATGTGAAACTGATGACTCATTTTCTACTTCTGCTACCTCAAGCCATTGTTTACATGCTTTATATACATCAATCTTGCACACAACTCTTTTGAAAAATATGGAATTATTAAATCTTCGGTATCTAGCACCCAAAAATTTGCTCGCTGAAGAAACTATTCTTCAGAAACTGTGTGTGTGTGTGTGGTGGTGGTGGTAGTGGGGGGGTATATTTTTTATTTACTCCCTTTGCTCTAAGTGATTTAGCTCTTAAATTAAAATAGAAAGAAAACACTGAAATTAAATTCTAAATCTAGCTTGCACATAGATTTCTTTCCCAGGATGTCACTTAAAATCTTAACTTCTCTAAATTAACTCAATTACTCATTAAACCTATTAAGAGATTAAGGCTTTACACACACCTTATAATCAAAATAAAAATCTTTAATTTAAAACAGAACAAAATATATGCAACATGAAATCAATATGTTCACCAATATACATTTTTTGCCTCATGGCTTCGAACAACATGAAAAATGCTCTTGCTACACAGCTTCTCTTCAATTATCATAAGCCAATAGTTATCCTATATGGACAAAAGTTATTTCAGTTTCTTGTTCCTACAGAAATTTTTATTTTTTCTTGAATTCACACAAGAGAAAGACCAACACAAAAAGTGCTCTCTATATGATATCAACTAAGTCAGTTATATTCTTCTTTCAGCCTACTTCATGGAACACTGAAGAAAATATATCATCCTCATCCAAAACACTTCAGTAACTTAATTCACCTTCTATATGAAAGCAACAGCAAACTTCACTGACTAAACTACTTAAAACTTTATCAACAGCTCTATCACTTCAGAACAACTTTGCCTTCTATACGAAAACTCCTACAGAAATAACAAAAATTATATCAACAATTTCAATAAATTTTAAGGCTGAGAATCCTAAATAAACTTTACTGGGCTCATTTCTATATTAACTGGAGAGCAATAAAGTTTCTCTCAGCTTTAACTGAAAAAATACTATATGGATTAATCATTACCAAAAGTTTCACTTATCTCTCTTTTAAAGATAAGTGAATTCTCATTTGTAACTCTTCTTCTAATTTCTGTGCAGTCTTCACATATTGAAGACACAGAAACTCCACAATTTTTCTCCTGCTCTGTTCCTTTTTTTATTTCCCAAACAGCTGAATGCTTAGCAACATTTAATAATGCTCTTTCATTCCTGCACATGCAATTGACCAACTTCTATCTGGTCCACTATTGTGTTCTGCTGTTACTGATTTCAGCACTATACTTGAAACAATAATTATTATTATTATTATTGTTCCGGGAAACTCCAAGGAGTCGACAGACTCATCGAGGGAGGCCCTAACATCATGTCAAGAACAACTATTCAACATTCACACAGTATCTATCATACCTTGCCTTGAACTCATTCGCGGTCGTAGCACCCACAACAGACTCTGGAAGCTTATTCCACTCATTTACCACTCTCCAAGTAAAGAACCTAGCTCTAACACCCTTGTCAACCACGCTCTTTCCCAGCTTCCATGCATGGCCCCTAGTCCTCCCACCACCAGTCATATTTTCAAAAATATCTTCTGGATCAATCTTATAAAAACCCTTCAGTAATTTGAATGTCTCAATCATATCACCCCTCCTTCGCCTATCGTCCAATTTCTGCAACCCACAAATCTTCAACCTATTCTCATAAGGTTCATTCCACAGACCTGCTATCATCTTGGTCACTCGTCTCTGGACCCTCTCCACTTCCTCCCCATCACGAAGAAACCCTGGTGCCCATAACTGGGCACAGAAGTCCAGATGGGGTTTTATCAAGGCTCGATACAGAGGAACAAGAACTTGTTTGTCTCTGCATGTTAAAGTATTTTTCAGAAGCCAAGTGATTTGGTGAGCTGTTTTAGTTACTTTTGCAATGTGCCCCCTAAACTTCAACTCCCTATCCACCAACACTCCCAAATCCCTGGCCTCATCAATCTCCTGGAGTATGGTTCCACCAATGCGATATACTGCTGCTATTCTTTTCACCCCAAAGTGCATAACCTTACACTTTGCCACATTAAATTGACATCCATTTTTCCTAGCCCAGTTCTCCAAACTATCCAAATCATCCCGTAAAATTTTGACATCCTGTGCACTCACAATTGCTCTACCCAACTTTGCATCATCAGCAAACAAGTGAACACTTCCTCTCAGATCCTTTCCAATATCATTGATGAACAAATTGAAAAGCAGTGGTCCAAGAACAGAGCCCTGTGGCACTCCACTAGTCACAAGACGTCTTTTAGACTCCACTCCTGAATAAACCACTCTTTGATATCTCTCCTTCAACCACCCTCCTATCCATCTCACCAACCCTATATCTATCCCCATCTGCTCCAGTTTACTGATTAGGGTTCCATGTGGTATCCTATCAAAGGCCTTGGCAAGGTCCAGTAGTATCACTGTAAACCCATTACCCCTATCCAGTTCAGCCGTCACTGTGTTATAAAACGTGAGCGAGTTACTGAGGCATGATCTACCCTTCACAAAACCATGTTGTCCCCCATACAATATCCCATTTTCATCTATCCAATCCTGTATTCTTTTCTTGACTAATTTCTCTAAGACCTTGACAATGATTCCTGATATGCTAATCGGTCGGTAATTTACAATAGCAGTCTTGGAACCACCTTTATGCAGTGGAACTATTTTCCCCTCTTTCCACCCGCTCGGGACTAACCCAGACCCAAGACTCAAATTAAACAAAATGGTCAAGGGTACTGACAATTCTTTAGCTGCTTCTCATACAACACGAGCTGGTATACCATCCAATCCCACAAATTTATTGACATTGAGGTTATGCAATAGACTACTCACCTCCACTTCATTAACCACAATTCCCATATAATCTACTGGTTTATTCGTTTCTGCAATGTCACCACCTGGATGATATACTCTTGCAAAGTGCTCACTCAGTAACTCAACTATCTCAACTGATTCAGTTACCTCCCTACCATCGGCATTCTTTAAAATCAATCTGCCATGTACATTTTTCCTTTTACTTGCTACATATCTAAAAAACTGTTTAGGATTCTCATGGCCAATGTTCTTTCGTAATCCTTTTTTGCTTTTCTTACCACACTCGTCACCCTTCTGGCCTGCGCTTTATACCGTTCATATGCCTGCCGGTCACCCTTCTCCTTAAATTCCCTTCATAGTTGTTTCTTTTTTTGCAGCTCAAGCTTAATGGTGTTATTCATCCATTTAACCCCTACTTGATTTATTATTCGGACTCTAGGTATACAGTCAGCCATTGCTTCATGCAAGCACTTCTTAACTACCTCCCATGCACTATCAACTTCTAGTCCTTGCAGTTGTACATGCCATGGCACTGAACCAATCAAACTCCTAAGCTTGTCATACTTTCCAGCCCGATAATTCCGCATGTACCCTGTCATAATTGAAAATTCTACACCTTTAGCCACCTCCCAAGTTAAGACCCTATGATCACTCTCACCGATTGGTGGCAATGTGGTCATATTTGTTACAACCAAATCCTCAGATGTAATTACTAGGTCAAGCACCCTCTGACCCCTAGTATTTTCCATTACATGCTGTCGCAGATAGTTATCCCTTAATAACCGCATAAAATCCAGTTCCTTCCTTCCGTGTGTCCTCTCCTCACTCCAATCAATGCGACCATAGTTGAAATCTCCCATAATAATCACCCTCCTTCCACCCATTTCTTCTATTTGCTTGTGCATACTGTCACCACCATCTTTTCCATCACCTGGTCTATAGCAGCACCCAATTGTATATTTAGTTCTGCTAGCCACAATCTCACACCAAATGGCCTCAAATGTGCTCTTTTCTCTATCCTGCAATTCAACTTCTATTCTCCTTGGCTGGAGCTCATCAGCTATCATCAACAATACTCCTCTCCCCATTTTATTCTCTCTGTCATTCCTGAACACACTATACCCATCACATTCAATCCCACTAGTTATATCATCTACAGTCAGCCATGTTTCACTAATACCTATAACCTGTGGTCTGGAAGTGCCAACCATGGCCAAAAACTCTTCCTTCTTGTTCCTAATACTCCTAGTATTAGTGTACATGAATTTAAGACCCCCAATCGCCCCAACCCTACCTTGATGCCTTATATTAACTATCCCACTCAGATTTGTTGTCCTTATTTGCTCTGGCATATTATATTCATTCTTACATTCAACTGCCTCCATAAGGACTGTATCTCTACTCCCCCCCCCCTAACAAATCTAGTTTCCCCGAATTTGCATATCCACTACATTCAGCAACACTTTCTCAAGTCTTCTTACACCGTAACCATTCAAATGCAAGCCATCCATCTTATATAGATCCTTTTGCCCATCAAACTCACTCCACACATCCACAAATTCCACACCACTCGTCATACATAACCCACGCATAAAGTCATTTGCAATTATAGCCCTCCTTTTAAACATTTCACTGTCATACCGTGGCAAAAGACTAATCATTCTAACTCTCTCACTCTTTTCTTTTGCTACCTCAAACAATTCATTCAGGTCTTCTATCATTTCCATTTTATCTCCTTTCAAATCATTTTATCTCCTTTCAAATCATTTTATCTCATTTCAAATCATATCTCCATTCAAATCATACAAAAAGAACTTTATAATAAAGTTCTTTTTGTAGCGCAGGAAGGTTACTTTAATTATAATTTCAAAATAAAATTAGCATAAATTATATCATGGCAATACTTTATTTTATGATCTTTTATGCACTGAGGTAAGTTCATTTAATCATTACAGCTACAACTTTCGCCTCTCTCGTCATTAATAACATTTCATAAACAATGTTTGTCTACATACAGACAGCACCATTACTAAACTTTTTACAGTTCATGTAAAATCACAATTGATACTAATTTTAATACATATATTTCACGTCTTCATTTATTTCAGATTTACATTTCTGAACACGTAAAAGATGTCAAAAAAAGAAGACAGTATAATCAGATTTGGCATTCTATACAACAAACATATAACCATCAAGTAGTTTCGCAAGGAAAAAAATGCAATATATTTATCATAACTGTTTTACAAGAAAATTCACAACTTCTAAAATGCTGCATATCTCCCCCCCCCCCACACACACACAGTGTAACAAAGATCAAGGCTTAATCCTTACATTAAGTTGTTCTGCTTTACATCAAGCCTGGGATACAACACATGCCATGCTATAGAATATGACAGCAATAACTAGAATTGTTCCAATGTGTATAGAGTAATTATTTTAATGTTTTTGGTCTGGTTACTTGTTTTTATGTGCTGATTGTTTCTAATCTTTTTTGTGTATAACTTTTGTTAGTACCCTTGACAATGCAAGTTCAAAGGCTTATGAAACTTGTAGGGTTATATTGTGTATTTTATTTAACTTGTTATATTTGTATAAATATGTGGTCTTAATACTGAAAATTTTCTATAGAACTGCTAAACAACAGAAAATTATGTTTTCATATTTATTTCACATCTAAGCAAGCCCTCCCTAGCTAAAGTCAAAAAAAAATCTCAAAATGTTTTGCTTGCACCATACAAAAAGAAACATATATTTAACTAACTTTATAAAATAGTACTTTATTAATAACTTAAGTTTAAATTATTATTTTTTTAATTTTCAAGATATCTAAATTCTAATGTAGATATCCTACACTACCAAGCAAATTGTCCTTTAGGCTATTATAACCAAAGAATTACTAAGAAAAATTATTGTTAGTTTCTCCTTACATCCTCCAAGAGAAGAAGAAATTATCCACGGAATTTCTTGTCTGTATGTAAACAGCATTTCTGAATGTGTAGTAAAGATTCTAAGTAAATTTCAGCTCACTGCAACCTTCAAACCAATCAACGAATTCTGACAACTTTAATCTTCTCCTAAAGACAACCTCTGCTATTGCCATTTGGTGTTTACCAAGTTCCATATTCCTGTAACTTATCTCATTATGATCAAATAAGATCACTTCAAAACATATATTAGAACATCAGAGCCATATTGAACGTATTAAGCCTTATCAATCTAAATTGGTTCAATCTGAAATTGACACTAGACATGGGATCCTTTGGAATAACACCTGATTACTACATAATGATATTTATAAATATGAATGTTTATTGAATGAAATTCTGAAATTCTGCTGCATTGCCCAAACCTAAATCATAATAACAAATAAATCAAAATATTTGTCAACCTTTCTATTCTGAAAGGCTGACAAATTGTTTTCCTTAACTGTGTGCAATAGCTTTATTTTTTTTTTACTGATTCCCAATAGTGTTTATCCTAGCAAATTCATGATTGCATATGGTACAAAGATTATGTTGTTATTGCATGCATTTCACTGCTTAGTATTATTCAAATTTCTGTTATTGGTCTCCAACCCATCTACACTGAAGATGTTTTACGGTACATGAAACGAAATATCACTGTCTTCATTAATAACCATGTAAGTCCTGCATATGTAACAGTATAGAACAGAACTTACTATATTCTGAAGTTCTTCTTGCAGTCATTGCTTTATTAGGGTTCAGCGAATTTCTCAAGGCTTTTGCTGCTACTTCTGATTGCACATGATATTTGATAATGGCTGTATCTCTTTGCAACTAATGCTAGGGTTCAACAAGGCTCTGCTCTTTCATCTACTCTTCCCTATCAGTTGTCTTCTCCATTTGATTATAAATCCAATTCACGGTTTTGCTGATGTCAGTGTGCTCTACTTCTATTTCTCATTTGACAAACTTTACATTACACAAATCATCAAAACTTCCAGAATATCAAGTTCTACGACACTAAATTTTGACTATCAAACCATTCTTCAATGGCATTCTGATAATCTTGCTAATTTTAATGTTAAAACATTCAATCCCATCTTATTTCTCAAAGGCATGATAGTCTTCTTCCAGTCTTACTTTTCCACAACATTCAAACACAACAACAATGTGATTTCTCTTCTTGGAATAACTCTGATCTCCAGTCTCTTTTGATAGAAATGTATTACAAATATCACCTCTGCAGCATCCATGAAATTAGGTTTTGACCAGCACTAACCTATCCACTGTACTAATATTTGTTAATTAGCAAAATTAGTAATGTTAATTAGTAAAAAAAGTTTAGATGTGACTTTCAAATTTTTGATAATTAGATTTGGAGATGTGTAGATTGTGCTCTTTAGGAAATATGTTACAGGGAAAACTATTTTAACAGATAGTGATAAAAAGAATAAATGAAGAAGAATTTGTTCTCTGAGTTTTGAGATGAACTGTGATTTTTTAGTTTTCAGATAAATAATAGAGGCGTTTGAGTTATGTCATACTATACCAAACAGCATTATAACATTCACTCATTATAACAAACTACCAAAAAGTTCCATAGGCTTAATGCTCTTCTGAAGGTAATTTACTGTAGTAACTGTGTTATATAACAAGAGTCTCTATGGATTTTCTGTAGTGGTAACTATGTACAAACCACAGATCCATTCAATATTGAATACTATTCATGGATTTGGGGGTGGCTTTAAAAGCTCCCTGAAAATACTTAACTCTGTGAGAAGAGAGCATCATCAAATTCCTGACATGCACCCTCAAGGGGTGTACAGGATATGATAGTACTACATGAAAAATTTACATCATTACTAACTTCCTATCTACAATTTTCTTCCAAATCAGTCTGTTACTTGTCAAGACTCCAACATTATCAGATCTTATATTTCTATCGTCTAAGGCACATTTTACCGTATCAATCCACCTATATCTTGGTCTTCCTCTGGGTCGTTTTCCTGCCAACCTGGCAGAGAACACCTGTTTTGCTAATCTTTCCTCGCCCATTCTGTTTAAGTGACCATACCACCTGAGATTAGCTCTGCTAACGCATTCCTGGATGCTGACAGTGTCAAGTTCTTTCCTAATATCCTCATTTTTAATATGATGTTGCCATTGATGCCATCTGTTCACGCCTCTAATCTTTCTCAGGACTCTCATATCTGCGGTCTCTAGTCTTTGGTCAAATGTTTTACTTCTGAACCCAGCTCTCAGATCCATACGTTAAAACTGGTTTGAACGCTGTCTTGCATACAGCTAATTTAATGTGCCAGCTAATTTCTCTCTTATTCCATATGAATTTATTCAATTGACTTCCTACCTTACCAGCTTTGTTGATTCTGTTATCTATTTCCATATTTAATTTACCATCTTCACTAAAAATCATGCCTAAGTAGCTGAAATGGTTTACATGTTCCACAGGTTCCCCGTTCACAACACAGTTAACATTTTCAACGATTCTACCTATTTTCATTGTCTTTGTCTTTTTAATGCTGACATTCATACCAAATCTATTACAACAGTTATTCAATTTAGTCAGGGAATCTTGCAAACTTATAGCAGATTTATTTAGAATTATAACATCGTCTGCATAAAGTAAAGAGCTACATTAACATCTCCAATTCTGATATCATGTTTAATACCACTTTCCTTCATAATGTGATCCATATAGATAATGAATAACAGAGGGGATAATGTATATCCTTGTCTCACACCAGACTTAACATTAAACCATCTTACTGTATTTCCTTCAGTTCTAACTGCTGACTTACAATTCAAATAAAGACCAAGTATTGCTTGATATAATACCCATTGACACCATATAACTGTCGCGTATTGAATAGCTTCTCTCTTGGCACTTTGTTATATGCCTTTTCCAGATCGACTAAACTTAAAATCAGATCTTTGTTATATTCCCATGCTTTCTCGACTATTTGTCGTAAAGTGAAAATCTGATCCTGACAGCCTCTATTTGGCCTGAACCCAGCTTGTTCTTCACCAAGCTTTTCTTCCACAATTTTTCTCAACCGTTTCTCAAGTATACTTGCATAGATCTTGCCAGGAACACTCATTAGAGAAATATCTCTGTAATTCTCACATTCAGTTTTATTTCCCTTTTTATATATGGGTACTATTAGAGCTCCACTCCAATCACCAGGAATTCGTCCCACTGTCCAGACTTTCTGAATGATGCAATGCAGCCACTGTAAGATTTTTATACCACCATACTTCAGCATTTCTGGTCAAATATCATCTACTCCTGCTGCCTTTCCACATTTCAAGCCTTTGATGGCTTTTTCTACTTCAAGTATGGATATGTATTCCTGACTGTATGCCTGTTGAATGTTTTTTACCACTGTGCTATCACTGCTTGTTTCATTTAGCAATTTTTCGAAGTAATTACCCCATACTTCAAGGATATCTTTTTCTCCTGTTTTCATGTCACCTTTATCATCTCTGATTCCTTTTACAGCCCTCTTTCCTCCATTTCTAAGCTTCTTCAACAACCTCTAGTATATCTTACCACCTTTTTGATATTTATTTTCTATGTTCTTGCCAAAGTCCTCCCATGACTTTTGGTTAGCTATTTTTTACACAGTGTTTTGCTTTCTTACATTTGTCTCTGTATTCTCTAAGAACACAAGCTGACTTATTTGCCAGGAACTTGTGATATGCTTTCTTCTTTTCCTTCACTGCCTCTTTAACTTCCTGTGTCCACCATGGAGTTCTGATTTTTTTATCCTTGCAGACAACCTCACCACATGCCTCTCTTGAATCAATGAATGTGTTCTTTAGGGCTTGCAACTGAATATCCAAGGTTTGGTTCCTGTTCTAAAACTCTCATTTTTTCTTCAATAATCTTTGTGTATTTTAGTCTACAGTTCACATCTGAGAACTGCTCACCTTTTATTCACTTTAAAACTTTCTTACATATTATTCTTTTCAATATGAAATTCAGTTTTATCCTGCTCAAGACTAAATAGTGATCACTTCCAATTTCAAATCCACTGTACACTCTGGTGTCCTGCACTAAGGAGAAAACATCACTATCAACAATAACATAGTCAATGAGACTTTTCTTATTACTTGCCTCTTCTCTCCATGTGAATTTGGGTGCATTTTTATGTTGGAACATGGTGTTAGTAATAACCAGTCCATGTCCTGATCAGAAATCCAACAAGTATTTGCCATTATTATTAGCTTTGCTCTTTTCTCCAAATTTTCCCAAAATATTTTTGTATGTCTGACAATCATTTCCTACTCTGCTATTTAGATTCCCCAACAAGGACCAACTTTTCCTTTTTCATTGTGTCAGTTGCTTTTTCTAAAGCATCAAAAAATTCCTCCACCTCTACCTTAGTAGAACCTTCTGTTGCACCATAGGCAGAAATAAGTCTCACCGTCCAGTTCCCCATTCTGATATTTGCCCACATTACTCTACTTGAGACTGCTTGCCATTCAAGAAGATTAGCCTCGTATTTAGTGTTGAATACTATGGCTACTCCTTCTTTTCCTTGATTGTCATTTCCTGAATATAACATTTTATATTTATTGCTCAGAAAGATCTCACCAGTTTTTGTCTTTTTTGTTTCAGTCACATGTATTATGTCGATCTGGTACTTATCTAATTCCTCAGCTAGCTCCATTTCTTTGCTATTCAGGCTTTTTATGTTGATAGTACCAATCTTTAATTCTAGTGATGTTGAGTTCGGGTGTGCGAGAGCATTTAAGTTGTTTAATGACTCCTCATGCACCAATTCATTCTTTCTCACACAAACGTTTATTTACTGCTACTTTTCAATTTTCTGTGGTGACTTTTCATATTTTCATGGTCACTGTGCATAGAATCGGCATCAACAGTTCTCCTCACTCTCCTCCAAATCAGTCAAAACACATTCAACAGGTATTTAAATCCTTCACACTTCATATAAAAACTCAGAATAAATTCTCTTCATTCATTTTTTACTACCTCTTTTGGATCAGTTTTTCCCTGTAATATATTGGTTAAGAGCACAATCTACAGATCTTCAAATATGTTAACACGTTTCTTCCTTCTCATCAATGTTCTGCCCATCTGTAGTACTTATGCCTATAGGCTAACAATCTTTCATATATTGAATTAAATTTTTTTTTTAAAAAGTCATTGCTAATAAACCTATTGGTTAATGGACTGAAGGATGCAAAAATTAATTTCACAAGGCCAATCTAACCAGTATATTGTATAACATTTTTATCATTCTGAAGTGTGATTAATAGAATTATTTTTGGTTGTGTTTGAAACCAATCTACAGTATTATAATTAATTAATTAGTTACCTTCTGTGATAACAAATAATAAATAAATTGATTGAAAGTGTAATTGGCCATTGTGCAATAATACATCCTTGAAAAGATGATCTATTTATATCATATGATTTTGATATCATTTGTAAAACACAGTGGTAAATATTGGTACAGAACTGCAGGAATCAGATCTGAATGGCTGTAATTTTTTTTTTTTTTGTTTAATAAACATGCATCAGTGCTTGATAATCCTGCTAATATTTCAGGATTTATTTTTATTTTATTTTGTGTCATTTTAAGTGGCCAGCTGAGTGGAGAGTGTGCTTCTGCTGTCCAGCAGACTGTGGATTTGAATCCCACTCTGGGGATAGATATTTGTGATTATTTTTATGTGGCAGATAATTAGTGTGATTTCCATTACTTTGCTTATTAGAAACCTGAAGTAGCTTCAAAAAATCCCATGTTTGGTGAGTAAAACAGGCTTTTCAGATTCTCTAACCTGCCCACAGCACTAATGTTTGATAGGTTCACAAACTTTTATTTTTGGGAAATTACTAAAAAAGAATTAAAGTGTTTTATAAAAAAGGAATTAGTAAAAAAAGTTTACTTGTAGTTTTCAAATTGTTAATAAAGGCATTTGAGTTATTAACGTCTCAGAAATGACAAAATTTAAGTTTTTAAAAATCTGAAAATTCTTCTAGACATTTTTTTGGTCAACATTTTTTATTCCCACTTTCATGATAAAATTTTTTATCAAGAAAAAGTAGAATTGAACATAAAATTCTGTTTTAAAAACACCTACTCATTTCTTATTAGGGAGTTCTGCATTATGCTGTAACTCTTCAGGCATATGAGATAACATTATTAATAGTTTTGCCTATGGACAATTGGAAATGTTTTGAAAGTGTAGTGCATTTGGTCTAGAGACCAAATGTGTTACTCTTTCAAGTCTCCAACAAGCAGTATAGTGATTATGCACACTAGGTAATAAAAAGCATATGTCTCTGAAAACTTTCACAAACATCCTTTGCGGTAGTGTGATTTGAATTTAATAACTCATTAGTTGCAAATCTGATAATCTGTCTACCTAGATTATCTGCCCAGGCCAGTGACTCCATATAAAAGTTAAAAGTAATTTTTATATGTCCTGATATGGATACTTAGATGCTGTTATCTAATTTTTTTATTTCATGGAAAAAAATATACCTAGGATAATAGTTAACTGTAACTTTAAACAATTAACTAAATTTTATTTAATTATTAAGCCACTATTTTGCCTTGGCTACCAGTTCCCATAGTCATAAAAGTAAGAATATGCACTATGCATATATAAAGCCAAACAATGGCTCTATTACTAAATTGTGTGATCCTATAATCCAGTGAGGACAACAAGATTTTACTGCTTAATAACTTAGGCTGTTGTTTGTTTTCCTTCCTTCCTTTGTACGTTTGCATATTCTTTCCTTTATGCCTTTTGAAGATGGCTTGGTAATAATGCAAAATATTTGCATAATGATGAAACAAAATTTGATTATTTTTCCTAAGCATTTGTTTCTTTCCATTAATGAAAAATATGGTAATTCTTATAATGAGATATTTGGCACACTTTGGGTAATTTGTTTTGAAACCAATATAAAATAAATAGGCATCTGTTTTGAGTTTATAAACTTTTGGAAATTTGAACACTTAATATCTGTCCAAAGAAAAATTTAATATTGTTAATAGATAGTCTGTTTTTCTTCAGATGGAATGCTGATACTAGAATTATTGAAATAACATCTTGTTTAATTAGTCTTAATGCTGATTTTGCAGAAAATACAAGGAGATGTAATAGTCTTAATTTTGTTTGAATTGTGAACTCTTTCTCTCTTTTTTTTTTCAGGATATTACACAGCAGCATTTATGTGACTTAACTTCTGTTGATTTAGTTGAAAAATGTGCACGATTCCACATACATTGTGCAGCAGTGTTGTGTTTAGAGGAGATGGCAACTTTTGATGCTAAAATAAACAGTGAAAACTTAACAAAGTGTCTTCAAACCTTGAAACACTTCTATCATGATTTGGAGGTAAAGAATATTGCATGTCCATCTCAAGCAGAATTTTGGGCATATGATGTCCTTTTAAATCTTAATGAGGGTGATGTGTTAAGGTATGAATATAATAATATAAATAAATCCTTTGAAACTTAAAACCTGCTCATAAAATATTTAAGATGTGATAGTTGATATTTTTCATTCAATATACTTATATACACTGCTCAGAAAAAAGTCAACAGACACCCCATGGGCAAGGTACATCGTGCAATATAATGAATCACATGCTTGTAGCCAGTATAAATTCGAGGATTAGAATATGATGTCCCCCCCCCCCCCCAATCAGTGCAACTCTTTCTGGGTGAAATAGATGCAAGAAGGGAACTGATGGAATTGGAAAAGGCATTGTGAAAGGATGCCAGGCTGTAGGCCTATATGTTTGGCAAACACAAATTGGGCCATCTCGGGTCAACAGTCAGTGATACCATACTGAGATGGAAATGCTGGGAGTCAACTTCAAGTACTACTCACAGTGGATGACCTACCATATTCACTGAATGTGACCATAGGATGCTACAAAGGATAATATGTAAAATCTGCCATTTGTCAGCCAACATGTCGAAAGCAGAGTCCTGGTATTGACTGGAACACAAATGCACAAAAACATTCAGAACCAAAGCTCACAACATTGGTTTCCATGGTAGGACTGCAATATGCAAGCCTCACATTACCTGAACCAACATGCAGTGTCTTCAGTAGTGCAAAGAGTGTGTTGTACAGCGGTTGGGACAGGGAAGCTTGAAAAGTTGTGTCATAGAGCAATGAATCACTCTACATCCTCTACTGAGCAGATGGATGGCTCTGGGTGTAGCCGATGTATCGGTGAATGTCTCTTACCATAGTGCATAACCCCAACTATGAAATTTGGAGGTAGAAATGTGATGGTATTATCCTGTTTTTCCTGGTTTGGTCTTGGAACTCTCTCTTTGGGATGCCACGAACATTGAACTCCAAGAGGCATCTGAACATTCTGGACAATGCACTGCTTCCTACTTTGTGGCGTTTCTACAAAACTACCATTGTCTCTTTCAGCAAGACAATGCACAATGTCATAAGGCTGCTGCTGTAACTGCGTGGGTTGTGGACATGAACGTCATCACACTTGACTGACCTCCATAGAGCCCTGATCTCAACTCTATTGAACATCTGTGGGATGAACTGGAGCATTGAGTGAGGTCAAGGGACTCTGCCCCCACAACAGTCCAAGACCTCATTACATGCTTACAGGAAGAATGGTCCAAAATTCCCATTGATTGCTATCATATACTTGGGGAAAGTATGTCCTGTGGGATTGCTGCAATCATCACAGAGAAGGGAGTTCCTACATCTTATTAAGGTGGGCACCATGGCTGTTTGTTCTTTACATTGTGGAGTCTGTTGACTTCTTTTCAAGCTGTGTATATAAGTGATTACTGTTCATAAAAGAATGTACACCTATCATACAGAACTGTAGATAACCTGTGAGTTGCATAATCCAGAAACAATGCTGTAGAGATGTAACGTCCAACTCTTTTTCAAACTAATTCATGAATCCATTAAGAAGCATGGTGGTCTCATCTTGAATGATGAAATTAATCCTAAAGATATTTGTAATTACCTATACTTACAGCGAGACTTAAAATAATCCCCTCTCCCTCCAAAACCACCTGCCCAGCATGTGTAATATGAGAATAGAAACATGATCCATTAGCCACTATCTTATTTCAAATCCTCCATCCTGTTCTTTGGAGACCTTTCTTTCTTTTGGTATCCACTGAGTGCTTAATTTTGTCTACCTTTCATCTGGCAGTCTACTAATATGGCCAACCCAGCTTCATTTACATGCTCTACAATACTTCACAATATCTTCTACTCATCTCTCTAATTCTAATATTTCTTATTCCATTCCTTTTTGTTATGTGGAACCCAAGGCTCTTTGGGCCACATGCAACCTGTTGCCCAAATGGCTTTTCGGTCATCGCCCGTGTCTCACTTCCATAGGTAAACACTGGGATAATGCACATATTGAATAGCTTTCTTTTTAAGTATACAAGTAAATCTCCTAATAGATAATCTTCATACAACCAAAATGCTTGGTTTCCTTTATGTTATTCTTCTGTTTATTTCTTTATCTTGTTTCTCCTGAAAACTGACTGACTGACTGAAGTAAATATAGTCCTCTACAGTTTCAGAAGGATTATCTGCTAATTTTAGATTTGATCTGAATTTATCATCAGTTTTGTTTTAATTATTTAATCTTTAAACTTTTCTTTTTTTTTTTCCTACTTTCTCTGTCAAGGTCATTTAGCATTTTCCTTAGCGTCTTTATTTACACTAAAAGAACAATATCATCCATAAAACGTAAGTGATTGAGATTTTTTTCCATATTTAATACTGTATAATTAATTAAGTTTACATTGACATTAAAGGTCATTTCTTGCTTTTCAGCCTTTAGAAGAACTTAGCTGCATCCATCCATCCATTTATCTGTCCATCTCTCTCTCTCTCTGTTTTGTTAACTGTTGAATTGACCATGCCACTTTAGCTCTGCCACACATTTCTGAATGTTAACAGTCATCTGTTTACTTCCATTCTTTAAAAATACTCACATCTGTGGTCTCTAGTTTACATGACCAACTGCTTTATTTGAAACCTAAACTCTCGCATCCATAAAATAAAATGAGTTTGAACACTGTATTGAATACTGCTAGTTCAGTGTTTTGGCTAATTTCCCTTTTATTCCATATAAATTTATTCAGTTGGCTTCTTACCATACAAACTTTGCTTATTCTATTGTTTATTTCCATATTTAATTTACAGTCTTCACTAAAAATTGAGCCTGTCATCATTCAGATCGTGACATGTACTTTGGGGAGAAGGGGATGTACAGGATACCGTGCTAGTACTATATGAAAAATATACACTGTTACTAATTTCCTATTGTTTCTTTTCAGCCAAATTAATCTATCTATCAGGAGCCCATTATTGTCAGATATTATATTTCAGTCTTCTGGAGTACTTCTAATAGCATCAATCCATCTACATCTTGGTTTTCTTCTGCATCTTTTTCTTGTCATCATCATCATCATAGCATCAAATAAAGCTTTGCTGACCTTTCCTCTCCTTTTCTGTTTAAGGGATAATACTAAGAAATTTTTTCTATCATGTTGTACCATTACCATCATACGCCTGACACCTATAATATATTTATTTTCAGTTTTCATGTCTTTTTTCATCTCTAATTCCTTTTACAATATTCTTTTCTCTGTTTATTTTTTTTCTAAGTTTTTCCATAGTTCCTAGAACATTTTCCCACATTATTGATATTTATCTGCTAATTTACTTTCCAAGCACTTTATACACTTTCTCCTTTTTGAGGTCAGCCTGCTTCCAGACAACTACACCACATTCCTCCCTCTTTGAATCAGTGTGTTTTCTTGGGAGTTGGCCTTCATCACCCCAAGATTTAGCCCTTGCATGAGGGGCACCTGTTTGTGATGGAGAATACCTCCCATAATATTACTGGCCCTTTTCTTTTTCATCTGTTTTTTTTATTCTTTCTTACAGACATCCCTAAATGTCTATTTCTGTTAAATCAGAACACATTATATGATTAAAATATCATTATGCTAACCTGGTACTTCTTGGAGTTTTGAGTTTGTCACCTGTGCAACTTTTTTTTGTCTTTTTAGTATTTTTTTTATTTTTAAGATTTTGTTCTAGAATATTTTGTTAAGCTGATAATATTATCTTCTATGTTCAAGTATTTCCATGACTTTTCTCCTCCCTTGGCTACTTTTATATATATAAACTAGCGTCTCTACATTTTTATATGCTCAAAATATACGTGCCATTTTAATGTTATTAAAATTAATGACATTAAAATTAATTAATGAATTAAGAAATATCAGTGTCGATAAATAAAAAAAAAAAATATATATATATATATATGTAGTTTCAGACAAGTACAGTATATACACATTATACTTAACATATTGAAATCATATTCTTGTTATAATCCATATTTTATTGAAATATAACTTTATGCGTGAAGTATCTTTATGACTGAGCAACTTGCATATAGAGAGCAGTTTATTGACTTCATGTTGAGTTGATCTTTGCTCTCTGCATCACATAATGCAAATCACACTCCCTTTACTGTGTGTATATGATTCTGTATATTATGAGGAGCATCACTTCTTAGATCTGTTCAGACATTTATTATGTTCAAATGGGGGGGGGCTAAATATACAGATATGCAAGTGCCATCTTGATGGACAAAGTCACATTTTTCATATATAAGTATGAAAAACAGTGTATTATCATATTATTATACTAGTCTGGATGCAAGAAAGGTCTACTAAGTTTATTTACTGGGTCAAAAAGTATATCATATTTGACTTCTGTCTGTTTGTGTGCATATGTGTGCTCATCCTTACATGTTTGACTATCTATAGCTAGGAGGTATTTGGACAAGTTAATGTTAATGCTAGAATTTATATTTAAGTGTGTTTGGTATCCAAAGCCATTTCTAAAGATTCCAAAATTCTTTTGTTTTAGCCATAAGAAGGGTGTAACAGTTCACATTCATTCCATAAGACTTGATGTCACTCTCTCTCTCCATCAAGATGTCTTGTGGATCAGCTGAAGAGAGTATATGTGATAACAGAATAGAGCTGAGGCTTCACTTTTATGGTATTCAATATCTCTGATATGTTCTTCAATGTGTTCAATAAATTTTTCTGTCTATAGTGGTGTCCTGCAGTCACAGCATAGTCGATCAACACCTGGATATTTTAGTGGGCCATATCAGGATTTTTCAGGATTTTACAGATTGAAGTAGTGATCTCATCCCAATAAAAAGAGTGAATAATGTTTTGAGTATATGTTCTCTGAGAATTTTCTCTAGTTTTACAGAAATAGCACTAACATAAGAAATAATAATAAAACCTTTGATTTCCTTATCTCATTGGAGGTACCACAAAAAAGTTCTCTTCAATTTAAGTTTCTTCAATGTGTGTGTGTGTGTGTGTGTGTGTGTGTGTGTGTGTGTGTGTGTGTGTGTGTGTGTGTGTGTGTGTGTTGAGGAACATTGACCCGGTTGTTTTGATACATTTGTATAAAGAGAATTTAATGACTGAAACCGAGAATAATTCATCATCATCAAATTCCTGCCATGTACCCTCAACGGGTGTACAGGATATGATAGTACTACATGAAAAATTTACATCATTACTAACTTCCTATTTACAATTTTCCTCCAAATCTGTCTGTTACTTGTCAAGACTCCAATATTATCAGATCTTATATTTCTATCGTCTAAGGCACTTTGTACTGTATCAATCCACCTATATCTTGGTCTTCCTCTGGGTCGTTTTCCTGCCAACCTGGCAGAGAACACTTGTTTTGCCAATTTTTTCCTCGCACATTCTGTTTAAATGACCATACAACCTGAGATTAGCTCTGCTAACACATTCCTGGATGCTGACAATGTCAAGTTCTTTCCTGATATCCTTGTTTTTAATATGATATTGCCATTGATGCCATCTGTCATGCCTCTAATCTTTCTCAGGACTCTCAGAGGTCTCTAGTCTTTGGTCAAGTGTTTTACTTCTGACCGAGCTCTCAGATCCATAAGTTAAAACTGGTTTGAACACTGTCTTGTATACAGCTAATTTAGTGTTCTGACTAATTTCTCTCTTATTCCATATGAATTTATTCAATTGACTTCCTACTATACCAGCTTTATTGATTCTGTTGTCTATTTCCATATTTAATTTACCATCTTCAGTAAAAATCGTGCCTACGTAGCTGAAACATTTTACTTGTTCCACAGGTTCTCCATTCACAACACAGTTGATGTTTTTAATGATTCTGCCTATTTTCATTGTTTTTGTCTTTTTAATGCTGACCTTCATACCATATCTATTACAACAGTTATTCAATTTAGTCAGAGAATCTTGCAGACTTGTAGCAGATTTATTTAGTAGTATAACATCGTCTGCATAAAGCAAAGAGCTGACATTAACATCTCCAATTTTGATATCAGGTTTAATACAGCTTTCCTTCATAATGTTATCCATATAGATAATGAATAACAGAGGGGATAATGTACATCCTTCTCTCACACCAGATTTAACATTAAACCATCTTCCTGTACTTCCTTCAATTCTAACTGCTGATTTACAACTCAAATAAAGACTAAGTATTGCTTGATATAATGCCCCATCGACACCATATAACTGTAGCGTATTGAATAGCTTCTCTCTTGGCACCTTATCATATTCCTTTTCCAGATCTACAAAACTCAAATAGATATCTTTGTTATATTCCCATGATTTCTCCACTATTTGTCGTAAAGTGAAGATCTGATCCTGACAGCCTCTATTTGGCCTGAATCCAGCTTGTTCTTCACCAAGCTTTTCTTCTACAATTCTTCTCAACCGTTTCTCAGGTATACTTGCATATATCTTACCAGGAACACTCAGTAGGGAAATACCTCTGTAATTTTTACATTGTTTCATTTACCTTTTTATATATGGGTACAATGAGAGCTCTACTCCAATCATCGGGAATTCGTCCCTCTGTCCAGGCCTTCTGGACTATGCAATGCAGCCACTGCAAGACTTTTATACCACCATACTTCAGCATTTCTGGTCGAATATCATCTACGCCTGCTGCCTTTCCACATTTTTAAGCCTTTGATGGCTTTTGCTACTTCAAGTATGGATATGTATTCCTGACTGTATGCCTGGTGAGTGTTTTTTACCACTGTGCTATCACTGCTTGTTTCATTTAGCAATTTTTCGAAGTAATTACCCCATACTTCAAGGATATTGTTTTCTCCCGTTTTCATGTCACCTTTATCATCTCTAACTCCTTTTACTGCACTCTTTCCTCCATTTCTAAGCTTCTTCAACAACCTCCAGAATATCTTACCACCTTCTTGATATATATTTTCTATGTTCTTGCCAAAGTCTTCCCATGACTTTTGTTTAGCTAGTTTTACACAGTGTTTTGCTTTCTTACATTTGTCTCTGTATACTCTAAGAGCACTAGCTGACTTATTTGTCAGAAACATTTGATATGCTTTCTTCTTTTCCTTCACTGCCTCTTTAACTTCCTATGTCCACCATGGAGTTCTGATTTTTCTATCTTTGCAGACAACCTCACCACATGCCTCTCTTGCTGAATGAATCAGGGTTTTCTTCGAGGCTTGCCACTGAATCTCTAAAGTTTGGTTCCTATTCTCAAACTCTTTCATTTTTTCTTCAATAATCTTTGTGTATTTTAGTCTACAGTTCACATCTGAGAGCTGCTCAACTTTTATTTGCTTTAAAACTTTCTAACATGTTATTCTTTTCAATATGAAATTCGATTTTATCCTGCTCAAGACTAAATAGTGATCACTTCCAATTTCAAATCCTCTGTACACTATGGTGTCCTGCACAAGGGAGAAAACATCACTATCAACAATAACAGAGTCAATGAGACTTTTCTTATTCCTAGCCTCTTCTCTCCATGTGAATTTGTGCACATTTTTATGTTTGAACATGGTGTTAATAATAACCAGTCCATGTCCTGAGCAGAAATCCAACAAATATTTGCCGTTATTATTAGCTTTGCTCTTTTCTCCAAATTTTCCCAATATATTTTTGTATGTCTGACAATCATTTCCTACTCTAATATTTAGATCCCTAACAAGGACCAAATTTTCCTTTTTCATTGTGTCAGTTGCTTTCTCTAAATCCTCAAAAAATTCCTCCACTTCTACCTTAGTAGAACCTTTTGCGGGACCATAGGCACAAATAAGTCTCATTGTCCAGTTCCCCATTCTGATATTTGCCCACATCACTCTACTTGAGACTGCCTGCCATTCAAGAAGATTAGCCTTGTATTTAGTGTTGAATACAATGGCTACTCCTTCTTTTCCTTGATTATCATTGCCTGAATATAACATTTTGTATTTATTGCTTAAAAAGATCTCAACAGTTTTTGTATTTTTTGTTTCAGTTACCTCTATTATGTCGATCTAGTACTTATCTAATTCCTCAGCTAGCTCCATTTCTTTGCTGTTCAGGCTTCTTATGTTGATAGTACCAATCTTTAACTCTGGTGATGTTGAGTTGGGGTGTTGTTTCAGATTTGTTCCAGTAGCTGACTTTTCGCTGTTCACTCTGGTTCCCTGGTGAAATCAACAGGGGCCTTGTTTAACCGGGCGATGCCCCAGCCGGCATGAAATTTTGTCATGTTGTACCATCATTTTGTAATTTGGTTTAAGCCAATAAGAATTACAATTTGGTCGGCTAAATCCCAAATTGCCAGCCCATCCTCGTTCGTTCAGTATCCAGGTAGATACCCAACAGGGTGCACCACGAGAAGGTGAGGAGTGGACATTAGGTCAGAATCCCTGGTCGGTTCTCCGCATTCCTTTAAAGGCTATGTGGAGGTCTCCACTCAGTTATACAGCTTTGACCCTTAAGCACTGTGAGAATTGTAATGTTTTAATGGTATAACACATTACTAGTTTCGGCTTTTGACAGTCTTCCTCAGGTGTCTTTTAAAAATAGGAAACAGCATTAGAAATACTGAAGCTTAAGAAAACTGAGAAACACAGGAAAAAATTGCAGTACATAATTAACATGAAAAAACGTTGTAGTTACATTTAAGTTGTTCTTTCAATCGTGGCATTGTTTGGTGAGTGCATGCTTGCAGTCTCTCATGAACGCCAGTACTGAACAACAGCAAAATGGCTATCTGGGAGGTTGTAGCTCAAATTGTTATTTAAATGTTCATGATTAAGGATGATTTCTCTGTACTTCACAGTTTTTCTTTCAAACTCATCATGGCAACGAAAGATGTTTTTGGATCTATTTCAGCAGACTGAATGACCCTGGTGTTCATCATCAGGATTGTTTGAGAACAGAACGTGACTAGACAAAGCACTGGCACATGTTTTTTTGTAAGAGATGTCTCTCTTATGCTCCTCTATACGTAATTCAATAGATTTATCTGTTTGACCAAAATAAGGGATATTACAGTCACACCATATCTTGTACATGCCAGGATATTTCAGATTATGATGATGAGGCTTCGGATGACTTACTAGAGAGCGGATTTTTGGAAGTGTAGTAAATAAAGTCCTGATATTGTATTTCTTAAGAACTCTAGTTAATTTTTGAGACACTGAACTGATTTATGGGATAGAGATATTATCCTTAATATTGGTTATTTCTTCAGTGCAGTGGCTAGGAGGATCTAGAAGGAAGTTTTTAATGGTTCTATCAGAATATCCATTTTGTCTAAAGACATGTGAAAGGTAATTAATTTCTTTTTTCAGGCTGTCAAAAGCCGAAACTAGTAGTGTTTTATATCATTAAAGCCTTACAGTTATTCTCGGTTTTAGTCATTAGATCTCTTTATAAATATATATATATATATATATGTGTGTTTGTATGTATGTATGATGTATGTACGTGTGTGCACATATAGCTCATGGAAATTATTTTCTGATTCAATATTAATCATCAAGCTATCATAATGAGAGCTCAATATCCATGATCCTGTCGTAATAATCATAATGCTATGGAAAAATGGATAACTTTAATTTCATTCTTTGTTTATCATTTATTATTCCAAATAGTTATTAAAATGATAAAATTTCTTCATTTTCAGGCGAGTTCAACAGCTACCTCATTCTATTCAAGAGTCTGAAGAAGTCACATTTGCTGTTCGTGTGTTTTCAGCATTGAACAGCAATAATTATGTTAAATTCTTTAAGCTCGTTCGTGAAGCTTCTTACCTAAATGCATGTATAATGCATCGCTACTTTACGCAAGTTCGTATTAGAGCAATACAGGTTATACTTAAGGCATTTTGTCAGCCAAATCATTCAGGACAGGTAAGTGATTTATAAAGTAAGGCCAATAATAATAAAATAAAAATCTTTATAAGTAGTACTTATATTATTAGGATGCCTCATATATAGATACATACTATTTAAAATTAAATGAATCATGTAGTTTTAAAAAAATGACTATAAAATAAAACAAAATAACATTTACTTTAATAAATCTTATTTACATAAGATAACATAATAAAACTCCCATATTTACTTAGTTCTTCTATAAAGTATCGTGTACATTCAATAAGTTTTTAAGATGTTTATCCTTTTTGAGCTTTGGTCCAGATTTCAATTGAGAATCAGCCATATTTCTTTATAGGCAAAAAAACTTTCAATAAAATGCACACAAATAAAGGAAGAAACAAGTTTTGAATTGATTAAAATTTAACTGCACTGTGTGTAATTAATTGCTACAGTTATGATATTTTAGGGTTTCAAGTGGCTTTTTTGTTTCCGTTTTATTTTTTTTTTTCTCTTGGTTGGGAAGACTAAGACTTTAACTTTGTCCTTGATATTTTTGCTCACATGTTTTGTTCATTATTATAATCTGTTAAGTTTAAATGGCTATAACATATCATTATCTGACTCCTCATAATAATAATTAGACTCCACATGATAATAATATCTCTTGTCACTCAGTCCCTACATACATATCATAACACTTGAACATTTACTAAAGATAGTAGTAATGGGCTATGAATAGTAGTCCATTCTGTTCACTCGCCATACACACAACTTGAGAATAACTTGGACCTTACATACTGTACTTAATCCATTCTCACCCAGTCTCCATGGATGACCCTGAGATCTTCCTCCATGCAACATGAACTGAAAAAAATCTTTCTATCTCCTTACTACCTCCAGGAATGACCTGAGGTCTTCCTCCATGCAACATGAACTGGAAAAAAATCTTGCTATCCATCCATTTCTCAAACTTTGGAGATCACATTTCTTCATTCTTTTCTCATATGCACAAATCTGTAGGCTAGATATCATCTGTTATTGCAGTCTGTGAATCTCTTTGACTATCTCTTCACCTCCATGGTATCAGAAGGTTATATCTGAGTACAGTTGTGGATGTGGTTTTTATCAAAGTCCTGTAACCTTATTTGTATAAATCATTGTTCCCTTCAGCATTGCTGTTATCCAGTGTACTGTCTTGGCCACCTTAGCAATGTGACCCTTAACCTTCAACCATTTGCAGCAAATTCCCATTAATATAATATTCTACCTATAATGCTCTCATTCCAAAAGGCATAACTTTTTGCTAGTTACTCATTATCTTTTTGTCCATAGAAACAGTTTGTTCAAATTAGCCAGCACTGCAGGATAATTTGAACAAACCATATTTAGATGGCTATATCTTATAACCATTTCCAAATTTGCATCATTAGCAAATAACTTGATATTATCCTCTAGACATTTTCCAATATCATTAATATCCAAGTTAAACAACAATAACCCAAGTACGGAATCCTGAAGTATCCACTAGTCATCATCATCTTAAACTCAACACCTCCCTACATTGTTGTCTGATACCTGTTAGTCAACTGTTCTTCCATTCATCTCACCAGCCTGTTTTGCATATTTATACCTTTGCTTGTTTATAACAACCTCCAATATGGAATTCTGCCAAATACCTTGCCAAAATCCAGAAGTATATACAGGGTGTTCGGGATAAATTTGACATATTTATAATTAATTATATTTTTCCGTAAGTTACATGTATTAACACACACTTCTCTTCATTTAAAAGTTTGGACCCTTCTTCATTCATATACAAGATGTCAGAAAGGATGGATAGCTGGAACCCACCTGAATCATGGAAGAGAATAACTTGTATCATGATGATTCGTGCCCGCCATCAAAATAAGGATATTACGACTGCTGCCCAATGCTCCCTGAATACAGTAAAAACAATCAGGCATGAACTAGAGACTTGCAATGGTGACTACGAGGATGTAGCAAGAAGAAAGATCCCTAGCAGACGATCTGATTGCGTTCGTACAGCAGAATTCCTCGCAAATCTGCAGGAACAGGTGTTGAAGAACCCTGGCATTGGAATTCGGGCTTTGTTCGTGGAGTTGCTAACTGTAGTCAAGCCCTGGATAACAAGGGTAGCCAATGGTAGGCCGTATGTATGGCAGCAGGATTCGGCCCCTTGCCACACCTCTGGGAAAAGTCAAAAATGGTTGTCTGAAAATTTCTACGACTTCACCAGTCCAAATGTTTGGCCTCCAAACTCCCCAGACCTTAACCCCATGGATTATTTTGTATGGGGCGCAGTTGAAAAAGACACCAATCGCACTTCCAGTAATACAAAAGCCCAGTTAATGGATAAAATTAAAACAGTTTTTGCGGCCCTTCCCAGGGAGACTGTAGCATCAGCTTGTTCGAGGTTCCGAAGCAGAATTGAAGCTGTGATCGATGCTAATGGTGGTTATTTTGAGTAAATCTTGTTGATAGTATTGTAATTAACTCTGCCTGTAATGTTTTTTTGTCAATTCATTAAATTTAATAGATACAAAGAAGATTTTCTTTTTCCTTACGAAACTGTCAAATTTATCCCGAACACCCTGTATATCCATGGTATATATATAGAGAGAGAGAATGATATATATATCCATTTTCTCTATCCAACACAGTGGTCTAGATGTGTCATATAAAGACCTTATAAAGAGGAATAATAACTTCCTAATTTCCTTATCTGGTCGCTTGTTAATATTATTTGGATCAAATACTTGACATGTCAGGAAACTTAGAAATACTTAGCTACTGGAACAAACCACAGAATTGAAGAAGGCACCATCACATATGAATTGGTGATGGTAAAGTAAAGTGATTTATAGGTAAATCACTTAGATGTAACTGGTAAAGATAAAGAAGGAAAAAAATGATCAGGAAACTTCTAAATATATTTAAGATATTATATGTGGCATCAGTTAGCTACCATTCAGTTAGACAACATTACCAGCAGTGGTATTAACATCAAAAGAGGAGTGAGACAAGGATGCATGCTCTCACCACTTTTGTTCAACATATACTCAGAGGTAATCTTTAAAAAGGCATTAGAAGAATGTCCAGAGGGAATCACAATAAACGGAAAGATTATTAATAACCTATGATATGCAGATGACACCATGCTAATTACAGATAACATCACTGATCTCCAAAAACTCATTGACAGAGTATACATAGAAGTATACATAGAAAGCCGAAGCATGGGAATAAATATAATCATGAACAAGACGAAATACATGGTCATCAGCAAACATCCAACCTCATCAATGAAACTGACACTCAATGGGAAAAATATTGATCAAGTGTCAAGGTACAAATATCTCAGTTGCTGGCTTAATGAACGGTGGGATCCTGAAATAGATATAAAGACAAGGAATGAAGTTGCACTGCAGTCCTTCATGAAAATGAGAACATTATTCTGCAATAAAGATCTAAACATAGAAGTCAGATGCTGAATGCTGAAATGTTACTTCTGGTCCATTCTACTCTATGGAGTTGAAACATGGACATTGAAGGCGGCAACCATCAAGAAACTTGCATTTGTGCAAGTTTCTTGATAGATGATTTCTTCAATGAGTCAAGAAACTTGACTCATTGAAGCTTTGGAGATGTGGCTATATAGAAGAATGCTAAAGATATCATGTACAGAAAAAATTACCAATGAAGATGTCTTAAAATCCATTGGCAAAGCCAAAGATCTCATACAAAAACAATCAAGAAACGAAAAACATCATATTTTGGTCACATCATGAGAAACGGCAAATACCAACCTCTACAAACTATTTTGGTAGGAAGAACTGATTGCAAAGGAGCTAGAAGAAGAAAAAGAATATCTTGGTTTGACAACATCAAGACGTGGACAGGAAAGAGTGGACAGCATACAACTGCTCAAATTAACTCAAGAACGCCGTTTGTTCGCCAAGATGATTGCTGACCTTCGATAGAAGATAGCACCAGAAGAAGATTCAGGCAACAGCAGTCAGTGATGGGAAGAGGGAGTAGAAACAGAATTTGTAAACTTCTTTAAATGGCAGGTAGTTTCAAGTAGAATAATGTGGGAAATTTTAAAATGAGGAATTGGCCGAGTGATTCATTTCTGTCTGTAGATTTTTTCTATTATCTTTTTTCTTGACACACACACACAAAAAAGATAAAGCTGGTGTTCTTGTTGTAGGTGTAAACAACAGTAGGAGAGTAGGAAATTAATCCTAGACATATAGAAATATTTTTGGAAAATTTTGTGAAAAGAGCAAAGTTAATAATATAATAATAATGGCAAGTCCTGCTTGATTTCTGTTCAGAATGTGGACTAGTCATCAGTAATACAATATTCCAGCATAAAGATAGGCACAAATTCACATGGAGAAGAAGACAAACAATTAATAAGAAAAGTCTCATGACTATGTTATTGTTGATAGTGGTATGTTCAATCAGACTCAAGAATATACAGGGGATTTGAAGTAGCTTTTAAGCAGGTTGCAAGTGTTAAATATGTATATGTATATACATATTTAACATTTAGATTTTAGAGGTGAACTATTCTTAGATATATAAGAATTATTGGAAAAGGCATGAAATAATAGAAATATGAATCAAACCTTAATACCAATGAAAAAATCTGAAGAAAACATTTATTGAATCATCCAAATGCATGCACTGAAATTTTCTGCAAGGATTGAAAAATGAAAACCCCATTACAAAATCAAGAAGGAAAAGAAAAAAATAATATTGAAAGTTCCAGATTTAAGTTCTTATTTTAGCATATTTTCTAAGAGGTTACAGAGAAAAATGTACCATTATCATAAAAGATAGCAAATTAAATATGGAAATAGATAATAGAACAAGCAAAGCTTATTATATTATCTTTTTCTGTTATGGAGTGCCATTTGAATAAATTTATATGGAATAAGATTGAAATTAGTTAAAACAGTAAACTAGTAGTATACATGATGATACTGTTCAAAGCAATTTTAACTTTCTTTCTGAGAGTTAGGTCAGAAATGAAACAAACTGTTTCATTTCTAATCTTGTTTTATCTTAAGATTAGAAATTAGAAGAAAATTAGAATAAACAAGATTAGAAATGAAACAATTTGTTTCGTTTCTAATCTGGTCTTGCCTTATCTCTAGTCTTGATCACAGACAGGGCGAAGATGTGATAATATTGAGAAAAATTAGTGTAATGAATATCGATGGCAGAATGATATTGAAAATGAATAAATTAGACAAGAACTTGATATCAGTGCATTCAAGAAGATGGGAACAGATTGGTTAGTTAAACACAGAATGGAAGAAGAGAGGTTAACAAAGTAGGATAGTAGGAAAAAAGACAGAGAAAGACCAAGATCTAGGTGAATTGATGCCTTAGAAGTCTGAAATGTAAGACTTGACAGTATTGGATACTTGAAAATAATAGATTGATTTAGAAGACTGTTGTTTGCTAGCAGTAATGTAAAATCAGTATGTAGTATTGTGCTACCATCCTACATCTGAGAGAGTGTGTGTGTGTGTGTGTGTGTGTGTGTGTGTGTGTGTGTGTGTGTGTGTGTGTGTGTGTGTGTGTGTGTGTGTATCATACTTATGAACAATATTTGTAAATCTGCTTTCTTTGTTTTATGTAGATGTTTCAAAAGATTTTTACACCTTCATTATTTAACTAGCAATTATCCAAATATTTGATCTTAATTTTAGTTCAGTTTATTTTTGTATGTAGTTAATTAATTTTAATGAATCCTATGATATTAATTTTATATGACAAATAATGTTACATCTGTTGAATTCAGAATGTAAAATAATATTTAATATATTTTGTTCATTCATGCTCAGTATCCTCTCGAAGAGTTACTTCGCATTTTGGCATTTGAAGATATCAAGGAAGTTGAACAGTTTTGCCATTGGTTAAATTTGAAAACTGTTGAAAAATATGTAAAACTCGACAGATCAGCCTTTGTAATTCCAGCATCACCTCCTTTAACAACAAGAGCATATATTTTAATAGAGAGTAAAAGAAAAGTTTCTGTAGGAGAGGTAAGATTTATTATTAGTGCAACAACTAATACTGTCTGTACTAAATTTTCCTAATTTATTTAAAACAATTATTCATAGTTTTATTCTTTGCTTTGTGAAACTGTGAAGCACAGATTGTCTGTTGTTGTTTTTTCTCATATTACTGTAATTTCATTTTCTGCTGAACATGCCCTATCCATTTGACATAAAGTTCTAAATTTGCTCTTCAGATACACAATTCTGGTTGTAATCTCCTCTCCTCTTTGAATAACTGTCCAAAATAACATCATTATACTGCAGAGATTTATTTATCAAACTTTTATAAAGAGCCTCTCAAAATTCTGAAGACTGAGGGGAAGAAGAAAATTTTTGATGCACTACATACATTTTTTAATGTGATTTCCAATCAAATTTGAATTGCCATTTAATTTATAGTCTACTGGTATTGTGGAGAATGCACTTGTAGAAGACAAAAAAAAATACCTGTACTTCAAAGCTTTTTATGAAAATCCATATAAATGAAGCATTCCTCTTATAGCAGTAGAACTTGTGATTTATTTCTTTTAACTGTCACTTGTGCCCATAAATTTTTGAAACCTATAGTACATTTTAGTATGGAGTGAGGTGGAGGAATAGATTATCTATAGGCCATTACTCTTATAGCAGCAGATCTTGTGATTTATTTCTTTTAACTGTCACTTGCACCCATAAAATTTTTGAAACCTATAGCACGTTTTAGTATGGGGTGAGGTGGAGGAATAGATTATCTGTTCTGTAGAGACAAAACATAGAACTTCTGTCCTACAATAAGGAGAGGGTACTAAAAGCCTTCTGGCTTCTACCTAAGCAATGAAAGTCATCTGTCACCTAAAAATGAATGTGCCATTTTTTGATGACCACTAAGTTGATGTAAGATGGAGAGAATTAAAAAAAAAGTCTGTATGAAAGTAGGATTGCACACATCTACGCTTGAAAAAATTTTTAGAGAGTTATTTGGGCATCACTATGGATATAATATAGAGTATTTAAAATATTCAGGGTGGTATAAGAATGTGATGGTTCATGTCAAGAAAGATTAGAGCTTGAAGCAATTGCAAGAAAAAACATCTCCTTTTTTTTTAGCAATTTAAGTGTGAATAAAGATAAAGAATAATATGAGTTCAGGTCAAATAATGAATGTCAGGATCATATTTTTACTTTCAAAAAGTTAGAAATAACAGTAATGTAATAAAAAACTGTATTTACATTTTGTAGATCTTGAAAAGAATATGATGAGATTCCAGGATAAAGGCTGTTCACAACTCTACAATTATACCATTCTTTGCTGTAAATGGCAAATCATACCAAACAAATACATAGTCTGTGTTTAAGCTAAGTCAGCAGTTAGAAAGTATGGAGTTGCAGAAAGGTTGTTTAATGTTAAAAGAAGAATAAGACAAGGATGCATGCTATCCCCACTTGCATACACCATCTGTATCAATTATATTATGAAGGAAAATCGCATTATAACATGATGTCAAACTTGGAGATGTTAATCTCAGCTCTTTACTTTATTCAGGTGATGTTTTACTCCTGAATAAATCAAGTACACTTCTTTGGGATTCTTTAACTAAATTGCATGCATAACTGCTGTAACAAACTTGGAAATCAACATAGCAAACATCATCTACATTTCCAGTTGTGAACCTGTAGAACAAGTATAATATTTCAGCTATTTAGGCACAAATTTTAGTGGCGATGGCTAAGTAAATATGGAAATAGACAATAGCATAGGTAAAGCTGGTATGTCAGAGAGGTAGTTGAATAAATTTATATGTAATAAGAGAGAAATTAGCCTTAATACCAAAGCTTGAACCCTCTCTTGCATACTGCAAGAGAGGGTTCAAGCTATTTTTAACTTACAGATTGGACAGTTGAGTTAAAACAGTTGGTCAAAGACTGCAGGTGACAGACATGAGAGTTTGAGCAGAATTAGGGAAGTAAACAATGGCATCAATAACAGAATCGACTAAACAAACACATGTAATAACCACAGTAATAAGTTTTAATAAGTAAATATTTCATCCTAAGTATCTTAGGACATCGTCAGTACAGTTAATTCAAATAATACTAGGAATAACATACAGTTAGAGTGCATGATTACAATGGAATTCCAATATGTGTGCAGTAGCGTGTTATAGAATTAAATTAAAATATATCTGAAGGAAAAAAAAAAGATTACAATTAAAATAAGATAACATATATAAAAATTATTTTAAACAATTTTGTATGACAATTTCCCATACTTTATTAATAGCAAGAACGCCATTACGGTTTAGATTTGGTCTGTGAAGTAGGGCTTCAGCGCTTTCTTTATATAAATGTTCATGTTTATATAGAGATCTATGTAGAAGTTTGGTCTTTTCCCAATGGATCGTATGGTTTGGATTTTCAACTCCGTGTTGTGCGAGGCCAGATTTTCTGCAGTTTGATAAGACGGATATAATCTTGATGTTCCGAAATGCGGTTATGAACAGATCTACCTGTCTGTCCATGGTAAGACAATTTACAGGAGAGTGGAACCTTGTACACGCCAGGTAGCATCGTGTACGAGGTTCCATGCTCCTGTAAATTGTCTTACTATGGACAGACAGGTAGATCTGTTCATAAATGCATTTCGGAACATCAAGACTATATCCATCTTATCAAACTGCAGAAAATCTGGCCTCACACATCACGGAGTTGAAAACCCAAACCATAGGATCCATTGGGAAAAGACCAAACTTCTACATAGATCTCTATATAAACATGAACATTTATATAAAGAAAGCGCTGAAGCCCTACTTCACAAACCAAATCTAAACCGTAATGGCATTCTTGCTATTAATAAAGTATGAGAAATTGTCATACAAAATTGTTTAAAATAATTTTTATATATGTTATCTTATTTTAATGTAATCTCTTTTTATTATTATTATTATTATTATTATTATTATTATTACGGGTATCTCCATGGAGTCAGTAGACTCATCGCGGGAGACCCAAACTAGCAAAACAATATCTGTCATATCTCTTCTTGAATTCATTTACAGATGAAGAGCCCACAACAAAGTCAGGCAATGAATTCCACTCATTCACCACCCTCCAGGCAAAAAACCTTGTTCTGACACCTTTGTTAACCACACTCTTCTTTAATTTCCAGAGATGACCTCTTGTTCTTCCATCACTATCACACAGCTGAAACATTTCCCCTGCATCAATCCTATAAAAACCTTTTAGTAATTTGAATGTTTCTATCATATCCCCTCTTCTTCGCCTATCAACCAATCTCTGCAATCCACAAGCTCTCAATCTATCAATGTAGGGAGCATTTTTTATATCACTCACCAACTTGGTCACTCTTCTCTGAACCCTCTCCACAGCCTCCTCATCTCCAAGGAATCCAGGTGACCAGACCTGAGCACAGTAATCCAAATGTGGAAGTATCAATGCTTTATAAAGGGGAATAATAACCTCTTTATCTCTGGATGTCAGTGTGTTCCTCAACAACCAAGTAATCCTATGTGCAATCTTGGACACCTTAGCAATGTGTCCCCTGAACTTCATCTCCTTATCCACCAACACCCCCAAGTCCCTAGCCTCATCAATCTCTTGGAGTACCTTTCCATCTATGTAGTACACAGCTGGTAATCTTTTAATCCCAAAATGCAAGACCTTACACTTTTCCACATTGAACTGACATCCATTTTCTTTTGCCCATTTTACCAGCCTATTTAAATCCTCCTGCAAACTTTCAACATCAGCTTGATTTTTTATTGCACTACACAACTTTGCATCATCAGCAAACAACTGAATATCTCCCTTTAAGCCGTTTCCTATATCATTTATATACAAATTAAACAACATTGGCCCAAGCACAGAGCCCTGAGGCACACCACTGGTCACCTGCCTCATTCTGGACTCGGCTCCTCCATACACCACCTTATGGTATCTCTCCCTGAGCCATTCTCCTATCCATATCACCAATTTAATATCCATTCCCATCTGCTCCAATTTGCGTAACAGTGTTCTATGGGGTATCCTGTCAAAAGCCTTAGCAAAATCCAGAAGTACCACTGTGTAGCCAGTTCCTTTGTCCAACTCTGATGTTATTCTATTATGGATAGTTAATAGATTGCTAAGGCAGGATCTACCTTTAACAAAACCATGTTGGCCTCTATAGAGTATCATATCCTGATCCACCCATTCTTGAATTTTGTCTTTAACCAACTTTTCCAATACTTTTACCACTACTCCTGAGATGGTGATTGGTCTGTAATTCAATACTGCAGTTTTAGAGCCACCCTTATGCAAAGGAACCACTTTGCCTAACTTCCACTCCCTAGGGACCATACCAGAGTTCAAACTTAAATTAAATATCCAGGTAAGAGGGGTTGACAATTCATTTGCACATTCACGCAACACCCGAGCTGATATTCCATCTAAGCCTACCGCAGTGTTTGCATTTAAGTTTCGCAATATATTTAATACCTCTGATTCTTTAGCTTCAATTCTCACATTAGGTATTGCTATAGGTATAGAGATATCCTCACTTGGGTGATAGACTTTTGAGAAGTGATCACTCAGTAACTCGACTATTACATCTGATTTTGTCACCTCAATACCATCAGCACCCACTAAGGTTATCCTTCCGAAGTCATTCTTCCTCTTACTTGCCACATAGCGGAAGAACTCTTTGGGATTACCCTTGATCTCTTTGGCTAAGGTCTTCTCATAATCTGATTTAGCTTTTCTTACTATGCTGGTAACCTTCCTAGCTTGAGCCTTGTACTGCTCATGGGTGTCCTGATCGCCCTTCTCCTTGTAAATTCTCCATAACATTTTCTTTTTTTGTAGTTCAAGCTTGATACTACTGCTCATCCATCTAATGCCTGCCTTGTTTGACCTCCTGACCATGGGGACACAGTCTGATATTGCTTTCCTCAGATACCCGCTGATTTTATCCCAAGCACTGCTAACATCTTTCCCTTGCGATATGTTCTGCCATGGGATGGCTGCAAGCTCACTCCGAAGCTTGTTATAATTGCCTAACCTGTAGTTTCGTACATACCCCTTCTTAATAGAAAAATCCACAGATTTTGCAACCTCCCAAGTCAATACCACATGATCGCTTTCACCAACTGGAGGTAACGAGGTCACCTTACTTATGCATATAACCTCTGAACCAATAACCAGGTCCAACACTCTCACACCACGTGTCCCTTCAGTTATATGCTGTTTCAAGTAATTATCTCGTAGCAGATGTATGAACTCCATTTCCTTTTTGCTACGTGATATTTCCTCCTTCCAATTGATATCACCATAATTAAAATCCCCCATAATAATCACTAAGCCTTCACTCATTGCACTAAGTTGCTGATGCATGAATTCAATATCTCCCCCTGTACTCCCTGGCCTATAGCAGCATCCAACTGTATATTTGGTTGCATTGGTCACTATTTCGCACCAGACTGCCTCAAATGAACTCTCATTCACATGTCTATCATCATGATATACTACTTTCTTTGGCTGCAACACATCAGCTATCATCAACAGTACTCCTCCTCCTGTTCTATCTTCTCTATCCTCCCTGAAAATACTGTACCCATCACATTCAATTCCAGTGACCACATCTTCTGCTGACAGCCAAGTTTCACTAATGCCTACAACTTTTGGTGAGATTTTACTGACTAATGCCAAAAATTCTTCTCTCTTATTTCTAATGCTTCTAGCATTGGTATACAAAAATTGCAGATTCCCTCTAGATCTTGTACCGGCTTTAGAACTGATATATAAGTCACTAACTACCGTAGTCCTATGCCGATTTTTTCTCCAGATATATTTTAATTTAATTCTATAACACGCTACTGCACACATATTGGGATTCCATTGTAATCATGCACTCTAACTGTATGTTATTCCTAGTATTGTTTGAATTAACTGTAGTGAAGATGTCCTAAGATACTTAGGATGAAATATTTACTGATTAAACTTATTACTGTGGTTATTACGTGTGTTTGTTTAGTCATAAATTCTCCACAGGTTTCATTGTACAATAAAATAACAAAATCATATTAAAATTTAGCATGTTCATGCCTGGCCAGGATGAATCATCTCCTGTACTTGACCTTCGGGTATGATACAAAAGATTTGCATATCAGTGGACATGCTGCAAAACATAGGGTGTGCTTCAATTGAAACCAAAACTGTAGAGAGGATAAAAAGAATGTGTTGTTTCAGAATACATTAAAAACCAGTAATTGAGTGGAATCATATATTTTGTTGGTATATTTTAATTACTAAAAGGTGTAAGCTAACATTAATGAGACATTTCAGTTTCAGTGAAATCTTTCATTAGAGGCAAATGAATTACTAATAATTAACAGTTGTGGTATTATGTGTGTCCAACTTATTGGACACACATACTCTTTACATGTTAAATGTTAAATTAGTAAATGACATTAAAGAAGGCATATCCATCAACTAATAATGTTGATTGATCAGATGATTCATCTAGGCATGGCATCATTTATATATCAATTGATGGAGTAGCATTACTACTTTGTCCATAACATTTTTGATGTAAGGTAATGTTTTCTCCCTGGTGCAGGACACCATAGTGTACAGAGAATTTGAAATTGGAAGTAATCACTATTTAGTCTTGAGCAAGATAAAATTGTATTTCATATTGAAAAGAATAACATTTAAGAAAGTTTTATAGCGAATAAATGTTGAGCAGCTCTCAGATGTGAACTTTAGACTAAAATACACAAAGATTATTGAAGAAAAAATGAAAGAGTTTGAGAACAGCAACCAAACCTTGGAGATTCAGTGGCAAGCCTTGAAGAAAATGCTGGTTGATTCAGCCCTGCAAGGATAGAAAAATCAGAACTCCATGGTGGACACAGGAAGTTAAAGAGGAAGTGAAGGAAAAGAAGAAAGCATATCACATGTTCCTGGCAAATAAGTCAGCTTGTGCCCTTGCCAATACAGAGACAAATGTAAGAAAGCTAAACACTGTGTAAAACTAGCTAAACAAAGGTCGTGGGAGGAATTTGGCAAGAATATAGAAAATAAATATCAATAAGGTGGTAAGATATTCTGGAGGTTGTTGAACAAGCTTAGAAATGGAGGAAAGAGTGCTGTAAAAGGAGTTAGAGATGATAAAGGTGACATGAAAACGGGAGAAAAAGATATCCTTGAAGTATGGAGTAATTACTTTGAAAAATTGCTAAATGAAACAAGCAGTGATAGCACAGTGCTAAAAAAACACTCAACAGGCATACAGTCAGGAATACATATCCATACTTGAAGTAGAAAAGCCATCAAAGGCTTGAAATGTGGAAAGGCAGCAGGAGTAGATGATATTTGACCAGAAATGCTGAAGTATGGTGGTATAAAAGTGTTACAGTGGCTGCACTGCATAGCTCAAAAGGCCTGGACAGAGGGACGAATTCCTGATGATTGGAGTAGAACTCTCATAGTACCCATATATAAAAAGGGAAATAAAACTGAATGTGAGAATTACAGAGGTATTTCCCTACTGAGTGTTTCTGGCAAGATTTATGCAAGTATACCTGAGAAACGGTTGAGAAGAATTGTGGAAGAAAAGCTTGGTGAAGAACAAGCTGGATTCAGGCCAAATAGAGGCTGTCAGGATCAGATCTTCACTTTACGACAAATAGTTGAGAAAGCATGGGAATATAACAAAGATCTATATTTAAGTGTTGTCGATCTGGAAAAGGCATATGACACGGTGCCAAGAGAGAAGCTATTCAATACACGACAGTTATATGGTGTCAATGGGATATTATCTCAAGCAATACTTAGTCTTTATTTGAGTTGTAAGTCAGCAATTAGAATTGAAGGAAGTACAGGAAGATGGGTTAATGTTAAATATGGTGTGAGAGAAGGATGTACATTATCCCCTCTGTTATTCATTATCTATATGGATCACATTATGAAGGAAAGTGGTATTAAATATGATATCAAAATTGGAGATGTTAATGTCGGCTCTTTGCTTTATGCGGACAATGTTATACTTCTAAATAAATCCGCTACAAGTCTGCAAGATTCCCTGACTAAATTGAATAACTGTTGTAATAGATATGGTATGAAGGTTAGCAATAAAAAGACAAAGACAATGAGAATCGTTGAAAATGTCAACTGCATTGTGAACGGAGAACCTGTGGAACAAGTAAAACATTTCAGCTACTTAGGCACTATTTTTAGTGAAGATGGTAAATTAAATATGGAAATAGACAACAGAATCAACAAAGCTGGTATGGTAGGAAGTCAACTGAATAAATTCATATGGAATAAGAGAGAAATTAGTCGGAATACTAAATTAGCTGTATACCAGACAATGTTCAAATCAGTTTTAACTTATGGATCTGAAAGCTGGGTCAGAAGTAAAACACTTGACCAAAGACTAGAGATTGCAGATATGAGAGTCCTGAGAAAGATTAGAGGTGTAAACAGATGGCATCAATGGTAATATCATATTAAAAATGAGGATATTAGGAAAGAACTTGACTTTGTCAGCATCCAGGAATGTGTTAGCAGAGCTAATCTCAGATGGTATGTCACTTAAACAGAATGGGCGAGAAAAGATTAGCAAAACAAGTGTTCACTGCCAGGTTGGCAGGAAAACGACCCAGAGGAAGACCAGGATATAGCTGTATTGATACTGTACCAAGTGCCTTAGACGATAGAAATATAAGATGTGATAATGTTTTAGTCTTGACAAGTAACAGACTGATTTTTAGGAAAATTGTAGATAGGAAATTAGTAATGATGTAAATTTTTCATGTAATACTATCATATCCTGTACACCCCTTGAGGGTACATGGCAGGAATATGATGATGATGATGGTAATGTGATTGTGCTTTTGAAAACTTCTTTATTAAATGGAACTGTCAGAGGCATGTCTAAATTTTTGTTAATCATGTTCAGTTCATTGAGACCCATTGAGAGATAGAGTATGCCTAAGTTCTTCATTCCTTTTTTCTAATGGGAGATGTTGCAAGCTCTGTCCCTTAACATTTTTGCATGCATTAAATTAAAGATACCAAAAAATTATATACTTGGCTTAATCTTTTATCTAAGTGTAAGCAAAGAAGTTTGCACCTATTTTCAGGGCTGGGGCAACTCGTATATAGAAGCTTATGACTTCATATCACTTGCTTTAGTATCTCATAATGAAAAGTACATATCCTTTCAGGTATGTATAATGCTATGCTTTATGGGAAGGGTCACTACCCAGACCGATTTCGACCTTTATTGAGTTCTCATCAGTGGGAACCAGACCCAGAGTTGATACCAATGTAGAAGTAATGCAGAAGTTATATTTTCATATATGAGTTGCCAAAAGGTGTCACACCTTATTATTAGAATACTCTGGATTAGAGATAGTTGTTGAAAGTTTTTTTTTTTTACATGCCTATCTTTTGTAATGGATGGTGGTGTGGTGAAGCAACATGTAAGAATCTTCCAGTTGTAGTTCTCTCTCTATACTGAAAAGATCAACCTTTTTAATTCCTCAGATACCATACTTGAGAAGAACGTCAAGAAATGCTAATTTTCTATGATCCTCCCATTCTCGAATGAATTTATGTTTTGAATGCAAGCCATTCAGATAATCTTTAAATTGCTCTAATTCTTCTGTTGTTCCTGACCAAATGATGAAAACATCATTAGTGGAAAAACCATGTTTTTGATATTTTTCACTAGGGTTCTTTCCAATGATTTCCATGAAGAGATTTTCTAGGACTGGTGATGACAGGGTGAACCCGTTACAGTTGTTCTGTCTGTTTGTTCCAAAATTTTATCCTGAAATGTAAAGAACATGGTTTCCATGCAATGTCTAAATAGCCTAATGTGTCTTTCTTATTTTTTATCCAATTTTTGTACTCTGATGATGTAAGTTCAGTGACTTATGAAACTTATTGGGTTGTATTATTTAGTTTAATAAAATCTGCTTCATGTTAAGAAATATGTGGTCTCCATACCAGAAGTTAAATGGCCATTTGCCAAACCATAGAAATATTAGACGTCAAACATAAGTTTTGTTTTTATTCACAGGGGGGGATCAGATTTTTATTAACTGCATCTACTGTTTCAAAGGTCTGGAATGAAAACAACCCCTGTAATAGTGAAAAGCATCCCCTTCCCCATAGACACCGATGCAAACAAAAAGAAGTTTTTATTGGGTCACTAAATATATATATATATATATACTTATATACACAGACGGCGTGCTTAAGGGTCAAAGCTGTATAACTGAGAGGAGACCTTCGCATAGCCTTTAAAGGAATGTGGAGAACTGAACAGGGCTTTCTGACCTAATGTCCAGTCCTCACCTTCTCATGGTGCACTCTGTTAGGTATCTACCTGGATACTGAACGAATGAGGATGGGCTGGCAATTTGGAATTTAGTCAACCAAATTGTATTCTTATTGGCTTAAACCAAAATGTAAAATGATGGTACAACATGACAAAATTTCATGCCGGCTGGGGCTTCGCCCTGTTAATCAAGGCCCCCGTTGTTTTTGCCAGGGAACCAGGGCAAACAGCCAAAAGTAAGCTACTGGAACAAATCTTAAAACACTACCAAATCAACATCACCACAGTTCAAGATCGGTACTATCAACATAAGAAACCTAAATGGCAAAGAAATGGAGCTAACTGAGGAATTAGATAAGTACCAGATCGACATAATACATGTGACTGAAACAAAAAGACAAAAACTGTTGAGATCTTTCTGAGCAATAAATACAAAATGTTATATCCAGGCAATGACAATCAAGGAAAAGAAGGAGTAGCCATAGTATTCAATACTTAATATGAGGCTAATCTTCTTGAATGGCAGGCAGTTTCAAGTAGAGTGATGTGGACAAATATCAGAATGGGGAACTAGACAGTGAGACTTATTTGTCCCTATGGTCCCACAAAAGGTTCTACTAAGGTAGAAGTGGAGGAATTTTTTATGGCTTTAGAGAAAGCAACTGACACAATGAAAACAGAAAAGTTGGTCCTTGTTAGGGATCTAAATAGCAGAGTAGGAAATGATTGTCAGACACAAAAATATTTTGGAAAAATTTGGAGAAAAGAGCAAGGCTAATAATAATGGCAAATACCTGTTGGATTTCTACTCAGGACATGGACTGGTTATTACTAGCACAATGTTCCTACATAAAAATGTTCAAAAATTCACATGGAGAGAAGAAGCAAAGAATAAGAAAAGTCTCATTGACTCTGTTATTGTTGATAGTGATGTTTTCTCCCTAATGCAGGACACTAGAGTGTACAGAGGATTTGAAATTGGAAGTGATCACTATTTAGTCTTTAGCAGGATAAAATTGAATTTCATATTGAAAAGAAGAACATATAAGAAAGTTTTAAAGCGAATAAAAGTTGAGCAGCTCTCAGATATGAACTGAGACTAAAATAAACAAACATTATTCAAGAAAAAATGAAAGAGTTTGAGAACAGGAACCAAACCTTGGAAATTCACTGGCAAGCCCTAAAGAACACACTGATTGATTCAGCCAGAAAGGCATATGGTGAAGTTGTCTGCAAGGATAGAAAAATCAGAACTCCATGGTGAACACAGGAAGTTAAAGAGGAAGTGAAGGAAAATAAGAAAGCATATCAAAAGTTCCTGGCAAGTAAGTCAGCTTTTGCTGTCATCAGAGAATACAGAGGCAAATGTAAGAAAGCTAAACACTGTGTAAAACTAGCTAAACAAAAGTCATAGGGAGACTTTGGTAAAAACAAAACATAGAAAATAAATATCAAGAAGGTGACAAGATATTCTGGAGGTTGTTGAAGAAATGAAAGTAAGAGTTCTGTAAAAGGAATTAGAGATGATAAAGTGCATATGAAAACTGGAGAAAAAGATATCCTTGAAGTATGGAGTAATTACTTTGAAAAATTGCTAAATGAAACTAGCAGTGATGACAGCACAGTGATAACTAACACTGACCAGGCATGCAATCAGGAATATATATCCATACTTGAAGTAGAAAAAGCAATCAAAAGTCTGAAATGTGGAAAGGCAGCAGGAGTAGATGATATTCGATCAGAAATGCTCAAGTATGGAGGTATATAAGTCTTACAGTGGCTGCACTGCATAGTTCAGAGGGTCTGGACAGAGGGACTAATTGCAGATGATTGGAGTAGAGCTCTCATAGTACTGATATATAAAAAGTTTAATAACACTGAATGTGAGAATTGCAGAGGTATTTCTCTACTGAGTATTCCTGGTAAAACTTATGCAAGTATACTTAAGAAATGGTCGAGAAGGATTATGGAAGAAAAGCTTGGTGAAGAACAAGCTGGATTCAAGCCAACTGTCAGGATCAGATTTTCACTTTACGACAAATAGTTGAGCAATCATGGGAATATAACAAAGATCTGTGTTTGAGTTTTGTAGATCTGGAAAAGGCATATGACAAGGTGCCAAGAGAGAAGCTATTCAATACACTGCGGTTATATGGTATCAATGGGGCATTATATGAAACAATACTTGGTCTTTATTTGAATTGTAAGTCAGCAGTTAGAATTGAAGTACAGGACGATGGTTTAATGTTAAATCTGGTGTCAGACAAGGATGTACATCACCCCCCTCTGTTATTTGTTATTTATATGGATCCCATTATGAAGGAAAGTGGTATTAAACCTGATATCAAAATTGGAGATGTTAATGTTAGCCCTTTGCTTTATGCAGATGATATTATACTTCTAAATAAATCTGTTATAAGTCTGCACGATTCCCTGACTAAATTGAATAACTGTTGTAACAGATATGGTATGAAGGTTAGCAGTAACAAGACAAAGACATTGAAAATATCAACTGATTGTGAATGAAGAACCTATAGAACAAGTAAAATATTTCAGCTACTTAGGCACGATTTTTAGTGAAGATGGTAAATTAAATATGGAAATGGGCAACATAATCAGCAAAGCTGGTATGGTAGGTAGTCACTTGAATAAATTTATATGATATAAGAGAGAAATTAGTCAAAACACTAAATTAGCTATGTATACAACACAGTGTTATAGCCAATTTTAACTTATGGATCTGAGAGATGGGTTAGAAATAAAACACTTGATGAAAGACTAGAGACCGCAGATATGAAAGTCCTGAGAAAGATTAAGGGCATGAATAGATGGCATCAATGGCAATATCATATTAAAGACAAGGATATTAGGAAAGAACTTGACATTGTTATCATTCAGGAATGTGATAGCTGAGCTAATCTCAGGTGGTATGGTCACTTAAACAGAATGGGAGAGGAAAGATTAGAAAAACAAGTGTTTTTTGACAGGTTTGCAGGATGAAGACCCAGAGGAAGGCCAAGATATAGGTGGATTGTTACATTAAAAAGTGCCTTAGAAGATAGAAATATCATCATCATCATCAGATTCCTGCCATGTACCCTCAAGGGGTGTACAGGATATGACAGTACTACATGAAAAAATTACATCATTACTAACTTCCTATCTACAATTTTCCTCCAAATCAGTCTGTTACTTGTCAAGATTCCAACATTATCAGATCTTATATTTCTATTGTCTAAGGCACTTTGTACCGTATCAATCCACCTATATCTTGGTCTTCCTCTGGGTCGTTTTCCTGCCAACCTGGCAGAGAACACTTGTTTTGCTAATCTTTCCTCTCCCATTCTATTTAAGTGACCATACCATCTGAGATTAGCTCTGCTAACGCATTCCTGGATGCTGACAATGTCAAGTTCTTTCCTAATATCCTCATTTTTAATATGATATTGCCATTGATGCCATCTGTTCACGCCTCTAATCTTTCTTAGGACTCTCATATCTGCGGTCTCTAGTCTTTGGTCAAGTGTTTTACTTCTGACCCAGCTCTCAGATCCATAAGTTAAAATTGGTTTGAACACAGTCTTGTATACAGCTAATTTAGTGTTCCGACTAATTTCTTTCTTATTCCATATGAATTTATTCAATTGACTTCCCACGATACCAGCTTTGCTGATTCTGTTGTCTATTTCTATATTTAGTTTACCATCTTCAGTAAAAATTGTGCCTAAGTAGCTGAAATGTTTTACTTGTTCCACAGGTTCTCCATTCACAACACAGTTGACATTTTCAATGATTCTGCCTATTTTCATTGTCTTTGTCTTTTTATTGCTAACCTTCATACCATATCTATTACAACAGCTATTCAATTTAGTCAGAGAATCTTGCAGACTTGTAGCTGATTTATTTAGAAGTATAAGATCATCCGCATAAAGCAAAGAGCTGACATTAACATCTCCAATTTTGATATCAGGTTTAATACCACATTCCTTCATAATGTGATCCATATAGATAATGAATAACAGAGGGGATAATGTACATCCTTGTCTCACACCAGATTTAACATTAAACCATCTTCCTGTACTTCCTTCAATTCTAACTGCTGACTCACAACTCAAATAAAGACTAAGTATTGCTTGATATAATGCCCCATTGACACCATATAACTGCAGCGTATTGAATAGCTTCTCTCTTGGCACCTTGTCATATGCCTTTTCCAAATCGACAAAACTTAAATACAGATCTTTGTTGTATTCCCATGCTTTCTCGACTATTTCTCATAAAGTGAAGATCTGATCCTGACAGATTCTATTTGGCCTGAATCCAGCTTGTTCTTCACCAAGCTTTTCTTCCACAATTCTTCTCAACCATTTCTCAAGTATACTTGCATAGATCTTGCCAGGAACACTCAGTAGGGAAATACCTCTGTAATTCTCACATTCAGTTTTATTTCCCTTTTTATATATGGGTACTATGAGAGCTCTACTCCAATCATCGGGAATTAGTCCCTCTGTCCAGGCTTTCTGAACTATGCAGTGCAGCCACTGTAAGACTCTTATACCACCATACTTCAGCATTTCTGGTCGAATATCATCTACTCCTGCTGCCTTTCCACATTTCAAGCCTTTGATGGCTTTTTCTACTTCAAGTATGGATATGTATTCCTGACTGCATGCCTGTTCAGTGTTTTTTATCACTGTGCTGTCATCACCGCTTGTTTCATTTAGCAGTTTTTCAAAGTTATTACTCCATACTTCAAGGATATCTTTTTCTCCTGTTTTCATTTCACCTTTATCATCTCTAATTCCTTTTACAACACTCTTTCCTCCATTCCTAAGCTTCTTCAACAACCTCCAGAATATTTTGCCACCTTCTTGATATTTATTTTCTATATTCTTGCCAAAGTCCTCCCATGACTTTTGTTTAGCTAGATTTACACACTGTTTAGCTTTCTTACATTTGTCTCTGTATTCTGTAAGAGTAAAAGCTGACTTATTTGCCAGGAACTTTTGATATGCTTTCTTCTTTTCCTTTACTGCCTCTTTAACTTCCTGTGTCCACCAGGGAGTTCTGATTTTTTTATCTTTGCACACAACCTCACCACATGCCTCTCTGGCAGAATCAATCAATGTTTCCTTCAGAGTTTGCCACTGAATCTCCAAGGTTTGATTCCTGTTCTCAAACTCTTTCATTTTCTTTTCAATAATATTTCTGTATTTTAGTCTACAGTTTACATCTGAGAGCTGCTCAACTTTTATTCGCTTTAAAACTTTCTTACATGTTATTCTTTTCAATATGAAATTCAATTTTATCCTGCTCAAGACTAAATAGTGATCACTTCCAATTTCAAATCCTCTGTACACTCTGGTGTCCTGCACCAGGGAGAAAACATCACTATCAACAATAACATAGTCAATGAGACTTTTCTTATTCCTAGCCTCTTCTCTCCATGTGAATTTGTGCACATTTTTATGTTGGAACATGGTGTTAGTAATAACCAGTCCATGTCCTGAGCAGAAATCCAACAGATATTTGCCATTATTATTAGCTTTGCTCTTTTCTCCAAATTTTCCCAAAATATTTTTGTATGTCTCACAATCATTTCCTACTCTACTATTTAGATCCCCAACAAGGACCAACTTTTCCTTTTTCATTGTGTCAGTTGCTTTTTCTAAAGCCTCAAAAAATTCCTCCACTTCTACCTTAGTAGAACCTTCTGTGGGACCATAGGCACAAATAAGTCTCATTGTCCAGTTCCCCATTCTCATATTTGCCCACATTACTCTACTTGAGACTGACTGCCATTCAAGAAGATTAGCCTCGTATTTTGTGTTGAATACTATGGCTACTCCTTCTTTTCCTTGATTGTTATTGCCTGAATATAACATTTTGTATTTATTGCTCAGAAAGATCTCACCAGTTTTGGTCTTTTTTGTTTCAGTCACCCCTATTATGTCGATCTGGTACTTATCTATTTCCTCAGCTAGCTCCATTTCTTTGCCATTCAGACTTCTTACGTTGATAGTACCGATCTTTAACTCTGGTGATGTTGAGTTGGGGTTTGTTTTCAGATTTGTTCCAGTAGCTGACTTTTCGCTGTTCGCCCTGGTTCCCTGGCGAAAACAACGGGGGCCTTGTTTAACCGGGCGACGCCCCAGCCGGCATGAAATTTTGTCATGTTGTACCATCATTTTTTTATTTTGGTTTAACCAATAAGAATACAATTTGGTCGGCTAAATCCCAAATTGCCAGCCCATCCTCGTTCGTTCAGTATCAAAGTAGATACCCAACAGGGTGCACCACGAGAAGGTGAGGATTGGACATTAGGTCAGAAGCCCTGGTCGGTTCTCCGCATTCCTTTAAAGGCTATGTGGAGGTCTCCTCTCAGTTATACAGCTTTGACCCTTAAGCACCCCAGATAGAAATATAAGATCTGATAATGTGGAAATCTTGACAGGTAACAGATTGATTTGGAGGAAAATTGTAGATAGGAAGTTAGTAATGATGAAGTTTCTCATGTAGTACTATCATATCCTGTACCCCCCTCCCTTGAGGATACATGGCAGGAATTTGGTGATGATGATGATGATATACACAAACAATTAAAGACTGTGTACTGTATTTAGCAACAATTAGAGACAACTGTGAAAATGACCCTGTATGATGAAAAATACCTTTATTTCCACCGACACTATGTAGCATAGGTACAAACAAAGCAAGCAGATGCTAAATGCAGTATCTAACTACATGTAATCTCCTAAGAACTTGTTTCAAATTTTCAGTTATAGAAAATGTGTGGTCATGATCAGTTGTCTATAACATAGTCATTGGATGCAAAAACTAACTGATTTATGTAATGCACATTTTCAAAAGCATTATATATATGTTTATAATCAGATAGAGTTACATATCATATTTTCTATATCATTACAACATTTCACAGACAATTTTGAAGTGCGTTTAACTTTGCAAATAAAATTCAACCGAAAAAATCCACACCAAAGAATTGGTTGTTTGAATAGGTAAGTGTTCTGAAAATTTTGGTAATTTGTGAAGTGCAAGAAAACAAGAACAGGTATAGTTTACTGTCATTTCTAAAACTGAATTGCATTTGTTATTAGAAAGTTAGTAATATATGGAAGGAAGAGAGTTGTCACACCACCCAGCAATCATCCCCCCCCCTCCCAACAATAGGGATTATAAAAACCATATATAAAAGGACAAAATTAATCAGTTCAGATAACTGTGCCCTCTAACTACTGAACTTAACCATATTCTTAACACCTTCGTAGCCAATGACTACAATCCCCGAAAAAATAAAAAAAGTATTAAAACCAATTAACTACAACCCCCCCCCCCCCTCCATAACAGAGATTACTCTAAATCTATGACCATTCTTTATATCTGGGATACTTCTGAAAAGCTAACAAAAATTCTAAAAAAAAAAATATGACCTGACAACTTGTTACAAACCATATAAAAAATTGGCATCTCTTATCCACGCCACTTCCCCTAGACCAATGTTTCCCAACGTGGGGCAATTAGAAAATGATGTTGCATTCATCACCTTATCACCGATATACTAAAAAACTCACCATTGTCAGTGATAAATTGTTGATGTTGCAAACCTGACTTTCCGAGAAAAAAAGCTGACATCACTAGTACAGCAGTCAACATAAATACAGTATCAAGAAGAATTCAAGAAAAACAAAATGATGAGTCTATTAGAACTTTATTCAACATAAAAGGAACAATGGCATTGCTTTCTAACGAGACAGAAACGAAATACCGAAATTCAACTAGTTTTGGGGAAAAAAAAAAAATGCTGTTGCCCTTCCCGTTGTCATATTTAGTTGAATGTGGCTTTAGTGCTATAAATGATGACTTCTGTTGAAAAAAAGAAATCATCTGGATATCACAAACCATGGGGATTTGAAATTGAAAATGACTAAATTAGTACCTCAAAAAAAACTCTTTGCAGCAGACATAAAGCTGAAGGATCGTATTAACTTGAATTTTATTTTCCTGAGTTCAGTTCGATTTATGTTTTATAATATACAAAATGTAATATAAAATTTATATTCATTGATGAAAGTCAAATTAAAAACAGTTTTACCTATGTTCCTTTTTTATTTAAAGTACATATTTATATATATTATACTTTTTCAGAACTTGGCTGACTATTATGCTGGAGGGGGGGGAAGCATAAAAATCTTTGAGGCGCTGAGGTGGGGGGGGGCATGATCCAAAACACGTTGGGAAACACTGCCCTAGACTTACCTGGAGTATACCAAGTCCCTTGTAGTCTCAAACTGTCCTACTATGGCCAAACAGGCAGGACAGCTAATATCAGGATATCTGAACATAAGGACTATATCTGGTTCCACCAATACAGCCACTCAGGACTTGCTGACCATGCTTTAGACACCCACCACAAAATACGCTGGAAGAAAGCCACTTTACTGCACCACAGCAAGTATAAAGATGAGAGATTATTCCTGGAATCAGCCTCAGCAAAAACTCCCCAAACCTCAACAAATTTGAATGCATGAGACTGCTCCCAATATGAGAAGGTTGCATTCTAAGAACAGCAGTCCAACAGTCAAGATAATCCCACTAGGGGTCGTCTTTAGGGCTCTAGGACCAACTTCAGTTGTTTTCTTCAGCAATATTGGTTTTGTGTTAATGCCTGCATGCACATATCATTATTTTATATTCCCTGAAGACGGTAATGTAACATTACCGAAATATGAGAAGTATTGATTAAAGTTTTTAATTAATATTCTAGTATATGTTGTCTTTCCCTAAAATCTGGCAGTTATGTATTACCAATGTATAAGTTTATCTACAAGAATAAGAAAACTAGAGAGAATACTTACACACTAACAACATAAGACAGACCATATGGCTGTACTTTACATAAAAGACTTTGGATTAAAACAGATTTTGTTTTTTTAGATCAGTCATTTATTTCAAAACTAATATCCAACTAGTTTCACTTACATTAATAAAACTGGTAGTTTTGTCATGGTTTTAAATAAAGCATAAAAATATATCAAAACAGATAACAACAAAGTTATTAACATGCTGAAAATCTTTACAAAAAAAAAGACAAATTGATTCATCCTAAAGCACAAATGTAAAATTGCATGCCGTGCTTTAGCACTGCCATCCTGCAAAGACTGGAGGTGATTTTTTTTTTTTGTAATATTTTATCTTATTTTGCCAAAATCATATAATTTTGATTGATTGTTGGCAGAATTAAAATCCAAGATGTTGAAGTATTTGATGGGAGATTTCCAGGTGTCATTTAATATAAGACGCTGATTTGTGTTCAAAGATATGTGAATAGATAACTGTAATGGATTCTGGAAAGTCTGTAATGAAAGTTTTCTTCCTCATATGGCATAGTAGAAATATGCTAGTTTACTGATTATTAGTGGATACGGTTTGGTTGGACAGACCTGATCTTTCTTTTCTTTTATGTTTAATATCTCCCATATATTCTTCCTTTCTCACTTTAAATCTATGACTTGTTTGCTCAATGTAAGCCAGACCACGTGTGGTGTTTCTATATAAACAGAATGCTTAGGAAACCTGAGTGAGCTGCGAACTGTTCATATAGGCTTGTAAGTCACTGGTGTTATAATCTTTGAAAAGATAAGCAATCCTAATGGATAAATGCTAATGAATGGAATGGTGATTGAATGTCTATGTTGGACATGCTGATTATGAAGAGAGGAATGATTTGAAAATAAGATTTTTTCGACTGTTTTTTTGGAATAACTATTGCTGCCTATCTTATAGAAGGATGGTGAAGAGACGAAGCATGAAGATAATGTCCTGCGCAAATAGGCTGACAATACGTTTATAGAGCTACAACATTGTCAGGTTTCTTTTTGATGAAAACATCTAAGAAAGGATGTCTATCATTCTCTTCTTGTTCTAATGTAAAATTAACCGTAGGTTTAAAAGAGTAAGAAAATGAAGAAATAGTCATAGACTTAGGGGGCCATCCAATTAGTAAACATGTCATCAACATATCTCCACCAAACAGATGATTTCAAAGTGATTTTATCTAGGAATTCTTTTTCAAAATTCTCCATATAGAGATCAACTGATGGAAGAGAAAGAGAAAGTGAGGAAGATAAGCAAAACACCTGGATAAGAAGCCAGACTCATATCACTGATATCATTCTTCACCATAAGCGACTAAAATGGAAATGGGCCGGACATCTATCCAGAAGAGAAGATTAGCGATGGACCACCATACTAACGAACTGGATTCCAAAAGAAGGGAAACAAGGCCGAGAACATCCTAAAAGAAGGTGGAGTGATGAATTGTCAAATTTTGTGGTGGAAAATTGGTCAGCCATTGCCAAGAACAGAGAAAGGTGGAAAGAACTGGAGGAGGCCTTCGTCCAGCAGTGGACAGAAAATGGCTGAAAAGAAGAACACTATGCTCAAACATAAAGATATGTTCAAATTTACATGGAAAGAAGAAAAAGAAATAAAAGTCCCACTGACTATATTATTGTTAATAGCAATATCTTCACACTTGCCTTGAACAAGCACATGGGATTTGAAATAGGATGTGATCACCATTTAGTTTTTAGCAGGATAAAAATGAGTATTGTATTGTATTGAAAAATATATAAGAAATTCTAAAAATAATCTGAACTATAGACTCACATATGCTCATTATTGGAGGAAAAATGAGAATTAAAACAACAATCAGACCCTGCAGACTCAGCAGAAGACTGGAGAAAACACATGGTAAAGTTGTCAGAAACGATAGAAAAAATCAGAACTTCAGTGTGGAATAAGGAAGTCAAACAGGCAGTCATGGCAAAGAAAAAAAGCATATTGAAGCATGCCATTGATTATCTGACCTCTCTCTGATTGGACACCATTATGTACTCTGTGATGTCTGTCTCCTCCCCATTTACTGATATACACCATGGAATCAAAGACTCATCTAAGAGGTCCCTTTGTCATACACACAGCCCAATCATACCTTACCATAAACACTTTCAAATTTTCTGCAGACACCACACTCTCATGCAAAAGTATTCCAATCATTCACAGCTCTCCATGCAAAAAACCTGCTTCTCACTCCCTTGCTCACACCCTCCTCATACAGCTTCCAGGGATGACCTTTTGTTCTTCCCCGATCTCTCACCATGTTATGAAAAACCTCTTCAGTGTTAATCCTGTAGCAACTCCTTACCAACTTGTACGTCTCTGATATTACTCTTATCCACTAGACTGTAAATTGTTTCTTTTTTTTTTTTTTGCTTCATTAGCTAACTGCAGCTACCATTTTGCTATCCTTACCAACTGAATCACCCTCCTTGCCTGTTCTTTGTAATCCTCGTGGAATTCATCTCCATAATGCCTTTTTCCTCTGTATTACATGTTTAATCTCTTCATTCATCCATTTCACAACTACCTTATTTAACTTTCTAACCCTTGGAATACATTTAGACATTGCTTCTACCAGATAGCGCTTGAATATCACCCAAGCATCATTGATTTCCTTTCCACACAACTAATCATTCTGTGCTATACATGCATGCTGTCTCCTGAGATTTTGATAATCATTAGCCTTGTAGCTCCTCATATACCCTTTCCTCACAGAAGTCCTCAAACTGCTGGCAACCACCCAGTAATTACTTCATGGTCACTCTCACCAACTGGAGGGTGATTTGACACCTCATTTATAATTGCATCCTCTGATGAGATGATCAAATCCAAGACTCTAATTCTCGTATACCCTCTGTTACATATTGCCTGTAGTAGTTGTCCTCAGAAACTTGAGAAACTCATTTTCTTTATTTGCGGTTGCTATCTCATCATCTCAGTCTATATTGCCATAATTAAAATCACCCATAATGATCACCATTTTCTTATTTACTTGGCTAATTTGGTTATATATTTCATGGTCACTATCATCCACATTACCAGGTCTATAGCAACATCCAACTAAGTGTTTCATTCTATTCACCCTCTATCTCACAACATACTGCTTCAAAACACTGCCACTATTTCTCTCTTGAATTTCTGCCTTGTATGGACATAACTCTTTTTTTATCATCAATAGATTCCACCTCCCTTCTTACTCTTCTTTCTGTTTTCATGAAATATATTATGCCCTTCCATCTTTATTCTTTTCAGGATGTCATCCTCATCCAACCATGTCTCACTTATTCCAACAATTTTTGGGTGAACGAACTCAGTCAATGAAACCATTTCATTTGCCTTGTTTCTTATACTTCTAGCATTCATATACAAACATAGCAGCTCATTCCTGTATCTATAACAAGTTTCAGTGGTACCATTCATTAGATGTGACTTCTGCATACTTTCCTTGAGCCATTTCTTTTCTCCTTCTTCAAATCCAACCATTTTCCCAAGATCCCAGGTCATCCACTTTTTGTGATGTTTTAAGGATACTTGTGACATAAAGACTGAATAATATATGCACGTAAACACAAGAAAGATATTTAATTAACCGAATATTTTGGTCTGCAAATAGCAGACCATCTTCAGTGGCACTATAAGAACAGTTTAAAAAAACAAAAATACAAGGTGGAATACTAACAATAGATCATTTAAAAACAGAACAAGCCACATGATGTTATATCACTAAGTATTAAAGGGAATATTTTTAAGCAGAGACATGATTGAAATAAAGATATTAATTAATAATATTAAATAAAATAAAATTAATATGAATTAATGAGTTATCTTGAATAGACTTTCCCAGATTTTTGATATAGATATACAGTCATTCCGATTCAGGTTAGGACGATGGAGTAAGGCCTCTATGCTTTCTTTGGATAAATGTTCAAATTTATAACGGGATCTATGTAAGAGGCGAATTTTTGACCAAAGGATGTTGTGGTTAGTTTCAATTCCGTGCTGAGCCAATCTTGATTTTTCAGGTTTGTTGTGATGAATGGAGGATTGATGTTCTTGGATTCTTTTTTCAAGAGAACGTCCAGTTTGTCCAAAATAGGAGAGATCACAGTTGTAGGGAATTTGATATACTCCAAGAAGAGATATAGTTGAGTGTTTGTCTTTAGGAGAAGGAAAATGGGAAGATAATTTGTTAATAGGTGAATACGTAGCTGTTAACTCATATTTCTTCAGAATTCTTGTGATAGGTTCTGAAATCCCGGAGATATAAGGAATTGGAACTCAACGTGTTGAATCTTCGTTGTTTTGTGGTGAATTATAAGAATCGAGAAGATGTTGACTACGCTTTTTGGAAAAGCCATTGAGTTTCATGTGTTGTTGGATAGTAGAAAGTTCTTTTTGTAGAAAATTAGAAGTAGAACAATTAGTTTCAGCTCTTCTGATTAGACATTTTATGATTCCGGTTTTTTGACTAGGATGATGGGCTGATTCTTTAAGAATATAACGACCTGTGAATGTTGGTTTCCTGTAAACTGTAGTTGTAAGAATATTTGAAGGTGACAGGATGAGGAGAATGTCTAAAAAAGATAACTGGGTTGTTTTCTTCCATTTCCATAGTAAACTTTATACGATGATGTAAGGAATTGATACTGTTTAAAAAAGAAGATAAGGAATCTTTGTTGTGCGGCCATACAGTAAAGATGTCATCTATATATCTTACCCAAAAGGATGGTTGAGGGAAAATAGATGAGAAGAGGACTTTTTCTAGATGTTCTAAATAAAAGTTGGCTAAAGCAAGAGAGAGAGAGGACTTCCCATGCCATTCCTTCTACTTGGCTGTAAAATTTGTTTTGACATAAGAAATATCCAGAGTGTATTACGAAATCGAATAGTTTTATAATGTCTTCTGGAAAGATGTCAGCAAGTAATTTTAAAGTCTCCTTGAGAGGTACATTTGTATATAAAGATTCTATATCAAAGCTCACCGTGAGATCTGTAGGTTGCAAAGATTACAAGCAAAGATCAATTTTTTTTAAAAATGCCGCGACAACAAGATTATTCCCAATTTTGTTAAGATTAAAGAAACTATAAAATCTCTCGGAGCTCATAATATTTACCAGAACACCAGTTTATCGTTAATCCATAACCAACTTAAAGCTGCTAAACATGACCTTGCTATTCACAGTCTTCATATTTCTGATCTTCGCACCTATATTTCTACAAACTTGGATCCACATTTTCACACATAGTTCTAAATGTGGCTAAACGTTCTACTCAATGAACATATAACAAACTAAGTCAACATCTAAACCGAAAATATGAAGCTCTTTCGTCTAAACAATTCAAGCCCTTCAAAACTCCAGGTAATTGGATTGTCAATATATCCAGATGTCCTCTAACTGATAGCGAAACCCTCATCTTGTCAAAAGGGCATGATTTTTCTATTGTTCCTAATAAGATTACATATCTAGATTTCCTAGTTAATATTGAACGGAATCTCAGTCATTTAACTAGTGATAAAGCTAATGCTCTTCGTCTAGAAGTCGCTTCTTCTCTACTTAAGGCCAAACTTCCTCCTTCCAACATATCTCTTTCTGAAATGAAATCTTTACAATCCTTGAGAAAAAACAATCACCTCATTATCACCAAAGGGAAAAGCAACAGTAGTTGTGGACTCAGCAAATTACAGAAGAAAACTTTCTCTTTTATTTCGAGATCGCTCCACATATCAAGAACTTGATTATAATCCAACCAACAGACAACTAAAGAAATTAAATTCTCTCTTAGATGAAGTCATCAGTTTAGAAAGAGACACAATTGAAAGACTTAAAACTCATTTTGCAAGACCTCCTAGATTTTATGGTCTTCCTAAAATACATAAGATCGACTTTCCTCTTTGTCCAATTGTATTGATTCTCCTACTTACCGTATAGCCAAATATCTAACTAAATTATTGAAATCTCACATAAGCAACTCTAGTTCCTTTCTAAAAAACTCCTCAGATTTCTTAGAAAAATTAAAAAATGTCTCTTGCAACCTACAGATCTCATGGTTGCAAGACTTTGAGCTTTGATATAGAATCTTTATATACAAATGTACCTCTCAAGGAGACTTTAAAATTACTTGCTGACATCTTTCCAGAAGACATTATAAAACTATTTGATTTTAGTATAATACATTCTAGATATTTCTTATATCAAAACAAATTTTACAGCCAAGTAGAAGGAATGGCATGGGAAGTCCTCTCTCTCCTGCTTTAGCCAACTTTTATTTAGAACATCTAGAAAAAGTCCTCTTTTCATCTATTTTCTCTTAACCATCCTTTTGGGTAAGATATACAGATGACATCGTTACTGTATGGCCGCACAACAAAGATTCCTTACCTTCTTTTTTAAACAGTATCAATTCCTTACAACATCATATAAAGTTTACTATGGAAATGGAAGAAAACAACCAGTTATCTTTTTTAGACATTCTCCTCATCCAGTCACTTTCAAATACTCTTACAACTACAGTTTACAGGAAACCAACGTTCACAGGTCATTATATTCTTAAAGAATCAGCCCATCATCCTTGTCAAAAAACAGAAATCATAAAATGTCTATTCAGAAGAGCCAAACTAATTGTTCTACTTCTAATTTTCTACAGAAAGAACTTTCTACTATCCAACAACACATGAAAATCAATGGCTTTTCCAAAAAGAGTAGTCAACATCTTCTCGATTCTTATAATCCACCACAAAACAACGAAGATTCAATACGTTGAGTTCCAATTCCTTATATCTCCGGGATTTCAGAACCTATCGCAAGAATTCTGAAGAAATATGAGTTAACAGCTACGTATTCACCTATTAACAAATTATCTTCCCATTTTCCTTCTTCTAAAGACAAATGCTCAAATATATCTCTTCCTGGAGTTTATCAAATTCCCTGCAACTATGATCTCTCCTATTTTGGACAAACTGGACGTTCTCTTGAAAAACGAATCCAAGAACATCAATCCTCCATTCATCACAGCAAACCTGAAAAATCTGGATTGGCTCAGCATGGGATTGAAACTAACCACAACATCCTTTGGTCAAAAACTCGCCTCTTACATAGATCCCGTTATAAATTTGAACATTTATCCAAAGAAAGAGTAGAGGCCTTACTCCATCGTCCTAACCTGAATCGGAATGACTGTATATCTATATCAAAAATCTGGGAAAGTCTAATCAGGATAACTCATTAATTCATATTAATTTTATGTTATTTAATATTATTAATTAATATCTTTATTTCAATCATGTCTCTGCTTAAAAATATTCCCTTTAATACTTAGTGATATAACATCATGTGGCTTGTTCTATTTTTAAATGATCTATTGTTAGTATTCCACCTTTTATTTTATTTTTTTTTTTAAACTGTTCTTGTAGTGCCATTGAAGATGGTCTGCTATTTGCAGACTGAAATATTTGGTTAATTAAATATCTTTCTTGTGTTTACGTGCATATATTATTCAATCCACTTTTTGTGTATACATGCATTGACATTCTCTTAGTGCATCAGCCTTTCTCATGCTGTGTTCCCCTGTCCACTCTGAGGCTTCCTATTTCCCTGTTTGTCTTGCACATTTGTTCTCATTCTCTACACTCATGCTACCCATTTCATTCATAAGCAGCACTTCAGTTTTTCCTTCTTTACTTTTCTTCTCTTTCACATTGCTTCTTACTTGATCAGATTCATTCTCTGCACTCATTACTCTCCCTTCCAGCTGCAGCAGTTTCTTCAAATAACTCACACCAAAGCCATTCAAATGCAGTCCATCACTCTTACTCAGTTCAATTCATCCTCCAAACTAATTCCTCAACACACAAACTACCTTTCCTATTATGCTATTATCTTTTATCCTTCTGAACAACCTCCTGATATTCAATCTTGCATTTTCTTTGTTCCCTGTTCCCAGTTAAGTCATTTGTCCCTATTACCACTACCAACTCTTGCTTGCTTACTCTTCATATCCAACACCTCTCACTCTATTCATATTACCTCCAGGAAAATAAAGCTTGTGCATCATCTTATTTACCACATCTCTAATAATCAAATCCTCATACAATGTCACTTATGGGTCTTTTGTTACCTCTTTCATACCAAAATCATTTGTTTTCATCTTCACTCTTCTATACATATCTACAATTCTCTTCATTTCACTGTGCATCCTTCTCATCTCTTGTGTCATCTTTGCCAACTCAGCTTTCAAATATTCCATGATTTTTTCATTATCATTCACTCTCTCTCTCTCTCTCTCTATTTTATTGCCAGTCACACATACTTGTTTGCCATCAGTGCTACTTGCTACCTTACCATTAATTGCACTCTGCCATTCATATCGCTTTCATCATTCTTACTGCCATCAATTATTTTGTATAGTAGATCACTTGTTTGCTTTTTCAAAACTTTTTCACTACTATTTCATGCTCTTTTACAGTGTCCCTCTTTGCTTTCAGATGAGCACTCACCCTTCTCGTGGCATTCTCGCTACTATCACCTTCAGTTACTGATACATTATTGCCCATCAAGTCTGCATTTGGATCACACTTCACACACCCTCCTATCCACCTTAAATATTCATAATTTATCATCATAATCTAACAAATACATATACTGTCCAACCATACATGCGAGAACCCTGGCTGACACCATACCAAGAAGAATCAATTCACGTTGAAGGGAAGAAAGGAATAAGGTAATGTACAAATTTGTCAGCAACAACAAAATCATGTGCTTTATGCATAAAATTTTCCAACTGTTAAATAAGCCAAATAGTTACCACTTCATAAAAGAAAAGCTAATTTTCTGATGTGTAATAATAAACACTCTTCTCACGAAATGCATTGATTGCCCTATTATTGAAATGGGTTTGCCTTCTTCTGTCATGCGCAGAAGTGTTGAGGGGTCTCAAATCTGTGGTCAGATTTGAGACCTCACATTTCATGAAAACAACTAAAATCAAAATTAAACTCTTGTGAAGACAAAGCCACCACCATCCTTCCTTCATTGGGTATACTCCACTATAAGTTTAACAATTTAACTCTTACACATAAACATACGCTTATTTACAATTAATTAGTCAAAAAATTTATGTACTGGGAGCCTTCTTTACACTAAAATAGAATGGATGAGGAATGGTTAGCAAAACAGGTGTTTGATGCTAAGATGGCATGAAAGAGACCCAGAGGAAGACTAAGGTCTGGGTGGATTGATTTAGTTTCAGAAGTACCTTAGAAGCATGAAATGTTAGCTATGACAATATTGGAGTGCTGACAAGTAATAATAGACTGACTTGGAGGAAGATTATTGATATGAGATTAATAATAATGTAAACTTAATCATGTAATCTGTCATAGTAACCTAAACATACCTTGTGGGGATACATATCAGGAAATTGATGGTGGTGATGATGATGAGAGCATCTATAGAATTTACTTTTTTGTTTGTTCCCTTCATTAATTAGAATTTTTATTTTACAAAATTTGAAAGTTTATAGTGAAATAACATATCTTTTAATGATATTATTTATTATAAAATCTATTTTAGGTACTAAATGGTGGGCCACTACCTCCTAACCCCTTAGCCACATACCAGCCTCACGATAGCTTTGATTCTTCTGGACTTCTCAGAAAAGAAGCATATGATGCTTCTGATCAAGCGCAGAAAGGTGATTATTTTAATGACATATGGAATATAAATACTGAAAATTCTAATAGTTAAAATTTGCATTATGCAAGTTAGCTAGTGTAGAAATGCAGATTTTTTTAATTAAAATCGAATGATTAATTTCTTTTTTGGAGAAATATCTCTAAAAATTGATCTAAGTTATCTATGAAAAAATAAAAATGTTCTAAATAACTTAAGAAATATCACCTCATCTGATCAAACGTGTTATGAGAATATCTTCTGATAAAATGAATTTATGGCATTTCGAGGATGGAAGATAGCAAAGGAGAAGCAAAAAATAGTTAGCAAATTAGAAACAGTAATGTAAACTCAATCATCTAGTATTGTCATCCCTTGAAGATCCATATCAGGAAACTGATGACAATGCTTATTACTATTGGTTTATTATTTACTATCCTATTAATAATTTTCTTCCAAATTAGTCTAACTTGACAGATATTGTCTTAGATAAATTTTGGTCTTTTAAAGAACTTCTGACTGAATCAGTCCACCTAGATCTTGGTCTTCCTCTGAGTCATTTTCCTGTCACCTTGGCATCATCACCTATTGATATAACTTTTCCTATCTCATTTGTTTCAAGTTGCCAAACCATCTTAGATTAGCTCTCTTCATTCTTGAATGCTAACAATGTCAAATTCCGTACTACTATCTTCATTTTAAAATTGATTTTTCCATTGATGTCATCTGTTCACTCCCCTAATCTTTCTCAGAACTCTTATCTGTGATCTCTATGTGATCTGTGATCTCTAATATTTGATGAAGTGCTTTATTGCTAACCTAACTCTGAGATCCATAACCTACGAGGGTTGTTTGAAAAGTTTGGTAAAAAAATAAGTTAAACACATTTTTTTTTTGGAAAAAATCACCTTTATTTCTCAACATAACCTCCATCGAGGTCTACACATTCGGTCCAGCAAGTTTCCAATTTTTTCATCCCATCAAAAAGGTAGGATTTGTCAAATTGTGCAAAATTGATGACATCCTCATTCAAAGAAAATTTTATAAGTTTGGGAACAAGAAGTCACATGGAGCCAAGTCCAGAGAATACAGTGGATGTGGAACCAAATCAAACCTCAAATCATGCAATTTTGCTATTGCAACGGCCGATGTGTGGGACAGTGCATTGTCTCGATGAAAGAGCACTTTTTTGTGCACCAATCTTGGCCGTTTTTTCTTCAGTTATTCTTTCAAACAGTCCAACAATGATTCATAATAGACTCCTGTTATTGTCTTACCCTTTTCCAAATAGACTATCATAATAATTCTTTGGGAATCCCCCAAAAAAAAGTGGCCATCACCTTCCCATCTGACATAATTCAGTCATTCAGCCACTAGAGGGTTACATGGTGTGTAGTGTTTGTGGAGAGCTCCTGAACAGATGTGTCATTTTGAGTAATAATTGGTGAAATCGCATAGTATTTACATAGTATTGTTTACTTTTCGTATTTTAACATGTCTGGGTGATTTTTGGGTGTTCTCTGAGTATTTTAAATAGTAAATTGATAGATACGATTATCGTGCACATGGCCCCCATAAAGAGGAATACAACAAAGATGGCATCCAGGTCACTATCTTTGTCTAAAAATTTTAATTTAAAGGATTTGATTCAGTGTACCGTTTGCGAAATGTATGCATTGAGGAGAGCGGTTGGAGTCTGGTTAAACAACGATAGTGGAGTGAATGTGTGCAGAAAGTGTAAAGAATGTGAGGATTTAAAGAGTTTCAGGTCGTGAGAGTGATATCGTTGTCGAAAGTGAGAATCTAGAAAATAGTGATATTTGCGAGGTAGTACCAGATAGCTATGAGAGTGGCGTTGAAAGTGAGAATGAAGGTAAACATACAGAACGAATGAATGAATTATTGGAGAATAAAAATGATGAGACTGATGCAATGAGTGAGATCACTCGATTATGTGGAGATCGGCAGTTGGAGCATTGGCAAAAATGTTTACCGAGCGTAGCGACTGATAAACGGCAAACGTATGGTAGAAAAAAATAAGAGTATTACTATTTACTATTATTACTATTATTACGGGCAACTCCAGGGAGTCATTAGACTCATCGAGGAAGGCCCCAAATCATATTCATCACAACTATTTGACATTCATACAGTATCTATCATACCTCGCCTTAAACTCATTCACTGTCACAGCATCCACCACAGACTCAGGGAGCGCATTCCACTCATTCACTACTCTAAAAGTAAAGAACCCAGCTCTAACACCTTTACTAACCACACTTTTGCCCAGTTTCCATGGATGTCCCCTAGTCCTCCCACAACCAGCCCTGTTCTCAAAAATATCTTCTGAATTAATTTTATAGAAACCCTTCAGTAATTTGAATGTCTCAATCATATCTCCCCTCCTCCGCCTATCAACCAATTTTTGCAACCCACAAATCCTCAACCTGTTCTCATACGGTTCATTCCACAGACCTGCTATCATCTTGGTCACTCGCCTCTGGATCCTCTCCACCTCCTCCTCATCAAGAAGAAATCTAGGTGACCAAATCTGAGCACAGTAGTCTAGATGGGGTCTTATCAAGGCTCGATAGAGAGGAACAATAACCTGCTTGTCTCTGCTTGTCAACGTATTCTTCAGCAACCAAGTGATTTGATGAGCTGTTTTGGTCACTTTTGCAATGTGTCCCCTAAATTTCAATTCCTTATCTACCAACACTCCTAAATCTCGTGCCTCATCAATTTCCTGGAGCAGGGTTCCACCAATGCAGTAAACTGCCGCCAATCTTTTCACCCCAAAATGCATAACCTTACATTTTGCCACATTAAACTGACATCCATTCTCCTTAGCCCAGACCTCCAATCTATCCAAATCATCCTGCAAAATTTTGACGTCATCTGCATTCACTATTGCCCTACCCAACTTCGCATCATCTGCAAACAAATGAACTGTTCCTCTCAGATCATTTCCTATATCATTTAAACAAATTAAACAGCAGTGGTCCAAGAACAGATCCTTGTGGCACACCACTAGTCACAGGCCGTCCTGTGGACTCTACTCCCGAGTAAACCACTCTCTGATATCTCTCCGTCAACCACCCTCCTATCCATCTCACCAACCCTATGTCCATTCCCATATGCTGCAATTTACTGATTAGAATTCCATGTGGAATCCTGTCAAAGGCCTTGGCAAGGTCCAGTAGAATCACCGTAAACCCATTACCCTTATCCAGTTCAGCCGTCACTGTGTTATAATACGTGAGCAAGTTACTGAGGCATGACCTACCCTTCACAAAACCATGCTGTCCCCGATACAGTATCCCATTTTCTTCTATCCAATCTTGTATTTTCCTCTTGACTATTTTCTCTAAGACCTTGACAATGATTCCTGATATGCTAATCGGTCGGTAATTTACAACAGCAGTCTTGGAACCACCTTTATGCAGTGGAACTATTTTCCCCTCTTTCCACCCGCTCGGGACTAACCCAGACCCGAGACTCAAATTAAACAAAATGGTCAAGGGTACTGACAATTCTTTAGCTGCTTCTCGTACAACACGAGCTGGTATACCATCCAATCCCACAGATGTATTGACATTGAGGGTATGCAATAGACTACTCACCTCCACTTCATTAACCACAATTCCCGTATAACCTACTGGTTTATTCGTTTCTGCAATGTCACCACCTGGATGATATACTTTTGCAAAGTGCTCACTCAGTAACTCAACTATCTCAACTGATTCAGTTACCTCCCTACCATCGGCATTCTTTAAAATCAATCTGCCATGTACATTTTTCCTTTTACTTGCTACATATCTAAAAAACTGTTTAGGATTCTCTTTAGCCTGCATGGCCAATCTTCTTTCGTAATCCTTTTTTGCTTTTCTTACCACACTCGTCACCCTTCTGGCCTGTGCTTTATACCATTCATGTGCCTGCCGGTCACCCTTCTCCTTAAATTCCCTCCATAGTTGTTTCTTTTTTTGCAACTCAAGCTTAATGGTGTTATTCATCCATTTAACCCCTACTTGATTTATTATTCGGACTCTAGGTATACAGTCAGCCATTGCTTCATGCAAGCACTTCTTAACTACCTCCCATGCACTTTCAACTTCTAGTCCTTGCAGTTGTACATGCCATGGCACTGAACCAATCAAACTCCTAAGCTTGTCATACTTTCCAGCCCGATAATTCCACATGTACCCTGTCTTAATTGAAAATTCTACACCTTTAGCCACCTCCCAAGTTAAGACCCTATGATCACTCTCACCGATTGGTGGCAATGTGGTCATATTTGTTACAGCCAAATCCTCAGATGTAATTACTAGGTCAAGCACCCTCTGACCCCTAGTATTTTCCATTACATGCTGTCGCAGATAGTTATCCCTTAATAACCGCATAAAATCCAGTTCCTTCCTTCCGTGTGTCCTCTCCTCACTCCAATCAATGCGACCATAGTTGAAATCTCCCATAATAATCACCCTCCTTCCACCCATTTCTTCTATTTGCTTGTGCATACTGTCACCACCATCTTTTCCATCACCTGGTCTATAGCAGCACCCAATTGTATATTTAGTTCTGCTAGCCACAATCTCACACCAAATGGCCTCAAATGTGCTCTTTTCTCTATCCTGCAATTCAACTTCTATTCTCCTTGGCTGGAGCTCATCAGCTATCATCAACAATACTCCTCTCCCCATTTTATTCTCTCTGTCATTCCTGAATACACTATACCCATCACATTCAATCCCACTAGTTATATCATCTACAGTCAGCCATGTTTCACTAATACCTATAACCTGTGGTCTGGAAGTGCCAACCATGGCCAAAAACTCTTCCTTCTTGTTCCTAATACTCCTAGTATTAGTGTACATGAATTTAAGACCCCCAATCGCCCCAACCCCACCTTGATGCCTTATATTAACTATCCCACTCAGATTTGTTGTCCTTATTTGCTCTGGCATATTATATTCATTCTTACATTCAACTGCCTCCATAAGGACTGTATCTCTACTCCCCCCCCCCTAACAAATCTAGTTTACATTCAGCAACACTTTCTCAAGTCTTCTTACACCGTAACCATTCAAATGCAAGCCATCCATCTTATATAGATCCTTTTGCCCATCAAACTCACTCCACACATCCACAAATTCCACACCACTCGTCATACATAACCCACGCATAAAGTCATTTGCAATTATAGCCCTCCTTTTAAACATTTCACTGTCATACCGTGGCAAAAGACTAATCATTCTAACTCTCTCACTCTTTTCTTTTGCTACCTCAAACAATTCATTCAGGTCTTCTAGCATTTCCATTTTATCTCCTTTCAAATCATTCGTACCTGCCACAACAATCATTTCTTTCACCCTTTCCTTTTGCTCTCTAATAGACGCAGTTACATCCTTTATGGTCGCACCAGGTTGGTACGATTTTGTCAAATCCTCTACTAACACACCTCGTACTAACGAGTCTCCATACAGCACTCTATCCTTCATTTTGTTCATGTTCACATTCATACGTCTATTTTTCCTGTCATACCTTTTATTATTGGTTGGTTCATTCAGTCTACTTTTGTTCATGCACTCTAGCTGCTGTTTTGCTCTTTCTGTCGCACTATTCAACAACGCGATCTCACTCAATGCATCTATCTCATCTTTTTTGTTCTCTGAGAAACCATTTATACTATCATTCACACTTTCTACATTCACACTCTCACAATTTTCATGTACAACTTTGCCGTTTCTTGTCATATCCCTATTTCCTTCATTCTGAAGGTTGACAAAAATATCACACTCACGATCCGAAATACACTTCAATTGCGCATTCTCCCTACATTTTCTACACACATTCAATTCTTTATTATCATCTATCCACACTCCGACCGCACTCCGCAAAGCGTACATTTCACAGCTAGTACACTGACTCATTTCTTTTATACTACTGTTCTTTGATAAAGATGGCGTTTATCAGAAGTTTATCAGAAAAACTTCAGCCCAAAGGCCAAGAACCACCAATATAGCCTGCCAGGGGGCACCACCAGGACTTTAGGAAAACGTTAGCTTCCTAGCTTCAGTTCTCATTTACTGTTATGTAGTACTTGTGTGCACGTGTCTTTGTAATAAGTTCCCAAGAAGATGGCAACGTGACGTTCGCCGAAATATCGGAAAGTATATATTAAAGATTATTTAATTTATATTTCTAGTATACGCTGTCAATTCCTTAAATATTAGTTATCATGTTTAACCAGCGTATAAGCCTCTCAACAAGAATAAAAAGTTTGTGAATGAAGAAAGTTTATTTTATTTTTTTTATGTGATTCCCATCCACACAAAAAAGTTTTAAACTAATCAGTATGTTAGTATTAATACTATGGGTCGACAAAGAGTTAGATAATCTGGAAGTCCTGCTCTAGAAACCAAACATGGAACTTTTTTTCAAAGCACTTTGGGCTTCCAATAAGAGGAATAGTACTCATTGGATGGTGAAATTCATATACCACCTAAACGATGTCCATGTCTACTCTCCACGTTACAGTTGGTCGGAGAGTGGATATGCTGTCTGCTCATCCAACCAAGCCATCAAATTTACAAGGGAAATTGAATTTGAATCTGCTGTGTTTAGGTTAAAGATGCATGTGCCCAGTCTATCCAACTGACAGCTAACCAACAATATGGTTATCTGTTTCCTTATTTATTTTTTAGGATAATTCCACCACAAAAGGTCAGGGCCTAAAGCACATATTAGTACAGTGGACAAGTGTGGTACTAATATGTGATCTAGAAACTGCTCTAAAGACTAAACTTTTTTTTATTTTTCAAGTCACTTCAGACCTCCAATAAGCAGGATGATGATCTCACCTGGATAACATAAATCATCTGTTACCTAAAGGCATTCACAAACATGCATACTAGAGTGGAATTCAAACTCAAAGCCTGTAGATTTTTTAGTAAGAAGATGCTCTTAACTGCCCATCCAGGCCAGAAATACATACTTTTTTCCTCAAAGTTTTTTTTAAAGTTATGATTATTAATTAAAAAAAACAATTCATTCTACATCCTTTTTGTTACCCTTATGAAATTTTGATTATGACTTGTGACCCCCCCCCCCCCATAGGTTTACTGAGTGCAGTTTGAAAAGCTCTGCCATATGCAATTTGTGATTTCTCTTTTATAGCAAATATTTTGAAAAATGTTTCTCATGATGTGGATGTTAAGGATTATAATAGTGATCAGCCTAATGAAGTGCAAATAGATAGACCCAAAAGTCTGTTTCAGCTCCAGCCTACTCCTGTTGCAACATCTATTGGGTTCAAGAACTTTCATCAAGAAGTAATTGAGTCACCTTATAGCCATCCAAATGAAACACTGAAAGTTACAGAAAAAGACTTATGTCAACTTCCATCTGTTCCTCCTGCTGTTTCACCTAATTTGTTAAACAAACCTTTCGAAGAAAAATATGAACAAGAAGTGAGCTCTCAGGTGGGTAGTTTTGTAGTATATGCATTTTTATGCTAGTTTGTTTTTTTAATATGTACTATGAAATTCTGAGATAATATATAGATAAAATTATTTTGTTGATTTCTGTCATCAGCTGTTTTTAGTATTGGTATTAGTCCAAGCCAACATGGAGTCTGAAGACTCATTGCTGGAGATCAGACACTCACAGACCACAATAACTGTCATACCTTGCCTTGAAAACATTCACTGTTGAAACACTTACTGCCCATTACTATGCATTGCCCATTCCAGCAATGCATTCTGGTCATTCACTGCTTGCCATGCCAAATATCTCCTTTTCACTTCCTTATTCACATAACCTTTGTATGGTTTTCAAGGATGACCTCTTGTTCTCGAATTATTCTGTGCAATAATTCCCCTGAATGCAATTTATATCCCCTGCTAGTGAGAGATGTCTATCTGTCTGATAAGCCTCTCTCATCAACTTATACATCTCAATGATATCACCTCTTTTCCTCCTCCTCCTATCTATGAAACTCTGAAGACCACATTCCCTCACTCTGCCCTCACATTCAATATTCCAGAGTCCTGAGACAGTCTTATACACTCTTCCAGTGTTTCCTTATCACAAGTTTAGCCAGGTGATCAGATCTGTGCACAGAGATCCAAATGAGGCCTGATTAGTGCCATATATAATGGAATTTTCACCTCCTTATCTGTACATGTCAAGTGTTCTTTGCATTATAAAGCAGCAGTTTTCTGAGTAACCCTTACAACTTCACAGTGTGTCCTCTGAACTTCAGTTCTATATCCACCAAGATCCCCAGGTCCCTTGCTTTCTGTATTTCCTGACTACAAAGTTCCTCCAGTATGATAAACAACATCACATTAAAACTTCCTGACATTGCTCTTCCTGATTTATTATCCTCAGCAAACAAGTGAATATCTCTTCTCACACTCTGAACTATATATTGATAAGTTAAACAAAACTGGTCCCAGAACAGAACCCTGTGTTGCCCCACTTGTTACCTTCCTTGTTTGGGAACACTGCACCCTTATACACAACTTACTGGATCCTATCAGTGAACCATTCCTGTAAGAAAGCTACCTGTTGACTATCTATCTATCTATCCTCTATCCCCTCATACTCGATTTAAACAGTAGTTTATCATGTGATCCTCTGTCAAATTCTTCAGCAAAATCCAGATCAATCACTGTATGTGCATTCCCTCTTTCCAGTATACTAGTCTCCCTATTATAAAATGCAATCAAGTTACTAAAGCATGACCTTTCCATAACAAACCTTCTTGAAAGATTTCCATTCTCATCAATTCAGGTTTGTATTCTATATCAAACCTGGATTGATGAGGCATCTTTCTCTAACACCTTTACCACTACACCTGATATACTCACTAGCCTATAATTGGACATGACTGATTTGGATTCTCCCTTATGCAGTGGCAGTATTTTTCCTTCTTTCCACTCTACTGCAACTGTTCTGTTGTTAGACTTCTGTTGAACAACCAAATGAAGGGCACTGCTAGCTCTTTCATACATTTTCATAATGTACATTGTGATATCCCATCCAGTCCTACAGCCTTATTGACATCAAGGTTATTTAATATTCTAAATACTTCCCATTCTTGAACTGTCAATCTTCTGTCCTCGTTATTCAACACTCTTCCTAACTCTCTACTTGAAATAGACTCAAAATATAAATGGAACATTTCTACTATATTCAGGAGATGTGGTCGTTCCATCTCCAGCAATTAAAGTCAATGTTCCATTTTCTCCCTTTCTTCCACTGGCAAATAACTACAATTCTCTAGGGTTTTGCTTTACTTCTTCAGCCAGTCTCCTTTCATTTACTAATTTGTTCTTCCTCACTATATTTGTTACATTCCTAGCCTGCACAGATGCTCTTCATTCTGCTGAAGGATACCCTAGTCTTTATATTTCCTCAACATCCTCTTTCTCAGAAGCTTCTGCTTATTTCCATGAACATTCATTTCATCCATACTGTAATTATCCTCCTAACCTTAAGAATACAATCTGACATTGCTATAAATAACTAACCGATTTCAGGAAAAGTCCCATGTATGCTGATTTCTCTCCACTTCAATTGATCAAGCTACTGCACATGACCAGTTCATTTCCATAATTTATCCAAGTTCCCTGTGCTATAATTCTACACATGTCCTTTGTTCCATGAAGGCTGTAGCCACTCCTCATGTCACATGATTACTCTCTGCAACTGGTGGTACCATGGTAACATTTTCTGTTATCTGTATGAGGCAATATTATGAAATCCAACAGCTGCATGTTACTTCAACTACATGCTGCATAAAGTAGTTATCCCTAAGTAGCTCAAGGAAATCAGTCTCTTTATACACATATTGTTTCCTGCATCTATGGTTAGTCACCTATTATTATCACCCTCCTGTTCCTCACTAGTCTAATCTGTCTGAACATTTCAGAATCATCTCTCTCTACATTTCCTGTAACAACACCCCACTAGATATCTAAAATTGGTGTCTACCTCAACCTCGCACCAAATAGCCTCACGAATTATCACTATCATCACTATTGCTTTCATCAAGTTCCACTATGGAGGGGACACAACTTTTCTGAAATCATCAGTAATATTCTGCTTACCAACTCTATTATCTTTTCCATCTTTTCAAAAAAATTGCTATAACCATCATATTTTGTTCCCATGAGTACATTGTTCATTTTTAACCATTTTTCACTGACACCAGTGATTTGTGTATTGACTGACTGTATTAAGGCCACAAACATTACTACAATTTTATTCATAATACTCATTGCATTGGTGTATAAGCACAATAGCTTTTCTGTTTCCCTCCTGAATTCTTTCCATAATTTCTTATCAAAATTTCTATCCAGAATAAATCCAGTTCACTTTAGAAAAAGAAGACAAATAGCCTTTTTGGATCTGTTAATTCTTTGTCAACCAGATGGCAGCCTGCAGTTTTCTGTATTTTGAAATAATCATATAGGCTAATATATCCATGTAGAATCCCACCATCATTGTGGTCAAAAATCTGGGACTACCATGACTTTAATACATCAGACAAACTTCTACGTAAAGCATTACAGCACATTAGGTCAACTTTTTTATCAAATTTGTTCAGTAAAGTCTTCATCAATAAAGCATTTAGTATCTATAGAAATCCTTCCTGTTCTGCTCAAGAAGATATCACTCACCTTCCTCTCCTTTATGTACAAGAATTTCCAAATGTATTGCTTGTGGAACTTGAATTTCCAAATGTATTACTTGTGGAACATTTTTATAAAGAAACTTGTGAAACTTTGCTCCATTGCCCAGACTTGAATAGCTCTGATGGTCTACATCTATCTCCTTTATAAGAAATGGTAGATAGTGCTGTCTCAATATGCTAATCTTTCCTAACTTTGAATTATATATATATATATTTGTCTTTTTTTTTTTTAAAGTTAGGACAATTTTGATTTTTTTTTTGTTATCTTAACTTTAGTTACTAGGGTGGCACTTTTCAGAATTTTCTGTTAACTGTTTAATTGTTGTTCCATATCTGCACTGAAGTTGCTTGTAACCATAAGTGAATTTTTTTATTTTACAACATTTTACAATAAAATATCGAGATTTTCCACGTGAGATTTCCATCTTGTATTATTAGTAGTAATATGCTTACACACCATATTCCAATTATAAAACAAATCCCCCCCCCCCTCATTTAATTCCTTTGACTTCTACCTCTAAGCTGAAAGAGAAGCGTCATTTGTCTTAGGATTTTTTTTGTGTCGATCGTCTCAAAAGCAAGGAGCTGTACATCACCGCCATTGTTAAGGACCCTATAAGGAAAGGCATAGTCGACAACTCAGACAAGGAAGAAATTTAGCGGGAACACAGAACAAGTCAGCAAGTGGAAAGAAAGACAAGAAGACTTATGTGTGAACAAAAGGTTAATGTGAAAGATGTGTGCCGAACAAGAATTATAAGCAGTTATAATACTGAACAAGAATGTATGTCAAGTGTCTATGTTTATGAGATATTTCATATTAATGTTGATTTAGGCTTATACAAAATATGCCTTATATTCAATTAGTGTTATGATAGATTGTAAATTCTAAAAAAAACTAGGCATTCTTTTCTACTCAAAAAGCTATTTTACAGCCACCCATCTATTAATCCTATATAAATCTCAAATCTGCCTATCCTTAGAACTAGGATAGATTAGAAGGAAATAAGACTAGCAAGGGATTGATAGCAAGAATGGTTTGTGAACAATACAATGGACTTATTCAGTCAATGCACTATCCTAAAAAATTCGAACCTGCATAAGATAGAAGTTTTTGAGATTTATAATTAAGCCACGACTAGTTTAAAGTAAGGATATATATATATATATATAAGCAGGGAATATAAATGACTCAATATATAGTCTAACTGACACAGTCGTAAAACAAATAAATTTGTTACTATAGAGCATGGAAAATAAGATATAGTAGAAATAGATAGATGGCGGCATCTGATAATTAAGGCAGTCAACCATTCACGATAATTAAGTAAAGAAATAACAAAGACAAAGGTAGGAAGTACGAAAAATAGAATAAAGAATTTATATAAATATTACAAATGGCTCAGCCAACAAGAATGAACGTTCTTTAACAATATACACATTACCAGACAGAATGAACTATCTCTCTTTGGACTGACATTTACCTCTGCCCTCTCTTGACACAAACACATCACATGAATAGCTTCCTCAGCTTCTGGAAAAAACTAGGCATTCTTTTCCACTCAAGAAGCTATTTTACAGCCACCCAGCTATTAACCCTATATTAATCTCAAATCTGCCTATCCTTAGAATACTGTTCACACATTTAGGGTAATGCACCTGAAACCTTTTTAAAAATTCTTGATGCTGTCCAGAGGAGAGCAATTCGGCTCATAGGTGACCCTTCCCTCACATTCTCACTTTAACCTCTATCTCACAGATGCAGTGTTTCTGTTCTGTGTCCCTTCTACAGGTACTTCCATGGTAACTATTCCAGTAAATTGGCAAACATCTTTCCTGCATTTGCTGTTAGACCTGTTAAAAGAGCAGCAGCTGTCCAACATCACTTTACAGTACAAGTTCAAACTCATTAAACCTACCTCTCCACTTCCTCATTTATTCCATCTACCTCTGTTCTCGGAAACAGCCTTCCCTATGATGTGATTCCCAACAATTTCAATCTATAGCTCTTTAAGAAGAATGCCAATAGGTTTCTTCTTTCTCAACCCTTATCTGCACCTCATACACAACAATGTGCTATAGGGTCTTGTACCTCTCATGTATGGGGTAAATATTAAAATAATAATAATAATACCTTGGCACTTCATCCACACCTTCTCATACTCTCTCTCTCTCTCTCTCTCTATATATATATATATATATATATATAGAGAGAGAGAGAGAGAGAGAGAGAGAGAGATAAATGTGAAAGATATATCTCTTTCTCTCACACACACACACACACACACACACACATACACTCTTCTGCTTCACTGTCTATAGAAACACTTGCAAATTCCACACTACCTCATTCACACTTCTTCACAAATCATTTGTTCCTACTAGCACAATCATCTGCTCTGCATTTCCTTTCCATAATCTCAATCACTGTGTCTGTTTTTGCTTTTCTCAGACATACTTTTTTGACACTTGCTCCATTTTTACATTTTTCACTATAGAGCCCCATACAGCATTACACTGCTTTCCTCCCCATTCCATTGTAGCCATTTAACTTTGCCTCATCTACAACTGGCACCTTCCTTCTTGCACCTCCAAGTAATGATCTCTTCTCCAATTGTTCTTATCTCACTCTGCACATACACATCAATTCATTCCTTAACTTACCAGTTCTTTTCTGATATTCTTACTTATGTTCATATCTTTCATACTAGCTTCTTTACCATTCTGCCTTTGTTCTTCTACTCTTCCATCATCTTTTGCATTTTCCTCTGTCTTATGCTCTGCTATGTCATCACTGCATCTGTATCACATTCACTATTCCTGACTTTTACTACATTCGTATCACTTACATCATTCTTGCAACCATTGATTGTTTCTTTCACCAGATGACTTGCCTACTTTTCATTGCTTTCCTACCACTCATTTACTGCTCTATCACAGTATCAGTATATCCCTTCGCTCTCTTCAGAGTATCTCTCAGTCACTGATACATTACTACCTATCAACTCCACATTCAAATTGCACTTCACTCTCCTTCCATCTGCCTTAGAAATTAACTTATCCATGTCATCCAACAAATACATGTATCACTCCTCACATTTCACAAAATGACTAAAATCAAAATTAAATTCATGAATATACAATGCAGCCACCATCTTGCTTTCAATGTCCACTGGTATAGTTGCTCTAAGTTTAAAGACTATGTAAGAAAACTGAATCAAACACAGACACTGCAAGCACAGAACTTCTGTGGTAATTCTCACACATAAATGCAAAATTATACAATTAATTAGCCAAAAAAAAAAAAAACTTATCTGAACTTGCAGCATTCTTGTACAAGTTTTCCTGCTGTACACTGGCTGTCTTTATGTGTTTATTTTGTGAAAATATTCATTCCTTCCCATCAGCTATATATATATATATCAAAGTCACTATTTCTTTTTATGGTAACTCTAACTCCACATCTCTCTCTCTCTAACTGGATATTTTGCTCATTATTTCATTCATTATATTCTGAAAATGTGCACACATGCACATTTCCACTTACAAATGAATAATATCAGAAGCGATTAATTGATTAACAACTTGTTTTATGAATGCTTCATTTGATTCAGTGCTTACATCACTGAACATCCATTTAATAACACTAAACATAATGTCAAAAATGTTTTGTTAGCTTTCCAACATTATAAAAGTGAAGTTACAAGAATTCTGTTATGCTTTACTAATTACTTTGTTTTATTTATTTTCCTGTGTTCACTAGTCAAATTCAACTACCTATGTCTGTGAAGCATAAAGGGGACCAAAAGTTATTAATTAAAATAAGCAACTAAAGCATATGATGAAATATATACCATGAAATACCGGCCTGGTTGGCCGAGTGTTTAGCGTATCTGCTCTCCAGCCAAAAGGCTGTGGGTCGAATCCTGCCTTAGGCAAGGATGTTTGCGATTGTCTGTGAAAATACTAGTGGTGATGGTGGTGGGGGAGTGGTAGATGGCATTGGTGTAGTTGTAGTTCATTGTAGTTGGTGGGGACAGAGAGTTGTAGAGTAGGTGCCCTTGGACTCCCTGGAGGTGTCATGTAATAATAATAATATGTCACAAAAGTCAAATTGTAACTGACATACAAATAATAGTTGAATTATTTGAATGCTTCTTGATGCCAACATTCTCCTACCAGCCATCCTCACTTGTTCATCTATCCATCTTCTCTCTCTGGTCATCCAGACATTCATCTTCTTTCATATGGATACCACTGGGTGATCTATCACTGTTCATCCAAGCAATATGTGCTTGGATGAACAGCTCCTACCCATCTCCATTTTAATTTTAAAATCTCTTTCTCTGTATCCAGCACTTTTGTTTCTTTTTCTTAGATCTTTGTTCCTTATTCTGTGCTCAGTTTTCCTCCTTTTGTCAAGTATTTGTTTGGTTATTGGCCATGTCTCTGATTCATATGTTATAATTGGGATGATTGAAAAGTTTAGGTCTATTTTCTGGTTTATTTTGCTGCACAGGAATTTTTTCAGTTTGCCAAAAGCTGTCCAACCTAGCTGAATTCTCTTTTTTATTTCTTCGTAAATGCTTGTTTTTCCTAAAGTAAAGGTTCTACCAAGGTATATATATTCTTGTACTTGCCTCTAGTTTCTTATTGTCTATTGTTCTTTGTTCTCCTGTTATCTGATTTCTTTTGATATTTGTTGTTATATTAGTTTTTTCATAGTTTATGTATAATCCTACTTTATTTGATATTGTGTTTAATTCATTCATCATTTCTTCCAGTTCTCTTTTGTTTGTTGCTATTACTGCAATATCATCAGCATGTTGTAAATGATTTAGTTTTTTACTGTTTAATATTAATTCCTTTGTCACCCCAATCTAATTCACTCAGGGTATATTCCAATACTGCATTTAATAATATGGGTGAAATAGTATCTCCTTGGCACTCTCCTTTATTTATTGGGAATGGGCTACTGTTCAGTTATAAGGATACTAGCAGTTGCTTTTTTGTATAGTTTGCTTATTAGCTGTATATAATTTTGGATTTCTCCATCTTTCTTCATTGCTATTAGAATTGCTTGTTTTATTACTGAATCGAAGACTTTTTTACAATCTATAAAACCTAGGTACAATCCTATCCGTAGTCCTTAATGGATCATTGGGTCACTCATGGCTGAGCCATGAATGTCTAATGGGTGGTGAATTAAGACAGATGGCACCCATCTCCTCCTCTGTCTTCATCTATATGTCCTGTATGTTCACAGGTCCGATTTGCCTGTTTGCAGGATGAAAAACCTCAGGATAAACTGGCAGAAAAAACTCTGCTGTCCACATCCAAGACTGGCTAACTTGGCTATGGCTGAGGAAGATCCTTAAGCTCCTCACGTCATCGACGGGAATCAAACCTAGGACACTCCTTCCCCAGGCATTTGGTTGTGAGCGCATAGCCACTATGCTAACAGTGTAGACCTAGGTACTATAGTAAGTTGTATTCCCTGTATTTTTCTCTTAACTGGTTCAATGTCTGCAGATGGCCGATTCTGCTAAACCCCTTTCTGAATTCAGCTTGCTCATTAGGCTGAACTTCATCCAATAATCTTGTGGTTCTGTTTGTTATTGTTTTTATATACTTGTGACAGCAAGCTTATAGGTCTGTAATTTTCTATCTTTTTCTTATTACCCTTTTTGAACAAGAGTGTCATAACAGCATTGTTCCAGCTGTTTGGTATATCTTTCTGTTTTATTTATTTATAAAATAGAATTTTTAGTTCTTCTGTTAATATTTCTCCTACTGCTTTCATAATTTCTGTTGCAATTTCATCTTCTCCTAGAATTTTATTAGTTTTCATACCTTTCATTGCTTGTTCAGTTTCAAAATTTTGTATTTCTGGAAGACTTTCTTCTTCTTCTTCATGTTCTGGCTTCCATGTAATAATGTTTTCAACAGTGCTGGTAGTGCCATACAATTCTGAAAAATATTGTCTAGCCCTTTCAACTATGCTGTTTTTTATTTTTGATATCTTGTCCATCTCTAATATTAGGTGTTTTTTCTCCCTAGTGCGAGATTCCTTCATAGTACTTTCATATTTTTATTATCAATTGTTTCCTGTATCTTTTTTATCTTTAATATTTTTTCTGATTGTTTTATTTATTTTTGTAAGTTCTACTGTATTTCTTCTTCCTTCTCTAATTAGTTGTCTTCTTTTCTCTGAGAGGTTTTATTTTTAACCTTTTTATCTTTTGCAATCTTATGTACACTTCTATGATGATTAGATTCAGATTTTCCTGTATATTATCCATTTGTAAATTTCTGTTTTCATTCATGTTATTTCTTTGATTGTATACTTTTTATGCAATTTCTTCTTGGTATAATTTTTTTGTTTGGATACTAATGTATCATTATTTATCTTTACATATTTTGTTTTATTCTGTTTTCAGTTATATGTCTTCTATTGTTATTTTCCCCTCTAACTATTCTGTGATCACTTCCTATGCCTATTTGATTGATGACAGAAACATCTTTAAATATTCTTATAAGATGATGAAATATAATATATTTTACTTTTTGTTTGTCCATTTTCGATTTGGTCTTTTCTTGTAAAATGTGTTCTTAGCATTCAACTGATTCCTCATCATAAAGTTTAACATCATATTTCCTCTTTCATTTTGTTCTCCTATGCCATTTTTTCCTATACACTTTCAAGTTCATTTTTATTTTTTCCCAGTCATTCATTAAAGTCTCCCAACACTATTGTGTAGACTTGTAAGATCCTGTTGTATTATATTGAATACTGTGTTGAGAATTCTTCTTCATCTTCATAACTGCTGGTTGGTGCATATATTTGTATTATTTTAATGGTTGCTATTATGATGTTTGCACTATGATATATGCTACCTGATCTGATATTGCAGCCTATTTAGTAACCTTGTTTGTTATACTTTTCTTTGAGAAAAACCTCAAAACAGTAAAATAAATTTCTCGATTGTATTGTTATTCATTCTTCTGATTTTCTTTTCACTTCACTTAGTCCTATCATATCCCATTTCATTTTGCTTATTTCATATTCCATTTCTTCTATCTTTTCATTATCTTCTAATGTTCTTATGTTGTATGTAGCAATAATGAGATGAGTTTTCTGATACTTGCTTTTATTATTTTGTTTTGGAGTAACAGTCCAAAATAACCAGTCCAATGACTCTGTTTCTCTGGGGGATTGTAAGGCCTAGTGATACTGATGGAATGTGGGAAATTGTTGTCTTTTCTCCCACAATAATGAAAATCAGCTTAGGAGAGAATTGGCAGTAACCCATCTAGCTAGAGCTGTGAAATGCCATCATCATTGATATTAATAATGGAATACGTATAGACCACAGTAATAACTTTAATTAAATAAAGGTACAAATATTTCATACTGAAAGTAACAGTACATTTGGAAGACTCTTATTTTGTGTAACCATCAATGAAATAATTATCTTTAAATATTTAATAATATTTTAGTAATTAATCTTCTAGCACGCGGCAACAATTTAATTGGTGATCCCCCAACTGTTCTGTACGTTGTATTTTTCCTTTAACTGTTTGTTCTACACTGAGGATGTATTGTTACTTTCAGTACGAAATATTTGTACCTTTATTTAATTAAAGTTATTACTACTGTGGTCTATACGTGTTTCATTATTAATTATTATGCCACAGGTACCTCTAAAGATTCGAATCATTGATATTATCACTCTTGCCATCCAAAAGGATAGATAACCTGCCTCTCTTTCTAATCTGCTCTACCTCTGTCTCTATTCTTGGGTAGCAGATGCTGTTTTGAAGCTACTCCTCTGGAGTACCATCACACCCTATCAGAATCCCTCTTAGTCCGGTTCCTCAGTATCAGCTTGGGATGCCTTGCTGGTAGAATGCACTATCACCTGCATAGCTCAGTACATCCTCAAAACATGCAAGCCCCTTCATATCAAGCTGGATATTCCAGCAAAGGTGCTTGTTAAGATACTGCAATATTTATTTTTATCAAATGGGGTCAATGTAGATGTCATTGAGCAACAGATAAAAGCAGGGTGAGAGCAAAAGAGAAGTAAGAATATGCTAGTTTAATATCCAGTATGATATGATGCAGTATCTCACTGAGGCATCACAAGGATTCAGTGTTTAACATTTGCTTCAAATTAACTATATTGCTTATTTTAAAGTATTTATTATGTATGTGATATTTAGCATTTGCTTTAAATCAGTTGTATTACTTAATATGAAGTATTTATTATGCAATCTTGATTAAATAATTAAATAAAGATTAAATAAATATTTTATCATAAATGCACACATATATATAAAGATTCATATATATGTGTGTGTGTTTGTATGTGTGTGTGGTGAAAATGCTCTAGAATGAAAACAAATCAAAAAAAGAATCAGACAGATTGAAATAGAAAGTTCATTCAAAATATCTAGGACAGATCATTACAAAACTCCATAATGAAATTTCAGTTAAAATAACAGCTAGATGGAAAAAGATAGATCTACAACTAATGTATACCCCCAACAATGATATTTGATAGTGAAACCTGTAGCCTGACTAAAAAACAGTTGAAGAAACAAAACAACACAATGAAACATGGAAAAGCCATTTTGGGAATAACACTAAGATAAAAAGAATAATAATTGGATAAGAGAGCAAACAAAGGTAATTGACATTGCATTAGTAATAAAAAAAGGCAACAACAAATGGTGCTGCACAGGACATGTGATGAGAATGTCTGACAACAAAATGGACACTGATAACTGGCTTTCAGTAACCAGTTAAGATAGGATGATGAGGCATCAAGATGTTATGGATATTTGTGATGGAGAGATTCACAACATTTGCTAAAACAGAAGAAGCATTCATCCACCGGTGGATGAAAGAAAGCTATTAATGATAATATGTATATATTATATACAGTTGACCCTTGAAGAACTCAGGTTTGAACTGCATGGGTCCACTTATATGCAGTTTTTTTTTGAATAAATATATTGAATATTTTTTGGAGATTTGCAACAAATTGAAAATACTTGCAGAGAAACTGCATAGCTTAGAAATATCAAATAATTAAGAAAAAGTTAGGTATGTCATGAATGCATAAAATATATGTAGTACTAGTCTATTTAATCATTTACACAAAGTTAACTGTTATCAATTAGTTAAATTAATTAATTAGCATGAAATAAAAATTTTATAACAATTCATTCATTAGTGTATAGGCTAGGCTACCATGAAGCAATTGTATCAATTGCACTAGGCTACCATAAAGCAATCATATTCCAGCTTCTTTGTTATCAGTATATGAATCCTGTAAATAAATATCAATTTCTTTTTCACATTATCTTTTAATTTTTGATGTCTAGTGTTAGTAATACATATAACATCTACAGTTCTCGTAGACAGGCTTATACGTTGGTTATGCATTATTAAATCACTTAAGGAATTGAACAATGTAGATATGAATATAAATTAAATTACACTTTAATAAATATTTCCGATATTTCGGCAACGTCACGTTGCCATCTTCAAAAGGAACTTACAAAAAAGGGGCACGTGCATGTAGGCACTACAACACAGTAACTGAGAATGAAGAGATGAAGCTATTGTTCTCCTAAAAGTCCTGATGGTGCCCTGTAGCGGACTAAGTAGGTGTTCGTGGCCGTTGGGCTGAAGGTCTGCTGATGTAAGCCTCCCAAATTTGGGACAGTTGCATATGACCAAATTTATTGAGGTTTGGAGAGTTTCTTAGGGCTGAGGCTGATTCCATAAATAGTCTTTCGAATTTGTATTTGTTACAGTGTATTACTGCAGCTTTCTTCCACCGTATTCTGTGGCGTGTATCCAGAGCATGGTCTGCAAGACCAGAATGGCTGTAATTGTGAAAACGGATGTAGTCCTTGTGTTCAGAAATTCTGATATTCGCTCTCCTGCCTGTTTGGCCAAAGGAAGTCTAGGGAAAGTGGTTGGTCTTTAGTGGAGCGGATAAGGGATGCCAATTTTCTGTATGGTCTGTAACAGGAGGTCAGGTCATGTTTTTTTAAGATTTTGGTAATTTTTTCTGAGGTGCCTCGGATGTAGGGAATGGTGATGGATTTAGAGTAATCCTTGTTGTGGAGGGGGGGTAGGGGAGCTGTGGTTTGTAGGTTTTAATATTTTTTGGATTTGGGGGGGAGGGGTAGCCATTGGTTGAGAAAGTGTTGAGGATGTGATTTAGTTCAGTTTAGGGCCATGTCGTTAGAACAGATTAGTTTAGCCCTGTTGTATAGTGTTTTCACCACTCCATATTGTTTTGTGTGTGTGGGGGGGGGAGATTGTTGGTGAATATATCTGCCTGTATGGGTGGGTTTTCTATAAACTGAGAAAACCAAGGTTCCATCAGGCTGGTGGGTGACTAGTGTGTCTAGGAAAGGGAGGCTGTTGTTTTCCTCTTTTTTCAGGGTGAACTTGATTCTGGGGTGTTGGTTGTTTAAGTGTGTTAAGAAGGAGAGAAGTGTTTCAGAGCCATGTGGCCAAATAGCGAACACATCATCAACGTAGCGAAGCCATATGGTTGGTTTTTGTGGGGCAGAGGCTAATGCTTTTTCTTCAAAGGTTTCCATAAAGAAATTGGCCAATGGTGGGGAGAGTGGTGAACCCATGGCTGTCCCCTCTATTTGTTTGTAGAATTTTCCCTGCCAAACGAAATAGCCTGAGTTCATTGTGAACTGAAATAGGGCTGAGATATTGTGAGAAAATTTAGCTTCGATTAGCTCTAAAATTTCCTTGAGTGGGACATTTGTGAATAAGGAGGAGACGTCAAAGCTGACCATTATGTCAGTATGTTGGAGTGTAAGGTTTTCTATGCTGGCTTTGAAGTGGGCTGAGTTTTTTATGTGTGATGGTGTGTTGCCAGTATAGTGTGTGAGCTCTTTGGTCAAATGTTTAGCTAATTAGTTAATTTGTATGTGGGGGAATCAATGCCATCCACTATGGGACGTAATGGCACATTTTCTTTATGTATTTTTGGGAGTGCGTAAATACAGGGGGATATGTTTTGTATCACATAAGACAATCTTGATGTAGATACTGACAACCATAAACATCTTATAAAGATGACGCAAATTTATGGTATCGATAAATACAGTACTATAAATGTATTTTCACTTCCTTATGATTTTGTTTAATAACATTTTCTTTTCTCTAGCTTACTTTCTTGTAAGAATATAGCATACATGTTATACAAAATATGTATTAATTGACTGTTCGTGTTATCGGTAAGGCTTCCGGTCAACAGTAGGCTATTAGTAGTTGAATTTTTGGGGAGTCAAAAGTTATATGTGGATTTTTTGAACAATGCAAGACGTTATTATCACCCCCCCCCCCCGCATTGTTCAAGAGTCAACTGTATATATATAAAACATTAAATAAATTTCATATAACAGTTTTTCAAATACTGACTTTAAACAACAGAAGATGTTTATAGAGAACAAACATATATGTTTACTTTTAACTAAATTAAAACATTTTGTTTCATAGATAATCGAAGAAATAGGAAAAGAAGTAGCTACAGAAACTCTTGTATCAGTTTTAACTGAAGAATGTAATTTAGTCCTTGCAGAAAGAGCATGGTTTAAAGAATTTTTCGCTTCAGCTGTAAACCAGTTGCTTAGGTAGAGTGAAAAGTGTTTAATTGATACTTTAGCAATTTAGTTTTAAACTGATATCAATAGTATTTCTGATTTTACATAATTTATAACATTGTAATGTGAAAGTTGGGATTGTTATGCAAAATATTACATAGCAAATATGATTATGATGTTAAGAATACTTGAAATTTATACTACCAAGAATTTTTTTTTAAAAAAAAACTAATTTTTCAGTGAACCATTCATTCATCCATTTGCCATAATTATGCAGTATTAGCTACATAATAATAGCAAAACATTTTATGCATCAGACTGATTTCTTGTTTTAAGAATTTATTTCATCTTGTATAACTAAATATAGTTTAGTATTAACTCATATATTTATATATTAAATATATAAGTATATGAGTAGAAATAATAACTTTGACATTTCATCAGTATTTCATTTCATATTATTATATTATTTTTTCATTATTATTATTATTTCATTTTATTATATAATTATATTATAATTATCAAACTGTTTGATAATTGATAATTTGACATACAAAAATTTTGTCATACCATCTCAATTTTTGTTTCAATCAGATTTGTTGTAATAGATTTCATGGTATGATATGAACACAGATGGATAAGAAAATAACTATTTATTAACTTAAAAGCTAATATTTCGCTGGTATTATATCCAGCATCTTCAGAGCATACAAAGTTTGTTACAAATGCAAGATAATCACAATCCGGTGTAACAGTGGGGCTAGTATAAGTAATTGCAGTGTGCAACACGAGACTAAAGTCCTAATATGGCACCATCTAGGTTAAAAAAAAAAAAAAGTTCAAAGTTTTGAAATAGTAGTCCAAATGATAGGCTTAGAAAGTTTGAAAAAATAAAATAAAATTAAATAAAATTAAAAAAAAAATAAATAAAATAAATAAAAGTAATAAATATTAATTTGGTCTTAGGATGACTGTCTCCCAAATCTTTGGTAGATTTATACAGCCATACTTGTTAAGGTTTGGAGTATGTTTTAAGGCTTCTGTTGATTCCAGGAACTACCTCTGTGACTTGTAGAAGCTTCTGTGCATTACTTTTGTTTCTTTCCAATTGATCCTGTGTGCAGGGGTATCCAAAGCATGGTCTGCCAGACCCGACTTGCCATAGCGAAAGTGTCGGATATATTTTTTGTGTTCACTGAGGTGGTCCACAGTTCTTCCTGTCTGTCCGTAGTATGGCTGTATAAATCTACCAAAGATTTGGGAGACAGTCATCCTAAGACCAAATTAATATTTATTTTTTATTTTATTTTATTTTTTCAAACTTTCTAAGACTATCATTTGGACTGCTATTTCAAAACTTTGAACTTTTTTAACCTAGATGGTGCCATATTAGGACTTTAGTCTTGTGTTGCACTCTGCAATTACTTATACTAGCCCCACTGTTACACCGGATTGTGGTTGGCTCTAAAGATGCTGGATATAATACCAGCGAAATATTAGCTTTTAAGTTAATAAATAGTTATTTTCTTATCCATCTGTGTTCATATCATACCGTGAAATCTATTACATGTCTGACGAACACGTAAGCCTATCCACGCGTTTCAATCAGATTGTTTGCAGGAATAAAACATATTGAAATTATATGTGGCAAGAAAATAAACAAAGATATTTTATTAGTCATTATTTTTGAAACTTGTGACTGACCAGTTTCACTTGCACTAAAAAACTGGTAGCTTTGTCAGGGTTTATAATAAACACAAAAATATAAAAACATAACAATATTGTATAAATACTAAAAAAAATCATTGCAAAAGAAAATAAATTGATTCATTCTAAACATGAATGTGAAGTCACATGCCATACATTAGCTGTCATTAGGCAAAGACTGGAGGTGATTGTTGGTAAAATTGAAATCTTAGATGTAGGATTTAATGAGAGATCTTCTGATGTCATTTAATATGTTCTTGATTTCTGTTCTGTGAATGGATAACAGTAACAGATTATTTTAGAAGTCTGTTACAGTTATTTCATTCACACAGGTCTTCGAATAGAAATCATAAAGTTGAAGTATTTTTTTCCTAAATTCGGCATGGTTGAATCATCGTAGTTTATTGAATGGTTAGTAGTTGAGGTATGGTTTGCCAGACCAGGTGTTTTTTTTCTTTTATGCTCAACTCTCCAACATATTCTTTCTTTCTCACTTCAAATTCATGGCTTGTCTGCCTTGCAAGACCACATGTACATGGTATTTCAAATATTCTTTGTATATAATATGTATATATATTATTTGAGACAACAGATTTACTCTCTGTATGACATAATAGAAAAACTTAAATGACTAAAAGCCGAGGAATGACAATAAAATCACTTATTATATGAATGTTTCGTCTTCTAATAAGACTTCCTCAGAGGTGTAACTTGGAAAGAGAAATACAGAAAATATATGTTACAAAAGAACAACAGTTACAGATCAAGTCATTGTTGAACATGTTCATGCAGGCATGATCTCGCATTACCAAAGTTGGATAGCTGAGGAGTAATAATTAGAGTGGTTAGCTTAGGTTAGTATTAAGGTGGACCAGATTGAGGACAATTTTTGTCGATTCAATAATTCTTCTGTTAAGCTCATCATGTCATTTAAAAAATTTTTCTAATTTGTTGCAGATCACTGGGTGGTGAGCAAATAATCATCAGCAGGGTTAGTAGAATTCAGAATATGATTTGATAAAGCACCGGCTCTAGTTCTGCTATATGTGATGTCTCTCAAATGCTCCTCTATGTGTAGTTCACTAAATTTTTATGTCTGACCAAAATAGGGCATCTTGCAGTTACACCAAAGAAGATAAACTCCTGGATATTTTTAAGTTGTCACATTTAGGTTTAGCTGTACCAAATAATGAATGGAGTTTGGCTAGAGGAATGAAAGGAGGAAAGATTTTATATTTTCTGAGAATTTTAGCAAACTTTGGTGAAAACTTTTACCAAAAATTCATAAGGAAAATACTCCAATTAGACCTATTGTAGAAGGTATGATTCTCCTACATATAAGCTCTCAAAATATTTGGCCAAAACTCTAAAAATGCTTATCTAAAAGGTGAAATTATGGCTAGTTTTGATGTCATTTCCCTATTTAATTTATAATTTAATTTATCAAAAAAAAGTTATGTCACTACCCATTGAGTTAATTCTGGTTATTTTCTTTTCACTGATGCTATTTACAAACAGAACTTTGGCTTAGCCATGGGCATTCCTTTATCCCTCATACTAGCAAATTTATACTTGGGAACATTTGAAAAAAAAAAAGCTATCACTTCATTCCCATTAAAGTGTAGGTTATGGAAAAGATATACAAATGATGTTTTCTTAATCTGGAGTTATGGACCTGATTCCTTAAAAGAGTTCCTAAACCATCTCAATAGTCAACACCTCAAAATACAATTTACTTCAGAATTAGAAGTTGATGGCTCTCTCCCAAAAACTGAACCCATTTATAGAAAATCCGCTCACACCAATGGATATCTTCATACACAGTCTCATCGTTATCCTCCTCAAAAATTTTGCATTATCTCTACATTATGTAAACATGCTCGCTCCCTCCTCTGTGAAGAAGAGGATATCAACAAAGAACTACAGTTTCTTCTTACAACATTTCAGAAAATGGTTATTCTAAACAGACAGTCAGAAAGCTAATATTTAATCCATCTCCTTGCCATATTCTATATTGTAAGTTACCTAAGGTTTTCAAGAAATTTAAAATCCAGAACGTCTTTGACGCCTCTGCCCAAGCTCTGTTCCTTACTCAGTACACCTAAAACAAAAACATAACAGCTTAAAATATCCTGGCGTTTACCATCTTTGGTGCAAATGCAACATGCCTTATTTTGGTCAGACTGAAAATCTACTGACCCTAATGATAAAAATTCATCACTCATCCAGTCATCTGGAACAAATCAGAGAACATCTTTAGGTGCTATGATGAACTTGAGAGAAAAATTGTGGAATCTAAGGAAATCATCCTCAGTCCATTACATCTGAATGCTAACCTCAGCTATAATCTTTCTTATTGTCACTGTGCTGCTATCTAACTTTGGCACTTATGAGATTATGACCATCTGTATGTGTCCAACAATACTGTGGTTCCAGAACGCCTTCATATGTCAGTAATATGTTGGCAATTTATTTTATAGCGATGTTTTTTTTATGTCTCTTTTCATGTAAAGCACTTAATGAAGTCTTCTAAGAAGACATAACTAGTTGTAAACTTTATTTAAATTAAAAATAGTATTTCTATTTTTATTTCTCGGCTTCCGGTAATTTAATCTTGTCTTCTCTTAAGCTTTTCACGAACCACTGAGGTTCTTTAGCTGTGGACTTCACAACTACAGCTGTCTCGAGGATAAGGTGGTTGGCCCTATGACTCCCGATATGTCCTATGTCTGTAGCCATGTGTGTTTGCCGGACTGGTTTGCCTGTTTTGAGCAATGAAAGACCCGAGTTACTGGGAGAAAAGAAAATCCACCACTGTATGAGACCAGTTAACTCACCTTTAGTTGAAAGAGACCAGATGAAGGTTTCTCACATCATGGATGGGAATCGAACCCAGGTATTTCTGACCAGAGAGCTTCATCTATACTGACTGAGCCACAGAGGCTCCAGTCATTTATGAGGATAATATTCTATTCTGTATCATCAGTAATACGAATTCTTTCACTTTTTGTCATATTGTTAAATATTTTTATTTATTTATGTGACTTATTTCTTCTTTAATTAGTTACTTGATTAAATCCTTTCTCATTTAAAACCTTATTCAATTAAAATCCTACCAGCTGCTCTATTGTTATGTCGTTGCTTTCTCTATATTTTACTGCTTTATATCTTCCTATTCTATCTTTCTATCGCTATTTTACTTCTTCAGATATCGGGCCTAATATACTTATATCTAGGATTGTTTCCTCTTCAGATACTGGCAAATTTATATTTTGCTGCACCAGCCAGTATCCTATAGCAGAAAAGGATCCTTGCTCAGGGAGACAATACTAGGTTCTGAGGCTTTCTTACACATTATTTTACTTTAACACTGCTATATAGATTCAGATTATTGCACTCGTGACCTAAATCTATAATTATATACACTTCCTAATTCCTTCCCGCCAAAATAGGTTCTATTTTTATAAGTGGTAGTTTGGAATCGTAATCAGGCATGACTCAGGTTTAGGTAAATATGACATGTTTATTGGAATATCTAAACAGAATATACAAACGGTTCATATACTCAATTTGACTCAATTCTTCTTCTTCTTCTTCTTCGCGTTATTCCCGCTTCCTATGCAGGGTGCGCGTGTTACTTAGATGCGACATCTTGTTAGTACTACTCCCAACCGACCCGTCGCCTGGTCTGCCGCTGGGGGGGGGGATGTATTTTTGACTGTAGAGGCGTATGTTCACGGGCCGGTTTGCGGGATGAAAAACGCCAGATAAACTGGCGGAAAAAACCCTACTGACGCGCCCAAGACCGGCTAACTTAGCTATGCCTGAGGAAGATCCTCAAATTCCTCACGTCTACAACGGGAATCGAACCTGGGACACTCCTTCCCCAGGCATATGGTTGCGAAGCGCAAAGCTACTAGGCTAACCATGCGGTCTTCTCAATTTGACTCAATACTAAATAAAAAGGACTCGAGTTAAGAGGTTAACATATTCTAAATTAAATCAAAGTTTATGAAACATCGTAAAACACAGTAATTGAAAATTGGGATAGATTGCAAATGATATGAAGTTAAGCCAAATTTCCTTTCTGCAATGCTATTCATATAAAAAGTTAGGCAAACATTCTTATGTTATTCAGTTACTAAAACTCCACAATTCTAATCTCATTAAGTTAATCCTATCACATACAACACAAGGATCTCTTCTAAACAGTTCTTCTTATTCTCAAAAGTGGTTAACTTTCTAATTAGAGACTGTCCACAAAGTTCCTTAGAATAATGTTCTTAATTTACATTCACATATAATCCTCTCTCTTCTAAGGAATTTTACACACAAAATAGAGAAATTTTACTTTACCAAACTTTTTCCCACGTCTCTCAGCACCACGTGGGCGTCTGGTTATTTCTTGTCTATTGGCTGTCCTTACGCCAACGTAAGGGTTATGCTATCTTCATGATTTCTGCCTAAAATGGACTCGAATCTCTGTGTTTCAGGATACATTTTGATGGGACTTTTCAACGACGGCTCGATTCTTCTAGGACTGGAATTTTTACCTTCAGCTCTGATAGAATCCTACTCTTCTCAAGAAAGCTCACTGTCCGACATCTTATCTTAGCACAGACCTTATCCCCCCCCCACGCGAAACTACCCACTAACTTCTGAACCACCAAGCAGGAAAACGATACGACAAGAAAGAGCCCCGATATGGCACTCGTCCCCTTATATTCTTCGTTAGAGCGCCCCCTTTTTCGGAGTCCCTTTTGCACATGACCTATATCTTTTCACCCCTTGGGTTCATCCCTTGCTTTCCCGACGCTGTTATGCTCTTGGATTCACGAAATACGTGTCGACATGCATTCTGTGTAAGTCACTGCAGCCGGCGTTACACTGGACACGTGCAGTAGTATACTTTCTAAGAATTATTATTTAATCTCTATCTGGTGACTCATAATCATTTTATACAGCTAAAGTGAGGCTTAAATTAATATTAACAAAATTCCTCCTTAAAAACATTCTCTAATTCGATCTTAGTAGTGATCAAAAGATTAAAGTACATGGAACATAAGATGAAAATTGCAATTTTATACATAAAGTGAAAAAGTTTCACTTTTGATTTCAGCTGATGTGCAGGTATTTCTCTTTGTTAGTAAGTTTAGTATGTTAGATTTTGAATGAATGATTTCTTTGCAAGATTCCTTCATTCAGGATCTAACAATATCCATTCAAATGCATGTAGCAACTAATCAACACTCCATTGCAATGCATCTCTAAACTGACAGAATAAATTTTTCCTCCTTTTTTGTTTATCTGTTCCACTGTTCTCCCCTGCAACAGTCTGCAATATTTCCCAAGAAATAAAATCCACAGCTAGGTAAATGTGAACAAGTTCCTTCTTGCCCATCTATGGTACTAGTGTACTCTATGTTAACTATCCTCTCATGAATGGATTCCTCATGTTCAAAAATAAATAAATAAAAACGATAAAATTCGACATACTCCCAGGCGTAAAGTGGGGTATTTCCACCGTCATATTTAGAAAAAAACTTTTACTCCAGATTTCTAAAAGAATCCATCACAGTTATCTGTTCACAGAGATATTTGAATATAAATCAAAGACTTATATTAAATGACATCTGGAAATCTCATTAAATCCTTCATGATCTTGGATTTCCAGTCTTCGTCTGTTGACACCTAACACATGTGTTGGAACATATTTCCTAGTTTTGAATCTGCCATCTTGTTGTAAAGTTGTTCTTAATAAAATCAATTAATTGCTGGTTGATTACTATTAAAAATATGGGGAAATTTATATTTGTACTGTGCCACCCTATATTTAGATTAGCCTATGTAAAATAGTAGAATCAATCTTCAATTAATTTAGCAGTCTCATTAATCATATAGGCCAAATTTAATATTCTACACTTAAGGCTCCTGCAAGATCTGAACTTTTTATGAACAGTGCAATGAAAAAGAATCAGGCACACACAATATTGAAGTTAATAAAACAAAACATTTAATACAAGGTTATATGGCAAGTACATAAAATTATAACTCCGAAAATAAGATAATACAATTAACTTAGTTCTTCAGGTCAAAACATTCACATAGAATCAAACATCATATCTTCAGATACTAAATTCATAGTTCTCCTAATAATAAAAATTGTTCATACAGTTCAAAACTTCAGAATTTCTCAGTAAATAAATTTACTAGTATCACTCAGTTGCATTCTATAATTTAACACTTAGTCAACAAGCACTTATGGAATTATTAATGGCGGCAGTTATCACATCAAGGGGAATTACTTTTAAGCTTCTGACCTTGGCTAAACTCAGCAAAACGCCACAGTAAATGTTAGGATATTCGAGACAGAGCTATCACTTAAATCTTCACACTGAAATAAAATAAAGTAGGACTGTTCTTACCAGGATTAATCCTTAGCATATCAGATTCAATGTGAGCACATTTCAAAACTATATTCACTTATTACTCCGAAGCAACACTATTCAAAAGAATTCTTCACGGAGATAACTGAATTATTATTTATCACGTTGCACAAATCTTGACGGACTTGCTATAAGACAGAATAATTATTCCATGTTTACTACTGCATAACAAATTATCATCATCATCATCATCATCATCAAATTCCTGCCATGTACCCTCAAGGGGTGTACAGGATATGACAGTACCACATGAAAAAATTACATCATTAATTTGCATAACAAATTAAGATTTGCATAATCCTTCTTCAAAGTGACAAAAGAATAAGTAGTAATTCATGAACTTAGAGGAATTATTCTGGATTGCCTATTAACCTTCCGGTCTTTTGTTAATCCTATTAATGCACTAAAATTCCTATTACTGCTACTGCTGACTTTACTCTCAGCTGCCTATAAGTTTTCTCCTCATCTCCGTAGTGTTCTGAATGCTCCTGCCCTTGAGAGTCCTTCTTTACTTTCATCTTCCGTTTATATACATTCCTTCTTCCCGACTAAACTTGTTCACTCGTCTAACTCATATTAATTCCTTACTTCCAATTACCGCAGCTCGCGCGTTCTATTTTATTTCTGTCTCCATGGCAACGATCAAAACAAAACGTAAACATAAGCATTACATAAGATTATACCTTTACACTCAGTAATGAAATATAATAATAAAAAATATTACAGTTACTTAATTTTTCCTTCACTTTCATTTATAATTATAATAAATAAAATATATGTTACAGTTCATATAAGGCACATAAAAGTTACATACATAGAATATCTTATAATATTATTGAAGGACAAAGTAATAAAATAAATGGCATTCACCACAGAGTCCTTCCATTCTCATGACATATCATAAAATTATATAATTAAATAATAACTGATAAAATTCAAGGAAAATACATGAATAATAAATCTCAAGCAAAAGACTAACAAATAATATATAACAAGTCTTGCTTAGAATATGGTAGATTATGTTAAATGTGAATGAAGAGTAAAAACATACAAAATAATTTCATTCACAGTTTAACAAAGGCTTACTCTTTCACTTTTTAAAAGAAAAATTTTTCACACAAGTTCTTTTAGTGGAGGATTTAATTTTTACATTTCTTTCTTGAGGTCTTAAATAACTGTTAGTTTGAATAGAACTTGACTTGTTAACACAGCTTACAGTTTTACTTCTCTCAGCATCTCTTTTTGGGTTCTGGCTAATTTTAGTACAAGGAAAGACTTGTTTCCTATTCCTATAGTGAGGTAGTGTTCTTTCAGAGCAGAAATCATGTTCTCTATCACTAGAATTGGGTCTTAGTTGTCTTACAACTTGGTGATTTATTCCATGATGTAGTTTGATTACCTTAGCAAAATTAACTTCAACTGTTAGTTGATTTTCAGTGTCAACTTCTGATTCAGGTTTGACTCAGAAGTTGGGTACTAGTTGCTGTGATGGTTCATCAGTGATAAGCCGTGTTTCAGGCTGATTGTGCACACCAGAGTTAGTATTACTATCCTTCACAGTTGGTTCAGTCACAGATAGCGCTACCTTATCTGGAGTAATTTTTTTATTAGGTACACCAAACCTTCCTTTCTGTCTCCTTGTCCTATCATACATATAATTGCTACCTCTTTTGATACTTCTTTTTCTGTTCATTAAGGATATTTCTTTTCTAAAAAAATCACAGGAGAACTGATACCTTTCTAAGAAATTTGTCCCTAGTATAATGTGGGAGCTTATGTTAGAGGTTGAGGGGATAACAAGCAAATCTTGCCAGACACTTAGTTTAAATTCAGGTAGGTAGATTCTAGCATGAACCTTTTCATATGCTATGAAGTTTGAGTCTGAAAGAGTAGTAATTCTTACAGGTTCACTTAGTTTGCAGTGCTATTCCATAATTTGTGTCTTATACTTTGGAGATGGTCCTTTCTAATAGTTGAAGCATTACATCCTGTATCTAATAAAATATCACACTTAGAACCCAGGATTTCTCCTCTAATTCTCATCAATTGTTCATTAGATCCTTGTTGTTCCTGCATTCTATTATATCCTTGTGGGGTATGTGTCCAAACTTTGAATCCCAGTTTTTTTTAGAGTAATTTCTTTTGTTATAAAAACAATTTCTAGCAAGATGCCCAACTTTATTGCAACTATAGCATTTGGAAGGATCTCTATGTTCTCTCTCCATCTGAGGTTGAGAGAGAATGGGTATCTGTTGTTTAAGATTTTTATGAATGATTGTCCTCGTAAATGAGAGTTGATGAATGATCCATCTTTTACCAACTCGCTCCACCCATTTTCACACAGTCATTTGGTTTCTGCAGTATATATCTTCTATAAATATTTCTATGGTAAATGTTCGTATGAAATAAAATCAATAATTCCTCCAATCTCTACTAAATCCGTGAAACATGTGCAGCTTCCACCCAGCATTCTTCACAATATGACTCCAAACCCACAGGACAGGTTGCTTTTCATCCTTCTTTATCCCTGTTACTTCTGTATTGTGGAACAGTTTCTTTCTTTTTGTGTGTTTCTTGAGGAATACAATATACAGACCTTCAAAATCAAGTATAAAGTTTCCCCTTGCCCAACCCACTACCCATACATGGTACTAACAGACTATAGGTTGATCAAACAACCTCTGGTGTATGAGCCCAACATAACAAAAATAATAATAATAATCTTCTTCTTCTTTTCTGCAGCTTCTCCCACTTAAGTGGGGTCACTGTTGATAATGAGTCTCCTCCACACCTTCCTGTCTTGGGCTGTCACCACATCCAAGTTCTTCATCCTTAAGTCCTCTTCTACCAGCTCCCTCCATCTCTTCTTTGGCCGCCCACGCTTCCGTCTTCCTTGCACATGCATCTGCATGACCCTTCTTCCCACATATTCGTCCTCCCTCCTCACCACATGACCAAACCATCTCAACCTTGCCTCCTGTATTTTCGCTCCTAAGTTCGTAACTTTCACTGTTCCCCTGACATAGTCATTTCTCAGACGATCCTTTCTGGTCACACCACACATCCACCTAAGCATTTTCATCTCTGCTACTTCCATCCTGCTGATGTTATTTTTCCTCAGGGCCACAATTTCTATAACATATGTCATAGCTGGCCTCACTACTGTCCTATAGATTTTGCCTTTCAGATTGATCGGCACCCTCATCGCATAACACTCCAGCCATCTCCCTCCAGTTCCTCCAACCCACTTGTATCCTGCATCCCACTTCCTTCTCAGCTCCTCCATCTTCTTCCACTGTTGAACCTAAGTATCTAAAGTCTCTCACCTTCCTGATGACATTTCCTTCCAGCTCCAGATCTGTCTCCTGTCTGCTGCCCACTGTGCAACACATATACTCTGTCTAAACAGAAATGGACTTGATGCTGACCCTTGATGCAAGCCAGCTGTTACTTGAAAACTTTCTGTCTGTCCCAGACAGGTCCGAACACTTGTCTTCACATTTCTGTACATTTCCCGCACTAACCTGACATATTTCTCCGGAACCTTCTTCTCCCTCAGACACCTCCAGACTTCTTGCCTTGGCACTCTATCGTATGCTTTCTCCAGATCAATAAATGCCAAATGTAGCTCCCTTTGTTTCTCTCTCTAAACTTTTCCATCATCTGCCGTAACCCAAAGATAGCATGTGTTGTTGATCTACCAGGCATGAAGCCAAATTGTTCCTTTGCAATCTTCACCTCCTTCCTCAATCTACCATCAAGAACCCTTTCTAGGATTTTCATTGTGTGGGACATCAACTTTATTCCTCTGTTATTTTTACAGTCTTGTGCATCCCCTTTACCCTTGTAGATGGGGGACAAGAGTACTCTCCCTCCATTCCTCGGGTATATTTTCCTGTTGGCAAACTTTCATGAACAGGTCCCACAGCAGGTCAATTCCCTCTTCCCCCAGTGCCTTCCATGCCTCCACTGGAATTCTGTCAGGGCCCACTGCTTTTCCATTCCTCATCCTCTTCATGGCCCCCGTCACTTCCACTCTACTGATGTTCTGCACCATCCCCTCAGAAGGCTGCCCATCTTCTCTGTGAGTCCTTGCATTTTCCTCATTCAAAAATCCCTCAAAGTATATTTTCCATCTGTTTCTTATGTCCACATCCCTCCATAATACTCTTCCTTCAGCGTCTTTGATCTGCCTCACATGTAAGATGTCCTTTGCTGCTTTATTTCTACATTTCGCTAGTTGATAAATTTTTCTCTGTCCTTCCTTTGTTTCTAATTGATCATACAGATCTTGATATGCCATGGCCTTCACCTGTGCCACAACTCTCTTGGCTTCTTGCTTTCTCTCTCTGTCCTCTTCCACTCTTACCTCATCCCACTTCTGCTTTGCCTTCCTCTTAGCTGTCACTGCCACTTGTACATTATTATTCCACCACCAACCCTCCTTCTGCTCTCTAATCTTTCCAGATGTCTCGCCAAACACCTCGATTGCACAGCTCAGGATTACTTTTGAATTATGTTTCCACCAATCTTGTACACTTTCCAGTCCATCCGAAATCCTCTCTAACACCCTCTCCCTAAAATGATTCCTCACACTCTCCTCTTTTAAGCGAAACCACTTAATTGTCTTCATCCCATGGCATCCAGAGGTTCTTATCTTCAATCTTATTTTAAAGTCTGTGCACAGCAGTCAGTGTTGCTGTGCCACTTGATCTGTTGGAATTACTTTACAATTTGTCGCAACCTTAAGATGTTTTCTTCTAGTCAAAATGTAGTCAATTTGTGAACTGTTGTTACCACTCCTAAATGTTATCAAATATTCTTCCCTCTTATAGAAAAATGAGTTCACAATTGCCAGATCAAACGTTACTGCAAAGTCCATAACCCTCTCTCCTTCCTGGTTCATCATTCCCACTCTGTGGCCACCATGCACCCTTTCACAGTCTCTATTCTGTCTCCGTTCAAGTCTCCTCCAACAATCACCATCTCATTTTCTTCCAGTTCCCTCATTTCTTCATCTAACATGTTCCAGAACTCATCTTTCTCCTCTGCTGTACAACCAACTTGTGGGGCATATACACATAATACGACCACCCGCTCTTCTCCAAGACCCAATTTCATTCACATGATCCTGTCGTTCCTTCTACCCACTTCCAGTACTTCACCCTTCATTCTGCCACGCACCACAATTCCTACACCATTTCTTCCCTCTTTATTCGCTCCAGAGTAGAACAATTTATATCCATCTCCCAGTTCCTTTGCCTTTCCTCCCTTCCACCTTATCTCCTGCACACATAAAATGTCCAACTTCCTCATCACGTCTGCCACCTCTCTTCCCCTTCCAGTCATGCTTCCAGCATTCAGTGTTCCCACTCACAACATCCTCTCCACCTGCTGGGCTCGCTTCTTTAACCACACCTGCCCTTGATGCGGTAGCCCTCGTCCACTTTTCGCAGCTGTAGGGCGATGTGGCTGCGAGTCGCTTAAGGGGTACGCCCTAGCCCTTATATCATTTTCTCTTTGACTCATATCATAGTTTGAGCTGGCATTGAAGTTTTACGACCGGATGCCCTTCCTGACATCAACCCTCGCCATTTATCCAGGCTTGGGACCGGCACCTATTGAGGCTAGCTTGCCTCCTTTGGTGGCTGCATAAAACGAAATGACTTAGCAAGATAGGAAAGACTCACGCCTAGCCCTCGAATACTCTAATAGCATCAGGGGGAAGGAGCAAGGAGAGGAGAAAGAAGAGGAGGGACCAGTCTACAGAATAATATAACAGATGTATATTACATGAAGTAAGGCATGGTCCAGCATCTGGTACCTCGGGTTTGCCATGCCCGTACTCATTAAAGTGAGCCCTTGAGGCAAAAATAATAATAAATAAATAAATCTTGCATCATTAATCAACATGAGGAATCATTATCATCTCTACAGGCATATGTGGCTATAAATTAGTTTGCATAAGATTCAATTTAAATAAATTATATAATAAATAATTAATTAAAGTGAAAGTGAATCCTAAAGAGAATCTGAATATATTTAATATTGTGTTTATGTAAACCTGCAGAAATGATGTTTTAATGATTCATTAAATCATAAGGAGTTTTCTGATTGCAGCATTCCTCGCTGTCTAGTTCAGGTACTTCCTCTTTTTCAAGGAGTGCACAAATTACAGGTAGAGGTTTTCATGGTGCCAATATGGTGTAAATATAGTAAATATGGTGCCAGCTGCAGGCATCATTGGCTCTCTCTGTGATCTGCAGATTTTTCTTATTAGCAACTCATTTCTAATTTAATATTATATTTAATAACTTTGATAATAGCAGTAGATTAAAAAAAAAAACTTGAAAATCAAAATTTAATAAAATTGTTTTTAACATTTATATGCAGGGATCTATGTGAAGATGTCATATCGAATGAAAGAATAACTGTGGAGCAAATTAAACAAAGATTGTTTGAAAGCAGAAAACAAATTTTCAATTCTTCTAAAAGTATAGCTGATGATATTCTACATGAAATAGTTCATGAATTTTTATCTACTGAAGTAAGGTGAGTTATTTTCTAACTTTTTGTAATTCTTTTTATAAGAATGCATTTGATTGCAACAGCTGTTTGAGTATCTCTTCCTTTATAAAAGCAAATGCCCCAGTAGATTACATTTCAAACTGAATTATATATAATAATAATAAAAAAATATGAGCTACACAGGAGAGCCTGTGTAGCTCAGTGGATGTGGCGTTTGCACACCATGATGCTTCACCGCACGGAGGAAGACTTGGTTTTGAGTCTAGTCGGTGACCAGAGGAAATTTTTCTAAGCTTTTTTTTGACCGGTTCCCGAGTTAGTCGATCTCTGGCATGGGCAAGCAGGTTTTTTTCTCCCAGAAATTCGGGTTATTCGTCCCATAAACTCAAGAAAATTGACCATAGAATCCACACTATTTCAGATATTAAATATATTGTGTTAGGGACCATGAGATGGTGGCACTTGTTGAGCCATTCTCTTCACTTCATGCTGTTTAATTAGTGATAGCCTTGGGCCAGCTATCTCCGAATTTGAACTGCCCACTCAGTCTCCAAAAGTTAGATAGGGCTAAAACAGCCTCGCCTATTCCATATACGAGAACAAAAAGACGTTAGCTTGTTTTTTTTTTTTTTAAATAATAATAAAATAAAAATAAAGATAATTAGTTTCTGTACCTTTGATGTGGTTCGATAAATAAAAATAAATTGGAAGTATTAGAACAAAAAAAAATCATAATAATAATAAAATGGGATGAGATGGTGTGGGGGAGAAATTCAAGAACTCAAGCTTGAATTGAGAATGATGTTGATGGTGAAGGTTTAACATAAAGTCATTCCCTATACTTGGAATCAACAGAAGATGAAGGAAAATTAGAACCGGATCAGGAAATGAATCCTGATGTGGTTGTCATTTGCAAGCCTTCTTCTTCATTGATTAAACTACTACTTGTGATCTTTTCTGAATTTGACATGGTATTCAACTTGCCTTCAGTGTATATCTAATTTTACTGAAAAGGGATGCTAAGCAGCTGGTTCTTTTTAACAGGCCTAACAGAAAGAGGAGCATCAACGAAAGTAACTATAGATAAGTACTGAAACATTGTTTCTATTAGTCTTTGAGGGATCATCTTTGAACCAGTTGCTCTTCTCTGGACAGCATCAAGAACTTTTGGGAGATTTTAAGTGCACTACCCCCCCCCCCCCAAACATTCCCCTTTCCTATGGCACCTGTTTGTGGTGGTGGGGGGGAACATCTCAGTGATGGTACTGGCCCTCTTCCTCTTTTTCCTCTTTGTTTTCTTCCTATATTCTTCACACTACTTCTCTTGATTTTGGATCCCGGTAGTCTTGCACTACTTCAATCTCTGCTTCGGCAAGACAGGCAGTCCTGGATGGCACAGCCAGGATCATTTGGCTAGTGGGCTTGCCTGCATGGGTCAGTGGTGTTACATTAAGTCTCCTATCCCATGGTCTGAAGATAGAGCTTAAGGTTTACTGTGGTGCTGGTATGGTGTCCAGAGTAGTCCTGGCATTCCACTCTCGCACGTGGTCATCACTTGCCAGTCAGTAGGCTTTCATGTGTGGCTCTGTAGTAGATGGGAAGCTCTAGTGCCAAACAAAAAAAAAATCTCTTGAGTATGAATCCTTCATCCTCAAATATTTCAGGGTCCCTAACAAGGTCCCCACCAGTACTGATAATATTGTTGATACATTATTTGATAACAGAAGTAAGAAACAAAAGATGTGATGCCAGTATAAATTTCCCAGTGTTTCTGATCATCCATGCAACAGTTGTAAAGCTAATAGGAAAAAGTCACCTTTATTCAAGAGTTTAGGACTGGCAGGATCTCCCAAAAAAGTCAAATTTCGTTCTGATGTCAGAGGATGAGTCTCAATAGATTGCAGTGTGGTGGCTGCTCTTCTGAGCACAACACCCAAACTAGTATCTAGGTCATCAGCAGATGATTTAGTGTAGGAAACAGCAGCCACATAGGCTCAATGGCTGCCTTGATGCTTCCATTCTAGCACCCTCATCACCAGAGCGATCTCACTGTAACAGTACAAAATCGACTCTGCTTAGTGCTGCCTTTCATTCAACATACGAGGCACAAATGGTATTGTTGCAGTTGCTAGACAGGATTCTGATTTAGAGGCATTCTGTCATCATCCCACATCAAGAACCTAGGCATTCAGTTCTCAATGCAATCAAATAAATTTCACCATGGAAATAAAAAGAAAAAATAAACTGGCTTTCTTAAATATCTTACTCCTGTTGATGAACTAACTATTCCTGACTAACCTTCACTGGACACTATACAGCAGAGGTCTGCACACCATCTATTGCAAAAAAGTGAATGTATAAAAGCTTTTCTCCATCATGCTCATATTGTTTGTTCTAACCCAAAGAATCTTAAGCTCATGCTTCTTAACATCCAGCATATTATGCATTTGAATGGCATCTGTCAGACTGGCAGGTCTGACAGAAGCCATTGTACAGCATGATTTTGACTCCTATAGGCCTACCTCCAGTAACCCTGAACCAGTAAAGAGAGTTCCAATTTCATATATTTAAGGTATTTCCAAACCAGTTTCAAGAATCCTCAAGAAATACAACCTAGTGCCTACATTTTTTCTGATCAACAAACTCTCCTCATGGTTGTCCTCTTCTTAAGGTAAATGGCTCTCTCCCTGTCTGGTGTCTACCAAGTTCCCTGTGATTGCCACTTCTCCTAATTTCGACACATCAGACTCTGTAGAGAAAATATTACAAGAATATCAATCTTACGTCATTAAAAAGAAATCTGAGAAATCTGGTCTGGAATGCACCTAGTCCTCTGATGCCACTTCAGATTCAAATAGTTATTTGAGAAGAGAGTGCTGAAGCTCTGCTACAGTGTCCTAATTTGAATTGGAATGACTTCCTCTCCTTGCCAAAAATCTAAGAAAGCCTCATTCTTATCAGACATTAACTCCCTCCCACCCACCCACACACACACACACACATATATATCATCCAGCATATTATGCCCACATATTATGTGGGCATAATATGCTGCATCTTGCCCACATCCCATTGGCCATCATGCAACTCATACTGATTTTTAAATAACCATTGTTAATGTTATACGTTATATATATTATCTTGCCTGATACTGAACTAACCTATTATTTTCAGGTTGAAATATCTGGCAAATAAAACTTTTTTTGGCACAAGTATCCCTTAGACAAAACATAATCCACCATCCACACATTTTGCTGTACACTTCCAATTAATAGAATTTTTGTCTCTTAATTGTGTGTGTGTGTGGGGTGGGAAATCTCCTATTTCTATGTGAGATTAGCTAACTCACCTTGAAAAAGTCCATATAAAGATCCCTCTCATTATGACAAGAGACAGGCCAAGATCTTTTATTTTCAAAGGATGCATTGTCCCATCTTCCTTTCACATGCGCTATGAAAGTGCCTAACATCATTAATTAACCGACCAACCTTTGCCAGCAAAGGTTGGTCGATTGGTAGAGCCTCTGCTACTAATGTCTCAATCAAAAAGTTAAGCAAATTTGAGTGGTGTTAGTAGTTGAAAGGGAATCAATCATTCGATGCTGTTGGCACACTCTCCCTCGATGAGTCTTTGGACTCCCTGGAGGTGTCAAATAATAATAATAATAATTAATTATCCTTATTTAAGTAAATATAGTAAATGATATCCAGTTTCTACTTCTTTAATAAAATTTTTCTAATTCCTATACTGAGTTTTTATTGATAGGTATAATTAGCTCTACTCTGGTAATGTAGAATTTGACTTTTTGACAAGACTATCAAATATGCAATATAGCAAGATTTGATAATTTCTGGTCAGATATCACCAGTTCAGCTGCTTCTTTCCATTTCATAAATATTTTTGAAATACTCTTATCTATCTCCAGTATTGGATACTTTATCTACTTCCAGTGCTGAAATGTGGCTTGTGACATCATTCTTCCTCCAATATTTTCTCCCACTTTTTTCTATCGCTGCATATATCATAAGATAATATTTCAAATCAATCACCCCAGACATCCATAACATTCTCATGTTCAGTTTTTATATCATCATCAATTTCCAGATATGTACCCCCATTATGTTATCTTTATTCTAATTCCTTTAAATGTCATCCCACAAGTCTTCTAAAAGTCATCCCACAACTTTTGTATTTTGTTTTTGCTATTTTTACACATAACTTTCCTATATTTTTCTTTCTGTTTTGTAAGATTACATCAGCTTTTCCCAAACTTTTCCTATGATGGAACACTTCACAAATCCTGAAATTTTAACAGAACACCTTGGTTATTTTGTAGGGGTAGGTAGATATAAATAATAAATAAAATAATATACAATATATCATCATCGTCCGGTAGCATCCTCTAGCAAGAGGGTTGCAACAGACGAGCAGCTTTTCTCCATTTTTCTCGGCCAGTCGCCTCTGTCATTCTTAAACCAGTCCATTCCATGATGTCATTGAACCACTCTCTAGTTGGTCTTCCACGTCTTCTCTTCCCCTCAACTTTCCCTTGTAGTATAGTTCTTGTCAGGTGTCCCGAAGAACCTCTCAGAAGATGTCCTGCAAATCTTGTCTTTCTTTGCATAATATTCTTGAGCAGTGTTCTTTCCATCCCAACTCTTCTTAAAACTTCTTGATTTGATATTCAATTATATTCTTTTTCTATAATTCAATTATAATATTCAAGTATATTATACAATATATATACTATATATATTGTAAAACTACGTTCTTTATGACTTCGATGTTTTTGGATCTTTAAATTATAAATTGTTTTGATATCAGGCACAATATTAGAAAGTTGAATTCTCATATCTGACTTTTGGTGGTTGCATGATATGTCATATCTGACATATCATGCAACCAGCTACAACAGCTACATCTGTCTGTTGTAGCTGGTTGCATGATATGTGTTACAACTCCCTTCATCTTTCCTACCATTGCTTGAGCACTATCTGTACAAATATCAATATACTTCTCCCAACCAATTTTCTGTTTTGTAATGTAATTATTAATACAGTTGAATATATCTTCTCCGGTAGTTTTTTCTTGTAGATATTCATACATGAGTAAATCTTCTTCACTACTTTTATCAAATATGTAACCAACAAACACTAGTAACACAGTGATCCCAGCAATATCTGTAGATTCATCCATTTGCATCTCACCAATTGAATGAGTTTCACCATTAAGTACAATGCGATTGTAATCATTTGAAGTTTTAGATTTTTTTAGTGACTTACATTGTCTCTTTAAAAAATGTATATCTTTTCCCTTGTAATCAGCGTGTTTCATTTCGAAGTGCCTAAGTTTAACTGGAGCCAAAGAACTGTTTGTTTGCTAGCACAATCCACACGCAAAGTGAGGAGCACCTGATTTTCAAATATATTTGAACTTGTCACAGCATTTAAAACCATTCCAGGCTTATATTAATTTTGATAATTTTTCACATAACACTTATTCAATTTCTGCGGAACATAGTTTGGGAAATGCTGAATTACATGATGACTTACTTACCAAGAACTTTCAATATCATGTTTTTTTTCCTTCTTATAGGATGGATTACTTAACTTATTGAATCTCTGTGGGAAGGGTCACTATCTCCAGACCAGTGTGTGAACCTTTCCATAATGCACAGCAATATGAATCTTCAAAAGGAAGTGGGCATTGCATTATGGGATATTGAGGCAAGTGAGGTGGAGCCAACAGTCTGTATACAAGTAGCTTTGTTAAGAAGATATTTCACACACAAACACAAAGTTTGATTGCTTATGCTTAAGTAAAGGATTAAACAAGAATATAATTTCTTGGCAAGATGATTTACTTTCTAAGTGAAACAACCAAGTGAAAAATCTTTCTACAACTATCTCTGATCTAGAGTATATGTTGTAATTCCTCTGCTAGCTCTCAAGTTTTAGAATTGCTTCATAACAAGACAAAAAATAATTTAACTATGATAATAAGCACCTCCGTAACGCAATTGGAAGAATGACAGTACGTTGCGCCCTTCGATTAGAAAAGGCCTAAGTTTGATTCTCATCATGACGGGAGGAATCTTTATATGGACTTTTTCAATTGAAGGTGAGTTAGCCGATCTCATATGGAGGTAGCAGGGTTTTTCATCCCGCATACAGACAAATCGGCCCTTTGGAACACACGTAATTTACAGACAAAAATACTAGCTCTAGTGGTGGTGGTGGTGGTGGTTTTGGGCAGTAGATGGCATTGATATAGGTGATTGGTAGTAGAGGTTCGGTGTAGTAGTGGAGACAGAGTGTTGTATAGTAGGTGTCCTCCCGCGATGAGATGAGTCTTCGGACTCCTTGGAGGTGTCACGAATAATAATGATAATAATAATTTAATAAATAAAACTGACAAACATTCTTATTTACAAAGCTTAATAAATAACTTTGCTTATATACCAGAATATAGAAGTAAATATGATGAGAACCATTGAAAATAAAATAAATAATAGTAAAAAAATAATAAATAAATAAAATATAAATAATAAGAGTGCTTAAGAACTCCAACTGAGAGGAGTTCCACATAGCCTTTAAAGGAATGAGGAGAACCGACCAGGACTTCTGACCTAATGTCCAATCCTCAACTTCTCATGGTGCACTCTGTTAGGTATCTACCCGGATACTGAATGAACGAGGATGGGATGGCAATTCATGGTTTAAATGACCAAATTGTATTCTTATTGGCTTAAACCACAATACAAAATGATGATACAACATGACAAAATTTCATGCCGGCTGGAGTGTCGCCCAGTTGAACAAGACCACTGTTGTTTTTGTCAGGGGAAAAAGAGCGAACAGCAAAAAGTCGGCTACTGAAACAAATCCTGAAACAACACACCCCAACTCAGCATCACCAGAGTTAAAGATCGGTACCATCAACATAAGAAGCCTGAATGGCAAAGAAATGGAGCTAGCTGGGGAATTGGGTAAGTACCAGGTCGACATAATAGGAGTGACTGAAACAAAAAAGACAAAAACTGGCGAAATCTTTTTGAGCAATAAATACAAAAGTTATATTCAGGCAATAACAATCAGGGAAAATAACGAGTATCTATAGTATTCAACATTAAATTCAAGGCTAATCTTGAGTGGCAGGAAATGTCAAGTAGAGTGATGTGGGCACATTTCAGAATGGAGAACTGGGAAATGAGACATTTGTGCCTATGGTCCCACAGAAGGTTGTGTGGTGCTTTTCTACTAAGGTAGAAGTGGAAGAAATTTTTGAGGATTTAGAGAAAGCAACTGACACAATGAAAAAGGAAAAGTTGGTTGTTGTTGGTGATCTAAATAGTAGAGTAGGAAACGAATGTCAGACATACAAAAATATTTTGGGAAAATTTGGAGAAAAGAGCAAAGCTTATAATAATAGCAAATACCTGTCAGATTTCTGCTCAGGACATGGACTGGTTATTACTAACACCATGTTCCAACATAAAAATGTGCCCAAATTCACATAGAGAGAACAGGCAAGGAATGAAAAATGTCTCATTGACTATGTTATTGTAGATAGTAATTTTTTTTCACTGGTGCAGGACACTAGAGTGTACAGATTTGAAATTGGAAATGATCACCATTTAGTCTTCAGCAGGATAAAATTGAATTTCATATTGAAAAGAAGAAGAAGAACATGTAAGAAAGTGTTAAAGTGAATAAATGTTGAGCTGCTCTCAAATGTGAACTGTAGACTAAAATACGCAAACATTATTAAAAAAAAATGAAAGAGATTGAGAACAGGAACCAAACCTTTGAGAGTCAGTGGCAAATCCTGAAGAAAATATTTACTAATTCAGACAGAGTGGCATGTGGTGAGGTTATATGCAAGGATAGAAAAATCAGAACTCAATGGTCGACACAGGAAGTTAAAGAGGCAGCGAAGGAAAAGAAGAAAGCATATTAAAAGTTCCTGATGAATAAGTCAGCTTGTACTCTTACAGAATACAGAGACAAATGTAAGAAAGCTAAACATTGTGTAAAACTAGCTAAACAAAAGTCATCGAAAGACTTTGATAAGAACACAGAAAATAAATATCAAGAAGGTGGCTAGATATTCTGGCGGTTGTTGAAAAAGTTCAGAAATGGAGGAAAGAGCTATAAAAGGAATTAGAGATAATAAAAGTGACATGAAAACTGGAGAAAAACATATCCGTTATGTAGAGAGTAATTAATTCGAAAAAATTGCTTAATGAAACAATCAGTGACAGCAAAAAACAACTCAGCAGGCATGCAATCAGGAATACATATCCATACTTGAAGTAGAAGAAGCCATCAAAAGCCTGAAATGTGGATAGGTAGCTGGAGTAGATGATATTTGACCAGAAATGCCGTAGTATGGAGGTATAAAAGTCTTACAGTGGCTGCACAGCATAGTTCAGAAAGCCTGAAGAGAGGGATGAATTCCAGATGATTGGATTAGAGCTCTCATAGTACCATATATAAAGAGGGAAATAAAACTGAATGTGAGAATTAAGAGGTATTTTCCTACTGAGTGTTACTTATAAGATTTATGCATGCATACTTGAGAAATGGTTGAGAAGGATTGTGTAAGGGAAGGTTGGTGAAGAACAAGCTGGATTCAGGCCAAATAGAGGCTGTCAGGATCAGATTTTCACTTTATGGCAAATAGGTGAGAAATCATGGGAATATAACAAAGATCTGTATTTAAGTTTTGTAGATCTTGAAATGGCCAACATGTCAAGATAAAAGCTATTCAAAACTCTATAATTGTATGGTTATATTGCTTAATATAATGTGCCAATATATCAAGTAATACTTCAGTCTTTATTTCAGTTGTAAGTCAATAGTTAGAATTGTAGGAAGTACAGGAAGATGGTTTAATGTTAAATCTGGTGTCAGACAAGGTTGTACATTATCCCCTCTGTTATTCATTATTTATATGGATCACATTATGAAGGAAAGTGGTATTAAACCTAATATCAAAATTGGAGATGTTAATCTCAGCTCTTTACTTTATGCAGATGATGTTATACTCTAAATAAATCCATGCAAGTCTGCAAGATTCCTTGACTAAATTGAATAACTGATGTAATAGGTTAGGTTTGAAGGTCAGCAATAACAAGACAATGAAAATAGGCAGAAGCATTGAAAATATCAACTGCATCATGAATGGAACCCCTATTTTAACTTATGTATCTGAGAGCTGGGTTAGAAATAAAACACTTGACCAAAGACTAGAGACCACAGATATGAGAGTCCTGAGAAAGATTAGAGGCATGAACGGATGGCATCAGGATTGATACAGTAAAAAGTGTCTTAGAAGATCTGATAATGTTGGAGTCTTGACAGGTAACAGATTGATTTGGAGGAAAATTGTAGATAGGAAGTTAGTAGTGATGTTAGTTTTTCATGTAGTACTATCATATCCTGTACACCCCTTGAGGGTACTGTCAGAAATTTGATGATGATGATAAATAATAGTTCAAGGAGATGAAAGAAAGACCTGCTTTTCAAGTTGGTATTATGTTTTCCTGCTGATATCCTGTAGCTCTTTTTGTTTGCTTGTTTGCTGGGTTTTGGAAAGTGGCTCACTGAATATAGATCATAAGCTTTTTTTTTTTTTTTGGAGAATAATTCCACCTTTAGATTGTTCATAGACTGAGTATTTTGTTGCATTTTTAGTTATATCAAAACACTGGTTTTCAAAAATAAATATTAAAACACAAGAAGTCTATTATATTAAATCCATTTTTGAACAATAAAAATTGCATTATTATAACTCTATCACTATTACTTATCATTAGTATTAAAATGACTATTTTATGCGATTATTATCATCATCAGACCTCCAGTGACTCATTGAGGCAGTCCACACATCACCCACACCAGCTTTCATACCTTCTCTTAAACTTCATTCATTCACACATGGAACAGGCAAACTGTTCCACTCAGTCACTGCTCTGTATGGAAAAATCTAGCTCTCATCCCTTTCTTCACTGACCACAAACTCAACTTCCATGGATGCTGTCTTTGCCCTCTCCACACTTTCTATACATCCTTTCAGTCTGCAGCCTACATACTCTCAATCTGTTGTCATAATCTATATTCTATAATCCATATCATCTTGGTAAGTCTTCTTTGCACCCTGTCCACAGTAGTTCAGATGAATACCAAGAACTTGTAGAGGCAAGATGACTTCTTTATCCTTATATGTCAGTGTTTGTTTCAGTATTGCAGTTATCCTCTGAGTTGTACTTGCAATTTTTGCTGTGTGATCTTTGAACTTGTATTTCCTATTCACCAACTCTAAGATTCTTAGCCCCATCCGTTTCCCCAAGCATAATCCCACTAGTATAATATGCTGTTGGAAATCTCATTTCCAAGGAATAACTGTATATCTTCTAATATAGAATTGACAGTGATCATCCTTTACATCATCAGCAAACAGTTGAGCATCTTCTGTCAGGCTCTTTCCAGTATCATTATTGTAAAGGTCAAACAACAGTAGACCAAGGCATGATCTTTAGAGTACATGACCCATCTACCACTTTCTGTTACTGGAGAGTCGACCACCCACCTATCCAAGCCAGTAGTTTATATTCCGATTCCATATTTTCCAGTTTATGCAATAGACTTTTTATGTAGTATTCTATCAAAGAGTATTCTATCCATTCCCTTTATCCAATTCAGCCAAAACATTATTGTAAAATATGAGCAGACTGCTCAGACGTGGCCTCCATTTAGCAAACACATGATGTTTTTTGCAAATTATAGCTTTTCTGTCAACCCATTTCTGCATGTTCTTACCAACTTCTCTAAAATCTTCCCACCTATACATCTGATAGGCCAGTAGTTAGATACATCAGTTTTTGCACCACCATTGTACAATGAGATCAAGAAAGATCCTATTCCTGTGGGATCTTTCTTGAGCTGAGACTCAAATTATACAAATACATCAAGGGGAAAACCAGTTTGGCTGAACACTCCTTTAGCATACAATATATGGTGATAACCCATCTGTCCCTATTGCTGAATTCTTATCCAGATTATGCAACAACTCTTGAACTTTCTTCTCATATGCCTTTCATTCCATCCAGTGTGGTGTTATGTGACTTACAGAAGGTTGATAGATTTAGCAAGGTGAGCACTCATTATTTGAAATATTGTATCTGCTTCTGATGCAAGGGCACTGTCTCCATTCAGTAAAGCTATACTTCTGCATTCATTCGTTCTTTTACATCATCATCATCATTATCAAATTCCTGCCATGTACCCTCAAGGGGTGTACAGGATATGATAGTACTACATGAAAAAAAATTACATCATTATTAATTTCCTATCTACAATTTTACTCCAAATCAGTCTGTTATTTGTCAAGACTCCAACATTATCAGATCTTATATTTCTATCGTCTAAAGCACTTTGTACCGTATCAATCCACCTATATCTTGGTCTACCTCTGGGTCGTTTTGCTGCCAACCTGGCAGAGAACACTTGTTTTGCTAATCTTTCCTCGCCCATTCTGTTTAAGTGACCATACCACCTGAGATTAGCTCTGCTAACGCATTCCTGGATGCTGACAATGTCAAGTTCTTTCCTAATATCCTCGTTTTTAATATGATATTGCCATTGATGCCATCTGTTCACGCCTATAATCTTTCTCAGGACTCTCATATCTGTGGTCTCTAGTCTTTGGTCAAGTGTTTTACTTCTGACCCAGCTCTCAGATCCATAAGTTAAAACTGGTTTGAACACTGTCTTGTATACAGCTAATTTAGTGTTCCAACTAATTTCTCTCTTATTCCATATGAATTTATTCAATTGACTTCCCACCATACCAGCTTTGCTGATTCTGTTGTCTATTTTTATATTTAATTTACCATCTTCAGTAAAAATCGTGCCTAAATAGCTGAAATGTTTTACTTGTTCCACAGGTTCTCCATTCACAACACAGTTGACATTTTCAATGATTCTGCCTATTTTCATTGTCTTTGTCTTTTTATTGCTGACCTTCATACCATATCTATTACAACAGCTATTCAATTTAGTCAGAGAATCTTGCAGACTTGTAGCAGATTTATTTAGAAGTATAACATCGTCTGCATAAAGCAAAGAGCTGACATTAACATCTCCAATTTTGATATCATGTTTAATACCACTTTCCTTCATAATGTGATCCATATAGATAATGAATAACAGAGGGGATAATGTACATCCTTGTCTCACACCAGATTTAACATTAAACCATCTTCCTGTACTTCCTTCAATTCTAACTGCTGACTTACAACTCAAATAAAGACTAAGTATTGCTTGATATAATGCCCCATTGACACCATATAACTGCAGCGTATTGAATAGCTTCTCTCTTGGCATCTTGTCATATGCCTTTTCCAAATCGACAAAACTTAAATACAGATCTTTGTTGTATTCCCATGCTTTCTCGACTATTTCTCATAAAGTGAAGATCTGATTCTGACAGCCTCTATTTGGCCTGAATCCAGCTTGTTCTTCACCAAGCTTTTCTTCCACAATTCTTCTCAACCGTTTCTCAAGTATACTGGCATAGATCTTGCCAGGAACACTCAGTAGGGAAATACCTCTGTAATTCTCACATGCAGTTTTATTTCCCTTTTTATATATGGGCACTATTAGAGCTCTACTCCAATCATCGGGAATTCGTCCCTCTGTCCAGGCTTTCTGAACTATGCAGTGCAGCCACTGTAATGCTCTTATACCACCATACTTCAGCATTTCTGGTCAAATATCATCTACTCCTGCTGCCTTTCCACATTTCCAGCCTTTGATGGCTTTTTCTACTTCAAGTATGGATATATATATTCCTGACTGCATGCCTGGTCAGTGTTTTTTACCACTGTGCTGTCATCACTGCTTGTTTCATTTAGCAGTTTTTCAAAGTAATTACTCCATACTTCAAGGATATCTTTTTCTCCCGTTTTCATGTCACCTTTATCATCTCTAATTCCTTTTACAGCACTCTTTCCTCCATTCTTAAGCTTCTTCAACAACCTCCAGAATATTTTGCCACCTTCTTGATATTTATTTTCTATATTCTTGCCAAAGTCCTCCCATGACTTTTGTTTAGCTAGTTTTGCACAGTGTTTAGCATTCTTGCATTTGTCTCTATATTCTCTAAGAGCACAAGCTGACTTATTTGACAGGAACTTTTGATATGCTTTCTTCTTTTCCTTCACTGATTTTTTTATCCTTACAGACAACCTCACCACATGCCTCTCTGGCAGAATCAATGTTTTCTTCAGAGTTTGCCACTGAATCTCCAAGGTTTGATTCCTGTTCTCAAACTCTTCCATTTTTTCTTCAATAATCTTTGTGTATTTTAGTCTACAGTTCACATCTGAGAGCTGCTCAACTTTTATTCGCTTTAAAAACTTTCTTACATGTTATTCTTTTCAATATGAAATTCAATTTTATCCTGCTCAAGACTAAATAGTGATCACTTCCAATTTCAAATCCTCTGTACACTCTGGTGTCCTGCACCAGGGAGAAAACATCACTATCAACAATAACATAGTCAATGAGACTTTTCTTATTCCTAGTCTCTTCTCTCCATGTGAATTTGTGCACATTTTTATGTTGTCACATGGTGTTAGTAATAACCAGTCCATGTCCTGAGCAGAAATCCAACAGGTATTTGCCATTATTATTAGCTTTGCTCTTTTCTCCAAATTTTCCCAAAATATTTTTGTATGTCTGACAATCACTTCCTACTCTGCTATTTAGATCCCCAACAAGGACCAACTTTTCCTTTTTCATTGTGTCAGTTGCTTTCTCTAAATCCTCAAAAAATTCCTCCACTTCTACCTTAGTAGAACCTTCTGTGGGACCACAGACACAAATAAGTCTCATTGTCAAATTCCCCATTCTCATATTTGCCCACATCACTCTACTTGACACTGCCTGCCATTCAAGAAGATTAGCCTTGTATTTAGTGCTGAATAATATGGCTATTCCTTCTTTTCCTTGATTATCATTGCCTGAATATAACATTTTGTATTTAGTGCTCAGAAAGATGTCACCAGTTTTTCTTTTTTGTTTCAGTCACCCCTATTATGTCGATCTGGTACTTATCTAATTCCTCAGCTAGCTCCATTTCTTTGCCATTCAGGCTTCTTATGTTGATAGTTCCGATCTTTAACTCTGGTGATGTTGAGTTGGGGTTTGTTTTCAGATTTGTTCCAGTAGCTGACTTTTCGCTGTTCGCACTGGTTCCCTGGCGAAAACAACGGGGGGCCTTGTTTAACCGGGTGACGCCCCAGCCGGCATGAAATTCTGTCACGTTGTACCATCATTTTTTATTTTGGTTTAACCAATAAGAATACAATTTGGTCGGCTAAATCCCAAATTGCCAGCCCATCCTCGTTCGTTCAGTATCCAAGTATATATCCAACAGGGTGCACCATGAGAAGGTGAGGATTGGACATTAGGTCAGAAGCCCTGGTCGGTTCTCCGCATTCCGTTAAAGGCTATGTGGTGGTCTCCTCTCAGTTATACAGCTTTGACCCTTAAGCACCCCTCGTTCTTTTACTTGGAGTATAATGATGAAATTCTTTTTGGTTGTGTTTACCTGTACAGCCAGTTTCTTTTCATACTCTGAGTTAGCTTTCATAAAATACTCATAACTTTTCTAGACTACTCTGTATCTATTTCATAACTTCTGTCATCCTTCTCATGGCATTCTTTCCACTAGTTTGATTATGGTTGTACATCCCTTTCATTTATATGCCTTATTGGTTTTTTGAACTCTAGGAGCACACTCAGATATTGCATCATTTATGTATCTTTTCAGAATTTTACATTCACTGTTGTTTCCTTCCCATTCAGTAACTGATAGCATGGATCCGAACATATTTTCTTTTGAGTTTGTAATAATTACCACCTCTGTAGTTTAGCATGTAACCTGTCCTTCCTGGAACATCCAGATACTTAGCTTCTTCGAAGGTAAGTGTGATATGATTGCTATCACTGGATGGCAGAAAAGCAGCCATATCCTTAACTAAAACCTTTTCTGATGGCATGATTAAATCTAACACTCTTTGTCCTTGAGTCTTTCTTTCACATGCTGCTTGAAAAGGTTTTCTCCATTGGGAGGCTATTCAATAAAAAGACAGTGTGGGAGACAGCTCAATAAATTCTCCTTCATTTTTATCATTAGTGTTTACTGCTGCCTGATCAGTGTTCAGATAATTCAATTCACCCATAATAATTACTGGTTTAGTATACCCATTGGTAATTTGGTAATACATTTCATCATCCACAGTAATTGAACTGTCAGGTCTGTAGCAACAGCCAACCATATATTTCATTCTGTTAGGTCCACTTCACACCAGATAGCCTCAAATGTATTGCTATATGGAACATTATTACTATTATTAATGTAAAATATAACAGAGATTAAACATTTTTGTTTTAAATAATTTTTCGTATTTACAATAGATTAATGGACAAGAAGGTGAGAAAAGAGGGGCATCTTTTATCTGGTAAACTGTGTAACGCTTGTTGCTTGGGGATGTGAGAGAGAGAAAGGAGGAAGAGACCAGAGATTGGAATGTGGTTTCTTCAGACACACAATCCAATGTGTGTCTGAATAAGTTTAAACCTTTTGTACATCAATCCCATCCACTTCCCTTTCTCTATCTCTCTCTTTCTAACACACACACACACACACACACACACACACACACACACACACACACACACACACACACACACACACACACACACACACACACACCTTTTATGTGGTACAGTTTACCAGATAAAAGGTGATTCATCCCCCCTTTTTTTCTCACCTTCTTGTCCATTCACCTATTGCAAATATGCTTAAAAAAACTAAATGCATATGTAAACTATTCTGCCTGAGTTGTTTCTTATTTTCTTTCTTATTATTATGTTTTCCTCCTTTACAGAATTGTCCACACTCAAGTAAAGCAACAAACGCTGGAAATAGTGAGCAGGTTTTACTTGCAAAAATTAATTAATACATTATTAAATGAGGAACTCACATTTGCTGCACATGAAATATATTCTGAAGAATTGAGAAGATCAAAGGAAATGATAGCTGCCATTGAAAAAATCAAGAAAAAGGTTGAAATGCAGCAGCTTCATGAGTTGTTCACACGGTATTTGATATTTTGCTATTCTATATTTTCAGTTTTTATCCATTGCTGCTTTTCTTATATATATATAAATAGATATAAGAATGTTATGTACTTAGTCAGAGTTCCAAAAATCCACTCACCACAGTCGAGTTACAAGAGACAAGTGGCGAGTGAATTTTAAGCCTTCTAAATGGATTCAGATTTTATTGCCTTATTTTCCTCACATAATTTACACTTTTTTTTTTTAGACATCTCATTCACTATCAGGTTATTTGATTATAGTGACCTCCAATGAATATGATAAAGAACTTTAGTTTTCAACCAGGAAATAGTATCTTATGTAATTAATTTAATAAGTTAATTCCTTCATAGACTCTTTGTCCCTGTCAAAAGTTAGTTTGCATGAGGATACTCTCAAAGATACACCTCGCTGTTGTTTCTAGAATGTGGAGTAATTCCAATCTTTGACAACAGGTGGCAGTATTTATCTCTCATCCTATGTTATAAACTTATGCATGCCCTGCTTCTGCAGATTAATTTTGAAATAAGTAGTCAAGTATTCTCAAACATTTTATTTTGCATAACTTGCAAGTCATCACCATTCTTATACAAATCAGAGATGCCATTGAACAAATAAAAAAATCATTTAAGAAAATTGATTTTCATTTATTTCACTGCAAATTGATATTCTTATTCTCCCAATACCCTATTTAACTGTTAAGTCAGTATGCTGTTGTAATGTAGTATTGGCACAAGCTTATTTTCATAATCCACAACATGAAGTAACTGGATCAAATTATATATTCAAACATACATGATGAAAAGGCATTTTCATAGTGTTATTTTAAAAAGCACAATTATCTTGCAAAAAAAGTCAGAGGCATGATCTCATTATTGACATTACATCATGAAATGTTAGTCTGGTTCCATTGCTAGTGTTGACCATTTTCTGTTTATGTTTACTTCATTATTTTTCTTTCTTATTTACTTATTTTACATTATTTTAGTTTACTTCATAAGGAATCCAGGGTCACCTGTATTCCTTGGAGATGAAGAGGTTGTGGAGAGGGTTCAGAGGAGAGTGACTAAGTTGGTGAGTGATGTAAAAAATGCTCCCTACATTGATAGATTGAGAGCTTGTGGATTGCAGAGATTGGATAGGCAGAGAAGAGTGGATATGATAGAAACGTTTAAATTACTCAAATGTTTTCATAAGATTGATGCAGGGGAAATGTTTCAGCTGTGTGATAGTGATGGAAGAACAAGAGGTCATCCCTGGAAATTAAGGAAAAGTGTGGTTAACAAGGGTGTGAGAACAAGGTTTTTTGCCTGGAGGGTGGTGAATGAGTGGAATGCATTGCCAGACTCAGTTGTGAGTTCTTCGTCTGTAAATGAATTCAAGAAGAGATATGATGGATATTGTTTTAATAGTTTGGGTCTCCCGTGATGAGTCTACTGACTCCATGGAGATACCCATAATAATAATAATATTTGTCTTTCCTCTTGAATTGTTTATATAAATTCAGCCTCATTATGAACAGTAGATGAAAGGAAATACAAACTGCATTTTTTAGCTTTGTGAAATGGGTCAAAACTGAAGACAGAGGTAAAGAACCCAAAAGTATTAAAATGCTGGAGAAAATAGTTCTCTTATGTCATCAGTTACAATCAGTTTAGATCTGCTTTCCAAGAGAAAATGGCTCAAAAAATTCAAGTAGGAGTGTGCTACGAAGATGAAGTAGCATTCTCTACTTTATAAAACAATATATATATATCCGAGGGTGCTGACAGAAACTTTAGATTTTTAGGTCCTTTTAAAGTGGAGATGTGTTGTTTAGGTTTCATGAGATGTTCTATTTTTACACACACACACACACACACACACAAAAACTGACCGGAAATCACTCAAGGTAAAACCTCTAACTGCTTTTCACAGAATTATGGATTCTAAAATACTTGAACACGGCAATTTGGGATTTATCCGACCAAATTGTATTCTTATTGGTTAAACCAAAATAAAAAATGATGGTACAACATGACAAAATTTCATGCCGGCTGGGGCGTCGCCCGGTTAATCAAGGCCCCCGTTGTTTTCGTCAAGGAACCAGGACAAACAGTGAAAAGTCAGCTACTGGAACAAATCTGAAAACACATCCCAACTCAACATCACCAGAGTTAAAGATGGTACTCTCAACATAAGAAGCCTGAATGACAAAGAAATGGAGCTAGCTGAGGAATTAGATAAGTACCAGATCGACATAATAGGGGTGACTGAAACAAAAAAGAAAAACTGGTGACATCTTTCTGAGCACTAAATACAAAATGTTATATTCAGGCAATGATAATCAAGGAAAAGAAGGAATAGCCATATTATTCAGCACTAAATACAAGGCTAATCTTCTTGAATGGCAGGCAGTGTCAAGTAGAGTGATGTGGGCAAATATGAGAATGGGGAATTTGACAATGAGACTTATTTGTGTCTGTGGTCCCACAGAAGGTTCTACTAAGGTAGAAGTGGAGGAATTTTTTGAGGATTTAGAGAAAGCAACTGACACAATGAAAAAGGAAAAGTTGGTCCTTGTTGGGGATCTAAATAGCAGAGTAGGAAGTGATTGTCAGACATACAAAAATATTTTGGGAAAATTTGGAGAAAAGAGCAAAGCTAATAATAATGGCAAATACCTGTTGGATTTCTGCTCAGGACATGGACTGGTTATTACTAACACCATGTTCCAACATAAAAATGGGCACAAATTCACATGGAGAGAAGAGACTAGGAATAAGAAAAGTCTCATTGACTATGTTATTGTTGATAGTGATGTTTTCTCCCTGGTGCAGGACACCAGAGTGTACAGAGGATTTGAAATTGGAAGTGATCACTATTTAGTCTTGAGCAGGATAAAATTGAATTTCATATTGAAAAGAATAACATGTAAGAAAGTTTTAAAGCGAATAAAAGTTGAGCAGCTCTCAGATGTGAACTGTAGACTAAAATACACAAAGATTATGAAGAAAAAATGAAAGAGTTTGAGAACAGGAATCAAACCGTGGAGATTCAGTGGCAAGCCATGAAGAAAGCCCTGATTGATTCAGCTAGAGAGGCATGTGGTGAAGTTGTGTACAGGAATAGAAAAATTTGAACTCCATGGTGGACACAGGAAGTTAAAGAGGCAGTGAAGGAAAAGAAGAAAGTATATCAAAAGTTTCTGGCAAATAAGGTAGCTTGTGCTCTTAGAGAGAATACAGAGACAAATGCAAGAATGCTAAACACTGTGTAGAACTAGCTAAACAAAAGTCATGGGAGGACTTTGGCAAGAATATAGAAAATAAATGTCAAGAAGGTGGCAAAATAGTCTAGTCCTATAAATAATAGGACTCTAGCGTTGATGTATATTTTTTTTTTTTTTTTTTTTTTTCACCAGAGGTCAGGCCAACAATTGTGGTAGCGGTTAGTTAGTGTCTTTAACGAACCAGTATATGATTGCAGTATAGCTTGTTTCTTGTGTATATTTGTACGCTCCAGAAGATGACCTTGACATAAAGGTCGAAACGTCGAATTGTAAAATTTTAGTAATATTAAACTAAAGTTTTTATTCAAACACGGTAGTTGTCTCCATAATTTCCAAAAATGCATTCAGATCACCGTGCAAGCCTAAAAGAAAGGATTGAAAATATCAACTGTGTTGTGAATGGAGAACCTGTGGAACAAGTAAAACATTTCAGCTACTTAGGCACGATTTTTAGTGAAGATGGTAAATTAAATATGGAAATAGACAACATAATCAACAAAGCTGGTATGGTAGGAACTCAACTGAATAAATTCATATGGAATAAGAGAGAAATTAGTCGGAACACTAAATTAGCTGTATACAAGACAGTGTTCAAACCAGTTTTAACTTATGGATCTGAGAGCTGGGTCAGAAGTAAAACACTTGACCAAAGACTAGAGACCGCAGATAGTTGTGAGGAAGATTAGAGGCGAGAACAGGTGGCATCAATGGCAATATCATATTAAAAACGAGGATATTAGAAATGAACTTGACATTGTCAGCATCCAGGAATGCGTTAGCAGAGCTAATTTCAGGTGGTATGGTCACCTAAACAGAATGGGTGAAGAAAGATTAGCAAAACAAGTGTTCTCTGCCAGGTTGGCAGGAAAATGACCCAGAGGAAGATCAAGATATAGGTGGATTGATACGGTACAAAGTGCCTTAGATGATAGAAATATAAGATCTGATAATGTTGGTGTCTTGAAATGTAACAGACTGATTTGAAGGAAAATTGTAGATAGGAAGTTAGTAATGATGTAATTTTTTTCATATAGTACTATCATATCCTGTATACCCCTTGAGGGTACATGGCAGGAATTTGATGATGATGATGATGAAATACTTGAACACCTCTGAAGTGCCTTTTTAATACAGCCTATTATAATGTTAAATTTAATAAATCATTTACTCACTTCAAAAACTTCATAGGCTAAGTAGTAGATCAGTATTAAAATGATATGAGATATAAAGAATTTGGGTCAGTTATTCCTGATGTCGTTAAACAAAATTTAAGGAAATCGGACTCCATTAGTGAGTCTTCTTTGAGATACTTCAACAGATATTTCAAATGAGGAGAAACTCATCCATTATATGAGATGCATACATGAAAATTAGAAAAGCATTTGTTTATATAATTTCTCTCCAAAAGTCAGCTGCAGTGAACTTTGATAGATGAGTGAGTGAAATGAAAAAACTTTTCTGTCAGAAGACTGATAATTAGTTAACTGGTTTTGAAATAGTAACATGTAACAAGCTGGAAGAAACATTGGACTAGTGACAAAATAAAAAGAAACATGCACAGATCTTACAAATGATTGTTGCACATAATTTAAAGTTGGCTGTTTTGACTTCTATTAAAGTTGTTACCTTTGTTCTGAAATGAAACAGAAGTGTACACACACACACACCATCATCAGCCATTTTCTGTCACTGCCAGATTAAGGCATCCCCCAAAGCCTTCCATTCATATATATACACACATGCAAGTGCACTTTTCACCACATTCCTATTAGAGATGAGTAAAAAATTTTTGTGACCAGTAGATTTATTTGAGTGGTATTTATAGAACCTTGTGTATAATTATATGGATGTTTTATCAAATATTCAGCTTAATTTGAAAATAGTTTTCCTTTCATGTAAGGCCATTCCTAATATATATATATATACGTGGGCTGTTCAATAAGTAAGAAGACTAATTTTACTGTACGCGTGGATAGGCTTATGTGTTCGTCAGACATGTTATGATAGGTTTCACGGTATAAAAGAACACAGATGGTTAAGCAAATAACTATTTATTAACTTAAAAGCTAATATTTCACTGGTCTTATATCCAGCATCTTCAGAGCACACAACACAAAGTTTGTTACAAAGGCAAGACAACCACAATCCGGTGTAACAGTGGGGACAGTATAAGTGATTGCAGCGTGCAACACAAGACTAAAGTCCTAATATGGCGCCATCTAGGTTAAAAACTAGGTATGGGTTCACCTCTTTCTCCCCCCTTAGCCAACTTCTACATAGAACATCTGGAAAAATTAGCTATCAGCACAGCCACTCTCAAACCTAGCCTGTGGCTACGCTATGTTGACGATGTGTTTGCCATTTGGCCACATGGCCCAGACACATTGAATACATTTTTAGCGCACCTAAATAGCCAGCATCCTAAAATCCACTTTACAATGGAACTAGAAGCCAATGACTGCCTGCCTTTCTTGGACACACTGATCACACGTCTCCCAGAAGGTACCTTATCATTTTCTGTTTACAGAAAACCCACACATACAGGGAGATACTTACACAAACAATCACACCATCACCCTTCTCAACAATATGGTATCTTAAAAACACTAACCCATAGAGCTAGAGCAATCTGTTCCAATGACAGTGCTCTCACTGCTGAACTTTCTCACCTACGTCAAACCTTCTTAAACAATGGTTATAATCCCCGTAAAATAGATAACATACTAAATGCTACCCATAAATCCCCTCTATCTACCACAGAAGACAAAACAATCACCATCCCATACATTAAAGGCACATCTGAAAAGATATCTAGGGTGCTTAACAAACACCAATTATGCACAGTATTTAAACCTTATAAAAAATTAGCAACTCTCATCCGTTCACCCAAGGACAAATGCACTCCTTTATCACATCCTGGTGTCTATGAAGTGCCCTGTTCTTGCCATCAAGCCTACTACGGACAGACAGGAAGAAATGTGGACATCCGCCTCAGTGAACACAAAAAATATATCCGACACTTTCGCTATGGTAAGTCGGGTCTGGCAGACCATGCTCTGGATACACCTGCACACAGGATCAATTGGAAAGAAACAAAAGTAATGCACAGAAGCTTCTACAAGTCAGAGAGGTTATTCCTGGAATCAACAGAAGCTTGAAACATACCCCAAACCTTAACAAGTATGGCTGTATAAATCTACCAAAGATTTGGGAGACAGTCATCCTAAGACCAAATTAATATTTATCACTTTTATATCATTTGGACTACTATTTCAAAACTTGAAGTTTTTTTGTTTTTTTTAACCTAGATGGCACCATATTAGGACTTTAGTCTTGTGTTGCACGCTGCAATCACTTATACTGTCCCCACTGTTACACCGGATTGTGGTTGTCTTGCCTTTGTAACAAACTTTGTGTTGTGTGCTCTGAAGATGCTGGATATAAGACCAGCGAAATATTAGCTTTTAAGTTAATAAATAGTTATTTGCTTAACCATCTGTGTTCTTTTATACCGTGAAACCTATCATAACAGAATTTTACTGTGGCGAAACCACTCATCACAATATTAATTTCTGTGGAATAAAGAAATGTTGCTGTATGTATTAATGAAAGAGGTTGATAGATGGCATATACGGGCTGATATGCCAGAGTGTCACATGACTAAACGCAAGTGCTTATCGGCGCACCTACGAGGTGCGACCAGTCTTCGAAATGGAAGTGTCCTTGGAACAGCATTATGCAATTAAATTTTGTGTGCGTTTGCAAAAATCGCCATCGGACACTTTTAACATGATACGCGAAGCTTTCCACGATGAAGCAATGTCGAGGGCAAGTGTTTTTCGCTGGCATAAAACGTTAAAGGAAGGAAGGCAAAATGTGGAAGATCTTGAACGTGAGGGACGACCTTCAACATCCATCACAGAGACAATGATCAACACAGCAGCGTTTATCATCAAGCACGTCAAAAGGAAGTGTCTATTGCTGAAGAATGGCTTCTTATTGCACCACGATAATGCAAGGCCACATATTGCTGGTTGTGTAGTGGACTTTTTGCAGAACAACAACACAGATATCCTACCACACCCTCCATACAGTCTTGATCTTGCACTGTGCGATTTCTGGCTGTTTCCTCAGCTCAAGAAACCGCTAAGAGGCCGCCATTTCAAAAGCAACAAAGCATGTGTAAAAGCTGCTGAGGCGGTTTTGAAAGAACTCTCAAAAAACGGACTCTCACATGTGTTTAAGAAGTGGATGCAACATTGGGACAAATGCATCGCGTCTCACAGTAGTTACTTCGAAAAAGACCATGTAAATGATGACGATTAAAGGTAATCTGTTTTCTGTATAAATATAGTCTTATTACTTATTGAACAGCCTACATATATATATATATATTAACATTAAGAAAAGGTTTTTATGAGTAGGAGTGGAATATATAACACAGGTCACACACACATCCACAAAAATAAATAAATAAGATAAAAATCAGAGGGAGCATGCATTGGAATAACTTATATGCCAAAATTTTCTGTTTGTGCTGATATTTCATAACTGGTATCCATTTCTTGGTTGTATAGAGATTTTGCACAAACAAGAAAAATATGTAACATGTAATACAGAAATTTCCTGCAACTTCTTTCATTTTGCTCCTGAATAAAATCATAATAGAAATAGCAAAGTTTATTAGGAGATGGAGCTACCCAGCTCTCCACCCAAGTGCAAAATTACATCTGATATGAAATTTTAATTATATTAAAGGATAGTTTAAAAACACCTATTTTATTTGTTTTATATAATTTTCAAAGGTAGAGGATGACAAGATATTTTGGAGCAAAACTTTATGAGACAAAACATATAATAGTATGCTGAGAATGATGGTTAGATTTTATGTATTTTAAATTCACAAAATTGAATCTCATTCTTAAAATCCCTCTCTTATTGTACATTTCGGCTTATCAAGTTTAGCTTCAAATATCTTGTCATCCCTACCATCTAAATTACATAACCACATCTTTGTAACTATTCTTTAATATAATTAAAATTTTATATTAGATGTAATTTAGCTTTGGTTTGTAGAGCTGGGTAATTCCATTACTCAATAAGCTTTGCTACTTTTATCATATAACAGGTATTTCTTTATATTATCCTCACTGAGTATTGTTTTATAGAATAATAATTAGCTCTAAACAGAAGAAAATTAAAGAATTTATATGTACACTGCTTGGAAAGAAATCAACATGCACCAGTTGTAGGATCTCCTTTCACTGCAATGACTGCAGCATTCCTACAGAGCATACTTTCCACAAGCATATCATAGCGATCAATGCAAATTTTGCATGATTCTTCATATAGGCATGTAATGATATCTTGGACTGCTGTGGGGTGATATCCCTTGATCTCACCAACACTCCAGTTCATCCCACAGATGGTCAATAGGGTTGAGATCAGACTGTGGACGCCAGTCAAGTCTGGCCTCCACAGAAGCAGCCTTATGACATGGTGCATTGCCTTGCTGAAAGAGACAATTGTCAGTTCCATCAAAATGCCACAAAGTAGGAGCCATTGCATTGTCCAGAATATTTAGATACTGCTTGGGGTTGAATGTTTGTCACAAACAGAGGTCTGAGGCCAAATCAGGAAAAAGGAGGACCATACCATCACACTGCCAACTCGAATTTCATAGTTTGGGTTATGTAATCTGGTAAGAGGCATTCAATGGGCATCTACTTGGTAGAGGGTGTAACGTGATTCATCGCTCTATATCGCAGCTTTCCAAGCTTCCATGTCCCACTGTACACAGTTGGAGGAACATGAAACACAAGATTTCAGAGGAACAGTGATTTTTTTCTATATACAGACAGTGACACAAATAAGATATCAAGGCCACTACAGTAGCATAGCATAAAAGTGGCTTTCTACCCCTTCAACAAAATCTATAATCTCTTAAAAAACTCTAAAACCTCCTCATCCACTACTTAAAAAAACCTTGGTTTGTACAAGAGCAACTCTTAACTATGGGTTGTTCTACATTGGACAGACGTAGGTTGGAAGATATGCACAAGCGTGAACATTTCAAGGATCTAGAGAAAAAAAAAATACAAATCAGTACTGGCAGCACATAAAACCAGAACTAAGTATCAAGTGCTATGGCAACAAACTGAAATGCTTCACAGATTACACATTCTTCTTGATAAAATGCCCTCAACAATACAAGAAACAAGGATGATTTTACATCAAGTCTGATCTTCTCTTATTAAACACTATACAGATATGATTGCCAGCAGTTCTTAGAAAACCATGAACTAGTAAACACCTTTGCAGCAATTGTATGCCTTCCATTGTTGTCCTGTTTTGAAATATTTCATGGTGAACTTTATCTGTATGTAGTATCTGATTTTTGTTTTAATTTTCTAGTTTATTCACTTATTTCTCCTAATGATATGAAACCTGATTTCATGAAATTAGTTGAGTAATTAATAAACTATTTCAAATTACATCTGTTTTATGTGGTAAGAATACCAACAACATAATCATATCAAGACTTGAGGAAAATTTTAGTACCTAAACATTTTCCATTAACATTAAGCACTAAACATTAAAACATTTTTCATTCCTTGTTTAACACAATGCTTTGTCAACCTCATTTTATATGAAGAAGGAGTGGTAAAAGAAATGCATTTGAATTTACTAAACTTTTACTGGTGCCAGTATTCATGTGAAAATGGAATTTGCTTCCATAGTGCTAGACCACCAGAAGAAAGACTTCTAAGTTCACTTCTAGTTACTGATAAGAGATCATTTTCTTGGTCTTTTGGTGTGTCTTGAGTTATTTGATCTTTGGCACAAGCAAGGTTTTTCCTCCCTGAAACTCATGTTTTAACCCTAATAACTCAAGAAAATCAACCATAGAACTTGCACTATTTCAGTCAATAGTATACAGTGTAAGAGACCATGAAGTGGCAGCAGTTGTCTGCCATTTTTTTCTCTCTCTCTCTCCACGTATTTATAAAATCATTGATGGTCTTGAGCCACCTATGGACATTAAAAATGACTAGAGATAATACATTCCTGCCTTACTCCTCTATTTATTTTTATCTGTTCTAGATGCATCATTGATTTTTACTGTTATGTTATTATTATTATAATATATATATATATATATATATATAATCTTTTTTGACTGACTGAAACCGAGAAAATAGATAAGTTAATTTAATGGAGCACACATGTTTCTTCAAAAATGACTTCTTCAGGTGTGGTAACACTTAAAGCAAATTAAAAAAAAAAAAACATAAAAACACTGTGCCATTATAATAACAGACTTGTAAAAATGAAGTTAAATTTTAATTGTCGTTATAGTCTGTTCTGTAGTTCTTTTGTTGTGCAAATGTGAACATATGAGTTCATGTGTACGCCAGTAACTAATGGCAGAACTATGCGAGTCAGGTAGACTATAACTGAGGTTGCTGTTGATGTGAGACTGGTCTAGGACAATTTCTTTGGATTCAACTATGTGCCGTTCCACTCCATCGTGACAAATATAAATTTGATATTGCGTTCCAATCTACTCCGTGTTGGCGGCCTTCATTGTTTGTGTTCACTGAAAATAAGACGTGACTTGAGAGTGCGCTTGCTCTGATTCTATTGTATGAAATGTCTCTCTGATGTTCCTCTAGCCGTAGGAGGATTGACTTCTCAGTCTGGCCATAATCGCATATTATTTTATATATGTGATTATGGGAGCTGAAGATGGTTATGACTTGTTTTGGGTGGCTTAGAACTGACCTTAGTTTTGGAAGAGCTGAAAAACACGCTTTTATATTAAATTTTTTTTGAAATCCTTCCTAGTTTCCGGGAGATTGAGCTGATGTACAGTAAAGAAATATAATCCTTGGGGTTGTTAGGGTTCTCTGTGTTGTTTCGAGGGCGCTGGTATAGTTGTCTCTTAATGATTTTGGAAGAGTATCCATTTGAGAAAGTTCTTTCTAGATATTTTAGTTCTTCATCGGACAATACTGAGCGAGCACGGTGAGCCAATGTGGAAATGATACCTAACTTTTGTGCGGGATAGTGATGTGAGGATGCATGTATCTATCTGTGTGTGTTGATTTCTTGAAGATTGAGATCCTTAAAGAATCAGACATCTTAGTAAGCTTCATGTCTAGAAATGAAAGGGAACCGTTTTCTTCAATCTCGACAGTAAATTTTATGGCTTGGTGGAAGTTGTTTAAATGATTTAGGAAGATGTGAAGATTCTCTACACCATGCTCCCAAATAAGGAATATATTGTCCACAATGTTCGAACGATGAGATGGTGCATTGATTCTCACATGCTCCCAAATAAGGAATATATTGTCCACAATGTTCGAACGATGAGATGGTGCATTATCGTGCAAAAGTGACCGGCTGCCTGCATCCTGATATTCATGCTACATGTGACGAATTCTTGCTATCAATCACTTCAAAACTTCGAGATAAAACTCACCATTGACTGTTTTGACAGGCAGAACGAATTCTTTGTGTATAATGCCCTTGGAATCGTAGAAACAAATCAGCATTGTCTTTACTTTTGACTTCTCCAAGTGACTTTTTTTCGTATGCCTTCTGGTGGTCTGCACTCAGCACTCTGGCACTTTGTTTCGGGCTCATACTCAAAACCAGTAGCATCACCAGTAACGATTGTTTCAAGGAAGTTGAGTCCTTACGAGGTTTTAACGAGGTCCTTGCAGTGTTCAATTCGATACATTTTTTGGTTGTCGGTCAACTTATGGGGAACAAATCGCGAATTCAGTTTACAAAAGCCCAAACTGTAGGTAAAAATGTTGTGCACAGTTGATTTTGGAATCCCCAATTCATCTTCATTCAATCTCATGGATGATTTCGAGTTTTCTTTGATGAAAACACACTTTTTTGGATGTTAACTTCACTCGGTCCAGTTTTTTGACTGCCAGGCTTTTCGTCGTCCTCAAGCATCTCACAACCAGTTTGAAATTGCTTAAACCACTCGTAAACTTGAGTACGGGATAAACATTCATCACCGCATGCTTTTTGAAACATTTGATGCTTTTTGGTAAAACTTTTATCAAGTTTAACACAAAAGTCAATCACAGCTCTCTGTTTGAAACTCATTTTCCGACTGTTCGTCAAAACACACTGTCACTCTTGGCACTATAACTCAGCTTCTAATGAAACAAATGTCATAACAGTTGACACAACATTAATGAAGGTTGCCGCTTTCGACAACAAAAATATACTACAGGTGGTACCACTGGTTTCTTCTATTTTCAAAAAGTTCGGTTTCTTTTTGGACAGAGGATGTATTTAAATCGTCCTGCAAACTCTCAACATCAGCTTGATTTTTTATTGTGCTACCCCACTTTGCATCATCAGCAAACAACTGAATATCTCCCTTCAAGCCATGTTCTATATCATTTATGTACAAATTAAACAATAACAGCCCAAGCACAGAGCCCTGAAGCACACCACTGGTCACCTGCCTCATCCTGGACTCTGCTCCTCCATACACCATCTTCTGGTATCTCTCCCTGAGCCATTCTCCAATCCATATCACTAGTTTAGTATCCATCTCATCTGCTCTAATTTGCACAACAGTATTCCGTGGGGTATCCTGTCAAAAGCCTTAACAAAATCCAGTAGTATCACCGTGTAGCCATTTCCCTTGTCCAACTCATATGCCATTCTATTATAAAAAGTTAATAGATTGCTAAGGCAGGATCGACCTTTAACAAAACCATGTTGGCCCTATAGAGTATCATATTCTGATCCACCCATTCTTGAATTCTGTCTTTAACCAACTTTTCCAATACTTTTACCACCACACCTGAGATGGTGATTGGTCTGTAATTAACTACCACAGTCTTAGAGCCACCCTTATGCAAAGGAACCACTTTGCCTAACTTCCACTCCCTGGGGACCCTACCAGAGTTCAAACTTAAGTTAAATATCCAAGTAAAAGGGTTGACAATTCCTTTGTACATTCACGCAACACCCGAGCTGATATTCCATCTAAACCTACAGCAGTGTTTGCATTTAAATTTTGCAATATATTAAATACCTCTGATTTCTTAGCTTCAATTTTCACATTAGTTGTTGCTACAGGTACAGAGATATCCTCACTTGCGTGATAGACTTTTGAAAAGTGACCACTCAGTAACTCGACTATTACATCTGATTTTGTCACCTCAATACCATCAGCACCCACTAAGGTTATCCTTCCTCCTTTTACTTGACACATAGCAGAAGAACTCTTTGAGATTACCCTTGATCTCCTTGGCTAGGGTCTTCTCATAATCTGATTTAGTTTTTCTTACTATGCCGGTAACCTTCCTAGCTTGAGCCTTGTACTGCTCATGAGTGTATTGATCGCCTTTCTCCTTGTAAATTCTCCATAACATTTTATTTTTATTTTTTGCAGATCAACCCTGATACTACTACTACTCATCCATCTAATATCTGCTTTGTTTGTCTTCCTGACCAGGGGAATACATTCTGATATTTCCTTCCTCAGAAGCTCATATGCGTTGTTTTTATCTTAGTTCATGTACCTCAGGATTTTATATGTTGACAATTGTGTTCTGTTTAACTCTGTTTCTAGTTCTTTTTTTTTTATAGGTATTCCAATTTATCTCTATGTAAGGTAATAATTTTGAGTTTAGCTTTAACATTCTAATAATTTGGTTTATTTTTAAATGGTATGAGAAGACAATCATATTCTGTAAGCTTCATTTTCTCATTATTTTTTCTATGCATTCTTTCCATTTCTGATACTGCTTTTTTTTTTTTATTATGCTGCATGTATTCTTCCATTCTATTCTGGTATCTTTAGCATTTACTTCTACCTCTAGTAAATTTTCTTTTACTTTCCTTTGGGATACAGTTTTCTATTATTTTCATCCTATATTGATTTTATTTTCAAATACACTTTCTACTGGTTTTTTTATTTGTCTTCATTTTCACATTTCCACTATTTTGGAGGTATTGATATATTTTCAGTAACTATATAATGATCTGTATCTGAACATAAACTTCTGTAAACTCTGACATCTGTAATTGTTTGTATTTTTTGTCATAATGTTTCCTATTATGTTTATAAATGGAAGTTGCCAAGAATACTTGGTTTCATCTTTTATCCAAGTGTAAGCAAACAAAGTTTGCACATGAAATAATTTCATGACTAGACTACTTGTATATAGAAACTAATGGCTTCACGACAATTGCCTTAGTATCCCATAATGCAAATGCACATATCCTTACAGACATATATTATGCTATGCATTATGGGAAGAGCCACTATCCAGACCACTTTTGACCTTTGTTGAAGTCTCATCAGTGGGAGCCTAGACCCAGAAGAGGTACCAAGGTTGAAGTAATGCATAAATCATATATTTCCCATATACAAGTAATCAGAAAGTGTCACACCTTATTACTAAAATACCCTGGATTAGAGATAGATGTTGAAAGTTGTTTGACCTGGTTATACTGTAAATTAAAGATGCCAAGAAATTATATTCTTCATTTCATCCTTTTGTCTTCTGCATTACTTTTACCTTGGTATCTCTTCTGGATCTGGCTACCCTGATTAGACCTCAATAAAGGACAAAACTGGTCTGGCCTTTCTCATAATGCAGTGTATAATACTTGTTCATAAGGATGTGTGCATTGCATTATGAGATACTAAGGGCAGTTGATGTGAATTCACTAGCTTCTATATACAAGTAGCCCAGTCGTGAAGATACTTTACACATAACTTTGATTGTCTACACTTGGATAAAGGATGAAACCAAGAATATAATTTCTTTCCATCTTTAATTTATAGTATAACCAAGTGAAAAAACTTTCACCATCTATTATGTTTAAAAAGTTATAGATTTAAGGAATTTTCCATTTTTAAATTATTTGATATGGTTCGTATTATTTCTGATACAGTCTTTTATTTGTTTGTTACCTACTCTTGCATTTAGATCACCTGATATGCATATATATAGTACTTTTTGTTTGTATTTTTAATTATTTGTTGAAGTTTGTAAAATTCCTCAGATCATTGTTCTGTATTTTCTTCTGTGGTATAACTGAATATCATCATGTTTCTTCTTTTGTTTTGCTCTTTCATCCATTAATATTATGAACACAAAATTCAAAACTTATTTTGAATTTTTGATTTTCTAGTGTATATTTTATTCATTTTATATAATTATCATCACTAAAATAATCATTATTTCTCCTTTTAGGTGGAAAAATTTTTGTGTACAAAGACAAAAATTTGAATTGATGAAGCAAACATTTCCTAGTAGTCCTTTCATAAGTGCACTTAAGAGAAAAAAGTGTCAGATATTTAATAATCACTCTTTTGTTGATGCTCAACATCAAGAACTGAAAGCAGGGAAATTATGTGGTAAATGCATTTATTTTCTCTGATGTGAGATTTTTCATGCTTATGAATTTATCATTTTTCTTCCATTTTTAAGTGAAAATATGGACTGATTTTTTTATGAATAAATCTTCAGAATAACCATCCCATTAGTGATTTGTTTACCTTTAGGTGGACAAATTCTTGACTCTTATGTATATATAGTTTACTTGGATAGCAGAGCCACAACTATTAATATGCCATCTAGATTAAAGGGATAAAATGAGAACATATCCACAGTTGAGAAGTTGTATGCTTTGATTAGTTGCAGGGGCGAATGCTGGTCTTGAAATTCACGCTTGCTCTTGTTTATCATTCAGGGAGTGAGAGGTGTGATTGAAGTCTGATTAGCGGAATAATGAATTACTGACCATTTAAAACTATATATTTAGAAATTTATATACATTTAATCATACAAATACAACATTTATTTTACAAATGATATTCTATCTTTTTCAATTTAGCTACTTGAATACAAATTTACCCCACGGTTCTGCTTTATGACCTGTCAATAACATCATCATAAAAAGTTGGTTGTAACTTAATTTTCCCAAGCAACACGCACACTTGTAAAGGCTGGCTGAAGCTCACTGACTAGAGCTACTTTGACTGCGTATGGCCTGTGCTTAAGATAATGTGAAGGGAGCAGAAATGGCTATGCACGCGCATAAATCACAGTGCTGCAGCGAGGACCTGGAAGCTCCTATAACCGAACAAGCCAAGGTAGCGTTGACTAGACAAGCAAGCATTGGCCTTCGATACACAACGCAAAGCTCAATTATTGCCACGCAAGCTTAAGACGTTTTCTGTCTACAAAAATAAAAGCCTAAATGGAATGCTTATAAATACATCCATTTATTAACAAATAAATATTACTTCTTTCTCAATTAATGAGCTTGTGCAGCAAGCATAACATGCATGGAGAATTCGCCCCTGATTAGTTATTCATAGTAGGGTGCAACAAGCGGTTAATGTATAAATGCAAATAGAACAACAAATGGGAATTTCCCATGAATATGACATGACATTTACCATATCAAATACTAAAGCTACCTGCAACATCATGCATTTATCAGAATTATTTGCATAATTTATACGTAGCTTTAGCATATAAATCTTATACTGTATCACTTCTGATTATTCAGATATAAAATTGTATTGCTAAAAAAAATATTTATTGCACAATATATTGAAGATTGTTCAAAATTTGCAGAATACAATCAGTTAAAAAAAATGAAGGAATATGATATAAAATAAAGTAACTTTTAGGCATGCTTTTGCACTACAAAGTACAGAACAGATTGTATGGAGGTCATGTTTGTTCATCTAACTGGGAAGTAAGAACTAAAATCATTGCTGAATTTTGATGAAATTTTGTTGGGATATATTAAGATTACTAAATTATGTTACAAATAGTATTAAGTTCAGTAACATTTGGTACACTTTTGGATTTAGTCTATAAGCCTAGAGGAATTCAGCAGATCCGATTAGTGTTCTTTTTATTTTTATTAATCAATTATTTCTCAGCCCATTCATACAGTTAAATGTCTTTTCTACCTATAGAAGCTTTGAAAAACCTATAGACAAATTTAACTGTATGAATGGGCTAAGAAATAATTGATCTAGAGACCAAATATGGAATGAATTCTTTCTTTCAAGGGTACATGGTGGTCAACATTCATAAATTCATTGTAGAATTTATGGAGACAGAAACACACACACACACACACACACGTAAGGGCAATTACTTTACTTTCAATCAAGAAAAGGAAACATGGAATGAAAATGTCACAAAGAAATGATTAGATATAGGTTTAACAATGATTCCAGTATTTCGTCTGTCACGGCGACATTTTTGGGTACACAATATAGGAATTCTAATAACACAAACAATAAATGGAAGCTGTTAGAGACTGGAAGCCTCATGGTACTGGTAGGCAGTCTTGACTGTTTGTCAGAAGACTGAGAATTACTCTTTCCCAAATCTTGTGATGTTATTAAGATTTGATTTTTTTTTTTTTTTAATCTTCTGCTGATTCAAAAAAAAAAAAAAATAAGGCTTTCATGTTTTGTTTGTAAATGGATTCTCTGTAAAGTGTCCTAGGCATCGTTGGTCAGCTAGATCTGACTGACCTTATTAGTTGTGGTGGCAGATTATTTCTTATGTTATTCAATAGTGATAGCATTACTTTATGTTGAAAGGGATGTGTAGGGTGCCGGAAGGACAGTTATTTTTTATTTTTGTTTTTTGCTGTTATGGCCATTAGATTGGAAGGTACATCAATTAAAGGAGAGTTCAACTGTAAAGAAAGCTTGGTTGGAACACAGGTTGTTGGCTCTGTTATTGTTTTTATCATCATCATCATCATCCTTTCAGCAATTTAGGCTCAGTAACTTGCTATGGCCTCTTTGATCTTTTCCTTCGTTTTTTTTCTGACTTCTCCAATTGGGTAGTATCAAAGTATCTTTTTGGCTATTCTCGAATTGTCCATTCTTTCATATGTAGTCAGTCCATTTCTTTATGTCTATATTCATATATTTTATCTAATATTGAGTGTGTCTTTAGTTTTTAACATATTTTTGTTCTTCTTTTTTTGTTTCAGAGAGTTTAGCCTGCTGTCCTTCATAGAAATTTCATTTCTCTGGTTTCTTCTGTAGTTTTTATGATCTGTATTTCACTTCTATATGGAGAAAGTTTTACAGAAACTTTATAAATTCTAATTCTTTTAAGCCTTAAATCTAACTGAGGCCAAACTTAGTTAAGTTTGAAAATATTGATCATCCCTCTGTTATCTTTAAAGTTTGAAATTTTGGTATCAATGTCAGTTTCTTTTGCATATGATATAAAACTGCTGTGGTATTTGAAGGAGTAATTGATTGTAAAATTTTATTTTCAATCATGGTTTTATTTTTGACTGGAGATAGTTCTTTAAAATCATAGTTTTCATTTTATATGCGAATAATTTCCATTTCAAATTTTTTAGCAATTCTGTTTAAGGAAAACATTGATCTTTGGAGTCCATCTTCACTTCTTGCTAAGAGTTTTTGACATTGGTCGGCTCATCTTAGCCAAAAAATTATAGGCATAAGTGAGACGGTTGACAGAAAATTATATAGTTATAGGAATAGAATGTAAAGGGTATCATATTTTCAGGGAAGATAGAATAGGACAGGAAGTGGGTATTGCTGATGATACATGAAGAACTTCAACCAAGAAAATGAGAAGTTAAGGAGGATTTTGAACTGGAGAAGATGGTTAATTTGAGATTATCTGGTTCGAGATAGAGGACAGTCATACAAAATATATTGTTAGTTGCTGCTATAGACCAGAGAGTGTACAAGGAAGATGTGGATGATACTCATTAGCAGATTAGCATAATAGTGCAAGTCAAGTAATTATTATTGGGAGACTTCAGCTATGGGAACATAGATTAGAGAGAAGAAACAAAGCATGGCAAGATGGAAGGGGAATTTATGCATTTCCTAAGGGATAATTATTTGAAATGGCATATGATGGAGGGGACCAGTACTTTGAGAGTGGTACTGGATCTGGTAATAGCATCAGAAGATGTCTCCTTTCTTTTAAGCTTACACATTGTTCAGCATTCATAGTGAAGAATTTATGGAGACACAACACATGTGTTAGAATAATTATTTTACTTATAATTACAAAAATAGCATTCAATGTTTCAACCTCAGTATTGACGTCATCATCAGGAAAACATGCATATGTACAGGACAATTATCCCTGCACAAATCTCTCCTCAATAACCCCTTGTTTAAAAAACCCTTGTGTAAAAAAAAAAAAAGATATATTGAATCTTTTACGGGAAATGCAGTTTAATATTATTAATTATGTATTAATACTTAGAAATAGAGGTTGTGTGCTCTCCCATGTAGATAATCCATAATGCTGCGATTTCGGTAGCTGCAAACTATGGTAAGAATCCATGCATTTGAATCAGCATGCTTCTTTCTCAGAGTTTGTGTGGGATGACCAGCCAACATTTGAGTGCAGTAAATTTGTTGTAATGCTTGTTCTATTTGGAGAAATCCAATAACGTTCCAAATGGTGGGATGGAAACTTCCGACATTGGATTGGAAACTTCTGTGACATCCTTCTACTAATTATTGTATTTTTCGATAGATAACGGCACCCCAAACATTTTCATCATGATGTATAGATAATGCGCATGCGCCAACTAGCGATAGAGTTAGGAAGTACAGAGGACGGAGGAATTCTTTAAAAGCACGTGCATTGCTAGTAGCAGTGGCCGATTACTCCGTACATCCTGTTTTAAAATATTTCATAAAGTAAATCATTATTTGTTTATATTTTGTTATTAGATCTGAATTACCCATGGAAGACAGAAGTACTTCTCGGAGAAAATCCTACACAGAGCAGTTCAAGCTTGAAGTGGTAGAAGTAGCAAAGGAAAAGGGGAATGGTGAAGCTGGTAGATTGTTCGGTGTTGGAGAAAGTAGTGTTCGTGAGTGGCGAAAGGCTGAAACAGTCCTGAAATGTTTACATACGAGGAAACGTGATATTAGGTTTAGAAGGTGCTTGTGGCCAACCGTAGAAAAAAACTGTTTGATTGGGTTGTTAGTGAAAGAGCTAAAAGGTATGAGAATATCTACTGTCCATGTGTTGCAGGAATCGAAAAGAATTGTGCAAAATGATAATATAAAGGATTTCAAGGCCTACCCATCTTGGGTTTTTGGATTTATAAAGAGAAACAATTTAAGTGTGTGCTCCTCCACTAGTGTTGGACAAAATTTGCCATGTTACTGGGAAGCGAAAGTAACTAAATTTCGTTTGTTTCTGAGAGAAAATTTGTGCAGGGTTGATGCTTGTCACTTTGGGAATATAGATGAGGTTCCTGTAAGTTTTGACATGCATAGTTCTAGGACTATGAATCTGAAGGGAGCAAAAAATGTTTCAGTTGCTACAACAGGGCACGAAAGGTCTAACTTTACTGTGGTTCTCTGCGTAACTGCAGGTGGTTCCAAACTGCCACCGATGGTGATTCTCAAAAGAAAGACTGTTCCAAAAGGTTGTGATTCCAAAGATATTATTGTTACTACTAATGATAGAGGTTGGATAAATTCTGAGGTTATGAAATTTTGGTTGGAGAATGTGGCGAAAGAGAAAAATGGCATTTTTCAACCCAAAATCTTTGTTAGTGTTGGATTCGTGTAGGGCACACATGACAGCAGAAGTTAAAACAATTGTAAGTATTCCAAATTGGCCATCATTCCTGGTGGTTAACAAAAAAAACTCCAACCCTTTGATCTTGCAGTAAATAAACCATTCAAAGACAATTTGTGGGCTAAGTGGGAAGACTGGATGATGAATGGCATCCATGAGTATAACAAAACAGGGCAGATGAAAAGAACATCATATAAAGATATAGTTACGTGGATTGTAGAAAGTTGGGCTGCTGTAAGTGAAAACTGTGTTAGAAATGGTTTCATTAAAGCACCGAGGAATGTAGTGGTGTCCGGTGGCAATGATTATGAAGCTGAAGAAATACCAAACGAAATTTTTAACGCAATTGATTCTTTCAGTATTGAGTCTGATGAAGAATTTTTTGGATTTGAATAGTGTAATGTTCAATAAATATTAAGTAATACTTCTACCTTAGTTTTGTATTACATTTAATCTACTTCACATACCTTTCAAATGTATACCGCGCATGTTCATTTTTAACGAATTTAGACTTTTTTGTATAGATAACGCGTGCGTTATCTATCGAAAAATACAGTATTCGTTTATGGTAATTCATCTTCGGATCGTTGATACATATTCCACATATTGATGGGATAAGTTGATTGCCATCGTCCATGGTGTTGTGCTCTTCCAATGTAAGAATCTTCAAAATAATCTGCGACTGGTAAGCTTTCTGGAGCTAGAATTTCATACAATTCTTCAAAAGCACCAACAACTTCATCTGTCGGAACAAATGCAGGAGCTGGCATCATTCTTAATTTCAGTGCAAAGTCGGAATCTTCTTAGTAATGTTGTTGCAAACCATTCTCTTGAATTTTCCGGTAGATGTTCTGACTTAGATGAAAGAAACATCCTTTAATTTCACTGTCTAGGAAACTTCCTTCTAAACTGTTTATAACTTCCAATTCAAAATAGATCATTTTGCTGTATGGCTTCAAGTCATTCAGCATAGTTAATGTCTCAAACAGTTTAATATATGTATCCTGAGTTTTGTTTTGCAGTAATGCATAAAAACATGGAATGGTTCGTCCATTAACTAGTGCATGAATGGTACACAGTTGAAAAAAAAAAACGTAGGAACAGTTTTGAAAGTCCCATCCAGAAACCAGTGAGATGTTGTTTCCAAGAGTCTGAGATTGTCAAGCGTTCCAAAGATTAACATTCTGTTGTTATTGTCTGAACTGGAATCAAACAGAAGAAAATCTTGGCCATCATGTGTAACTTTGTAACGATCTGGAATATCAATTTCACCAACATTCGACGGAACAGGTAATGGATTATTAACAGCTTCACGGTGACGTCTGACATTGAACTGTAAATCAACTGTCGACAAATTGACTTTTGCATCTTCACTTATCGTTGAAAGAGATTGGGTGATAATTTGCTGAGTGCTTCTTCAGTGTCTTCTGCCAGTCTTTTAATTTGTTGAACTACTTTGAGAACTTCATTGTGCTGGATCTGGACCATGAGAATGATCGTTTAACTGTCCCACAAGCTCTTCTCCACTCCTTAATTTTAGGCTTACATTTGCTCTTGTTACACCTTCTTTCACACTCAAATGATACATCATTTGTCAATTTTTTTTTTGGTTTGTTTGTTTTACATACACATAACCTTCAAAAATCACTTTCTCCTTTCCTTTATTCCATTTTACAAATTCCATCATGTCAAAAATAATTTATAAATATTATAATAGATCATCATCATCATCATCATCATCAAATTCCTGCCATGTACCCTCAAAGGGTGTACAGCATGTGATAGTACTACATGAAAAAAATTGCATCATTACTAACTTCCTATCTATAATTTTCCTCCAAATTAGTCTGTTACTTGTCAAGACTCCAAATTATCAGATCTTATATTTCTATCATCTAAGGCACTTTGTACCGTATCAATCCACCTATATCTTGATCTTCCTCTGGGTCGTTTTGCTGCCAACCTGGCAGAGAACACTTGTTTTGCTAATCTTTCATCGCCCATTCTGTTTAAGTGACCATACCACCTGAGATTAGCTCTGCTAACACATTCCTGGATGTTGACAATGTCAAGTTCTTTCCTAATATCCTCGTTTTTAATATGATATTGCCATTGATGCCATCTGTTCATGCCTCTAATCTTTCTCAGGACTCTCATATCTGCCGTTTCTAGTCTTTGGTCAAGTGTTTTACTTCTGACTCAGCTCTCAGATCCATAAGTTAAAACTGGCTTGAACACTGTCTTGTATACAGCTAATTTAGTGTTCTGACTAATTTCTCTCTTATTCCATATGAATTTATTCAGTTGACTTCCTACCATACCAGCTTTGCTGATTCTGTTGTCTATTTCTATATTTAATTTACCATCTTCAGTAAAAATCGTGCCTAAGTAGCTGAAATGTTTCACTTGTTCCACAGGTTCTCCGTTCACAACACAGTTGACATTTTCAACGATTCTGCCTATTTTCATTGTCTTTGCCTTTTTATTGCTGACCTTCATACCATATCTATTACAACAGCTATTCAATTTAGTCAGAGAATCTTGCAGACTTGTAGTGTATTTAGAAGTATAACATCGTCCGCATAAAGCAAAGAGCTGACATTAACATCTCCAATTCTGATATCATGTTTAATACCACTTTCCTTCATAATGTGATCCATATAGATAATGAATGACAGAGAGAATAATGTACATCCCTGTCTCACACCAGATTTAACATTAAACCATCTTCCTGTACTTCCTTCAATTCTAACTGCTGACTTACAACTCACCCCATTGACACCATATAACTGTAGCGTATTGAATAGCTTCTCTCTTGGCACCTTGTCATATGCCTTTTCCAAATTGACAAAACTTAAATACAGATCTCTGTTATATTCCCATGCTTTCTCGACCATTTGTCGTAAAGTGAAGATCTGATCCTGACAGCCTCTATTTGGCCTAAATCCAGCTTGTTCTTCACCAGGCTTTTCTTCCACAATTCCTCTCAACCGTTTCTCAAATATACTTGCATAGATCTTGCCAGGAACACTATTATAATAGATTGAAATAAAATATTTTGTTTTTAATTTCACTTCGACAACAGTTTTGACACGCCCGGTGTTATTATCAAGACTACAATAATTCACAAATGTAAGTTACTTATTTATATACAAGTATTTAACCATAGTGTTTACAAGTTTACAGTAATAAGACGAAACAGGTTGAAAATTATTTGTTGGCAGAGATTCCTAATCCTATGATCGTAACGTAATCCTAAATCATTTCATGATGGTCATAACAGTTAAAATTCCAGAAAAAATTTGTCTTGTTTTGACTTACAATTCGGATTAAAGAAACTACAGGTAAATATTATTAACAAAATTACCTGATCCTAGAAATGTCATCAGTCCCTTTGATTGTGCATTCAAAGATAACACCCGAAGAAGATTAAATAGCTATTCTGCATTCAATTTATTTTTTGTTACTGCAACTTTAAAACTTTTTTTTATTTCTTTTTTTATCATATTTAGTTTCATGTACTGATATTTCAAATGGGAAAGTTCATTGTCTGGGTTTTTTGCACAAGGTTTTTTTATATGGAGGGTTTAAATAGGGGGTTTTGTCTAGAGGGTAATCCTAGAAGCATACAGGACACTAGCTGCATGACATTACACTACACAAAAGTAAGATGAATCTAAATGCTTGTTAATCTTTTTTTTTTTCTCTCCTGAGAAAAAAAAAATACAACATTAAAAATTAATTCACAAAATAACATAACCTTTTCATAATAATATACAAATGATGATATTAAAAAAAAAATTAGCAGAAAAATTACCTACGTACTTTGCTTCAAGTATTTCGTGTGGCAAAATATTTTTTTACCTGAAAAATTGAGGTATGGCCATGGGCTCTCCACTCCCTCACCCCTATAGGTAATTTTTACATGGAAGACTTCAGGCAATAAGTTCTAGATTCAGCCAGCCTAAATCCCAAAGTCTGGCTACATTAAACAGTTTCTAAAGTCCTCTCATATTAAGGTTTTCTTCTGTTTGGGGTTGTTCTGAATGATATATGGGTTGAAGATGGGTCCTCCAAATTCTTTGAATAATTAATCCATCATTCTTGTTCAGATTTGGATGAGTTTCAGCATTTTGTAGGCTCCTTTGAACTTTCTTTCAAACCAGGTTTTGGTGTGGTGTAGGAATTAGATGCCTTTCCAGTCAATTCTGTGTGACGTGTTAGAAGTGCATGGTCTGACAGGCCTGTTTTACCATAGTGGAGGAATATAATGTTGTGTTTGTGTTCATCTTTTTTTTTTGGGATGGTGGGCCCTGTTTCCCCTATGTAAGATATACAATATAAATATATTGTATACCTTACATCACACTTAGTGATGAAGATTTATTAATCAGCTTTGCCATAACTGGCCTTTTCACTGTCTTGATCAATGATACTGTTCTTTTCCTACAGAAAATCTTTCCACTCATTGTCATGGCCCTATTTACTTATGTACTTTGCTTCAAGTATTTTGTGTGGCAAAATATTTTTTTCCTGCAAAATGGAGGTATGGCCATGGGCTCACCACTCCCATATAGCTAATTTTTACATGGAAGACTTCAGGCAATAAGTTCTAGATTCAGCCAGCCTAAATCCCAAAGTCTGGCTCAGATACATTGATGATATTTTTGCCACAGCCACAAAACATTAAATACATTCCTAAGCCACCTGCACAAATAACAGATACATATCCAATTCACCATCGGGACCGAAAGCAATAACTCTTCCTTTTTCTAGACATACTTGTCACACATCTTCCCTCAGGCTGCCTTCCCGTCACATCTGCTGCAAAAATACACACACACACATGCACACACAGTCCAGTACGTACATGAAAATTTCATACCACAATCTAACCCCAAAACTAGGGGGTCATCAGCACCCTCAAACACAGAGCCCTTACCAAAACCTGGTTTGAAAGAAAGTTCAAAGGAGCCTACAGAATGCTGAAACTCATCCAGATCTGAACAAGAATGATATATTAATTATTCCAAGAATTTGGAGGACCAATCTTCAACACATGTAGCATCCAGAACAATCCCAAACAGAAGAAAACCCTAATGTGAGATGACTTCAGAAATTGTTTAATGTAATTCTGCTATATATTTTTTTCTTTTTATATGTCATCATCTGTATATTAGTATGAAAAGGTTATGTTATTTTGTGAATTAATTTGTAATATTGTATTTTCTTTTCTCACCAGATGTCAAGCTAGGGTAAATGATTAACATGCATTTTGATTCATCTTACTTTTGTGTAGCTTGTGTCCTGTACATATGTATACTTTTCTGGTGATGACATCAATACAGAGGTCGAAACGTTGAATGTTATTTTCTTAATTATAAGTAAAATAAATATTCTAATGCATGTGTTGTGTCTCCATAAATTCTTCACTATGAAAGAAGTAGTCTCTATAATCATTGATTTCAGGGAGAGTGACCATTCAGTCTTGTTTTGGGAAGTTGATAAACACATGAAGTTATCTTTTAAGAAAGGTTGTTTTATGTTGAAGTATAAAGCTGGTAATTATGAACTTAGAAGGCATCTCGGAACAGTGCCATGGCTTGAGAAGTTATGAAGAAAGAGTGTCAGTCGTGCATGGGAAATGGTGTAGTATCGATTGAGAGAAGCAGTATCAGACTGCACACCCACAGTCAGGAGGATAAATCAAGTGGGGATTAAGTAGATGAGTAGAGATTTAAAGCCAGCTCTACCAAAAAGAAAACATTGTGGAAGGAATATAAAGAAAAAGATGATCAGCATACTCATGAGCATTACAAAATGCAAGCAAAGAAGGATAACTAGTATGGTAAGAAAGACGAAATCTGATTATGAGAGAAAAATAGCTAAGCATGCCAAGTGAATCCAAAAACGTTTTTTTTCATTATGTAGCAAGTTACAGGAAGAATTACTATGGAAGGGGATGGCTGTAATCAATGGTGATTGTAGAAAGGTGACAGAAGCAAAATAAATAAATAAAATGTAAAAATTGTCAAGTTGCTGAGTGATCAGTTTGTAAAAGGTGTATCATCCAGATCGCGGTTTTGCAGTTGCTGATGTGACACAGTCTGATATCAGAATTGAGATAAATGAAGGGGAGGCACTCAGCTGATAATTATTATTACACTGATAATTATCTGTTGATAATTATCAGTGTAAATAAGCAGTGGGACTAGACGGTATGTTAGCTTGTGTTATACAAGAATGTGCAAGAGAATTGGGAGTGCTGCTGATGAAACTGTTCAATCTAAGTTTCAGCTCTAGTAAGATTCCAAGGTAGTGGAAAGAGGGTAATATAGTTTCATTAAATAAAGATTGCTCCAAGAGAGAAGTAGCAAATTACAGACCAATTACCTCAGAAGTGGTGGTGGTTGTTAAAGTATTGGAAAAGTTGGTTAAAGGTAAAATCCAGAAGTGGATAGGAATATGATGCTGAATGGTGGGAACAGCATGGTATTGTAAAAGGTAGGTCTTGTCTTGGTAATTTACTTGCATGATACTGGTAAACTTTGTGAATGCATTTGACAGAATATACTGCATGGACAGCTGTTACAAAAGTTGCAGCAAATGTGAATAGAAATGAAGCTGGTGGCATAGATTGAAGGGGGAGGGGGGAATGACACACAGACACATACTGGAGAGTAGTATATTCTGGAGTGAAATCTAGAAGAATGAGGGTGACTAGTGGAGTATCTCAGAGTTCTGTACTAGAGCCATTACTCTTCAGTTTGTATTATTTTTTATATTGAAAAGTAAAGGGAGAAAAATTCATAGTGAAGAACTTATGGAGATAAAAATGCATGTGTGGGAGTAATTACTTTATAATTAAGATTATATTAATTATAATTACTTTATAATTATATTTTTCTTATAATTAAGAAAATAATACATGACGTTTCAAACTCTGTATCGAGGTCATCATCAGGAGCACGTATATGTACAGGACACAAGCTACATGACACTACACAAAAGTAAGATAAATCTAAATGCCTTGTTAATTGTTTACCCTAGCCTGACCTCTTTAGGGGGGAAAAAAAATTAATAAAATTTTAAAATAAAAATATTACAGGATAATTTTATTTAATTAAGTGATTTACTTAATCACTTAATTAAAGAATTGACGTAGATACAAATATAAATTAAATTACACTTTAATAAATATTTCCAATATTTCGGCGACGTCATGTTGCCATCTTCAAAAGGAACTTACAAAAGAGGCACGTGCACATAGGCACTACAACACAGTAACTGAGAATGAAGTGATGAAGCTATTGTTCTCCTAAAAGTCCTGATGGTGCCCTAAGTAGGTGTTCTTGGCTGTTGGGGTGAAGGTCTGCTGATGTAAGCCTCCCAAATTTGGGGCAGTCTCATACAACCAAATTTGTTGAGGTTTGGAGAGTTTCTTAGGGCTGAGGATGATTCCATAAATAGTGTTTCGAATTTGTATTTGCTGCGGTGTATTACTGTAGCTTTCTTCCACCATATTCTGTGGTGTGTATCCAGAGCATGGTCTGCAAGACCAGAATGGCTGTACTTGTGAAAAATGGATGTAGTCCTTGTGTTCAAAAATTCTGATATTTGCTGTCCTGCCTGTTTGGCCAAAGTAAGGTAGTTTACAGCTGCAAGGGACCTGGTATACACCAGGTAGGTCTAGGGGAAGTGGTTGGTCTTTAGTGGAGCAGATAAGGGATGCCAATTTTCTGTATGGTCTGTAACAGGAGGTCAAGTCATGTTTTTTTTTATTTATCTATAGACTCCCTAAAATACATAAAGAAAATGTGCCATTACGTCCCATAGTGGATGGCATTGATTCTCCCACATACAAATTAGCTAAACATTTGGCCAAAGCGCTCACACACTATACTGGCAACACACCATCACACATAAATAACTCATCCCACTTCAAAGCCAGCATAGAAAACCTTGCACTCCAACATCCTGACATAATGGTCAGCTTTGACATCTCCTCCTTATTCACAAATGTCCCACTCAAGGAAACTTTAGAGCTAATCCAAGCTAAATTTTGTCACGATATCTTAGCCCTATTTCAGTTCACAATGAACTCGGGCTATTGAAAATTCTACAAACAAATAGCGGGGACAGCCATGGGTTCACCACTCTCTCCACCCTTGGCCAATTTCTTTATGGAGACCTTTGAAGAGAAAGCCTTAAACTCTGCCCCACAAAAACCAACCATATGGCTTCGCTACGTTGATGATGTGTTCACTATTTGGCCACATGGCTCTGATACACTTCTATCCTTCTTAACACACTTAAACAACCAATACGCCAGAATCAAGTTTTCGGTTTATAGAAAACCCACCCATAGAGGTAGGTACATTCACTAACAATCCCCCCCCCCACACACACACAACAATATGGAGTGGTGAAAACACTATACAACAGGGCTAAACTAATCTGTTCTAACGACATGGTCCTAAACACTGAACTAAATCACATCCTCAACACTTTCTCAGTCAATGGCTACCCCCCAAAAAAAATCCAAAAAATATTGAAACCTACAAGCCACAACCCCCTCCCCCTCCACAGCAAGGATTACTCTAAATCCATCACCATTCCCTACATCCGAAGCACTTATAAAAAAATTACCAAAATCTTAAAAAATATTACTAAATCACTTAAGGAATTATCAATTCCTTAAGTGATTTAGTAATGTATAACCAATGTATAAGCCTGTCTACAAGAATAATTTTTAGAAATGTAACAGAGTTAAAGCACACGAAAATCTCTTGTATCTGCTAGTGCATGTATGTAGTAAAAATTATATGGTAACTGGCTGTGATTTGTGATGTGTTGTTTGTGATTGTTTGTGCCAACTTAATAAATTCCGAAGTTCATTGAAAATGTTTGAGGTGTCCCAGATTAAATCTGTATCTAGAATCAAAAGATTGTTCGGTATCGAAAGACCGAAATCTTTAACACTTTTGTCACTTATTGACTTAACAATTGATTCAAGTTATAGTAATGCATCGTTATATATTGCTTCATTAAACTGAACCTGAGAATGACCATACCATACCGATGGAGGGTCAGTCATGTTGAAGTGAACCAACATTATAGCGAACAAAAAGTGAAAAGATGATGGTGAGTTTGAAATTATTGCATTGCCAAGACAATTGGACCAGTGAGAATCATCATCTATCAAATTTAAAGCCTTACATACATCCCGGTATTTTGGATGTACTACACCATTTACTGTTCTTAGGTCAATGAATGATTTTGGTCCTTTCACATGCATCAGGAGCATTCAACATTATTAGGATGTATACTATAAACACGATGCAGAGTATTGCTCTTTTTCATGCCAGGACAACCGTGCATGTTGGCACCCTGTCTTCTTCTTCTTTGAATTTGTTTTGATCCAGGTGTCGTATTTAGGTACCTCATTATAGGTTAGTGTTTAGGGCAAAATTATCTTTGATGCATAGCTTAAAAAGGCTGTTAATGTTGTGTCCTTTGATGACTCCACTATGCTGAGTGCATTACTTTTTGTGAAGGATACTCTTTGACCATTTTCAAGATGAACTGTGAGATGAACTACCGTTGGTTGGTGCTCATGAATATCAAAAAATAAAATCTGCCAAACGGCTTCAGCTGTACTGAATCGTCCAGTTTGATATAGATCTAGCTACATTCATTTTGCAAACAAAACATAGCTTGACTTGAGCCCTTGTTGATATACAGGGTGTTCGGGATAAATTTGACATATTTATAATTAATTATATTTTTCCATAAGTTACATGTATTAACACACACTTCTCTTCATTTAAAAGTTTGGACCCTTCTTCATTCATATACAAGATGTCAGAAAGGATGGATAGCTGGAACCCACCTGAATCATGGAAGAGAATAACTTGTATCATGATGATTCGTGCCCGCCATCAAAATAAGGATATTACGACTGCTGCCCAATGCTCCCTGAATACAGTAAAAACAATCAGGCATGAACTAGAGACTTGCAATGGTGACTACGAGGATGTAGCAAGAAGAAAGATCCCTAGCAGACGATCTGATTGCGTTCGTACAGCAGAATTCCTCGCAAATCTGCAGGAACAGGTGTTGAAGAACCCTGGCATTGGAATTCGGGCTTTGTTCGTGGAGTTGCTAACTGTAGTCAAGCCCTGGATAACAAGGGTAGCCAATGGTAGGCCGTATGTATGGCAGCAGGATTCGGCCCCTTGCCACACCTCTGGGAAAAGTCAAAAATGGTTGTCTGAAAATTTCTACGACTTCACCAGTCCAAATGTTTGGCCTCCAAACTCCCCAGACCTTAACCCCATGGATTATTTTGTATGGGGCGCAGTTGAAAAAGACACCAATCGCACTTCCAGTAATACAAAAGCCCAGTTAATGGATAAAATTAAAACAGTTTTTGCAGCCCTTCCCAGGGAGACTGTAGCATCAGCTTGTTCGAGGTTCCGAAGCAGAATTGAAGCTGTGATCGATGCTAATGGTGGTTATTTTGAGTAAATCTTGTTGATAGTATTGTAATTAACTCTGCCTGTAATGTTTTTTTGTCAATTCATTAAATTTAATAGATACAAAGAAGATTTTCTTTTTCCTTACGAAACTGTCAAATTTATCCCGAACACCCTGTACTTGCATACATATTTGATGGATTTCGTGGAACTGCAAATTTCCACATTTTTGTGTGCATTAAAGGTTCATGACAAAACCGGATTATAAGACGCTATATGGCAGTTATCATCGAATCCCACCATGGGCATGGATGTTTGTGATTGTCTGTGAAAATACTAGTGGTGTTGGGCAGTAGATACCATTGGTATAGATGTGGTTTGCTGTAGTTGGTGGAATTGAGTGGCGGAGATGGAGAGTTATAGAGCAGGTGCCCTCCCTTGATCAGTCTTTGAACTCCTTGGAGGTGTCACTGAGTAATAATAATAATAATACTCAGTGACACCTCCAAGGAGTCCAGAGACTCATTGAGGGAGGGCACCTGCTCTACAACTCTCAGTCTCCACCACTCAATCCACCAACTACAGCGAACCCCATCAGTAAATGGCATCTACACCAATGCCATTTACTGCCCAACATCACTAGTATTTTCACAGACAATCGCAATCATCCATGCCCACGTCAGGATTAGAATCAACAGCCTTTGGGCTGGAGAACAGATACACTAACCACTCGACCAACATCGATGATATTGTGGATATCCATTCTCACTTGTTTGAGTTTCTTGGATATCTCTTTGTGCACTTTCTTGACTTCATGCATGGTGAGTTTGGATGAACAGGTCCACCAACTTTCTGGAAAATTTCCAACCTTTTTGAAAAATTTGCTACCCGGTAATAAGACTTATGACAGGCATGACATTATTGCAAGAGTTTTTCATGGCAAGCTGATGAAATTGATAAATTTCATCACAAAGCACAAGATTTTTGGAGCGTGGAGGTGCTCTATGTATTCAGTACTCTATGTATGCATGTGGCAAAAAAAAAGAATTGCCACATGCTCACAAAGATAAAATCAAGAGTCATGAAATTAATTCCATATTAAATCCATTATTCCATTAATCCCATATTCACACTGACATACCTTCTCCTCAATGTGACAAGGAAATGTTTGATATGTTTTGTTATGATATTGAACAATTCTTTGTCAATGGCAAATGATATCATGCCTGTCATAAGTCTTATTACCGGTTAGCAAATTTCTAAAAATCTCTGGCCAGTTACTGTTGCACGTGAAGGTAATTAAAAAGTCAGCACCACCACCATACACTCTAACATACACCATTGCATTCTGAGTCTTTTTGTGGAAATAACAGGGGCTTCCCACGAAAGAAGAAGGCAATACTTGAATTTTCCCAATGTTTGAAGCATTTTCATCAGTGCACAATGCATGGCTGAGATGTATATAATTTTCTATCCTAAGTTTACTTTGGTTTAATCATATGTATGCGAGACTCTTGGACACAATTTTTGCATACATGTCAACCCAATTTTGATTCATGCGTTTACTATATCTACGTAGTGGATTTAAATTTTCCATCTGTACCATCATGTGATATGGTGTAAAAGTTCATTGCTGAAACACAATGAATTTTTTTCTGCAAGTAGAAAAATGCAATGGTTTTTCTAATTGTAGGTTCTCCACTTCCTACATTCACTTGTGATAAATCAATGCAATATCCATCCTTTCCTCTACAAAATAAAAGTGGATATTGGAGTGCATCATAGGCTCTATGGGTCTCGCATATCTATTTCAGTCTATCATTGCAACCATGTAAGATTATGTCTCTGCGATTAAATTCTTGCCCAGTAATGACAGTCACTACTGGGCACATTGAATCTGCCTGCGTGATATCCTGTTAGTACTCAGTTTGCATATACCAGTCTTAGTTCTTGCACATAGTTAGCATTCTCTATAGCCAACTTAAATGTTTGTGTATATATATATTATGCTGATGTAACGTTCCTTGTTAATCAAATACAATTTCTGAGTTCAACCCAGTGATCTCTTTGTACAATATTATAATTAACAATATCTGGCCACAAAGTAGTGGCCAGATGTTTAACTGCAATATGGGCTGTAGAGAGAAGGTAAAAAAAAAAAAAATTAATCACTGCTCCATAATCTGGATGTATACATTGATGAAAATGCATATAAACCATCTTTAGAACATCCTCAATTTATTGGTGATGGCATCATCAAAATTAGTCAATTTGTTCTCGAGTTGTAAGTGAACATTGAAAGCAGACTTCACTTTTTATATATATATATATATATATATGTATGTATGTACACACGTGCACGCATGCACAGGTTTTCTGTTAGGTTCAAGAAATGCTAATGAGATGAGTTCTTTTGACATGAGCTTAATTTTTGACTACTAAGTGCAGGGCTGTCGCCAGATTAGATTGCACCCTGAGGCAAACAATAAATATCACCCCTGATGGATTATAAGACAAAAATATAAGAAAATCTCCAATAGTTTTTTGTTTTTGTTACAAGAGAAACATTAATGCAAAACGATTACATGATAATATTAATTAAATGTTTGCTATATGGGGATATCGCACAATAAAACTGTTTATAAGCTCTTCTAAATTTAAATTATAAGCCATGTCCACCTCTATCGATATAGGTGCTAGACTAACAAATCTTTCTTCGGTCATTGCTGTTCGCACATAATTTTTACAGCTTTAGTTTGGAAAAATTTCTTTCCGCACTTGCAACACTAACAGAAATTGTTAGCGTAGTGACGCTGCCTACTGCAGTATGGCTGAACGAGCGCCCTTATTAAGCCTCACCGTGAGGCTGGCTGCCTCTATGCTACACCTTTCGACAGTACTGACTAAACGATATTCTGAACAAGCTACTTTTTGTTCCCCTTTCTTAGAGGAACAAAACATAGCTTCAAAGAAATATAAACAGTACAAAATTTGTGGTGACTCTTGGTGTAATGTTATACCAAGAAGAAAATTGTCCTTTTGCTATGCTTACTTGTATGTTAAAACTAATTCTGTTTCTGTAAGATTTAAGATGAAATCCAGTTGTATTATTATTGAAAGTGTTATTTGTTCTGTATTGGAGTTCCATATATCCTGAAAATCAATATTTCATTAAAAAAGTTCAACAATTTTTGTTCTACAACCAATTATTATTATTATTTAGAATGATAATAGTTGATATTAATAGAATAATAGAAGTTGTTAGTTACATTCCAGAAGTTTGTTTTGTTTCTTCATTTTTGAAATTTGAAATAAGAACTAGTGGCATATTATAATATGTTCGTCATATTAATACTGCTTGAATTATGGAAGTATAGCATAAATTTTTTATGCTATACTTCCTTTAAAACCACTAAAAAAAAGGTATGGGTAGTTTTATTGTAGCATTCGGAAATTTGATTTTATGTCCTTTATCTGTTATAATCATTCTAAATAATAATAATAATTGGTTGTAGAACAAAAATTGTTGAACTTTTTTAATGAATTCCAAATTTTTTGAACTTTTATTAGATGCTGGAATATATGCCAACTTTCTCAGAGAAGAATTAGCATGGTACCCATTAGATTTACCCAATATGATTTCACAGTATCTGCATAAAAATTATTTGAATCAGAAAAGGAGAAAATTATTTTGTTGGAAGATGGCACTTGTTTTACCTGATGATGGCAGCAGTGTAGAACTAAAGATTTTGTCAGAATGGCTTTGCTCAAAGTTTTCTAAAGGTTATGTGGAAAAAACAAACAACAAAAAGGTAGGATTTTTATATCTGTTGCTAGCCTTTACACATCTCTATACTCTATACAGTTCATAAATAACTACTCCTAAATGTATTAAATAAACCTAAAGATTTAAGAAAATGGCAAAAAAATTTAATAAATTGTAATATATATGAAGAAAGATGAAATCTTACTCATTACTGAAATTTTTTGTCCCCCCCCCTTCATTGGATTAGTGCCTGATGTATATTTTTCCATTAATTATGAACTAACTTATTGGATCATTTGGCAAATTAGAATTGTTTTTATGAATTGAGAAATTAGTTTTAATAACAAAGTAGATAATGAATCTATTCATAGATCTTCCTATGGCTAAATAGTAATTCAGAAATGGATTACTGTTTAGCCATAGGATATGATGGGGGATATGAAACCAATTAAACTTACCTGACTCCTCTGTCTATAGTGTCTTAGTGACTATAGAGACTGTGGCGTATAGTTAGGATGGTGTTTTTAAATATCATTCTATCCACACAAGATGTTGGGAAACCTGTAGCACATAACTACTATGTGCTACAGGTTATACTATGTGAATAAAAGGTTAAGGAGAAAGTAAAAATCTATTGATTGATTTTCTTGAACAGCTAGAAGTTGTAGTCTGGGAAAAAAAGAACATGAGACAGGCTATTCTGAACTCCAGAAGTTTTAAGAGTGCATGTTCTTGCATGCTTAAAAAAAAGTAAAAAAAAATATGAAGGTCAGTTGAGCAGAACTCTTCAAATACTGAAGAAATAATGTGCATTCCTATCCCTTATGTGCAAGGCATTAGTGAACACATGGCAAAAGTTTTAAAACCACTAAATATTTTTGTTGCATTTCGACCAATCAGAAAAATCTCCACCTTTCTCACTTCTCCAAAGGACAAGCTTCCACATCTCAGTTGTCCAGGTGTCTACCAGATTCCCAGCTCTTGTGGGTTATCTTATTTCGGACAAACAGGAAGATTTGCTTTTATTCAGCTAGAAGAACACCAGTCTTATATTCAATACCTTGAACCTGAACAGTCTGGACTTGCAGAGCATGCAATCAACACTAGACACAAAAGTCAGTTCCTCATGTAACAGCTTTATAAAGAAACATGTGAAACTTTACTTCAATCTCCCAACTTAAACAGATCCGATGGTCTACGTCTATTCCCTTTATGGGAGATAGTACTTCATAAATCAGCTAATCTTTCCTAACTTTTTTAATTGTGTGTATATATATATATATATATATAATTTATTTATTTATTTATCTGTTTTTTTTTAAATAAGTTAGGAAATTTATTGACCATTTTTAGTTATCTTACATTAGCTACTTAGGTGACGCCTTTTGGAATTGTCAGGTATTGTTTAATTAGCTTTTAACATGTACTAAAGATGCCTGTGATACTCAGGTGAAAATTCTACTAATAAATAATATTTTACATGAGTTAATTATGTTATTATAATTTTAATTAAATACAGATAATTATAATTGAATTTTTAATTTTTTTTAATTTTAAATAAATAGTGGATATTTTTTAATAGTTTGCTTGTACTGAACATTTTACACATTAACAGGTAGTTCAAAAGCATATTTCATGCAGTCCATTATATTAAGAGCAATCGTTTGAATTCACTAGATGATTGTGCGAATCTGTTAATAATTGCTTCTGCATCCAATTCATCTAACAATTCCTTTTCATATAGTGAATTTCTTATCCTTGTCTTTATGATTTTTAGCTTTGAAAATGTCCTCTCACATTGGACTTGAGTAACTGATAGCATGCAGATATAAAGTTCATAAAGGTTATCATATGCTTTGTCATGAAGTCTGTTGGATGCCAGAATTTTTAGTATACACGATGGGCAAGTGCTGCACTTGTTGCAACTGGAATCCATATTCTCACCATCATTAAGCAGTAGCTTTAATAAATCAAAGCTCAAAGCAAAAGAAAACAATTTCAATATTACTTGATCTTTGCTGATTTGTGGAGACAGCATAATAATACCCTCCAATGCTTCCTCTTCAAGGCCCTTCTCTGCAACAGTTTTAAACTTTGCTAGGTCCAAGCAGGATAAATCTTTATACAATTTTTTGTGTTGTACAAAGCGTGAATCTAGTGACTGGACAATGCGGTCCATTATTAGGTTAAACACGTTTACTCAAAAATCAGCTAGAGAATATGAGGAATTTCCTTCATCATCTATAAGCTCATCTGCCATTCTTTTCTTCTTCCTCTGCCTCTTAACTGGCTATGCTGTTTCCAAAGAGTCAATTTCCAATGTTTGATTTTCATCCATATTCAACTGTGAAATCTTGTCGTTACATTTATTTACAGATTCCAATGCCTTGCTGTAAACGTTATCAAATGTTCTTGTCTGTTCCTTCAACTTGTTGTAGCTGAATCTATTAAACTCCATACAGTAAACATATCTAAACCACTTGTCTGTAAGTAATTTGATAACGGGGCTGTAGTTTCAGATATATACAAGTAAGTAAATGCTGTCAATATTGTTTCAAACTTTAGAAGACTTTGAAGTAAAACATTTGCTTCTTGTTTTGTTTTTGCATCAAACTTGTGTGAATCTTGTATCATTGATAAGCATGTCAATAGATTTACAAAAGTACTGACAGTGCATCATCAAAACGTCCAAATATAGTTGTTGCTGCATTGGATTTTCCTGAACATCTTGTCTCACCAATTAGCTTGAATCGTTTCATTTTTTTCTTGTCCTAGATGTTTTCCAACACCTTCTATCCATACAACCATTCTCGTGTATGATGTTTTCACAAAAGTTGCTAAATTCTGGAACAAATTGAAAAAAGAAACTGCAGGCACGCAACATTTTGTTGTTTCAGTTATCACCAAATTCAAGACATGGGCATAGCAATATATATGAACATGTTGATCAGCCGCATCAGTAATTTTACTTTGTAAACCATTATACTGGCCATGGCAGCTTGCAGATCCATCTGTACTATCAGATAAACATTGTTTGGAATCAATTTTAAGATGCTGTAATGTTTCAGTCAATAGATCAAAAAGTCTCTGTCCTGTACCATCATTACTTGGCACAACTGAAAGTAGTAGCTCACGGATAACACCTTTAAGCACATACCGAATAATAATGCTAAACTCATTGATGGATGAATTTATTTATTTATCGTATGGCTTGTACACGTAGTTAAAAGACAATAAGATAAAATACACATGAATATAGATAAGATACACATATATGATAATATGAATAAAAGAAAGTAAAACATCTACATTCAGGCAAATACAAATATGAAATTTATGACAAGCATCAGACAGAAGATTAATCATATTTTAACATTTAGGTTTTTAATCCAGTTGATCGCATCTGGGGATAGGTCAAAGATATCCTTAAAGTCACCTGGATATGCCGTCAGCTCACATTCCTGTACTATATGGTGAATGGTTTGGGTCTCAGCTCCGCAGGGACAGTGAGGATTTGGTATCTTACCCCACTTTGAAAGTAAGTCTCCACATACACCATGGCCTGTACGAATCCTGTTAGCCATCGTCCATATATTTCTGGGCAGGTCAAGTCCAGATGGTTTTTGGAAGATGATTATGTAATTACGAATTTCAGGTGATACTGTCATTCTGGCTAAGAAGATTATGGACTCTTTTTATGGCAGGTCTTCTGGATTTTAGTCTATTAGATAAAGCATCTGGAATAAATTCATGTATTGGGAGGTTTTGGTTATTTAAAATTCTTTTATATTCATGAAGCAAGGCTTCCTGTTGTTGCAGTTCCAGAGGAGCAATATGGCTTAGAGTGGGGAGCCATTGTAAGGGTGTACTACTAATGCAACTCATTATTAAATGCAGAGTGGAGTCAAGTTGAGCATCTAGTTTATTGACATGGTAACTATTGAGCCAGACAGGAGCACCATACTCTGCTGCATTGTAAACTAGACCCATGGCCTTGCATTGCAGAGTTGTGGCACTTGAGCCCCATATAGTACCACAGAGCTTCTGAACCATGTTATTTCTGGTGCAAACTTTAGCAGTAATATTAATTTCTCAGACGATCCTTTCTGGTCACACCGCACATCCACCTAAGCATTCTCATCTCTGCTACTTCCATCCTGCTAATGTTATTTTTCCTCAGGGCCACAGTTTCTATAGCATATGTCATAGCTGGCCTCATTACTGTCCTATAAATTTTGCCTTTCAGATTGATCGGCACCCTCTTATCACATAACACTCCAGCCATCTCCCTCCAGTTCCTCCAACCCGCTTGTATCCTGCATCCCACTTCCTTCTCAGCTCCTCCATCTTCTTCCACTGTTGAACCTAAGTATCTAAAGTCTCTCAACTTCCTGATGACATTTCCTTCCAGCTCCAGATCTGTCTCCTGTCCACCGCCCACTGTGCAACACATATACTCTGTCTTACTTCTGCTCAGTCTGATACCTCTCTCTTCCAGTACTTTTCTCCATCTTTCCAATTTCGTTCCTGCTTATTCTCTTGAATCTGCACACAGCAAGATGTCATCTACATACAACATTGTCTAAAGCGCATCTTCTCTTACCTCCTCTGTTACCACCTCCATCACAATATTAAACAGGGGAACAGTGATAGTTACGAACTTAGGAGCGAAAATACAGGAGGCAAGGTTGAGATGGTTTGGTCATGTGATGAGGAGGGAGGACGAATATGTGGGAAAAAGGGTCATGCAGATGGATGTGCAAGGAAGGCGGAAGCGTGGGCAGCCAAAGAAGAGATGGAGGGAACTGGTAGAAGAGGACTTGAGGATGAAGTACTTGGATGTGGTGACAGCCCAAGACAGGAAGGTGTGGAGGAGACTCATTATCAACAGTGACCCCACTTAAGTGGGAGAAGCTGCAGAAGAAGAAGAAGATTAATCATATGCTGTTTATATGACATAGTTCTATCCAGAATTATTCCCAGATATTTAGGTGTCGGATTAAACGAAATTAATGTTCCATCAGCATATATCTCTGGTTTTTTATTTGCAAGTCTGTTATTGAGGTGAAAGCAAGAACATTCGGTTTTACCAGAATTTGGTGTTAATTTCCATTTTTTATAGAACTGCCATAAAGCTGACAGATCATTTGTCAATATTTCTTCAGTTCTTTTTATAGACTTGTCACTGATTGCCAAAGCTAGATCATCTGCATAAGCAAACTTCCTGCTGGCTGTTTCAGGAATATCTGCGATGTAAAGGCTAAAAAGCAGTGGTGCGAGCACCGAGCCCTGAAGTAATCCATTAATAAGCACTCTCTATTTACTGGCGCTTCCTCCGGAGCCTTTTTTTTTTTTTTTATGTTGGGCCCATATACGAGAGGTTGGCTGATCAACCTATAGTACGTTAGTACTGTACTATAGGTTGATCAGCCAACTGTACTATGGGTAGTGGGTTGGGAAAGGAGAAACTGTTTACATTTGATTTAAAAACCTGTATGTTGTATTCCTTGGGAAATATGGCAGGGGGAAGACTATTCCACAGTACCACAGTAGCAGGGATGAAGGAGGGGGAAAAGAAACTTGTTCTGTGGGTTTCAAGGTGTACTGTGAAAGGATGTTGGGGCTGAAGTATCAATCACACAGTAAGTTGTTTAGGAGATGACCCAATTTTTTACATGGGATGACCTTAAGAAATTTGTATATGAGTCCCTCCCTCCAAACAGTATCATAAGCCGCTGTTAAGTCAATAAAGATTGCAGTAGTCTTCAGGCATCTTTGAAATCCTGCTTTAATGTAGGTTTTTAAACTGAGAACTTGATCTGTGCAGCTACGATCACTTCTGAACCCTGTTTGTTCTATTGGGACACGGTCCAAAATTTTATCGCTGATCCTATGCAATATTAGTCTCTCCAGCAATTTATATAAGGTTACACTTAAAAGGGCTATGGGGCAATAGCTTTCAGTTCTGTCTGCTGGCTTACCTGGTTTTAACACAGCAATGATTTTTGTCCTTTTAAATTCTTTAAGAACGCAGCCACTTTCAAGTATATCGTTAAAGAACTTAGCCAGCCACGATCTTGCATAAGGTCCACAGTGCATCAGGAATTCATTATGAATATTGTCAAATCCAGGAACCTTCCCCATTTCGATATTTTGAAACACCAAGGATATTTCCTCTTGGGAAAAAGGCAAAGAGAATTGTTGATTCTTTTGAGTGACAGACTTCATAGCCTTTGATTCGCGTTTTACCTCTTTAGTTATTTACAGATTCCAGTGCCTTGCTGTGAACGTTATCAAATGTTCTTGTCTGTTCCTTCAACTTGTTGTAGCTGAATCTATTAATCTGTTCTTTATCTATTGGAGCTCTAGAAAGCGAAACAATATGAGCAGCTATCTGATTTGGATTGAAAAGAGGAGATTTCTTTGGTACAGAGGGGCATGAACCAAGCTTTTTAAGTAGCAACCAGCAATGGATGAATTATCTTATGTTGAATCAACCTGAATAGAATAATATTTTGCTTGAGAAACTTCACGACTAATTCTTTCTTTATAATATTCTCTTTAATTTGGATTAACATGTTAATAGTTGTTTTACTGAGGTATGTAACAAGTCTACCATGGCCTTTACTTTGAGCCTTTCCTTGTTGTTCTAATCGTTTGATTCTTTGTGTAGACTTGTTTTATACTGCAGAAATGTGAACTACCATAATGGGGTCATATTTTGCCATCAACTGCACTGTAGCTAAAAAATTGCCATGATTCAGAACCTCATTATCCAGAGTGTAGGCCGATTCATTTCTGTGACCTCGAAACGGAATTGCTTGCTTGCTTAACATCTTTATGATGTCTATAATACTCATGACAATACTCCTCTGCTTCAACATTTCTTCTTTCTTTTTAATTAGTGAAGATGCAAAAAAATTATCTCAAATGCCATCATTAACCACACTGATAAATTGCTGAACATTTCTGACATGTGTTGTTGTCAATTCATGTAAAGCCAAGCTCTGACTAATACTCCTGTAGTCACTAAAGCCACGTACAAAGAGTGATGGATTACAAATGATGGGAGACTCAAAGGCCAAGCAGTATGAACAATATAAGCACCTATTTTCTTTGTTATATGTTAGCTATTTTCTTGGGACTGAGTCATTCATAATTTTCCTCTCATACAAACGAGCATCAAATGGCAGTTCATCAAGTGGCTGAAATGGATGTTCAGCAAAAAACTGTTTCAGATTTGCACGTGATGGATATTGAAAGATTCCAGCAGTTCATCTTTGATTTTCTTGTGTAGGTTCATTTATAGGATGTGCTTCAGAAACCAAGTTATTTATGCCTGAAGGTATATCTGATTCCCTGTAACTAGTTAAATAAATAAATTCTACATGATGATACAGCATTCCCCCTTTATACGGGAGTTCACGGTACCATCCAGTCCCCCCCAAATTTTATCTGGGCTCCGTAACCAGCATAGGCTGATGAATCAAACCTATGGCTGGGTCAGTATTCCTGACTGTAATCTGTGTGTCCTCGGACCAATTTGCCTGCTTGCGGGATGAAAAACACCAGATAAACTGGCGGAAAAAAACCCTGCTGTCCACGCCCAAGACCAGCTAACTTGGCTATGGCTGAGGAAGATCCTTCAGCTCCTCACGTCGTTGACGGGAATCGAACCTAGGACACTCCTTCCCCAGGCATATGGTTGCGAAGCGCAAAGCCACTAGGCTAACCGTGCGGACTGTAACTAGTTGAAGCTATATGTTCAGATGTTGCAACTACAGGTAGTAAAAGATACCAGAATAATGAAGCCAGAAGAAGTACTAGGCCTGGGTTGGTGAGTAAAGGATGCTATTGTATTTGTCTCTACATTCAAAGTAGCTATTTCCTGTTCCTGTAACTCACAAGTTATTGCATCATCACCATAAGTATTGTTTCTTGCTTCTTGATTATTTGTTGCGAAACTGTACATTAATGTAAATGGTGGTTGTGGTATTATAAAATCTGCAATAGACTTCATCGCTTGGCTGATTCCTGAAATGCTCTTTGCGTTTCATAAATCTGGATCACTGAGTGATCCAGATTTATGCTTTTTATTTTCCATGCTGGTAGGGGTAATCTTCCTGAAATTAAAACTTAATTAAAAATAATCCACGTTGGGAAAAAATTAACATCTACAATTACAATTATGCTGCAAGAACACATCAATGGAAATATGCTTTATAGATGCATCTGTTATTAACAACAATTTTAACAATCACAGTAATTTTAACTGTAGAATAAATAAAAGATATCATTATTTATTGAACTTGCATTATGCGTATATATGTGGGCTGTTCAATAAGTAATAAGACTAATTTTACTGTGGCAAAACCACTCATCACAATATTAATTTCTGTGGAATAAAGAAATGTTGCTGTCTGTATTAACAAAAGAGGTAGATAGTGGCGTATACGGGCTGATGTGCCAGAGTGTCACGTAACTAAACGCAAGCTTGTTTTGGCACACCTACAAGGCGAGACCAGTCGTTGAAATGGAAGCTTCCTTGGAATAGCGTTATGCAATTAAATTTTGTGTGCGTTTGCAAAAATTGCCATCGGACACTTTTAACATGATACACGAAGCTTTCCACGATGAAGCAATGTCGAGGGCAAGTGTTTTTCACTGCCATTAAACTTTTAAGGAAGGAAGGCAAAATGTGGAAGATCTTGAACGTGAGGGAAGACCTTCAACGTCCATCACAGAGACAATGATCAACACAGCAGCGATTATCATCGAACACGTCAAAAGGAAGCTGCCATTGCTGAAGAATGGCTTCTTATTGCACCACGCTAATGCAAGGCCACATATTGCTGGTTGTGTAGTGGACGTTTTGCAGAAGAACAACACAGATATCCTACCACACCCTCCATACAGTTCTGATCTCGCACTGTGCAATTTCTGGCTGTTTCCTCAGCTCAAGAAACCACTAAGAGGCCACCATTTCAAAAGCAACAAAGCATGTGTAAAAGCTGCAGAGGCAGTTTTGAAAGAACTCTCAAAAAACAGCCTTTCACATGTGTTTAAGAAGTGGACGCAACGGTGGGACAAATGCATCACGTCTCACGGTAGTTACTTCGAAAAAGACCATGTAAATGATGACGATTAAAGGTGATCTGTTTTCTGTATAAATATAGTCTTATTACTTATTGAACAGCCTACGTATTATTATTTGAGGCTGCAGCTTAAATATATTTACTATCTAGTATTTTTATATTAATTTTATACAATGAAAGAAAATACATTATATTTAAATTAAAGGGCATAGGGTCACAGTATATAAAAATATTAATTAAATACATACCTTTTATAAAACACAGCAAGCACGAGGTGGAGAGCTGATGAAGCACACTCAAACTGAGGCCGATGCAATGAAAAATATCTGCTATCTTTGCAATGTATCCAATAGCTCGATACAAAGTTGATTCCGACTGCATGTCATGATCCCAGGCTGGGATTCCCAGCTAAGCTTCATTGCGCAGTTGCAATATTAAAGATCCGAGCTTATATAATGTATATGTCAGCCTCACATAACCTGAATCAGAATTATTTTTTCAGAGTTATTTATTATATTCTTAAATATAAAGTATCCTTGAAGAAAGGTTTTATTAAAATAGTAATACAACGTGAATTTTAGTTGCATACAGTAATAATATTGGAACTTCTATTATATTTTTAAGCTACTAAAAGGTCATTAACATTTTTAACATATTGTCTAATGTTTATTGGGGAACACTTGCCATTGGGCTAGCTGGCACACTGGCCAGTCTGCCTCTGCCATCAGCTGAAAGCCTGTATGACCCCTTTCAGAAGTTTCTAAGTCTCAACCACATCATTTGCTAGTGTCTGCAATCTACAAATTCTCAATCTGTCTTCATAATCAGCATTCCACAATCCTGATATCATTTTTAACATTCTCCTTTTCACTCTCTCTCTCCCCACTGTGTCATAATCAAAATGGAAAACCAGGAGACCAGACCTGCACAATAGTCCAACTAAGATCTTATCTAGGCCTTGTAAAGAGGCAAAATGACTTCCTTATCTTTACATGTGAAAGTTCATTTCAGCATTGCAATTATCTTTTGAGTTGTATTTGCAGTTTTTGCTACATGGTCCCTGAACTTCAACTTCCTGTCTACTAACACTCCGATATCCCTAGCCTGATCAGTTTCTTCTAGCATAATCCTACCAATGTAATAAAACACTGGATATCTAATCACACCAAAGTGCATGACTTTACATTTACTGATATTTAACTGACATTCATTTTCCAATGCTTACAATTCCAGCCTATTCAAATCATTTGCAAGTACTGCATATCAGCCACATTCCTGATACCCTACCTATCTTTGCATCATCAACAAATAGTTGTATGTTGCCTAGCAAATCTTTCCCAATGTCATTAATGTACATGTTGAATAACAGTGGACTAAGCTGATCCTTATGGTATGCCACTGGTTATTTTTTTTTATTATTATTATTATTCTTTGTACTGGTTATGGGCAGTACTACCCTTACATCACATCCAGACATCTCATCCAAACTTGATATAGGCCTAAGCCTTTACAAGTGTTTTACCCTATGCCTGTTCTAGTTATCATTGTAGTCATTCTCTGGTAGCAAGGCCATTCCACCACTGTGCACAAATTAGATCTTGGTTATTCTTGTAATAGTTTACCTTATTATTATGTTTACTTATTATTCACCATCTCTTTTAATCACTAAGTCTGGCTTACGCAAACCTGCAGAGGTCCTATAATGTGGTTCCACCAGTCTCCCAACCTTTGTTCTTAAAGCAGTTGTTCAGAATGGAGACCACAGTGTCATGTTTCCACACGCAGACACCATGAGTGCGGAACCAACATTGGGCTATATGAGACAATGTCTCACTGTAGCAGCAGCCAGCCCTACAGTTTGAGTCGTTACTACCCCCATCGAGCTGTGCGGGCTCGAGTGGGCAGGGCATTGATCCTTGTCCTGATAAGGTCAATATACTCGGACCCAGGGAGTCTGGTTCCATCCCTCACCCAATCATGCTGGGGAGGCACCAGATATGACTCTTTTAAAGAAGCACCTTTACAGAACAGTGCAGCAGAGATGCCCATCTCTTGTGTTCTGCAAGTGCTGACTCAATTAAGGTACCTTGATAATGGGACCAGCCTTTAGCCCCCCCCTAAAGTCTTCTTGTATTATTGGGAAATAGAAAGCTTCTCTGCAGATAGGGTAAGAAGATAGTTCTAACTTCGATTCTGGACAACTGCAGGCATGTGATCAGCCATCTAAGTGATGGAGCCCCGAGCCTGCCGTCCTTCACCCTCCCATGGAAATATGCAGTAGTGATGTCAAGCGGCAGTTGGAGCATTGATCTCATGGCTGAACGGATAGCCCTGTCCATTTGGGACACTACGAGATATATGTACTACTAAGCACCAACTTGTGGAAAAGCGAAGTAGGAGATAGTTGGAAAGGAGAAACGGTCTTTTCTGGGGCTTGAGAGGAGCTTTCCTCATAGAAGCGATCCCAGCTTCTAGGATAGAAGGGATAGAAGACCTTCCCTTTGGGAGAACATGATACCGAGGTATCTTCACTCTTCCAAGATGGTCAAAGCATGCAATGGCCTCCAGTGCAGGTGAAACTCTTTAGTCTTGACCTTAAGCTTCTTGTCACGACCAGAGGGGACAAGAGCAAAAGAGCAGGACTTCTCTACATTAAGAGAAAGGTCTTGAATAGAGAAAAAATCAACTGCCTGGTCAAGGAGTGAGTTCCTGCAAGCCTATCTTAGTAGAGGCTACGAGAATAGATCGTCTGCAAAGGCCGTAGCATTAAAGGAAGAAGCACCTAGAGAGTAGCCTATATGGCTAGGAAGAGAGTGAAGAAACTCATCTATGACACAGTCGAAAAAAAGGGGAGATAGAGGATTACCCTGGCGAACACCCCACACTGCAGGAATAGAAGTCGCTAGGGACCCTGTAGTGATAGTGATGGCGCTACCCAAGTATAGCTCCATAACATAGGAAAGAAAGCGCTCTGTCTATAATCATGCTGTATATGTTGCTGAAGTCATTTAACTAAGATTTTATGATAGAGTCTAAGTATCACAGGGGAGATGGTAATAGGTCTAAAGTCTGATGTACAGCTTGAAGTTTCTTTCTTCGGAATGAAGATAGTTCTTGAAGCGCATAGGTATGGTGGTATTGCTTTACTGGAAAGGAGAATGTCCATTAAGTCTTGAATAATCTTGCAGCCTAGCCGCAGAAAAGCCATCAGGTCCAGAGGCAGAGAAATTGGATGGAAGAGCTGCTTTGATCTCCTGGATGGAGACAGGCTGGTATATTTGAAGGGTAGGAATGGACCTCAGTATCGTAGGTTGGTCATCATCAGGGAAGTGTGGAGGTGGAGCAGAAAAGACTGTATTCCAGAATTTAACAAAATCATCATGTAAGTCTGCTAGAAGTGAAGAGGAAGCACCGTCAAAGATGTTCTTGGCACATTGTCCTCTATTTTTTTTATAGAGGGCCTGCATAGGCCCTATTCCTCTGCTTCCTATTTGACAAAGTCATTGTAGAATGAGATGTAGACTGATGTTGACGAGGCATCAAGTGTTCGGAGAATTCAGAATGGAGGTAGTCCTGTGATCTGTGTTATCCATTCCCAGAAGGGGAGTCTGGATAAGAGCTTTAAGTATTTGATGGTTATATTCCAGAAGAGGAGGAGCATCTAGAGATGATGACAGTCTGAGAATCAGAGCCTCTTCTTCAACAGCAGGATGATGGCTGGAAGATGGAGAGGAAGGGACAGGAGATACAGAGATATTACCTGTCCCTACCTTTGGCGGATGGGCTGCCAATTCTTGGACTAAGGCTTTGTAACTGACTTTTCATCTATGACACTTGATGGCATCCAAAGATCTTAATGGGAACACCTTAAATATAGCCTCGTTGATGTTCTTTATTCTTTGAGCTGTCAGCTTGATCTCATGAGGGGCTAGGATCTTTTCTTCTTTGGCAGTCCAACATGCTTTGACGCACTCAGTTGTTATTGCAGCGTTGGCTTCGACTGGATGTTTTGAGGTGCGATGCATGCCAAGGCCAACTGCGATGGAGAATACACGATCGCAAACCTGAGATTTGGAACTCCTTGACTGCCGGAATAAGCATCATGAGAACTTGAAGAAATAGGTTGATGACAGTCCTTGCAGAGCTTTCTTTTAACTTTCTTCCTGAGGATGCTGATGGCACAGGTGGCAGGATCACCTCGAAACAAGAAACAGACATCTGGAATCAAACTCAATGAGTTTCCTGGCTCTGGCATATAAGATTTGGATCCTTCCTCTGATGAGTTATTGCAAGTGAGGAAACTTAACTCTGGAAGATAGGAATAGCGTAGTAGGCCAGTCAGTCACCTGAAGGTGTCCAGGAATCGCCCCTAGGAGGCTGCCTACTGCTGCACTTGTGAAGTGTCTCAGGGGATGCGCAAGCCAAAACAACAACACTTCAGATTCCCAATCTTGCAGCAGATTCACATCCCCCATATACCACTTTTTGATATCTGTCAGTCAGCTATCCCCATATCCACACTAGTATTTTGTAATCCAAACCCATATTCTCCAATTTATGCACAGTCTTCCATGCTGTATTTTGTCAAAAGCCTTAAAAAAATCAAAAAGTATCATGGAGTATCCATTCTCCTTGTTGCTAAAGCATGACCTTCCCTTAGTAAACCCATGCTGTTCATTGCAACAAAGTAGAGATTCTCTGTCAACCTATTTCTGAATGCGAGTCCTAAGTAACTTTTCCAAAATCTTCACCACCACTCCTGAGATACTTATTGGTCTGTAGTTGGATACATCAGTCTTTGCATCACCCTTGTGCAATGGGATTACCATACATTCTTTCCATTCCTGCAGAATCTTCTCTGTTCTGGGACTCAAATTATATAGCCTGGTTAAAGGAATAGCCAGTTTAGCTGAACACTCTTTTGCACCCCCCTACTGATATCCCATCAGTCCCTATTGCTGATGTTTTGTTCAGTTTGTGTAACAGCTGTAATACCTCCTCCTCATATACCTGAGTTTCTTCATCCAGTGAAGAGGTAGCAGTGAACTCAATGTTTCATACACCAGGTTGATAGATTTTAGCATTCATTAGTTAAACAATCTCTTATGCATCTGTCATTCTCATGCCATTACTGTGAACTTAAACACACTTCTTTTTGCTGATGAAGAAAATTCTGAAGATAACCTACAGAAAGCTATTTTAGATCTAAATGAGATAGCTTAAGATTATGGTATGATAATATCAACAGAAAAATCAGAAACTATGACCTTTAATGGACAGGATCCAGCAAGAACTAAGATAGTAATAGATAACAAGATCTTAGAACAGGTGAATTCATTTAACTACCTAGGATGTATGATCACATATGAAAATGAAAAAGATATGAACGTAAAAATTGCAAAATATTTAAAAATATCAGATGTAATTAACTCTATATTTAAACCCAACCTAGTTCAAAAACAAACCAGACTAAAAGTATATAATACATTAGCCCTACCAGTCTTATTGTATGTCAGTGAAATCTGGACAATAAAACAAAAAAACAAACAAAGATTAATTACAGCAAAAATGAAGTTCATGAGAAAAACTGCAAGGTATACTCTATTTGATCACAAAAGAAATGAAGAAATTATGAAAGAATTAAACCAAGAATCAGTAATAGAAAAAATTTAAAAAAATATATAAACATAAATGGATGGAACACGTTGAAAGAATGAAAATAGAAAGATTACCAAACCAAGCCTTAAAGTACAAGCCATTAGGAAAAAGAAAACCAGGACATCATCTTAAAAGATTCAACGATGACTTCTAAGGCCAGAACAGGCCATGCTAGGCCTAAATCCTTGATATGCATGATGATATCGATAGAATTCTTTGGGATTATGTTTAGCTTCAGAGCCAGTTTTTTTTCATACTCAGACCTAGCTTTCCATACAACAGTTGTGACTCTCCTGGCCTGTTGCTTATAATTTTTGTAACAGACCTCAGGACCTCATCCTTATGCACATGGTATTCCTTCCATGTCATCCTTTTCTTACAAATTTCTTTCTTGATAAACTCACACGTCCATTTGACTCCTATCCTATTTATTCTTTGAACTCTCAAGACACATTCTGATATTGCATCATTTAAGTATATTTTAAATGCTTCCCATGCACTCTCGATATTCTTCTCATTCAGCAACTGATACCATTGCACTACACTCAGTATACTCCTCAGTTGGTCATAATTTCCTGCTTTGTAGTTCAGTAACCTTTTCTGAATGGAACATTCATAAACTTAGCCACTTTCCAAGTGAGTACTACATAATCATTGTCACCAACCAGAGGCAGAATAGTCACGTTTTTAACTGAAACACCTTTAACTGACACTATAATCAAATCTAGTACTCTTTGACCTCGAATTCCTTCTGTCACATGCTGCTTGATGAAGTTGTCTCGCAACAGCTCAATAAATTCAGTTTCATTCTTCTCATGAGATTTTACTGCTGCCTAATCATTGTTTAATTAAAGTCTTTCGTTGTGATTACTTTTTTCACACCCATCATCTTTATTTGGTGATGCATTTCTTCATCACTAGCAACCAATCCATCAGATCTGTAACAACACCTCACTATGTATTTGATTTTGTTAGATTCCACTTCACACCAGGGGACTTCAAACTCACTGCCACATGAAAAACTTACTAGGATTACAAGCATAGGTTTCAACACTCACTGGATTCAAGTCATCCAATATTAGCAGCATGCCCCTTCTCTTCTATCCTGTCTATCTTTCCTAAAAAATACTGTAATCTTTACATTCAATAACAATTAATAATGTCATTTCTCATTAATGCCTACAATGTGAGGTCCCAACATATTGTCCAAGGCAACAACTTCTACCGCTTTGTTTTTGATACTCCTAGCATTCATGTACAGATATAATAAGCTACCTGCATGTTCTTTTGTTTACTCTTGTCTGTATCCAACTGTGTCGCACAGATGTGCGACACAGTTGGATAACTTGCAGATCTACGGTCTTCTCTAGTACTTTGTATATGCACATTTATGCTTATATCTTTGCACACGTTTGATGGATCCAAACTGGATGAACGCAAAGTCAAAATCGTTCTCTCCTTGTAATCATTTCCATGGTAATGCCCATTCCAATCATTAACACAGTTACATAACATTGTCACTCTTACATGCATATTCTCACCATTCCTCCCATTATAATTTACTTTCCCCTGACTCTATGTTAGATCTCATACCAGTTATTAGTTTTTAATGACTCCTGATACCAAACACATTCAGGTGTAGGCCATTCCTCTTATACAAATCCATTCTCCCCTCAAACTCACTCTACACATCCAGAAACTCACATCAATTCCTTCTACACAGCCTATACATAGAATTGTTTGCCATCTTAGCCCTTTTTTTAATTCATTTTTATCATATCGAGGTAATATACTTGTAATTTTCACTTTCTCCCTCTTCACTCCTGCTTCTTGTCCTCTCACATACTGAGCTTATTGTTAGTTCAGTCATTAGTACCTACTACAGTTATGATCTTATTTACTTTTCTTTTTCTATTTTTTTAATTGCATGTGCAATGTTTTTAATTTTAGCTCTTGGAAAACTTGATGTTATAATCTGCTAATCAACAGCATGTTTTACGATAGAATCACCATACCAAATAATATCCTTCTTTTTACAATTAACGTTACTTACTACCTTAACTGATTCTTTGCTGCTTAATTTTCTTTTCCTCTCTATGTTCATTCATATGTTGCTCTACTTTCTGTAATTCCCATGTCGTCTCTAATAATCTGCTTTAACCTCACTATTTTGGAGGTTAACTCATTTTCAATAACATCCTCAATATCTTCAATATCCTTTTTACCGGGACAGGCCTTTTTATTCTTGACTTCTCTGCTATTCTTAGCATTACATTTCTTGTGCGTTTTTGGTGCCATTTTAAACTCTATTTAATATTGCAATATTTAACAAAAATATGTTATAAAACACTAAAATATACATTAATACACTACAAAACTAACAGATAAAAATCACCAATTTTACATGACCGCTAAATTCAACTACCAATCACAACGTAGCCTCGAATGCGATTTTGATATTTTTAATGAAATTCTATGCTAACCCCACACCCACTCAACCATGGAATATTGCTCCTATTTTTGGGTGCTGCACCAAAATCCTCTCTAGGATTGCTCAGTTCTATCAAGAAGAGGGCAGTCTGGTTAATTAATGATCCCTTTTTCACAGAAGTTTAATTTCTGCCTTGCACATTTTCTACAGATACGTTCATGGACAATGCTCTGCTGGGCCACTATTCTATCTTCACTTTCCTCCAAAATTGTTAGAAGAAGAGCCACTGCTGAAGACCACCTTTTTACAGTCCATCTTGAAACTTATGGAACGAACTTTACTGCCTCCCCTACTCTTACTTCCCCAAAGAATAAAACCTCCAGCTGTTCAAACAAAATGTGAACAGATTCCTTCTTTCTTCTTTTCCTCTTGTCCACACACACACACACACACACACTGCAGTAATTTGTTGTAGGCCTTGTGACCTTTTGTATGTGGGTCACATATTAAAAGAAAAAAAGAACCAGAAATCAAAGTATTATATAAGCAAAGTGGATATTAGATCCAGCATTATTTCAAATATACCACATTCTATATACCACAAAAATACCAGAAAGTATACCACTTTAAAAATAATCATAATATAAAATTCTGAATATTTTTACGTATTGTTTATGTTAGAATGTTTATTAGTTTTAGTTTCATAACACGCATTGTCGGCACTTGCGATGTGCCCGTTATTGAAATTGTTTTGTCAAAAATGATATGTAAAGCAGTTGAAATTTTATGCACTTACTGGATTTGAATAGTTGTGTTACTTTAAACAAATTTATTATATTAAGTTTTGTGAAGACATTCTCTTGTCACTAATGGAGACACCATGTCAGCCATTATATTTAGTTTCTCGCTTGCCATTTTCATGAAGTGCGCATGCTCATTGAGAAAGTTGATGGGTGATTGACAGCTGACAAGAACATTGTTTGGTATCAGATTAATGAGAGTAAACAAGAAGAGTGTTCGGAAAGAAAATTAGAATGCAGGCCGGCAGATATTTAACTTCAGAGGAAGTTAAATTTTTTTTATGTGACAGTCGGAGGAAAATCAATAGTATATTCCGAAAAAGGAATCGTGGAACTTTTAAGTTTTAAAGTGGAATAAGTATTGATAAATAAAAGAAAATGTTGCTATAGATCATTTTAAAAGGAATATTTGAGGAAACGCTAATTGGAAGATTTATAGTAGATTCTGAAAAGTGAATCGTAGAACTGTGAATTTTTTAAAGTGGAAGAGTTAAGACTGTCAATAAGCATTAGTGAATAAAAGAAGAAATTGCTATTTATGTTCTAAAGGAATGTTCGAGAAAACTCTGATTAGGAAGTTTCATCTGTCTTAAGGGTGCCGGATCTAACTGTTATTTCTACTAAAAAGAGACAGAATTGAGTCAGGAAGATTTAATGTGTGCTACATGAGTGATAAAAAAAAGCATCCTGTGAAAATGAAGAATAAAGTCATACATCTTCGGTAAAGGGCCTTGATAGAGAGAGAAACTGGCTTTGAGCATTTGTCATTGTGAAAACAAAGTGTTTAGTCTAGTCTTAAGTGTAAGTTTATTTTTAAAAGGCCTTGGATCCAATTAATTTGTAGTTGGTTATGTAATATTTGTTTGAAGTGTATATATATTGTTTTTGTTATATTAAATGTATTTATTTTGTATTTTGGTCTTGAGGCAGTGAATTATTTGGATTCTGAAAGAAATAGTAAAAAATAGGTCATTGCACCAATCGGAGTGAACCCTTGTGCATATAATAATATATAGGTACACTCAGAAATAAATTTAAAATAATTGTTGAACAGAGATCATTTCTATATACAGGATTAAATTAATAAAAATCCTATATTTAAATAATGGCGCAGCCGGTAGGATTAATATTATGATAATATCCTCTGTATAAAAATCACTCTATTTTTACACCATGTTAGTTTAGCTGACTTTTATCTATTCTTAAGTCACATGGTTTTCTTTTTCCTTTTGTATAGGTAAGAGTATGCAGCCTATATCATAAAGAACTGGATAACCTTAATGTAAAAGTAGCTATATGCATAAAAGCTATTCCAGCTGCACTCAGTTGTCCAACAATACTTTGTACAGCAGAACTTGAAGAAACAATGATGGGGGTTTCATCCTTGATTGTGGCTATTTCTTCATCTGCAACACAGGTATTTAGAAAGTCTGATTAAACATTATTATACTAAATTAATTTTTAGGATAACCTGATGAGTTTACAGTGCGTATCTCTGGAAATTTAGGCATCAACACAGTATTACACAACCATTTCAACTATGATGCCAAAATACTAATTTAGCATTAAAGTATATTCTGCATTAATGTTCAAATTAATAAAGAAAAGAAAAAAATTAATGAAAACTAAATATTGCTTGGCTGTATGCACTTCCAGACTATAACATTAAAAGATGATATTTTATGTTGGAACATCAGCATATTTAAATAACAGCTTGAATTCAATATAACATAGATTGTATTAGTGTCTGAAAAGTATCTAGGTAATTTGGAGCCACTCATATATATGGTTTTGTGAGTCATGATTATATGAGTAATCATACTAATTTTGTGTGAAGTGTGACTTGAATGCAGAATTGATGGGCAGTGATGTATCATTAACAGATTTCTTCGGCGATGTCAGGAACTAGTTCGGCTGCGACAAATCAGCATACACTTGGATTGGTACTCTTGTCGAAGAATTTCACTGAAGGATATCTTGTAATACTGTCAGTGAACTCCCAATGATCTCCAGAACTACTGCTCTCGGAACTGCGACTCTTCCCCTCCTCGCGAAACGGTTGCTACCGCAACCAAAAAAGAGAGAAAGAGCTTTCGTCCCTCAATCTCCACCTTTCATATCATTTGCCGTCCCTTGACCTTCCTTACCAAAATTTTCTGGATTTACTGAAAGTGTCCTTATCACTCACGCTTATGTTAGGTTTTGGCAGCAAAACTCATATAATCTGGTAACCTTTGAGACTGTTGTTGACCTTCTGTTTACTAGCCTAATCCTGTCTGATCTTCTTTGTTGCAATTGCTTATGGTTCTACATATGCAATTGCAACATTCAGTTATTCTTACATTATATTACAAATTTTATTACATCACAGTAGTTTATATATACTTTTAATTATAAGTATTTTATGTGTTTTATGGCCCATGTAAAATCGATATAGGTGAAAAATATTTATATTTTTCACCACAAGAGATTTTACAGTGGTACACATATGGTGAATGCCACAGCAGAGAGTAGAGGAGGATACAAAGCAGTGGAATGGTAGAAGAATGAAGGCAGAAGTGTAAAGAAGCTAGAATGAAAGATATGAAAACCAGTGAGGAGATTAAGTCAACATTGAATGACTGCAGTGGAATGGTGGAAAGTAGTGTAGTGCTGTAGGACTGGTGAAAAATGTCTGAGAGGAGCAGTGATAGGAAGAGTGACTGAAGCTGTGGATAGGAAATACAGAGGAGCTGACCATAGGAACAAATAATTTGCCAAGAAGTGTGAATGAAGTAGCATGGAATTTGCAAGTGTTGCTAGAAATAGTGAAATGGAAGAGTTTGAGGGTGAGAATTGTGTGTTGGCAAGTAATGATAGTAGAGATCCAAAGAGAAGAGAAGAGCAGTGATTATGAATGGCATAATAGCTAGAATGTTCAGGAAGTGAGGATTTCAGTATATGGATGTATGGGAGAAATTTGAAGGTAAGCTGGTCTGCATTTGAGTGAGAGTGTGGTAGTTGGAAGGTGGGTAGGTTGATGATAATAGGATGAAAGTGTGTGTGGCCACTTAGGAAAATGAAAACTAGATGGTAGGACTGTGAGTGTAAAATACGCGAGATAAAGGACGAAGGACACGGATGCAGACTTATGTTAGGGTAAGGAATTGTGGAAAGGATAGGGTAACTAGGGGAAAACTGCTGCTCTTATAGTCCTCTTGTAGAGGGCTATACAAGGGCTATTAGGAATAAGGCTGCAGACTTTGTATCCTTGATACAGTCAGTCTGTGCTGAGTATGAAGCTGGGTCTAACTTCATTAAGACCAATAGCAGAAAACTTGTCTTCTGTGTGAATGGAACATGCTTTCTGGTCCTTGCAAAGGCCATTGGATGCAACTTCTGCTCACTTGTGCCATCCAGATGGTACAACTGTTACAGTGACCTCCTGGCATCACTCTTTGTTTTTAGCTCCTGTATAGATGACCAAGACCAATTGTCTCTTACCATAACAGAAACTGAGCACCACATGCCTCATGATTTTTCAGCAAAAAAGAGATCAGATGAATGCAAAACAACTTATAACAAGTTATAAAAACAACTTATAAAAAGTCTGCTTTTTTTTTTATTGTACTCAAACATTGTTACTCCCAAGCTAACACCTGTCCTGCATCATCTCTACAATCTTCTGTATTTAGCTCTGGCAGTTATCCAAGTGCATGGAAGCAAGCATATATCTAGTCTGTTCCAAAAAAAGGGTGATAAAAGTCAACTGTCAGCTACTAACCAATTGCTATCACTTCAATCCTCTCCAAAGAAGTTGAACGGAGAAAGTTATCTCATCTTCTCTGCTGCCTAGAGATCTAGCAGTTAATCAGTGACCACCAGTATGGATTCTGCCAATTAAGTGGCATAGTTGGCCTTTTAGCCTATATCACCCAATACTGAACACATTCAATGGAAAGGTTTGGAGAAACATGCTATCATTCTTGACATTATGAAAGCTTTTGATTGTGTCTGGCATCGAGGCCTGTTAAGCACTATCCAGTTTACAGAGGTGGCAGCCTATCTGCTTCTCTATATAAGTAGACAGTCAGCTCTCTCTCCAGTCATTCACTGCATGCATGATGAATGGCTTCCTCTCTTTGAGCTTTGTCACCAATGTAGGAGTTCCTCAGAACTCTGCTCTATCACCTACCCTCTTTCCCTTGTACATTAATGATTTATTCTCAGTCACCACTAATATCATCCACAGCTTTGCTCATGATAGTTAAATCCATTAATCCTGCAAGTTGGATAAACCATTCACCATGCATGCAGTGCTTAGACACCTGAAGCTTCAAGATCATCTGCAACCAGTGCCTTAACTCCAATCTCCATATCATCCACAGTGGTGCGACCACAACCTGATCACCTGCAGTGCTATTAGAATAGGAGCTTGCATTTTCTCTGACAAAAGAGACCTCATACCAATCTACCTTTACCCTTAGTAATACAAAAATCAACAGACAGATCAGATCTCCCTACCATCACTGATATTTATAGCAGTGAAGGTATAGCACATCACATCAATAGCTTCTTCAACTGCTAAAAATATTTTTCTCATAAAAGGGACTTCATATCTAATGCTGCCCTTAGTAATACATGAATCACCAGATAGATCTGTCTGCACTGCCATTTGCCTCTAGACTCTCCTGGAATAAACATATCACATTAGTAGCTTCCTCAGTTTCTAAAAACTTGGGCATTCTCTTCTGCTCAAGATGCTATTTTCACCTATTCAGCTACTAAATCTATACAAACCCCAAATCTTCCCATCCTTAGAATACTGCTTACATGTTTGGGTAGTGCACCTAACCCAACCTAGAAATTCTTAATGCTGTGCAGAGGGAAGCAATTCAACTCATAGATGATCCCTCCTCACAGACTCACTTCAGCTTCTATCTCATGCATGTGTTGCAGCTCTTTTAAAGGTACTTCCATGGTCGCTACCCCAGTGGACTTGCAACCATCATTCCTTCACTTTTTTTTGTTGAACTAATTAAAACAAAGAGCAGCAACTGCCCAACATCCCTTTTCAGTAGAGCTGCAACACACTGAACCTACTTCTAATCTTCATCTCTTATTCCATCTACCCTGTTCTGTGAATCAGCCCTCCTCATGAATTGTTTCCAAACAACTATAAACCCCCAACTCTTCAAGAAAAATGTCAGTAAATTTCTATTCAAACTCCCCCCCCTCAACACACATGGTTCTGATGTGCTTATAGGTTCTTCTGCTTCTCATCTATGGGATTGGTATTAAAAGAAGTCAATGGACATCCCTATGAGCAAGGAGCATCAGCTGTGTAACAAGTTACGTGTGTGTAGCTGATACAAATTGGAAGTATATGATGTTGCCAGGTCAGTTCAACTGTATCTGGTTAAAATGGCTATGAGAGGAGACCTGGCAGAGATTGAAACAGGCATTGTGATAAGATGCCATGTTTCAGGTCTACTTGTTAGGCAAATCGTTGACAAATTGGGCCATCCCAGTGCAACAATTAGTGATACCATAATGAGTTGGAAGTGTAGGGATTCAACTGCACGAGTACCACATGCAGTGGATGACCCACACACTCATTGAACGTAACCATATGGTGCATTGAAGGATAATCTGTAAAAAAACACCATTTGTCGACATTTTGAATGTAGAGTTCCGGGCATAGATTGAAACATGAATTTGTACACAAACATTCAAAACTGAGGCTCACAACATGGGTTTCCATGGAAAGACCACAATATGCAAGCCCCATATTACCTGATCTAACATGCAGTGTCATCTTCAGAGTGGTGCAAAAAGCATGTACAGTGGAATGCGGAAGATTGTAAAGCTGTGTTATGGATCGATGAATCACACTACACCCTCTACTGAGTAGACGAATGGGTGCGGGTATGGTGATGCTGGTGAACATCTCTTATCAGAATGTGTAACCCAACTATGAAATTTGGAGAAGGCGATGTGATGTATGGTTCTGCTTTTCCTGGTTTTGCCTCAGACTTCTGTTTGTGGTGCCATGAACATTGAACTCCAAAAAGCATATGCAATGCTTCATGATTTGTGGCTTTTCTATGGAACTGACCATTGTCTATTTCAGCAAGACAATCACTGTGTCATATGGATGCTGCTGCAACTGCAGGGTTTATGGACATGAACGTCATCACACTTGACTGGCCTCCACAGACCCTTGATCTCAATCCTATTGAACATCTGTGGGGTGAACTAGAGCATCGGGTGAGGTCAAGGGACATCTGCTCCACAGCAGTCCAGGACCTCATTACATGCCTACAAGATAATGATAATACAATTGATAACTGCAGGTGAACCCTAATATTGGGTATATCCATCTTTGACTTTAATCACCTCCTGCAGCCTTTGAGGGAGGTTTTCCACCAATGTGTGGCAAACATTAGGTAGAATTTGTTTCCATTACTCCATCAAAGCAGCACTCAGTTCAGCAACAGATCAAGGACATGCTTCTTTGAACCTCAGTCACTGCTCCAATTCATCCCACAGGTGTTCGATGAGGTCAATACTCTGCATAGCCCAGGGCAGTCATTTAACACCCATCTCTTCATACCATTCCGTAACAGCTGCAGCTTTGTAGCATGGGGCATTATCATCTTGATAGTAACACAAGTCTATTCAATAAAAACTCTACAATATAGGTAGCACCTGATTATCCAGAATATCAAGGTACTGAGCTGCCTTCATGGAACTGCAGACAATGATCCACTCCAAACCAGCTGAATGCATCCCACACCATTACTCCTCCACCACCAAACTTTACTGTGGGTACAACACACGCAAGATGTAGTTTCAACACATTATGATAACAAGCATTCATCATGCTGACTTCATACTGACACCCTGCCATCAGACTGAAAAATAGGTGAATCTTGATTCATTGCTCCAGAGTATCATTTTCCTTTTCAATTGTCCAGTTCACACACTCTTTGCACCAGGCCAGATGAGCTGCTTTGTTCGTTGTTATGATGTTGTTGTTTGGCTTGTGTGCTGATCCTCTTCCATGGAAATCCAGTAAATGGAGTTTCAGTTGTAGCTGGTTCTTGCTTGCCACCCTTTTTAACACCCTGCTGTCCCTATCAGTCATTTTCAGCGCTGCCCTGGGTATTTTCCTACACTAATGATGCCAGAACATCTTTTGTTGATCACATCACCAACCATTGATTTTGGATGCTCAAGTTGAGCAGCAGCAGTGGCACGTTTATTATAGTCTAACCAAGTGAAAAATAAACTTTCAACATCTTTCTCTAAATCCAGAGTAATTTATTAAAAAGGTGGCACACCGTTTGGCAACTCCTATAGGTAAAGATGACCTTGCTATTGCTTCTGCCTGGTATCTCCACTTCTGGGCCCGGCTCCCACTGAAGAGACCTCAATAAAGGTCGAAACTAGTCTGGGTAGTGGCCCTTCCCTTAATACATAACATTATACATATCTGTAAGGAGATGTGTTTTGCATTATGGGAGATACTGAGATAGGAGTGATGTTAGCTTGGTCCACCTTTGCTACTAGTTGCCCGGCGTTGTACTACCTTACCAGTCCTGAATATATTTTCAGGTGCAAACTTTGTTTGCTCACACTTGGATAAAGGATTAAACTAAATTTATTACGTATGGACATACAGATGAGTAAGTTATTTTTGAAGATGTAGTTCAGTTTCCCAAATGAATACCCAACTAACTGTATTCTTCTTTTAATTTTGCTCTGTAATCCACTTTCAATGTCAAAATGTTGCACTAAGTACACATAAGAGGAAACTATTTCTATTGGCTCATCATAAAGTTTTATTGTTTTTGCTCTTAAGTACCTATTGAACATAATTTTTGTTTTTTCTCTGTTATTTTAAGACCTATCTTCTTGCTTTCTATGTTCAGTATATTTATCATTTCATACATATTTATATTGTATGAAATTAATACAATATCATCTGCATATCTTAAATTGGTTAAATTTTCACTTTTTATTGTCAGGGCTTTGAAACTCCAGTTAATTTTTTTAATCATCCTCTGAAGTGCTGCTATAAAAATGTTAAGGATATTGAATCTCCCTGTCTCTTTTGTATAGGGATCTTGTTGATTTCTATTTGTTGTCTTATAGTTGCTGTTCCATTTTTGTATATTTCTTTTAGTTCCACATATTCACTTGGTAATGATTTATTTTCTAGAGTTTCTGTTATTACAGAAGTTTTGATGCTGTCAAAGGCTTTTTCATAATCTATAAATGCTAAACAGAGGTTTTGATATTCTTTTGTTTTTTTCCATGATTTTCCTCAGTGCATATATATGGTCAATTGTACTATATCCTTTTTGGAATCCACCCTGCTCTAGTGGTTGTTTTAAATCCAGAATAAGTGTTATTCTGTTAATTATTGTTTTTGTAAATATTTTATGCAGAACTGATAATAAGCTAATTGGTTTGTAATTTTTAGCTTTGTCTCCTTTTTTATAAATTAATGTTAATATTGCATTATTCCAGATTGTAGGTATTTTCCCTTTATCAATTTGTGAGTTGGTAAGGTTTGTTAGATGTTTTATTAATTCCTCACCAGCAATCTTTATTAACTCAATTGGATTTCATCTTCTCCTGGAGCTTCTCCATTTTTCATTTGGTATATAACTTCATGTACTGTTTTATAGGTTATTGATAGTTCAAAATTATTTTCAGTATTGGAGTTACTTCTGTTATTCTGTATAGTGTATGGTTTTATCTGATTCATCTTTATAAAGTTCTTTGTAAAATTCTTCCAGTCTTTTGATAATTCCTTTTGGATTTCTTGTTACTGTACCATTATTTTCTTTTGTTACTATTAAGTATTTGTTTCCAGTCATCAGGCTTCTTCTTCTTAGAATTTCCATATTTTTGTTATTAACAAAGTTTCAGAATCCATACACATATTCCTTACCTGCTCTTCCCCCCCCCCCCTCACCTTCACATGGTCAACTTTGTCTATAGTAAACACATAAAGAACATAAGAATAGTTTGTTATATCAGATAGTTTGCTACAGTGCCATTTTTTTTAGAATAACACTGTGCCTATGGTACTTTATTCTGAATTTTCAGTAGTTATAGCAGTATTTTATAGAGTCAAGTATTTCTTTCTGATATTTCCATATCTGCTCAGAGCTGTTTGATACTCTTAGCTATTAAGCATGCTCATCACCACACAACATGAAACAAGAGTCATACAGTGGCTACCATCAGTTCACATCAGGTTATACTGATATATAACAAAAGAAAACTATTCCAGTAAGATAAATTTATATACAGTTTCAGCAATATGTACACAGTTCTTCAAATTGTGATTTCAATTGACATCAAGTTTTTATCAGTGCACATAATAAACTTAATAATAACAACAATAACTTTGCATTGAAAATGTGTGTAGAGGCTTAAGTGCTGTGAGGACATCATGTTGGAGGCTTAATGGATTTTTTACAACACTCAAAAAGAATTAAAATAGAATTTAATACTTCCTATATTTCGTCCTAGTCACTAGGACATCTACGGGGATTACAAAAACAATTAATGTAACATATACACAAATAACAAACAATACTAAGCCCAACCACGTGGGTTCTACGAAAGATCAGCTCCCTCCTCTCTCTCTGCCTGGAGTTTACAAAGTACCCTGTTCCTGTAAGCTGGCGTACTTTGGACAGACAGGCAGATCAGCATCCATCTGTCTAGAGGAACACAAGTCTTACATCTTCAAACACAACTATGGCCATTCAGGCTTGGCTGACCATGTTTTGGACACCACCCACAGGGTATCATGGAAGAAAACCACCATGCTCCACCACAGCAAATTCAAGAAAGAGAGACTTTTCTTAGAAGCAGCAGCAGCTCTCAAAAACCAACCAAATCTCAATAAATACGGTTGCATTAAGCTTCCGAAGATTTGGGAAACACTCATCACCAGAGTTCCCACCTTACATTCCAGGCCACCTACTACTGCCCTTAGAGGGCGCTCTACCTAGATAGGACTTTAGTGTCACCCACGTGGTTGGGCTTAGTATTGTTTGTTATTTGTGTATATGTTACATTAATTGTTTTTGTAATCCCCGTAGATGTCCTAGTGACTAGGACGAAATATAGGAAGTATTAAATTCTATTTTAATTCTTTTTGAGTGTTGTAATAAATCCATTAAGCCTCCAACATGAAGTTTGCATTGAAAAATCTAAGCAAATAAAATATACAAACAAAATTTAAATTCAGAACAAGATTTACAAATTAATATATAACATTTGTGATACTGTTAAAACTAATATAATATCATATAATATCATATGCAGGTTTATTTTTGCAAGATTTTCTTGCCCAGATAATTAAAATAGTCCAGGCATAGTGGAATCAGTACATGTGTGTATATAGATGGACAGAATGAATATTGTGAAATGATTGACTCTGACACCACTCTAAGAGTTTTTTAAATCACTAAATAAATACTCTATAATTCTGCTAATGAGCAATGCATATATCAGTACTTCTTCATCAGCAATTCATATATCAGTTCTTTTTCTAGTCAGTGCTTACCACAGTAAATTCTTCAAAATCTTGACTGGTAATACCAAGCAGTGATCCTTCCATTTTTGCAAGGTCAGTATCAATGCTGATCTTCTTCAAACCAGGAAAATTTGCTCACTTCAAGTTATATAAAATTAATATGACTATAATTCCACCAGTTAGTGACATAAACCTAAATTAACTTTCATTTAAATGAACATTACTTAATGTCAGCTAGCAGGTTAAAACCTGTATTTTTTCTTTTGACTGACTGATTATAATGCTCTTTACTTTCCTTCATTCTTCTTTCAACTTCCCCAGATAATCTGCATAAATTTTCAAAATAGGAAATAATATTTATAAATTTCCATGTCATAAAGGGATTTGAACATGCAGTGTGTCAGGAGAGAAGTGTCACTGAGCTTATTTAAATGTTTATGGACTTTATATAATTCACTTTCCTTTCCAGTGGGGAAAAAACTTATGACAGCTATCTCTAATCTGTAGTATTGTAATAATATGGTGGTCGAGCATTTTGTTACTTGTACTGGAAATTTGACTTCTGTTATTGAGTTAGCCCTGTATTACCACATGTGATACAGGGCTAACTACTCGTGATTACAACTCGTGAGGTCTCGTTAACTGTAATCCAGAGGGTGCTAGCTGTGGAGAAGAGCAGACTCTTCTTCTGCTTTGTAGAACCAAGGTTCAATCCAGTGCTATTTCATAGTGGAACTAGAGATCCAGTAAACTGAGGTAGTCTGGATAGAGCAATGAGAGATCTTTTCATATAACTAATCAGGTTCGTAGAACACTGATAGTTCTTATTTAACTCTAATAGTTTTTGAAAATGGTAGATAGGAAGTTAGTAATGATGTAAATTTTTCATGTAGTACTATCATATCCTGTACACCCCTTGAGGGTATATATCAGGAATTTGATGATGATAGTTTTTATAAAAATTGTGGCTTTTTTTTTTTCATTCAGTAATTCCGTGTATTGTATGTGAAGTCACTTGCTCTCAGTACAAGCAGCATAGTTACAAAGATATTTCGTATGCATGCTTTTCTTTTTTTTACACTTAAAACTAAATGAAAAATCTTACCACAGAAGTTTTATAATTATTCTTGCATGATCTGAAATTGAATTTTCAATGAATTCATCTTTATATAATTAACATTAATCACTCTGAAATCCTTGGATTTGCTTCATAACATGTATATTTCATATAATATTATATTGTAAATTCATCAATTACATAAATAGTATTGAACCACTATATTTATCACATTTTACTAACTACTGTAGTTTTGTAGGCTATTAATTAGCCATTATAAATAAATGACAAAAACATAAGGATAGTAATGAAGTTAATTAAATAGCTGATCTTAATTAGCATTCTTTTTTATTTTAGTTATTTTTAAAAAAGTGCAGCAAGCAACTGAAGCAATTGCTGAATATAAAAAAGAAGTTTCCACCGATACCTTTGTGCATATTGATACTGAAAGTTGGAACAAAAACAGATGCTGATTTTTCAAATACATGTACAAACTGGATTCAGGAGTTAGATTTGGAATTCCTAAAAATGGATTGCTTGGTATCAGACTATTGCATAATTCATCTTGAAAGTGATATGAATTGTCCTTCTGCTTCACAAAAAGTAAGTACACTATTGACTAATTCTTACATTCTAAAGAGATGTATTTATATTCAGAACTAATAAATATATAATAATATATATAATAAATAAATAATAATACAGAACCTATATACAGCTACTGTAGTAAACTAAACTTGGTTAATTTTAGTTGTGATTAATAAGACATCATTGAGTCAGTCATATAATCATGGTAAACCATCTGATTGGGCAAAATATCTGTCATACTGCATCTTAGATTTATTCATGGTTTTCGCACTCACCAAGTATTATTTTTGGTAGTTGTATCTTTCATTCTTCATTTTAAAAAAAATCTATCCCTTGCTTCCTTGGTTGCAGTATTCTTATAAACCTTCCATTTATGATTTTATCCTCTCTCAATGATTCTTTCTGGTCGGAAAGACTGGGTTCAAATTCCATCTAGAATGCCAAGAACCTTTATAAAGGTTTTTCCCTGAAGGTGAGTTAGCTAATCTCATACAGGGATGATAGGGTTTTAACTCCTGGGGAAAAAAAAAAAAAACTCAGATTTTTTTTCTCTTAAAAAAAACTGGCAAACTGGTCAGAACACATGATATTAACAGGCATAATACATTGACCTCATAGTCTCTGAGTCTTTGTCTGTAATCTTAAATAACAATAATAACATCATATCCTTCCTCACTCTGAAAAATCCTTTTAGTATTAATCTTGCACAATCTTGACTCTGACTTAAACATCTCTAACATATCTTCTGCTTCTCCTCCTCTGTCTACTCACTGGATCCTACATGTACCTTCTCCAGTGTCTCATCACCACTACCATAGAAACTAGGTAATTTACTATGTTTATGCACAGTATTCCAGATAAGACTGAACAATGCCTTATGCAGAGGATAACGGTCTTGCCATCTCTGCTTGTCCTTTCCCTTGTAATAGTCCTGTCAACTTCCATCCCTAGATCTAGAAGCTCATCCACCTGGATCACATTTCTACCAGCACAAGACACAGCAGTTATACACTTTTGGAGTACAAACCTTTCACTTAAAAATATTAAACAGTAACAGCACATATCTGTCTAACCAAAAGATCTGTTTAAATCTTTAGGAAAGGACATATCATCAACATCACTTCTTATTACTCTTCCCATTTTCATCAGCTGCAAACAGCTCTATATATCCCCTACCATTCCACTTACAGTTTCATTATTATCATCATCATCAATTTCCTGATATGTACCCCCAAGGGGTGTTCAGGTTACTATGACAGGGCTACATGATTAAGTTTGCATTATTATTAATCATATCAACAATTTTCCTCCAAATCAGTCTATTACTTGTGAGCACTCCAATATTGTCATATCTAACATTTCATGCTTCTAAGACATTTCTAACTAAATCAATTCACCTAGACCTTGGTCTTCCTCTGGGGGTCTTTCCTGCCATCTTGGCATCAAATGCCTGTTTTGCTAAGCTTTCCATTCTATTTACCATTCTATTTAAGTGGCCATACCACCTTAGATTAACTCTGCTGACACATCCTTGAATTCTAATAATGTTGAGGTCCTTTCTAATATCTTTGTGTTTTTCCTATGATTCTGCCATTGATGCACTCCCCTATTTTTCTCAGAACCCTGATATCTCTGGTCTCTAGGTCTTTGATTAAGTTCTTTATATCTAACCCAACTCTCAGATCCATAACTTAAAACTGGTTTACACACTGCCTTGCATACTGCTAATTTGGTGTTTTGGCTAATTTTGCTCATATTCCATATAAATTTATTCAGCTGGCTACCCACCATACCAGCTTTGCTTATTCTGCTCTCTATTTCCAGATTTAACCTGCCATCTTCACTAAAAACTGTGCCTAAATAGTTGAAATATTTTACTTGTTCTATAGGGAGTCAGCAAGTTTGAGTACCTGGGATACATTATTAATGTGAAGAATTGCTGTTCAGAAGACGTCAGAAGAAGATTATCATCATTAAATTCCTGATATTTACCCCCCTAGGGGTGTTCAGGATATGATAGTACTGCATTAAAAATTTACACCATTACTAACTTCCTACCTACAATTTTCCTCCAAATCAATCTGTTACCTGTCAAGACATCAACATTATCAGATCTTATATTTCTATCTTCTAAGGCACTTTTTACTGTGTCAATCCACCTATATCTTCATCTTCCTCTGGGTCTTTTTCCTGCCAACCTGGCAAAGAACATTTATTTTGCTAATCTTTCCTCTCCCATTCTGTTTAAGTGACCATACCACCTGAGATTAGCTCAGCTATCACATTCTTGGATGCTAACAATATTAAGTTCTTTCCTAATATCCTCGTTTTTAATATAACATATCTGTGGTCTCTAGTCATTCATCAAGTGTTTTATTTCTAACCCAGCTCTCAGATCCATAAGTTAAAATTGGTTTGAACACTGTCTTCTATACAGCTAATTTAGTGTTTTGACTAATTTCTCTCTTATTCCATATAAATTTATTCAGTTGTCTTCCTACCATACCAGCTTTGCTTATTCTGTTATGTACTTCCATATTTAATTTACCATCTTCATTAAAAATCATGCCTAAGTAGCTGAAATCTTTTACTTGTTCTATAGGTTCTCAATTCAAAATACAGTTGATATTTTCAGTGTTTCTGCCTGTTTTCAATGTCTTTCTCTTGTTATTGCTGACCTTCATACCAAATCTATTACAAGAGTTATTCAATTTAGTCAGGGAATCTTGCAGACTTGTAGCAGATTTCTTTAGAAGATAACATCATCTGCATAAAGAGCTGAGATTAAAATCTCCAATTTTGATATCAGGTTTAATACCACTTTCCTTCATAATGTGATCCATATAGATAATAAATAACAGAGGGATAATGTATATCCTTGTCTGACACCAGATTTAACATAAAACTATCTTCCTGTACTTCCTTCAATTCTTACTGCTGACTTACAACTCAAATAAAGAATAAGTTGCTTGATATAATGCTCCATTGACACCATATAACTGTAACGTATTGAACAACTTCTCTCTTGGCACCCTGTCATACACCTTTTCCAGATTATACAAAACTTAAATACAGATCTTTGTTATATTCCCACGATTTCTCAACTATTTGTCATAACATGAAAATTTGATCCTGACAGTCTCTATTTGGCCTGAATCAAGCTTCCCTTCCACAATCGCTCTCAACCGTTTCTCAAGTATACTTGAAAATCTTAAATAAATCTTACCAGGAACACTCAGTAGGGAAATACCTCTGTAATTCTCATGTTTAGTTTTATTTCCCTTTTTATATATGGGTACTATTAGAGCTCTACTCCAATCATCGGGAATTCGTCCCTTTGTCCAGGCCTTCTGAACTATGCAGTGCAGCCACTGTAAAACTTGTATACCTCCCAACTGAGCATTTCTGGTCGAATATCATCTACTCCCACTGCCTTTCCACATTTCAGGCTTTTGATGGCTTTTTCTACTTCAAGTATGGATATATATTTCTGATTGCATGTCTGTTGAGTATTTTTTACTACTGCTTGTTTCATTTAGCAATTTTTTGAAGTAATTGCATCATACAACAAGGATATCTTTTTCTCCAGTTTTCATATCACCTTTGTCATCTCTAATTCCTTTTACAGCACTCTTTCCTCTGTTTCTGAGCTTTTTCAACAGCTTCCAGAATATTTTGCCACCTTCTTGATATTTATTTTCTATGTTCTTACCAAAGTCTTCCCATGACTTTTGTTTAGCTAGTTTTACACAGTGTTTAGCTTTCTTACATTTGTCTCTGTATTCTCTAAGAGCACAAGCTGTCTTATTTGTCATGAACTTTTGATATGCTTTCTTCTTTTCTTTCACTGCCTCTTTAACTTCCTATGTCCACCATGGGGTTCTGATTTTTCTATCCTTGCAGACAACCTCACCACATGCCTCTCTGGTTGAATTAATGAATGTTTTCTTCAGGATTTGCCACTGACTCTCAAAGTTTCCTGTTCTCACTCTCTTTCATTTTTTCTTGAATAATGTTTGTGTTTACAGTTTACATCTGAGAGCTGCTCAACTTTTATTTGCTTTAAAACTTTCTTACATGCTCAGGACTAAATGAGGATCACTTCCAATTTCAAATCCTGTACACTCTAGTGTCCTGCACCAGAGAGAAAACATCACTATCAACAATAACATAGTCAATGAGACTTTTCTTATTCCTTACCTCTGCTCTCTCCATGTAAATTTGTGCACATTTTTATGTTGGAATGTTGTGTTAGTAAGTTAGGAGAAGATTAGGAATGGATAAAAGAACAGTAAGACTTGTCTAAAAATCTGGAAGGATGAATCTATCTCCATGGGAACAAAGTTGAGGATTTTGGATGCAGTTTTTTTTTCCAACAGCAACTTATCGATGTGAGATATGGAAGTTAAAGAAATCAGGCAAGAAAGGGATAGCTGCTTTTGATATGTGGTGTTACAGAAGGATGTTGAATATATCATATGCTGAAAGGTGTACAGATGAATGGGTGTTAGAAAAGGTCAGTAGAACTTCAAGACTCCTTAAGGATATTGACAGAAGAAAGTTAAAATATTTTTCCACATAATAAGGATGGAAGGTCTTCTCAGAACAGTAATAGAAGGTAAAGTTCCTGGAAAAAGAGAAGAAGGGGCAGGCTGTAAATAAGATTGATGGATGGTGTTTGTGAAGTGACTGAGCTTTGGAGAGTTGAAGTCTCCAGAAAAGCATACAACAGGACTACATGGCAAGGACTGGCGTGGCACATCACCGAGCATTGGAGACCATACTGCAACTGTGGATGTCCAATGAATAGATGATATGAGATGAGATAGGATCTCCATTCAGAATACAGCCAAAGTTTTCTATGCTCCTGCCTATTTTCATAGTTTTGGCCTTTCTATTGGTTTTCATGCCAAATTTGTTACAGCTGTTATTCAATTTAGTTACAGAATACTGGAGACTTGCACTAAATGTATTGAAGAGTACATCATCATCTGCATAAATCAAAGAGCTAAGTATAACATCTGGAATTCTGCTATCAGGCTTGATGCCACTTTCTTTCATAATGTGATGAACAAGAGTGGAGATAATGTGCATCTTAACCCTTGATTTTACATCAAACCATCTTCCTCTATTTTCTTCAGTTCTAACTGCTGACTGACAACTTAAATATAGACTATGTGCTGCTCTGTATAATGTACCATTCACCCCATATAATTGTGGTGTTTTGAAAATACAATATATACACAAAACACAAGGTAAAATTATTATTTATTAAATATACTGCCATATATTTCATTCTCAAATTAACAGACCATCAGCAGTGGCTTAAAAAACAGTTGTTACAAGGTAGATTGCAAACAATTGATTTATTCGAAATAGAATGAGCCGCGTGATGTTAAATCGGCAGTAGCATTATGCTTTCACCGAACAAAAGGTTAATTATAAAAGTGTAAAATAAATTGCATGTATTGCATATATATATATAATTTATAAAATCATAGTAAACAGATCATCACATAGAGGTAGTATCTAGTTGGCTTCTTAAGACCTTATGTTTTTATAAAATATCATTATTGCTCATAGGTGAGTGTTAATCTTTAGAAGAGGGAAAATACTTCGAGAGTTTATTAGTAGGAATAAAAGTCACTACTAAATCATATTTCTTCAGAATTCTTGAAATCAGTTCTGATTTCAAGTTCTGATACTTAAACATTTCTGTTTGAATAGTTAAAAATTAGTTTAAAAAAAAAAACTTTAATGACGTGTTATTCGAATCAAACTTTCCCATATTTTTCATAAAGATAGGCTGTCATTCCGATTCAAGTTAGGGTGGTGAAGCAAGGCCACAGCACTCTCCTTAAATAGGTATTCAAATTTGTACCAACATCTATGTAGAAGCCGTGTTTCAGACCAAAGAATGTTGTGGTCTGCTTCTATTCCATGTTGAGCTAATCCAGATTTATTGGATTTTTTGTGGAAAATATATGATTGATGTTCTTGTATTCTTTTTGCTATTGAGCATCTAGTTTGTCTGAAGTAGGAAAGATGGCATTCACATGGAACTTGGTGTGCACCTGGAAGAGACATAGGTGAGTGTTTATCTTTAGAAGAGGGGAAAATACTTCGAGAGTTTATTAATAGGAATAAAAGTCGCTACTAAATCACATTTCTTCAGAATTCTTGAAATCAGTTCTGATTTCAAGTTCTGATACTTAAGCATTTCTGCTTGAATATCATCTACTCCAGCTGTCTTTCCACATTTCAAGTTTTTGATTGCTTTTTCTACCTCTAGTATCGATATGTACTATGTACTCCTCTTTGAATTACTCTTGAAAATTTTCTAGTATGGTTCTGTTACTGCTTGGTTCGTTTAACAGTCTTTCAAAGTAATTGCTCCAGACATCTAGGATATCCTTATCTTCAGTTTTCTTGTCACCTTATCATCTTTGATTCCTTTTACAGTACTCTTTCCTCCATTTCTAAGCTTCTTCAATAGCCTCCAGGACCGGTTTTATCATTAGGCGAACGTAGGCAATCGCATAGGGGCACTAAGACTTCTCTAAGACTTCATTGCCTATATATATATATAGAGACAATGTATAGGGGTGCCTAAATTTTCTTTGCCTAGGGGCATCAGATACTCTTGGACCAACCCTGATAGCCTCCAGAACATTTTGCCATCTTCCTGATATTTATTTTCTATATTCTTACCAAAGTCTTACCATGACTTTTGTTCAGATACTTTTACATTTTTCTCTGTATTCTTTTAGGGCATGTGCTGATTTATTTGCTAAGAACTTTTGGTATGCTTTCTTCTTTTCCAGGACTGCTTCTTTAATTTCTTTTGTCCACTATGATGTTCTTATTTTTCTATCCATGCAGACAACTTCACCATATATATATATATATATATATATATATATATATATATATAGCTGAATCAATCAACATCTTTTTCAGAGTTTGCCACTGAGACTCGGGGTTGTGTTCTTGTTTTCAGTTTGTTTCATTTTTAAGTTGCTCATCTTAAAACTTTCTTGCATATTGTTCTTTTCAATGTGATATCCATTTTTATCTTGCTTAGTACTAAGTAATGGTCACTTTCAATTTCAAATCCTCTGTACACTCTTGTATCCTGAATGAGCATGAAGATATCACTATCAGCAATGACATAGTCAATGAGACTTTTCTTATTTCTTGTGTCTTCTCTCCATGTGAACTTGTGCACATCTTTATGTTGAAACATGGTGTTAGTAATGACTAGTTCATGTCCTGAGCAGAAATCCAGTAAATACTTACCATTATTATTAGCTTTGCACTTTTCTCCAAATTTTCCCAAAATCTTCTTATATGCCTGGTGGGATTCATTTCCTACTCTGCTGTTCAGATCTCCAACAAGGATCACTTGTCCATTTTCTTTATGTCAGCTGCCTGTTAATGGCTTAAAAAATTCCTCCACTTCTTCCTTGGAAGAACCTTCTGTGGGACCATAGGCACAAATAAGTTTCATTGTCCATGTTCCCATTTTGAAGTTTGCCGATATAACTCTGCTTGAAACTGCCTTCCAATCAAGAAGTTTATTGTCATGGCTTAAGATTTTGATTAAGATATTCAAGATGTTCAAAATCTTCTGGAACTGGTGAATGAAGAGAATGAAAAAATGGGATTAAGAATAAATATCACCAAAACTAAATTCATGGTCATAAGCAAGAAACCAATTCTTAATTCATCCATTTCTTTAAATGTGAAAGAAATAGAAAGAGTGGCAAAATTTAAATATCTTGGCTGGTTAAATGAAGAATGAAATCCAGAAATGGAAATACAAGTTAGAATTGAAATGGTAGGAAAAAATTTTCCCCTTATGAAATCAACACTGTGGTAACTGCAATCTAAATTTAGAACTTAGAGTATGCATGGTTAAATGCTATGTATGGTCTATACTGTTGTACAGTGCAGAAACTTGAAGCCTTTGTGATGTGGTTATACAGATGAATATTAAAAATCCCATGGACAGCAAAAACGTCCAATCAAGAGTACTGGAACAAATGGGATAATCACATGAACTTTTAGATACCATGAGATACTTCATAATGAAAAATATAAAATACTTCAGTTGATTATAAAAGGGAAGATAAATGGAAGTAGAGGACAAGGAAGATGAAGAAATATTGGCTGGCAGGCATCAGACAGTGGACTGACATGAACTCTGAGGGACTGTTCAGAGTGGCTGCAGATCACTCAAAATAGGTGGTCGCTGACCTCTGATGGAGATAGCACTCAAAGAAGAAGAAGATGGTTGAATAAAGACTAAGAAAAATTGTGGAAGGAAAGCTTGGAGAAGAACAAGCTTGTTTCAAGTCAGATTGAGGTTGTCAGTATCAAATTTTCATGTTAGACAATTAGACCATACAGTTATATGGAATAAATGGAACATTTATTCTGAACTAAGCAATGCATAGTCTATATTTAAGTTGTAAGTCACCAGTTAGATTTGAAGGTGATCATACCAGGTGTGAGACCAGGGTGTACATTATTTCCACTGTTATTCATCATTTGTACGGAGGAAAGTGGTAGTATTAAACCTGATATCAAAATTGGATATGTTAATCTTAGCTTTTTACATTATGCAGATGTTATACATCTGAATAAATCCAGCAAGTCTGTAAGAGTCCCTGACTAAATTGAAAATATAGTAAGGGAAAAAAAATCAGCAATGAAATTAGGCAGAAACATTGAAAACAACAAGTACATCCTGAATGGAGAGCCTATAAAACAAGTAAAAGTTTTTCAGCTTTTTAGGCACAATTTTTAGTGAGGATGGAAGATTAAATTTAGAAATAGATAACAGCATTATCAAAGCTAGTATGGTAAAAAGTCATTTGAATAAATTTATATAGAATAATTGAAAAATTAGTCAAAACACTAAAGCAGCTGTATACAAAAGTGTTTAAACCAATTTTAACTTATTGATCTGAGAAGTGGATTAGAAATAAAAAAAAAACTTGATCAAAAACTTGAGATCACACATATGAGAAAGATTAGGGAAGTAGACAGATACCATCCATGATAGTATCATATTAAAAATGAGGATTTTACTAAAGAACTTGACATTGTTATCATTCAGGAATGTATTAGCAGAGCTAATCTTAGGTTGATATGGTTAATTAAACAGGATGGGAGAGAAAATGTTAGCAAAACAAGTATTTTTGTCAGGATGGCAGGAAAATGATCCAGGGGAAGATCAAGATTTAGGTTGATATAGTGCCTTAGAAGGATATATGATCTGTTAATTTTGGTATCATATATATGTATGATACCAATATTGTTGATAGGAAGTTAGTAATTATGTAATGTTTTTATGTCATACTATCATAATATCCTGTGTACATTTATTATTGCTGATTGCACTAAAGCAATAAATCCACACAAAAAAACTATTATAATATACTAAAGGTACCCTAATTAATCTAAAAAACTTATAAATCTTTAAAAAAAATTAAAATAAAAAAAAACATAAATCTTGCAGTCACTTAATGTAATAATACATCCATACTCAAAATAGCCGTAGATTGGAATATTAATCTTAGCTCTTTATACATTCATTGTTATACTTCTAAATAAATCCATTACAAGTTTTCATTAACTTCTGTTACAAATCTGATATGAAAATCAGCAATAAAATTACCAAAACTATGAAATTAGGTAGTGTTAGATCCTACTTCTTGTCAATCTATACTTTGGATCCGATATATGGTTATTACGATGTTTTTAACTAGTTAATAGGTTGCAAGTTGATTTCTAATTCAAATATAAAGAAAATTTATATTTAAAGACTGCGCCACTTTATATCTGAATTAGTTCAAGAATTGAAGATAAACCAACTCTTAACCACCTTTCCCTTATATGTTGTTATTACTATATATACTGGCCGAGTATATTTAACTTACTTAATTTTCCCGCTTTGGTTCGAATATTTTATGAATGGTGCAGTAAAAGAGATTCAGGCAAAATTCAACTTTTGATTAACAAAAACAAACATTTAATTTTAAAATCACAAATTTTACACTTAACTTCAAATCACTAATTAAGTTATTAGAAACACTTCAGCCTTCCTGGCAATGCAATCATGCAAACTCAGACAATGGTAATTCTGCTATCTCTACTTTACAGTCTTCTCACAGTTCCTTAAATTCCAAATACAATAAAAATTTCAGTAACACTTCTTCACAAACAATCACTTTTAATTTTACACTTCGGCTAATTCTCCACAATAGTTACTGTTAGTATCAGGGAATTCTAAGATGAAACTCACACACTTCTCTGTACAGAAATATTAAGGTTGGAATAATCTTACCGATAATCTTTTCTTCTTCATTTACTTATACGTAAACACTTTTTATAACTGTAAACACTTCTTTGAACAGTAAACGGCACTCATTAAAATAATTCTTCTAAGCAATAACTGAATTAATCATCGGTCACAATACACATAAACAAATGTTGTTGCATAAAGTACTATCGATCACTCATGAAATAAAGCAATACAATAATTCCTTAACTTTAGGTTTTATAAGCACAGTTGTTCATTCCTCCGGCATTCAATTAATTCTTTAGGCACTATAATTCCAAACACAGCTAACGGTAAACTCCAATTTTACAGCCTGTACTATTCTCTAGTAACTTCGTACTTTGCTTCAAGGTTCCGTATGTCTTTGAAAGGTCAGCGCCGGAATTATATCTCAACTCAAGTATTGCTAGTCTATTTAGTAGTCACTCAGCTGTCTTCCGTAGCTATAATTGTTATTCTACAACTTATTAGCTAACCGCCTCTTGACTAGTAGAATTTATTTAGCTGCTCAAGTGACTTGCCGACTCGCTATTATCGCACTGTGATTCCCGAATGCCCGATTCCAACCTAATGCCAATCTCTCTCTAATAAATCTCTAATCTCCTAATTAATTAATAATTCCAGCGTTCGTCGCTTATATATCTGTTTTTCCCGCCTAAATTGTTCTCGTGATTGCTTTCTAAAAACTCTTTTCAATAAACCTTCTCCTCACGTGGTGTTCCAAAACGTGCAAGCTATCTAACATACGTTTCCATGACAACAAAACAAAACATAATAAAATTGAGCTATTACATGACGTTAAAATAAACAGGAATAAATAGAGAATATTTACATTTCAAATAATGCGCAGTTAAAATATCAAATACAAATTCTTATACTATTAACATAGTAATAAATAAAATAGCTTAATAATATTTAATACAGTCTTTTCATTATTAATTCATATATCTTTGAATAAATAATTAAATATTAGACAAAATTAAAGTAGTTAAATGAATATTAAATTATAAAATAAGTTATTTACATTAAATAATGTTTACAAGTTTAGCTTATATGATGGAAGATCAAGTTGGATTCTGAACCAAATAATAATTACTCTAATCTTTACATAATCAGAATCCAACAGTAGGAACAGAGAAAACTTGAACTGTTTTCTCTGTTCCTACATTTTGCCATTCTGAATAGAGAACTTATAATAGTTAAACTGTGAAGATCTTTCAGCTATATAGGTGCAATTTTTAGTGAAGATTCCAAATTAAATATGGAAATGGACAATACAATTAGCAGAGCTTCTATGATGCATGGTCAACTAAATAAGAGTGAAATTAGTTAGAACACTAAACTAGCAGTATACAAGACAGCTTTCAAGCTGGTTTTAACTTTTGGATCCAAGAGCTGGGTAAAGTAAAATAGTTGATCAAGGAGTATTGATCATTCATTCAGCAATGTGTGAGCAAAGCAAACTTATCTCAGGTAGTATAAGTTTTTCCCATTCTATTTAAGGATCACTTAAATAGAATGGAAAAAATAGGTAACCGAACAAGTGTATTTTGCCGGGATGTTAGAAAAAAGAACCAGAGAAGATCAATATCTAGGTGTATTGATACATGATGCAGTAAGAAGTGCCTAAGAAGACCGAAATATAAAATCTGATGATATTTGGATATTGACAGATAACTGATTCTTTTGGAGGAAAATTGTTAAGAATTTTTTAATGATGTAAATTAATATCCTCTGCACTTCCTGATGTGATGTCATTCTGTATCAGCTGAAACAAATCACACTCTTTGTATTTTATTAATTTTTTTAAAACATGTTTTAGTCTTTCCTCTACACATAACATTTATCTGCTTCTATCTTAAAGCTGTTCATGGTACCTTCATCCACAGCATTTATGGGAAAACCATTCCTTTAATTTTCATGTAACTGTAAAGAATGTAAGGATGGTTTGATGTTAAATCAGGTGTGAGACAAGAGTACACACTATTTCCATCGTTTTTCCGACTCTGACCAACTTTCTAATTTCAATTCTTAATGTTTGTCTTCTTCATTATCTTTTTTTATTATGCCCTTGCTGGGTTCGTGAAGTGCAGTAGAGCCTGAACATGTACATTATATACACATCTATATACACATCGTCAAGGTGCATTGTGCCATGTAATGAGTCACATTTTTGTAGCAGGTATAAATTGGAGGAATATGATGCACCCAAGTCAGTGCAACTGTGTTCAGGTGAAATGGCTGCGGGAAGGGAACTGACGCAGTTTGAAAGAGGTATTGTGATAGGCCTGCCATGTTGCAGGCTTATCTATTCAGCAAATTATTGACAAATTGAGCCATATCACTGATGCCACATCAGTGATATGGTATCACTGATTGCCACATCAGCAATCAGTGATACCATACTGAGTTGGAAGTGCAGGCAGTTAACTGCAAGTGCTACATGCAGTGAACGACTAACCACACTCATTGAATGTAACCATATGGTGCTATGAAGTATAATATGTAAAAACCACCATTCATCAGCTGACACGTTGAATGTGGAGTTTCGGGCATTAAATGGAACATGAATCTGCGCACAAACATTCAGAACCAAAGGCTCACAACATGAATCTTTATGGTAGGACTGCAATATGCGAGCTCACATTACCTAAACCAACATGCAGTGTCATCTTCAGAGGTGCAAAGAGTGTGTACAGTGGGACATGGAAGCTTGGAAATCTGTGTTATGGAAAATTAATCATGCTACACCCTCTACTGAGCAGACAGATTGGTGTGGAAGATGCCTGGTGAATGCCTCTTATCAGAATGCATAATTCCAGCTATGAAATTGGGAGGTGGCAGTGTGATGATATGGTTCTGCTTTTCCTGGTTTGGCCTTAGACCTCTGTTTGTGGTGCCACAAACAATATTGAATGTTCAAATACCTCTTGGAGGTATTTGAACATTCTGGACCATGCATTGCTTCCTACTTTGTGGTGTTTCTTCAGAACTGATTGTTGTCTCTTTCAGCAAGACAATGCACTGTGTCATAAGGCTTCTGTAACTGCATGGTTTGTGGACATGAACATCACCCACTTGACTGGCCTCCACAGAGCACTGATCTCAACCCTACCGATCATCTGTAGGTTGAACTGGAGCATCAGGTGAGGTCAAAGAACGTCTTACCCCACAACAGTCCAGGACCACATTACATGCCTGCAGGAAGAATTGTCCAAAATTTGCATTGATCACTATCTTACACTTGTGGAAAGTATGCCCCATAGGATTACTTCAGTCATTGCAAAGAAGGGGTTCCTACATCTCATTAAGATGAGTGCACTGATTGTTTGTTCCTCATTCTATGGTATCTGTTGACTTCTTTCCAAGCACTATATGATATGGACTAATTTGTATTATAAACTTTGGTTGTCTCCTGTTAGTTAAAGGTAGTTTATTAACCAGCTGGCATAACTTTCCTTATTTAATATTGTGACTTACTTAGTGAATTTCCTCTGTATACCTTTTAAAATTCCATTAGAAATTTGGTTTAGACAACCAAAGATGAGAACTATAATCCAAGACTGGCCTGACCAAAGACTAGTGTGAGGATGCCATGACTTCCTTCCTCTTGCAATCAAAGTTTTCTTTAATTAGACCACCAATGTACTGTGCTTTCATTCTTACCAATATGATTCCTGAACTTTAATTCCTTATCAACCATGATACTCATGTTCTTATAGTTAATAACATTTTCCAAATCCTGCACCATTCAGTTCATATCCGTCTAATCCTACTACTAAACTAAATATATTTACATTTCTCCAAACTGAATTTTAATCTCCACCTCCCTGTTCATTCTTACTCTTTAAGGTCATTCTAAAACAACTTGAGGTAATCTGAACAATTTTATTATTAATACATGAACTTAAAACCATTGATAAAGAATTTGTCAATGATATATTATACTCCTTTTGATTATTATTTTGCTTATATTTATCAAGTGACTATTCATGAATTAATACAGTGAACTATGTATTATCCAGTATCTTGGGACCTGGCATCTTTGGATGGTGAATTTTTCCATGTTCTAAAGGTCCCTGAAATGATGCTTTTCTGCAATGCATGAGCATCTGACATTGCATGATCAGTTGTTATTGCTTTGGTCATGTCACAAATTTCATTTAAAAGCATATTATTTATAATTCATGCAGAACAACAAAATCATTGATTAAAAAAAAAGAAAGAAAGAATGAAAAGAAAGATGCCTGAACTGTGCTTTTGTTTGGAATATAAAATGAGTTTCTTAAAATTAATATGGAATGATTACAGTATCAAATGCGTGTGTACATACAAAGGAAACTGGTGTGCAAAAAACATATTGTCTTCATCTTCTTTCATTTAAAAGTGAAGTAATGGCAAACCATGTTTGCACTGAAATGAGAAGTTTTCCCTTTCCACACAATGTACAATTGACAGTTATCGCTGGCAACCCATTGTATTTGTCAATTTATTTTTTGAAAGAAAACAAGTATATTTCTGAACCAAATAGGAATGAATAACATTTTTTAGTAAAAAAAAGTAAAAATATGACATTGCAATGATTCATTGATTTATGTCAATTTTTCAATAAATGTTTTGGTTAAAATGTATATAATTTATCACAGCAGTAGTTGCACCTAATACTAAAGAAAAGGCGAGAAAATGTGTTTATTTCCTCAAATACTAGGAATGTATTTTCTTCCAAGTAATGGTTTTTTCTTTAATTTTTTTATGTTTATTCCCTTGTCAGTTTAATTTCTTTTCAGAAATTAAATGCAATTTAATTTATACAGTTGGTGAAATTTGTACAGTTGGTCCTTGAAAGACCATGCTAATTCTTCTTTTTTTTACACGTTTTTTCTCACTTTTTTTTTTTTTTCGGTACTAGGAGCAGATAGATATGGCTGTGACAAAATGCACAGTACAGTATTTTCACCAGTCAGTTTTTTTTTTTTTTTAATGACATCAGTCAGTGAATTATTGCATGTTCATTTCTGCAATCAGAACTCTTTTAGTTTAAACTGTTGTTTTTTTCATATTTGGTTAAGAAATATATTTATTATTCTGTTATAAACTTTTCACCACCCTCCAAGCAAATAATAATCTAGTTTTAACAGCCTTACTAATGACACTAACACAATTTCTATGGGTGACCTCCCTGTTCTCTCCCTTATTGAAAAAAAGTCTTCAGTGTGAATCCTGTAAAACCCTTTTAATAATTTATATATGTCTGTCATATCTCCTCTCCTCTGTCTGTCAGCTAGTTTTTGAAGCCCACAGACCAATCTATTCTCTTAGGGAGCATTTCATAGACCTGCCACAATTTCTGTCACTCATCTCTCAATCTTCTCCACAACTTCTTCATCCCCACAGAATCCAGATGACCACATCCGTATGCAGCAGTCGAGATGTGGCTATATTAATTGTAAAAGGGAAAAATAACTTCTCTATCCCTGCTTGTTAGTGTGTTCTTCAGCTACTATATAATTGGACTCTTAACCATATCTATATTTGTTCGGGTTAGGAGAATTCTTCATAGCCATGGCTGATTCTAAAAATAATGGTTGTGCAAATTTGAGAGACTTTTATCTTAAGATTAATTCCAAAATAGCTGTAATACTTTTTAGAACATTAAAAGGCACCAAATTAGGACTTTAGATGTTTTGTCCATTACAATTTGAATTGTTTTACTTACTTGTCATGTATAAACTATAACATGCTGCTTTGTGCTCTGAAGATGCTGATTTGAAGTTCAGCAAAATACAAACCAGTTAATAAACATCTTTTTTATCAAATAGTTCATCTGGTGTTAATACTGTTAAAATATTTATGAACAATGTTCATCACCTAAACTTGTCTATTAGGTTGTATGATAATTAACAGTGCAGCCATGTACACATTAAATGTAACTCCTCCCACTTATTAATCAATAAAAGTGAAGTTGCATTCAGTGAATTAGAAGTTCAGTCATTGACGAGACCAACAGGCTCTTTATACAAGAAGCACAAGTTATATATCAGTGTTTAGAGGAAAATCCAATGACCCAAACTAATCTCTAAGCAAATATGTGACACAGTAAAATGTTTTATTGAAAAAGAAAAGCACATTTCCAAAATGTGCAGTTAAACATTATTTTTTCGTAATTTTATCTGCTAAAAATGGACAATTCTTGGTAGTTTTTGTTTGATATATATATATATATATTATATTCTATGTATGGAAATCGAGAACAGAGCAAAATTTGCATAGCTTATCAAAATATTAACTGCTTACGGAAATTTCAGGAAATAACCTGAAAGGAAATATTCAGTTGTTTGCTGATGATGCAAAATTAGGTAGAGTAATAGTTTAATCAAGGCGACATGGAGAGCTTGCAGTACATTTTAAATAGACTTTCGGTATGGGCAAAAGTTAAAAAAGAATGGTTAATGTCGAGAAATGTAAAGTTATGTATTTTGGAATAAATAGATTACAAGCTGTGTATCACGTTGATGACACTGTACTTCAGGAAATAGATGAAGCCAGAGGTTTAGGGCTGGTGATAGACAGAGAGTTCAAGTTTAGAGGACATATTGTTAAGGTAGCCCATAAGATTACTTGGCTATTAAAGAACACATTAACAAGTAGATATAAGGAAATTGTCATTCCTGTTCATAACACCTTGATACACCCACATCTAGATTACTGTGCTCAGGTCTGGTCTCTTGGGTTTCTTGGGGGATGAGGAAGTGGTGGAGAGGATTCAGAGGTGAGTGGCCTGTGGAATGTTCCCTATGAGGATAGATTAAAGGTGTGCAGATTGAAGAAGTTGGTTGATAGGAGAAAAAGAGGGGATATGATAGAAACATTTAAGTTGCTTAAAGGGTTTTATGGGATAGATGCAGGGAAAATGTTTTAGCACTTGGCTATAGGGACCAGAACAAGGGGTCATCCTTGGAAGTTGAATTAAGATGTAGTTAGTAGGTGTAAGGACTAGATTTTTTGCTTGGAGAGTTGTGAATGAGTGGAATAGGTTGCCAGAATCAATTGTGACTGCCTTGTCTGTTAATGGGTTCAAGGAGAGGTATGATAGATTGTGTGGATAGATTGGGTCTCCTGCGATTGAATCTTCGGACTCCATGGAAGTGCCTGTATAATTATAATAATAATAATATATAGATGTATGTATAGATGTGTGTGTGTGTGTGTGTGTGTGTGTGTGTGTGTGTGTGTGTGTGTGTGTGTGTGTGTGTGTGTGTGTATTGAAGTGCCAGGAAAGTGCTATTAAAAAAAAAGTAATAAAAATACATACAAAGCACTGTATTGGTAATACAACACAATTTTGTCTGAAAAAAAAAAAAAAAAAAAGTCATGATGTTACAAATAATAGTACAACTATGAATTTATATATGCATGCACACACACACACACACACATCCTTTGTTCTTTCTTCCCATTCAAGAATATATTCATCCATCTGAATGATTTTTTCGACCGTTTTCCTATAAATAATTGAAAGTAAACAGAAATAATGCTTTGAGAGTGAAGAGATACATTTAGAAAGTAGAGAGGTTGAAATGTAGATTGATGGTTCACAAAGTAGCATATTTAAAAATGGAATATCAGTGAATTTTATTTTCAAATAGTATTATATTTAATATAATACTATTATTTAAAATGAAAGCATAAATTAAATAGAAAATATTTCACATTGATCTTTGTGCTTTCAGGCTTATTGCAGTATAGTTTAAATGGGATTAAAAAAAGAAAAGAACAAAACAAAAAAAAAAGAATGAAGGTTTGCAATATCAGTTTTTCCTTTAAACAGCCTTAAACAAACAAATCACAACCAATAGCAGGAACATTGTGCCTCTGGTGGTGAAACATGGAACCAGATGGCATTGGAATTTGTATTTCAGTTATATGAGGTGCTTGGTTAATAAGGTTTGGATAATACTGAGTTCACTGTAATAATTTAATAATTAATGGTAACTGATATATATTATGTATGATTTCATTTAGTTGCAATATGCTACAGAATGGTTGATCAAAAATAAACCTGAAGAACCACATCTTGTAACTTCCTATCTGAAAGATTATTTAGAAGATGGATTAACAAATTTTGTCTTTAGCTTAGTTTATCAGGATCTTGCAAGTAAAAAAAAGCAAGGAATATATTTTCAGGTAATGCTTATATATTCTTTCATATTTTAATTAATTGTGGCATATTCCTATATTGTCATTGCTAATTATAATATTATATTCATTTTTGTTTCGGTTTAATAATACTGTTTTAGTAATGTGACATATCAGTAAGTATGTTGCTTTATTGTAATGAGTTATAGGAAATTTACTTATCCTTCATTGATTTCATATGTGAAATAACAAGGTATATATTTAAAAATGATATATAATATTGGATTTATTAGACCATGGTTTTGATAAAACATTTATACATAATCAACGATTATGTATAAATGTTTTATCAAAACCATGGTCTAATAAATCCAATATTATGTATCATTTTTAGTAAAAAGGACCAAATAATAACTATCATAAAGGTATATATTTATACCATATGCTAATTTATAATGAAACTTGCCTTTTTTAATTTAAAGATGAATGACACATGATAAAAATGGTTTACCTTCATTTTATTTTTAATTGTACATAAGTAAGCCTATTAACAGATTTGTTTGCTCTGATTGACTACTGTTATTAGATATATTTTGCAAAATTGTTTGACTTATAATATTCATTTTGACCTCTTGGCAACTTATTCCAGGACTCTAGCAAGATGAATTTAACTTAAATATTGTCTATGCTGCAGATCCTTATAATACAGAAACTCATTGTGCCATTCTAATTTGTTTCTAATTGGATCATTCAACGGGTAAAAAAGAAAATGTGTTGAAATTATATATTGCAATAACTTCACTGTGGATGGATAGAGCTTAATAAAATTTGGAATTGGATACACACACAAGATAATATCTAAAATATTGGTGCATTTTTTATTGACAAAATTTTTCAAACTAGTTTGCCTTGATATTAATAATTCTGCACCAGCTAGGCTGAATTGAATGAAATTTGGTATTTAGGATCTTTATTAAAATTTATTGAATCTTTTTAGTTTTGATTTTTGGGTTATCACTTATTACAGAAGTAAGCAAAACAAATTCTGGAGTATATAATCCAAATATTGATGAGTACATAACAAAATATTCTAAATATTGACACCCTTTTCAGATTTTTTCAGAGGTACCACTACTGTGTTGAATTGTTTGAATAATGGAAATTTGCCATGAATATTATGGGAACTACCATGATAATGTCTAAAATAGTTCTGATGCATGTTCAATTTTTTAACAGAAGCATTGGTCTTTTTTTATTAGAGAGTTTTTTGAATAATGGAAATTTGTTGTTGCTCTCGTGATAGTTCTTTCAAAAACAAAGAAATAGTGGGGTGAAAAAAACATAGGAAAAAGAATTTTTAAAGTGAATTCCACCCTTAAAAGATTATACATCTTTCTTACATTTAGTAAAGAAATAATGAATGAATGAAGTAAATAATTACCAAATATGTAATTATTTAATTTTGGTAATTTTTCAATTGCCTTGAAAAATTAACATTTTTGGTCACTAGTCTATAAGAATCAAGCAGTCTAAACATTAGCTCATGTACCTGAGATCTAAAATAAATAACCTGTCACACAAGACAACAGAAATTGTCTTCTATCTTACAACAGGATAGGAGATTTGCACAAACATCCATGTCATATCTTCAGAGGTACTTCTAACATAATATTATAGTTTCTCTCCATAAGTATTATAGTTTGATGTTAAATATTTCATCTTGTCTTCTCTCAGTGTGTTAGGCTCAGTTGCCTTTCAGAGCCACATTTGGAACTGAATTAATTCTACAATAAAAATTTAATCCTATTGTAAAATCTGTGTCTCTGAATTGTGTGTGTTCTCTAACTGGTTTGCTGTCTTGCAGGATGAAAAACCCAAGCTTCCAGAATTAAAAAAACCTGCTGTTGCCATGTGAGACTGACTAACTCACCCTCACTTAAAAAAGCTGTTCTAAAGTTCTTTGTATCCTAAACAGGTTTCAGATCTAGGTCTTTCCAAAGTGCGTCTTTGTTAACTGTGTGAGCTGCTTAGTCTCCAAAATTTGAAATGTTTGAAAATTGTATATAATTAATAAACATTTTCTTTATTCATATGTGTTCATATCCAAGGTAACTATGTCAAAAGCACCTCTGATCTTAGATTTTCGCATCCTTTACAGGGATAAAATTACAAATATGTCCAGTAAATTATGCGAGCTATCTTTTATATATATATATATATATAAATTTGCTTGAACAGCTGAGGGTTGTAATCTTTGGGGAAGGCAGAGTGTCCATATACAAAGGACAGAAGTATATGGGATGAAGGAGAAGGCAGTGGAGATGGTTCAGTGTGTTTTAAGATGGACTGTAAAGGGATGTTGGTTAGCAGTGGCTCTTGTTTAATGATTTTGGAGGAGAGTGGAGGAATAATAATAGCCAATTCAGCAGAGCACGGTCCATGAAAGTATCTGTAAAAGAGACACAAGACAGAAACTGAATGTCTATGAGAGAGAGAGAGAGAGATTGAAGTGGATCTGTGTGAGAGGGGGATCAGACCAGTAATTAGTTGGATTGTCCTCTTCTGAATAGAATCGAGCAATCTTAGTAAGGCTTTTGGTGCTCCACCCCATAGATGGAGCAATATTCTATGGCTGGGTGGATTTGGGCTTTGTATAGACTTAGCAGCTGTGAAGTAGTGTTTTGTATGAAAAAGTACACCAAGTTTTTTGGTGGCTGCAGAAGGTATAGTTGAAATGTGGTTGTTCCAGGAAAGATCAGAGGTGCAGGTCAGTCTGAGTAGAGAAATCTGATCGTGTTTGTATATCTCAGTATTGTTGAAGTTAAGGAAGCTAGATGAGTTCTTTCCTGCAAGAGATCAGACAGGACTGAATTTTGGTGGCATTGAAGTTTGCAAGGTTGTCCTTGTCATACTAGGAGATCTGAGTTAAGGTCTCTGGTCATGGTATATCTTGAGGATTCTAATACTTGAACACTACAAGATTTGTTGAATGAAAAGGAGGAATGGAGTGTACTATTATCAGCAATGGATAGGACTGAAAGTATGAGAGTGCAGTCATTTATATTTGTGAGGAAGAGGGTGGGTGAAAGAACAGATATTAGATCCAGCATATCTTCTAAGTAGTTAATGCTAAGGCAACTTGGGGATGCTGAGGAGTTTATTCCCACAAGCCCTCTGGTCAGCTCACGAAACTTTCATAGTTTCTACATTCAGCTTTGAAAGAATGCTGGATCTAATATCCACTTTGCTTATGTAATTTTGCATCATCGAACTGAAGCCTTTGCCTCTTTATTTTAATAATTATTTTTATGCACTGACAGAGAGTTGGCTTATGAAAAATACATTTCTCTGATGTTTCAAGTTCCTTAGTACTGAATGAGTGTTTTTTCTGTCTTAAGGTTTCTGCCTGGTCTCTGAAGGGAACCAATCAGTTCAAAACATCTGTCCAGCCAGTGAAACTTTATCAAAATGTACTAATAAAAGGCGAATATATAGACTCTTGGGCAGCACCTATGTCTTTTAAGCAGTCCACACTAAGGCAACTTGAGGATGCCGAGGAATATATTTCCACAAGCTCTCTGGTCAATTTTGAAACTTTCTACATTCTAGTTTCTACATTTGGTTTTGAAATAATGCTGGATCTAATATCCACTTTACTTATGTAACTTTGCATCACCAAACAGAAGTCTTTGGCTCTTTATTTTAGTAATTACATCTGTCTTATCTTCACAAAAGCCATCACTGGCTCAGTTCAAATAAGCACTTGTCATAAATGCAGCAAAATCTCCTATTGATAACCTTTCACCTTTAGAACAAACTGCTTTCAGTAACCTTAGAAACAATTCTGCTACAGTGATCCTACCTGCAGACAAAGGAAACACTATGGTAATCCTTGACTATGATTATGACTTCAAAGTTAGACAGCTTCTTAACACTGACACTTACTCGATTATTATTATTGTTATTCATATGGATACTCCGTGGAGCCAAAGGACTCGTTGTGGAAGACCCACTCTATTCATTAACATAATGCCTATCATAGATCTCCTTAAACCTATTCACTGTTGGGGTGCTTACCACCTGTGGCAACCCATTCCACTCATGCACCATTCTCCGGTTAAGGAACACCTAGTGTGCACCCTTTGTTTTCCCCTACACCCCATGTATTAAAAAATTTCTTTTCTGTCAAGCTTACAGAATCCTTCCTTCACTGTCTACCACAAGCCTACACATACCAGCCAATATATACATGCTAACTGTTATCACTACCCTTATCAAAAAATTTGGAGTCATTAACACCTTCATAAACAGAACTATAACAATTTGCTCTAATGAACAAGCCATTAAACAAGAATTACAAAGGATTGACTGCCTGAGGAAAGATGTGTGACCTAATATATCCAATAAAGGAAGTGAGTTCTGATTTTCAATTTCAATAGTAAAATGTATGAACTCATGTTGTTTGTTCAGGTGGCTGAGGAAGATATGTAACGTTCAGCAGCCTTATAGCCAGATAACTTCACTGTGTACTTCAAGCCTACACATAGCCAACATATACATGCTAACTCTTATCACCACCCTTCACAAAAACTTGGAGTTATTAACACCCTCAAAAACAGAACTATAAAAATTTGCTCTAATGAACAAGCTCTTAAACAAGAATTAAAAATTATTAGCAATACATTTATAAATAATGGCTATAACAAAAATACATATAATATGGATTACAGTAAAACCATAGCTATCCTTTACATTAAAGGGTTATTAGAAAAAATAAATAGAATTCTGCACCATTCTAATCTTAATGCTACTTTTAAACTACCGATAAAATTAAAAAAAATCACCCTAGAGTATATCGCATCTGTAACTTACCTTATATTGGTGAAACTGGACATACAATTCTTATCCTTAAAAAAGAACACAAACAACACATTAAATTTAATACTTTTGGTTAAGCAGGCCTCTCAGATCATGCCCTTAACACCCTACACCAAATTGATTGAAAAAGTACCTGTTCTTTACATCATACAAAAACCTGGTATGAACATAAATTTAAAGAAGTCTGTGAAATTATTGCTTGAGAGTTCTGACTTTAGAACTCTCAAGCAATAATTTCAGCTCTTATTGGCCACCATCCATCCATACTGTTTTGTTCTAATTTATATGAGTAATTATGTGAGAGCATGTTGCTCTCTAGCTTAACGTTAGAGTTGATGTAGTAAGGTTTTTTTTTTCACCAGAGATCAGGCAAGTAGTTTTAATGGTTGACCAAATTAATGTAACTTTAGCTTACCTTGTAGATTATAGTGTAGCTTGTTTCTTTGTGTATGTTTATACTCCAGATGTGATAACCTTAATGTGAAGGTCGAAATGTTGAGTGATTATTTTGGTTTTACTGAAGTTTTATTTAACACGGCAGTTGTTTCCATAATTTGTATAATGAATGCTGATCACTGTGTAACCATGAAGAAAAGGTTACATTTTACAACCTTGAATTGACAACCATTGTGAACAATACTTTCTCCAAGACCTAACTCCAAGTGCAATCCATCAGGCATATACAGGCCCTTACAGCCATCAAATTCACTCCATACATCTAGAAACTTTTTTTTTTATGGAGCCCATACACGAGAGATTGGTACAGTAGTAACGTATATATGGGTAGTGGGTTGGGAAAGGAGAAGGTTGTTTACATTTGATTTAAAAGCTTGTATGTTGTATTCTTTAGGAAATACGTTGGGGGGGGGGGGAGGAACTGTTCCACAGTACAGCAGTAGGGATGAAGGAGAAGGAAAGAAAAGAAACTTGTTCTGTGAGTTTCAAGGTGTATTGTAAAAGGATGTTGGGTGGCATCTGTATGTGTTCCAGTGGACTTAGTACTGAGTGGGAGAATTATTGATGCTATTTCAGATGAACATTTGCCATGGAAATATTTATAGAATACACAAATTGCAGAGACCAAACATCTGTGTGAAAGTGGGAGGAGTGAGTTAGTAAGAGATGGGTCATCTATCAATTTTGTTGATTAATTTTAATAGTATAGATGAGAACACAGGTTGATAAGAAAATAACTATTTATTATTGTTGATATTTAGCTGGTATTCTATCCAGCATCTTCAGAGCACAAAAACAGTTTGTCACAGTACGTGAGACAACAATCCAGTATAGCAGTGGGACTAGTTTGAACAATTATACTACAACACAAAGACTAAAGTCCTAATTAGACGCCATCTATGTTGGAGAAAAAAATATTATTATTATTATTAGTCACCTCCAGGGAGTCCAAAGACTCATCGAGGGAGGACATCATCTACTCTACAACTCTGCTTCCACCACTCACAATCCACCAATTGACCGCAAATACATCAACGCCATCTACCGCCACCACTAGTATTTCCACAGACAATCACAAACATCCATGCCCAGGATATGACAAACTGTTTTTGTGCTCTAAAGATGTTGGATAGAATACTGATGAAATATCAACAATAAGTTAATAGTTATTTTCTATCAGTCTGTGTTCTCATCTATACCATTAAAATTAATCAACATGTTCGACAAACACACAAGCCTTCCTACACATTTATCAAACTGCACACCATTCCTACAGGATCTTCTCATTGGCAGTCATGGCTCTTCTTTTCAATTCTGTCCTGTTATACCGAGGTAGCAGATGCATGATCTTTTTTTCCTTTCTTTTCATTTTTGCTTCTTCTAACAAGTCTTTCATATCTTCTCTCATTGCATATTTCTGACCTTTCAAATCCTTTGTGCCTGCTAAAACAATTAAATTATTCACTTCTTTCTTCTATAAACTTAAAGATTCACTAACATCCTTTAACTTCGCACCTGGAAAACTTGCTTTCATCACTTTCTCATTAAGTGTACCTCTTACCATCGAACCCCCATACAATACTATCTCTTTTCTTGCACTTTTATGCTTTTCCCATTTACTCTTTTTTTCATTCTCCATCCTTCTGTTCCACACACTAATCATTCCTCCAGTCACTTGAGCTCACATTTTGTCCTATGAAGGAGTCCGCATAAACATACAATTTCTTTTCGTGCTGGCATCTCATCATCTGTATTATTACTTTCAACCACTTCCTTCAAACTGTTTCATATTTCGTGCTATTGTTCACTGCTTCAACTACATTCTCCACAATACTTCTACATTCCTGCCTTATATCCATAATATCAGTCACTTCATTCTTTCACTCCTGACACAACTTGCATTTCTTATACTTACCAAACATTTCCAACAAATATTCTCTCCATTCTTGCTCTCATACCACAAGCCATTCAATCTTCGCCATGAATACATTAAACACACGTTACATCGCACTAAATCCCGCACATTGATATCAGCAGCATTGATGTTTTGATCACCATTTTTCTCATTTGCATCAGTTCCATAATGAAGAAATTTTTGAAAGAATGTCATGTAATAATAGTCAAGACTACATAACACCACTGTCATATGAGCATCGTCATGTGGATCATGTTCCTACTAGAGAACTTCAAAATCTCAATAACCTTTGGAAAATCATCTCTTTGAATAATCAGACTGACAATCAGCTATCACCTTCCAGGAATGACTGGGTTGATGTATGAGTCAAATACTGAGTTAGTAATGAATGGGCAGATAATATATGATTTATTGCATTATTTTCAGAATTTCTATTAGTTACTGTAGAGAGATTGTGTCCAAGTGCATATCACTTATGTCATAGGTTTCGCAGTGTTCCTTGTGTGAGGTTAATTAAGGGGGGGGGGGTTACGAAAAAAAACACCTTATACAAAATATAATCACTTATCAAGTAAAAAAAGATTGCCGGTCTAGTTTAACCTTAGATTCTGAGAAGTCCATTAGCAACATCTCTAGCCATTTACAAACTAATTATGGAATCTGGTTTTAGCTAAAAACTAAAATTGTATTATTAAAGACCCTATTGATTCTTTTCCATAACATAGACTGAGGTCTATGAAACATTCTTTAATCATCCAAGTAGATAAAATATATAAAAAATGTAAGCTTCGTATCCGTGTTATTACAATATTATGCAAATATTATATTAACTTCAATGGACACTTTGCATCCATGTAATTATTGACTATATACATGTCAAGGCCAGTTCAATGGTGATTTATATGATTAGCAATATTTGTTTTGAAACACTTGCATTCTTTACTAAGCAAAGTCCCTTCTGTTTTATCCAGGAATGAATTTCCAGGAATTTTATCTAGGAATGAATGAAGTTAATTTCTTTAAAGAAAAAATGGAACAACTTTCTAATTATAACTCATACTAACAAGGATATGATGGGAGTTGTAGGTATATAGGACAAAAAAAAATTAATTAAATTAAATAAATTATAATAAACTTATTATCACAAGATTATTCTTCATATCAGTGCATTACAAGAGATTGAGACACTCTCAGCTAAATAAACTGAATGGAATTTTTGCCAAAGTCCAGTGAAAAAAAATTGATAGAAAAGATATAGCAATAGTACCTCCGTAGCACAATTGGAAGAACGATGGTATGTTGCGCCCTTTGATTGGAAAAGGCCTAAGTTCAGTTCTTTTCGTGACTGGAGGAATCTTTATATGTTTTTTTTTTTTTTTTTTTTTTTCAATTGAAGTTAGCCAATTTCAATTGAAGTGGAGAGTTAGCCAATCTCATACAGAGGTGGCAGGGTTTTATATCCCAGAAACTCAGGTTTTTTATCCCTCATACAGACAGATCAACATTCAGAACACATGCAATTTGCAAACAAAAAATACTAGTGGTGTAGATGGTGATGATAGTAGCGATTCAGTGTAGTAGTTGGTGGATTAAGTGGTAAAGACTGAGAGTTGTAGAGTAGGTGCCCTCCCTCAATAAGTCTGAACTATAATAATAATAATAAGATTCAGATACATTATGCCAGACCACCAAGGCTTTATAATTTCTCTAAGGTGCAGAAGCAAATGTTCCACTCAGACAAATAGTCTGTTATGCAGAGGTTGTCAACTGGCTAAGCCAATTGGCAATTACCAATTGGTAATTTTTCTTCCACATGAGAAATCCTGAAGATTTTTAAAAACATGAGTTGTAACTTTTTCTGACTCTATCAGACATGTTAAGTATTTTGGATATAGTCTCACTTGTTATTTATATTACCGTAGATATTATCACGTATAATGCGAAAAATTTATGGTTCTAAAGTTAGGGGTTCGCATTATATGCGGATCTTAAAAAATATAACATCTTATTAGACTTGCACACACAATATATACTACCTAATGCCTATGCAAATCTACTTGACCCACTCACATTTGGCGACCCAGCGCGCATCGTATCTGTGCAAAAAGCCAGTAATGTAAGTAGTGCTAATATCCCGCCCCCCTTGGCGGGATATTAGCACAGTTATATCGGTTTAACCACAGTTAATTTTAAATATTCGTTAAACAAACCTAGCCTGAAAATGAGCCAACAGAAACGTAAACGTTCATCTTTTGAAACAGGATTTAAATTGTATGTTGTGCAGTTTGCAGAAGAACATAATAACAGTGCTATGAGAAAATTTGGTGTAGTAGAGAGTAATATTAGACTTTGGGGTAAGCAAAAAGAGTCTTGAAAAGTCCCCAAAAAGAAACGTGCCTGTCATCGATATGTAGCATCCTTTCCAGAACTCTAAGAAGAGCTAAATGAATGGATTTTGATGCACTGACAAGATGGCATTATAGTAACAAAACATGCATTTCGTTTTTGAGCTCTACAACTCAAGAATGGTAAATTCAAGGACACACCAGGTATCTGTATTTCATCTTTTCTTGCTTTGCCTGGGTGGTGCTGATTATGGAACACAAAGCATTAACATTACAACACCGAACAAAAATCACGCAGAAGTTACCAAAGCAGCTTCAAGAAAAAGTGGAGTCCTTCCATCAATTTATCATAAAATTACGGAAGTCTCACGGATATGAACTTTCCCAAATAGGCAATATGGATGAGACGCCCATGCACTTTGATATGCCTGGGAATCGAACAGTAAACTCAGTTGGTGAAAAGAGTGTCCTCATAAAAACAACACGACATGAAAAAATGCATTTTACCATTGTTCTAGCATGCATGGCAGACGGAACCAAATTAAAGCCGACAGTGATATTTAAAAGGAAGACAATTCCTTAGCATATGAAATTTCCACCAGGTGTCTTTGTTCGCGCCAATCAGAAAGGTTGGATGGATGAAGAAGGTGTACAATTGTGGCTGGATCAAGTATGGAACATACGTCCAGGTTGCTTGTTACGTCAACAAAACATGCTAGTCTGGGATATGTTCTGGGCGCATTTAACGGAAGCATGCAAAGAGAAAGCATGAGCTACTTATACAGACCTAGCAGTCATACCGGGTGGTCTAACTTCCGTTTTGCAGCCGCTTGATGTCAGCTTGATTAAATAAATCAATGCTCATTTCTTAAATGTGGAATAAGTAATTCAATGGATGGATCCGAAGATGACGTCGTATATGAAAGCGAGGATGACACACAATAAAATGGAGAGCATGATGACGATGATGCAATGCCTACAGATGAATTTATAAATGAAATGTTTGATGATTCGAAAGATGAAGAAGAATTTAAAGGATTTTGACATTTTGTTTTAAAATAAATATTTCTTTCGTTAATTCGTATTGTTTTATTTATAATGTTAGGGAACAAGATTAACAGATCGCATTATACGTGGACATGACATTTTAGGGCTAGTTTTCAAACAGAATTTCTAGTTCGCATTATACGTGGATGGCATTATATGCGAAAATATACAGTAATTCTTTGGTGCTCCATGATTATTTAAGCAAATTTTTTCTCCTGATATTTATTAAGTGGTTTGAGATTGTGACTAATATAGATACTTCATGCATCAGGAAATGATTTACAGACACATTTTGAACATTACATCTTAAAGACATTTACTTCCATTCTTCAATTTGATGCTATGAAATCTGCCTTCCAAAGATGCATTAGCAGGCATTCCACAATTCACTTTGCATTGGAGTTAGAGGTAAGTTGCTTCATAGATCTTCTCATTCACAGACAACTAAAAAAAAAAAAAATCAGCATGGGCACATGAAATGATGCTTCATCTCATCATCATCATTCTTAGCAAAAGTTGGTTCACATCTTTATTCTGGATAGCATTGATGGGTCCTTGTTGCACTTCCTCAAATGTGAAAACAGTATTCTAAGGTTGGGAAGATGAGCAGGGTACTTCGTAGACTGCTGGATGTGATAAACGGGGAATGCTGTCCTTGGGTGAGCTGATAAGGGTTGCTAATTTGTTCCACGGTCTGAATGTCGTGCATAGTTTATGTTTATTAAGAATTCTTGAAATCTTTTCAGATGTGCCTTTAATGTATGGGATAGTGACTGTTTTGTTGTAGTTCTCTGTGGTAGATAATGGGAGGGGTTTCTTAGGAGCGTTTAGTATTTTGTTTATCTTATGGGGATTATAGCCATTGGCCAAGAAGGTGGGGCATAAGTGAGCCAGTTCAGCAGCAAGAGTATTGTCATTAGAACAGATTGCTCTCGCTCTGTGGGTTAGCATTTTTAAAATGCCATATTGTTGAGAAGGGTGATGGTGTGATTGTTTGTGTAAATATCTCCCTGTATGTGTGGGTTTTCTCAAAACTGAAAATGATAAGGAACCATCTGGAAGGCGTGTGATAAGTATATCCAGGAAGGGCAGACAGTTATTAGCTTCTAGTTCCATTGTAAAGTGGATTTTTGGATGTTGGCTATTTAAATGCGCTAAAAATGTTTTCAATGTCTCTGGGCCATGTGGCCAAATAGCAAGCACATCGTCACGTCAACATAGCATAGCCAAAGTGTTGGTTTGAGAATGGCTGTATTGATTGCTAGTTTTTCCAGGTGTTCTATGTAAAAGTTGACTGGGGGGGGGGGAGCCCATGGCTGTCCCATCTATTTGTTTGTATATTTTCCCTTTCCATGTGAAATATCCTGCATGTATTGTGAATTTGAATAGTTCAAATATATCAGGAGGGAAGTGTGACTTCAGTAGATTGAGGGTTTCTATTAGTGGTACATTTGTGAATAGTGAGGTGATATCAAAGCTTACCATTAAATCTGAGCTTTTTAGGGTATGGTGTTGTGAGATGCTTTTTAGGTGGGCTGAATTTTTGACAAAGGAGGGAGAATTGTTTGTGAGAGTGGCTAGTAGCTTAGCTAAATGTCTAGCCAGTTTGTATGTGGGACTATTTATACTGTCCACAATTGGGTGTAAGGGTGTACCTTGTTTGTGAATTTTTGGTGCTCCATAAATCCTTGGTGTTTTGACATGGAAGGACTTGAGTTTATTTACTGTGTCTTTGGGCCAGGAAGTGACTTTTTTCAATAATTTACGTGCCTTATTTTTTTGTGTGTTGGTGGGATTGCGATCTATAATTTTGTATGTTGACTGATCTTGTAACACTGTGTGCATTTTGTTTTCATATTCTGTTGTGTCCATCACCACGGTTGCATTCCCTTTGTTTGCTTTTGTTATGATAATCTGGCTATTATTCTGTAGCTCTTTTACAGCAATGATTTCCTTATGCGGGATATTATTTTTGGGAGGCTTAGACTTGATTAGGATGTTGGCCACATCTAAACGTATGTTGTTGGCTATTGTTGGAGGCAGGTCGTATATTCCCTGTTCGATGAACGCCATTATTTCGGCTTTTAGAACTTGTTTGAGAGTTACGGCAAAATTGTGCCCTCGACTTAAAGCACTAGTGGCTTTTTCAGATAGAGAGCGCCAAAAATCAGGACTCTAGTCTTTGTGTTGCTGCTACAATTTTGTTTAACTAGTCCATTGATTACACCATGTTGTTATAGTCTCGCATATTGTGACAAATTATGTTTTTGTGCTCTGAAGATGCTGGTTATAACACCAGTGAAATATCAGCAATAAGTTAATAAATTAATTATTTACTTATTTTTCTGTGTTCTAATATATACCGTTAAAAAATAAACAACATTTGAATGTGCTGTGTTTGTGCCATGTTACGCTAAATGTGAAAGTCGACCCTTGAAGAGAAAATTATTCTTGACTAGTTTGGAATATTATCATACATAAGGAAGTGAAGATCTTTTGCTTGAGAAATAAGATGAGATTATGATTTGTTAGCATAAATTCACTAGATTTTCTTCACCTCACTCAAGAATGGTGAGGAAATCAGTGTTTAAAACATTATTTATGGAAGATCCAGAAATGTGAATCATTTGAGTATTACGAGGTTTCTCGAATGAAGAAAAGGAAGGGTTTGCTATCATCAGCAAAACTTCCTCTTATATAATGAGAAGCTTGTTATATAGGAGGAAGAGCATAGGTGAAAGTGCAGAACCCCTGGATACTCTTTGAAAAAGACTGAAGATCTGAAGAGATGAAGCCATCCACCATAGCATTCAATGAATGGCTTTGAAGAAACTGGCAACCCAATGACAGTGGACAAGAAGAAAACTGTAAGTGTAAGACAGCCCCTTTGCTTGACTTGATCATATACCTTGGGAATATAACATTTCAGTTGCTAAAAAGATTTTATAGGATTGATGAAGAGGAAATAGCTCGGCACTTTGCTAGAGAGAATAGCACAAGAGGTCATCCCTGGAACTTTAGTGACAGTGTGGTTAACAAGGCTGTCAGGACTTGAGTTTCACTTGGATAGTAGTGAATGAGGGAAGTGGTTTGCCAGATTCAGTGAGTGGGCTCAAGGAGAGTTTTGACAGTTTGGGTCTTCCATGATGAATCTTCAGACTACCTGCCAATGACCATATACAATAATATCTACAAAGTGCTTCAGTTCTTTGGTTTGTCATAGTGTTATCAAACATAGCAGTTGTCTGTTGAGAAGAACATCAAGATTATATAAGATAACAGAAATCTAACAAATCAGGTTTTCTCCAGTCAAACCTGATTTGTTATCCTCTCATAGTGATTTCCTCTCATAAATGAATTTACAAAACTAAACAAAAGGAACAAAAACTAAAGCTACTTATAAAAGCTATTTTCTATTGCAGAGAAAGCTATAAACATGACACAGACTGAACCTAAATAGGAATGACTGATACTTTTCCACTTTTTAATAGTATTATTAAATCTCCCATTTTTTTAAAAAAATTATTTTGTAATACTGTGGCACTGAAGACAGCTAAAATTTCTTTGAATTCAGAGTAGTTATCTAAGTCCAACCAGTTAAGTCTTTATCGATCCTTAACTTACCCTATTCACAATTGGATATCAGTGATTAGGGACATTCTTCAGAATGACAATTGATAAACCAGTGCATTCTTCATGTTTGTAGCTACATAAAGTCAAAAAATCTGCATGTGCATGTACACTTTCTTTTCCTCTTTAAGATGTATAGATGTGTGTACATTGATTTCTGTATTCTCCCCACACACACATTCTACTGATAACATTTTAGGTGGTTAGCCCTTCAGTATCTAATACATCATCTAGCGCATAGGCAGTGGAGTCAAAAGACTCATTTCAGGCAGTAAATGCTAACTGTCGCAAATTATTTCATACCACACTTTAAATAAATTCACCATAATCTCTCTCTCTTTCACACACACACAACCACTCCATGAGAATGCATTCTCTATGGAAGGAGTGGGATTCTCTCTCTCTCTCAACCTTTGCAGTCACATCCTCATATATTTTCCCAGGGTATAAAGGGTATAGCCTTTTATTTTTCTTTCCATCCTTGCTTTTGCCCTTTGGAGAATGCCTGCAATTTTATAAGCTATTATGTATATGTAAATTGATGAGTTTTTGAAAAAGTTCAAAACATATTGCAGAGATAAGGAGGTTACAATTACTCTAAGCATTTGATGTGACTGATCCCATCTGACCTACCATACATAGGTTTGGGCCAGAAGACTGAAACTGTGCATGGTAATTTCTTATAGATGTGGAAGCATTGAATAAAATCCAGAAGCAAGTGACAAAAGGTCACTTGCTTCTGGACTCTTTCTCCAACTGTGTGACTGGGGTCTGCAGAATCATCCTATCAGTGTGGACTGAGGGTTTGCTGGTTATAAAGTTTAGTTATTAAAGAAATTTTATAGAATAGATACCGAAGAAAATTCAATTATATGTCAAAGCAAAGCAGGATAGATCAATAGCTGACCCTCTCAATCTCTCCTGTTTCTTGATTTCTTGGCATGTGCAAGAAATCAAGAAACCTTTTCTGTTTATACCAAAGCACGAAATAGCTCCAAACAACCTATCAACACCTTCAAAACTGATTTTGAAAGGACTAAAAGCAGAAAACTTGCATCATGTCCTAATGGTAGTCATGCTTTCTGTTCTCTTTTATACTTGGTTCCATCGTTCCCCACAGAAAATGCCATTTCCTGACTTCTCAATTTTTCTCGAATTTTTGCATAGGGAACTTTAGGAATGTCTTCTACCATTCCTAAAACCTTACATTCAGTGCCCCATTTCAGAGGAGATCAGAAGAATTTTGTCTAAACTGGATACCAAAATTCTGTACAAATACTTATATTATTGGCTATTCATAACTATTATTTTTGATGAACTTACAATGTATACAGTGCATTCTTCAACATCCAAGTAAACCTTTGATCTTTTTTACAATTTTTGCACCACCATCACTCTAAAATCTCTAGCTTTATCAAGTCAGAGATCTGAAGAAAAAAAATATACATAGCTAAATAATAAGTTGGAGAGTGGATGTAATCAACTGTTGGACATAGTGAATAACCAGATTTGTGCACATTGGGAAAGGCCATAGATACATGGGGGATGAGCATGATGAGGTAATTTTTCAACAGTGTTAGCATCTAAAGAATATATCTGTTACAATAATTTATATAATTTATTTGGCTTTGAGTAGGATCTCTACTGATTACAATATATGCGGAGCTGACCTGTAATAAAATGTTAAAGTTTACAATTACACTTCATTGGATTCCATGAAAACTGGCATTGTGATATCACTATTAGTGTTTTAGCAAAGAGTATGTGGTTCTGACAGTGGAATACTCAAAGGAGAATGTTTAACTTTATACAAAATCTGGCAGTTTCAAACTGAAGTTTGTTAGCTTCATCTGTATTTAACTGTTTGATATCCTTTTCCATACCTACCATGAAATTTTTCATAGAGATGATAGTTCAAAATATGGACATTTTGATAATACACTTCATGGGGGGAAGGTATATTGGTTAAATTTATAACCCATTTGTCACAAACAAAATTAGGTGACTGTTGAATGAAGTCATGGCTTTTTTTTTTTTTTTTTTTGTTAGCATTTCTAATTTTGAATGAATTTTTGCTTGCAATTTAAGTATGCTTGTCTGACTAAGGAAAGAGAACTTCTACAAACTAAGTCAGAATGTTCACAATTGAATGGCTTCTTTAAAAGGACTACGCAACATCTATTTGACTCCTACAAACCTAACCCAAACAACAAGGAATCAATATGTCGAGTTCCAACCCCATACATTTCTGGCATTTCAGAACCGATTTCAAGAATTCTGAAGATATATGATTTAGTAGCAACTTTTATTCATATTAATAAACTCTCAACTTATTAACCACTCTTGTAAAGATAAACACTCACCTATGTCTCTTCCAGGTGTATACCAAGTTCAATATGACCGACATCTTTCCTACTTCAGACAAACTGGATGCTCAATGTAAAATAGAATACAAGAACATCAATCATATATTTTCCACAAAAAATCTGATAAGTCTGGATTAGCTAAACACAGAATAGTGGCAGACCACAACATTCTTTGGTCTGAAACATGGCTTCTACATAGATGTCAGTACAAATTTGAATGCCTATTTAAGGAGAGTGCTGAGGCCTTGCTTCACTGCCCTAACTTGAATCAGAATGACTGCCTATCCTTATCAGAAATAAGGGAAAGTTTCATTTGAATAACATATCATTAAAGGTTTTTTTTTTTTAATAATTAGGACCAAGAATGATATTTTATAAAGACATAAGGTCTTAAGAAACCAACTAGAAACTATATCTACCTGATCTATTTACAATGATATTATAAATTTTATATATAAATATATATATGCAATTTATTTTACACTTTTATGGTTAGCCTTTTCTTCAATGAAAGCATAATGCTATTAGCTATTTAACATCACATGGCTTATTCTATTTCGAATAAATTAATTGTTTACATTCCACCTTGTAACAACTGTTTTATGCCACTGATGATAGTCTGTTAATCTTAGACTGAAATATATGGCAGCATATTTAATAAATAATACTTTTACCTTGTGTTTTTGTGTATATATTGTATAAAGAAAAGCTTCTTAGTATAATGAATCTGATCTAATAACAAAGCCTTGCTAGTCCTTTGATAAATCTTATATGCAGTACATGATTTAATAGCTTCCTTGATTTTAATAAAATTAGGCATTATATCAGCATTGTAACAGCAGTTTAAAAATGAGTTTGTTATGTAAAGTTTTTTTTTAATGTAGTTACCAAATCTTCTGACAACATTCTAGTAATCTTCGCCATAAAGATCTGCAACTCAATTTTATAGAAATGCATAGTAGTCAATAATATTTGAAAAAACATACAGCACATTGACATTTATTAAAAACAGGAATAATAACTCCGTTATATATTTTGCTCACTGTAACTTGAGCATTGTTCTGAAAGAGATCAAAAGAATTGGTTATAACATTTGAAACATGAACCAAATGATTCAAACAGCATGAGTATACTTTCACTTATCTTGATTGTAGCTGGGTAAACAGGACTAAATACAATTAAAGTTCCTGACAACCAGGTATAGTTATGTAATTCAAAACTAGTACTAAAAAAAAAATAAATTTCTGGTTATTTCCCAAAACTTGGAAACAGGTGTGCAGTCTGTTCAATTAAGATAAAGGTAATGATGCAGTGTTTTGCATGTTCTAAGGAATAGACAATCAAATTTAAATCTACTGTAATGAAAATCTTTGTTGGATCATATTGAATGCTATTTCTAGTGTCAATGGCATGAGAAGCAAGGACTGAATACTCTGTATTCGTGCCTGATTCTAGAAACTTTATGTAATCTTGGTGTTTTTGGATTCTGATCTTAACGGAGTGCCCAGTCTGTCCTGTGGTAAGCATACCAGGCAAGAATAGTGCAGGCAATTAATCCCTTTGCAGATGGTAGGAAAGAAGATAACTTTAGTGCTGGTTTGAAAGTAGTATACAGTTTGTATTTCTGGAGAATCCTTCAATTTGTCCAAAAGTCCCTTTAATTTAGGGTATGGAAATTCTCTTAACATCACAGATGATAACGTGATTCTTACTTTATTTAATTGTTCTAATAAAAGGGAGACAACATCACCAGAGTTAAAGATCGGTACTATCAAATAAGAAGCCTGAATAGCAAAGAAATGGAGCTAGCTGAGGAATTAGATAAGTATCAGATCGACTTAATAGGGGTGACTGAAACAAAAAAGACAAAAACTGGTGAGATCTTTCTGAGCAATAAATACAAAATGTTATATTTAGGCAATGACAATCAAGGAAAAGAAGGAGTAGCCATAGTATTCAACACTAAATACGAGCTAATCTTATTGAATGGCAGGCAGTGTCAAGTAGAGTGATGTCGGCAAATATGAGAATGGGAAATTTGATAATGAGACTTATTTGTGCCTCTGGTCCCACAAAAGGTTCTACTAAGGTAGAAGTGGAGGAATTTTTTGATGCTTCTTTAGAAAAAGCAACTGACACAATGAAAAAGGAAAAGTTGGTCCTTGTTGGGCATCTAAATAGCAGAGTAGGAAGTGATTGTCAGACATACAAAAATGTTTTGGGAAAATTTGGAGAAAAGAGCAAAGCTAATAATAATGGCAAATACCTGTTGGATTTCTGCTCAGGCCATGGACTGGTTATTACTAACACCATGTTCCAACATAAAAATGTGCACAAATTCACATGGAGAGAAGACACAAGGAATAAGAAATGTCTCATTGACTATGTTATTGTTGATAGTAATGTTTTCTTCCTGGTGCAGGACACCAGAGTGTACAGAGGATTTGAAATTGAAGTGATCACTATTTAGTCTTGAGCAGGATAAAATTGAATTCCATATTGAAAAGAATAACATGTAAGAAAGTTTTAAAGCGAATAAAAGTTGAGCAGCTCTCAGATGTGAACTGTAGACTAAAATACACAAAAATTATTGAAGAAAAAATGAAAGAGTTTGAGAACAGGAATCAAACCTTGGAGATTCAGTGGCAAGCCTTGAAGAAAACCCTGATTGATTCAGCCAGAGAGGCATGGATAGAAAAATCAGAACTCCAGTGGACACAGGAAGTTAAAGAGGCAGTGAAGGAAAAGAAGAAAGCATATCAAAAGTTCCTGGCAAATAAGTCAGCTTGTGCTCTTAGAGAATACAGAGACAAATGTAAGCTAAACATTGTGTAAAACTAGGTAAACAAAAGTTCATGGGAGGACTTTGGCAAGAACATAGAAAATAAATATGAAGAAGGTGGTAAGATATTCTGGAGGTTGTTGAAGAAGCTTAGAAATGGAGGAAAGAGTGCTGTAAAAGGAGTTGATAAAGGTGACATGAAAACGGGAGAAAAAGATATCCTTGATGTATGGAGTAATTACTTCGAGAAATTGCTAAATGGAACAAGCAGTGATAGCACAGTGGTAAAAAAACACTCAACAGGCATACAGTCAGGAATAATATCCATACTCGAAGTAGAAAAAGCCATCAAAGTCTTGAAATGTGGAAAGGCAGCAGGAGTCGATGATATTTGACCAGAAATGCTGAAGTATGGTGGTATAAAAGTCTTACAGTGACTGCACTGCATTGCTCAAAAGGCCTGGACAGAGGGACAAATTCCTGATGATTGGAGTAGAACTCTCATAGTACCCATATATAAAAAGGGAAATAAAACTGAATGTGAGAATTAAGAGGTATTTTCCTACTGAGTGTTACTTGTAAGATTTATGCATGCATACTTAAGAAATGGTTGAGAAGGATTGTGTAAGGGAAAGCTGGTGAAGAACAAGCTGGATTCTGGCCAAATAGAGGCTGTCAGGATCTGATCTTCACTTAAATTACTTAAGTATAAAGAGCTAATAAGCTTCATTTCAGCAATGAAAACATTACTTAAATTGTCGCCGATACTTTATAGTTTACTATATTCGGCAAGAAACTCTCTGATTCCAATCTTTGAGTTTCTTATTCGGTTTTAAAACTATGTGGGATTTAATATCCCCTTAATTTAAGTAATGTTTTCATTGCCGAAATGAAGCTTATTAGCTCTTTATACTTAAGTAACTTAATGGTTGCACCTGTTTGGAAAACTCGTTCGCAGAGTATATAAGTTCTTTTCGCTATACACTTTGGTATTAGGTCTAGCTACTCACTGATGAAGCCTCAAAAAAGGCTGAAACCGGTCTGGGTAGTGACCTCCCTCCATAATGTAATAACAGCATACATTTCCTAGGAAATGTGTTTTTACATTATGGAAAATACCTAAGAATAGCGATCTGAACTTCCCCCACCTTTGCAACGAGTCGTCCGGTATTGTACTACGTACTAGGATCACTTGCATTGGCTAACGCTAGTGTTGCCGATACTTTATAGTTTACTATATTCGGCAAGAAACTCTCTGATTCCAATCTTTGAGTTTCTTATTCGGTTTTAAAACTATGTGGGATTTAATATCCCCTTAATTTAAGTAATCTGATCTTCACTTTACGACAAATAGTTGAGAAAGCATGGGAATATAACAAAGATCTGTATTTAAGTTTTGTCGATCTGGAAAAGGCATATGACAAGGTGCCAAGAGAGAAACTATTCAATACGTTACAGTTATATGGTGTTATTTTCGGAATGAATGAAGATTGAAGCTATAAGCGCTTCATTCCGAGTTTAACACGAAATGTCATTGCCAGAGTCAGTATTGGTTTATCAGACTAAATAAGATGATGTTAACTTACCAACATAATTCTTTTTTCTTTGTACATGCTGTTTCGAGTAATTTAATTGTAGATAATTCTTCTAAATCTCCTGTAATAACTGTGTGCTTTCTATAAATAATTATGTATGAGAGACAGAACGAAGTAATCGGCTTATAAAAGGAAATGGCCTGAAGCAAAACACGTGAGCAAGGCAGATTAGCACGTGAGTTTCTCCAGGGAGCTCACCAGAGTACGGTATGGCAATAGTTGCCAGGGAGAAGTAAGTGCCATGCGCAGTGAAGGAAAAGCAATGATGTAGGAAGAAAAACATAGAGCACACAATATAAAATCGGTTGTGGTGCCTTCAGAATTCTCTTGGTCCTTTTCTTTAACGGAGTGGTCAACGAAGTCAGGAGGTCATGCCAAGGTTGGAAGACCATGTGGATGTGTCCAGAGGAGTCCGAGAGTCAACCTGTAGCCAAGCAGAGTGAAGTTCTCGATCCAGCAAGGAACCCATCGGAGAATAGAATGCCATGCTGAGCTGATTGATCTGAGAGCAGCGAACCTACACTGTCGCTTCCATGATGATGTGCCGTACCCAATACCATTGCAGATTCGCACAGGTGAAGTCTTATAAGAATTAGGACGAGACCAAGGATGTGCTGCCTGGACTCATTTGTAGAAGGCCAAGTATCTCTTCATATCTGAGTAAAGTAGACTTTTGATATGTTTTATAACTGTACTGAGAGAATCATGTGTTGCTAGTGTGATGGACTTTCAAAAATTGCTAAGACTGAATAGTGAATGGACTTTAGTGTTGTCACTCAAGAAATTAGAGAAAGTTTGAGCTTTAAGCTGAAAAGCTGTGTAGAATTGCTTTAGAGATATTTTTACCGTGTCGAATGCAAATTTCTTCCAGAAATGCTGTTGGTGGAGTATAATATTGCCCTGTAATTGAACTGTAATCCTTAATTAATGTCTTAGAGAATGTGTAAAAATTTAAAGTAATTAACAGAGTACTCGAGAGCTTTAGTATTGATATAATAATATGCTTGAAATGATTCATATCTGTATACCTTCGTGAAATTGATGATTAAATGTTTTTTGTTATGTTAACTTATTGACTTGCCTGATTTTCTTCCTATTGAACCGCTCATAAAAGTAGAACCAAGGCAGGGAGGGAATAAAAGTAAAGAAGGCTACGACTGCAAGGCAAATCTTGATAGTTTAGATGATCTAAGTAACTAATAGTTTCGGTTAAGATAAACATTGTAGTGTGCTAAGCTGACAACTAATTCCTTGATATTGCATTGTTCAAATATCTAAGACATAGAGTGGTGCAGCTAAAAATAAATTTCTCTAAGTCTGAAAGGGAATTAGCACCAGTGCAGAACAAAGGATGTGACGTTTAGCCACGGCAGACCCTTGATGTGCTGATACACATGCACTACCGATTGGACTGATTTATGGCCTAGACTGTGCTATGAGACTGCATTGAAATTAACATAAACTGAATTTATAGTAAATAACTTAAAAATGAAAAGACATAGCATGTTAAAGAACCTCAGAGATATAAAATTCACATAAGAGAGTATTAAAACGAAGTCACGAAGGGAACAACAGCGAGACTGACAAAGGTGCAGCCAAGCAAGAATTAATAAATGTAATTAATAACTACAAGCATTAACGATATAAAGATTAAATTTTACAGTGTCAATGAGATCTACATTATATCAAGCAATACTTAATCTTTATTTGAGTTGTAAGTCAACAGTTAGAATTGAAGGAAGTACAGGAAGATGGTTTAATGTTAAATCTGGTGTGAGACAAGGATGTACGTTATCCGATCTGTTATTCATTATCTATATGGATCACATTATGAAGGAAAGCTGTATTAAACCTGATATCAAAATTGAAGATGTTAATGTCAGCTCTTTGCTTTATGCGGACAATGTTATACTTCTAAATAAATCTGCTATAAGTTTGCAAGATTCCCTGACTAAATTGAATAACTGTTGTAATAGATATGGTATGAAGGTCGGCTATAAAAAGACAAAGACAATGAAAATAGGTAGAATCGTTGAAAATGTCAACTGCGTTGTGAATGGAGAACCTGTGGAACAAGTATTTCAGCTACTTAGGCACGATTTTTAGTGAAGATGGTAAATTAAATATGGAAATAGACAACAGAATCAACAAACCTGGTATGGTAGGAAATCAATTGAAGAAATTCTATGGAATAAGAGAGAAATTAGGCGGAACATTAAATTAGCTGATACAAGACAGTGTTCAAACCAGTTTTATTGATAATAAATTTAGTTTAATCCTTTATCCAAGTGTGTGCAAATAAAGTTTGCACCTGAAAGTATCTTCAGGACTGGGGTAAAGTGGTACAACACTGGGCGACTCCTTGCAAAGGTGGAGTAAGCTACCAACACTCCTATCTCAGTATTTCCCATAATGCAAAACACATCTCCTTGCGGATATGTATAATGTTATGCATTAAGGGAAGGGCCACTACCAAGAGTATTTGAGAATACTCTTGGTAGTGACCTCAAGAATATTGAGGTCTCTTCAGTGGGAGCCAGGCCCAAGTGGAGATACCAAGGCAGAAGCATTAGCAAGGTCATCTCCTCCTATAGGAGCTGCCAAACGGTGTGCCACTTTTTTATTAATTTACTCTGGATTTAGAGAAAGATGTTGAAAGTTTATTTTTCACTTGGTCAGACTATAATAAATTTAGTTTAATCCTTTATCCAAGTGTGTGCAAACAAAGTTTGCACCTGAAAGTACGTTTGTTTGAAAGAAAGTTTGTTTGCACACACTTGGATAAAGGATTAACATACTTAATAATTTTTGTAGCAGTCAGAAGGCAATTTAAATTATATTTTTGTAGGATTTTTGCTAATTTGTCTAACATTTTTGAAGTAAGGTAAGAAAACTATGCTTTTGTCATCATCTGATTATTGTTTTTGAGCAGGAGATGGTTCATTCAAAATACTGTTTATTGTTTTGAGGTGTAAACATTTTTAGGAAAATGTCTTTAATATAATTTATTTATTTTTTTATTTATTATTATTATTATTATTATTTTATAATTGCTGGATAGTAATAGCTCTTTCTTTGAGAGTTTTGATGATGCCTCTCTTCTATACTGGGTGGTGGTGGGAACTAGCATGTAAATACCAGTCTCTATCGAACTTCTTCCTGTAGACTTCAAGAATAAGATTACTGTGATCTTCAACTGAGATGAGATCATCTAGGAAGGAATAGATCTATCTTTTTCTGCTTCTGATGTGAATTGGATTTTGTTGAAAAAACAACATTGTATATAAAAAATGCCAAGGGTTTTATAAACAAAATAAAAGACATTAAACTTTGTCCCATCCCACAGACGTCCTGGCTACTCTGGATTTTTGTCAAAAGCTTGTTCACTCAGATTCTGAAAGGAGGAGACAATTTTAATTTTGGATGACATCTTTCTGCCTGATGCTGTTAAACTTTTCAAACATTGTCTAGAGAACACTCATAAATTTCATGACTGCTATTTTGGACAGTCTGAAGGCTTGGCTGTAGTTGCAGCAATTTCTCTACAGTAATTTATACATGGAAAGTTTGAACAAACAGCTGTTGAGAAATAACATACCAAACCAAGATTATGAGTAAGATGTGTGAACAGTGTTTTCATCATATTGAAAGTTTTTACACTTGATTATGATATAAATTAAAGATGCCAAGAAATTATATTCTTGGTTTAATCCTTTATCCAAGTGTAAGCAAACAAAGTTCGTATGCAAAGTACACTTGCTTACACTTGGATAAAGGATTAACAAGAATATAGTTTCTTGGCATCTTTAATTTATAGGTGTTTTCATCATTTGGCTAGGCTCAGAAGAAACCCTCCATAACTCCACCGACTTCCTTAACAGTTACCCAAAATCCAGTTCACATCAGAAGTGGAAAAAGATAGATCTGTTTCCTTCCTTCCTGGATGTTCTTATCTCAGTTGAAGATCACAGTAATCTTACTAAGTTTGCAGAAAGAAGTTCAATACATACTGGTATCTGCATGCTAGTTCTCACCACCTCCTAACACAGAAAAGAGGCATCATTAAAATTCTCAAAGAAAGAGCTATTACTATATCCAATAATTATTATTATATAAAAAAAGAAATAACTTATATTAAAGATATTTACCTAAAAAAATAGTTACACCATCAAAATTATCAATAGTATCTTGAATGAATTATCTCATACTCCAAAACAGCAGCTAGGTGACTGCAAAGGCATGGTTTCCTTACCTTCAACAATATCACTTGTGTTCTGACTGCTAGAAAAAGTGTTCATGATGTTAAGATTGCCAAAAACAACCTCGAGTATACAAAGGCCAAGAGTATACAAAGCCTTCTGTAATTGTGGTTTTTGTTACATTGTACAGATGGGACCGTCTGGAGCAATCCATCAAAAAGAACATATTAGAGATGTGGAAAATAAATATGGACTAGCTTTTCACATCACCAATGTAAAACATCAAATTAATTGGCAACTTACTAAAATGGCATACATAGAATTCAGTAATTATGTACATAATTTGAGGTGAGTGAGATGATAATATGTCTGACCCACTGTAATAAACATCAAGCTGTAATATTAAATCATCTTGTGACAATGAGCCGCACATCTGATATCTCATTCCTACATTCAACAGCAATCTCATGTTGAAGAAATTAAAAAAATGACAGTTACTCATTTAGAAATCTCTTTTTAAAATACTGCTTTTTGTTTGTATTATATCCTAATTTGAAGAAGTTCGCAATAGTGTTGCAAAAAACTAATCAATTTATTAAAAGTGGTTTACTTTGTTTTTGCAAGTAATTAGCAAGACATTTATGATATTTCCTTTGGTAGTATTAATATTAGCTTACTTTTATTTATTTTTCATTATTTTTCTTTTTTTCTCGTTTCAGTCCCCAGAATCTATAGTGTGTCTGTATAATGCTGCTCTGAAGCATTTATCTTTTACCATCAGTAACTCATCATTAACACAGCTCTCCTGGCCAGCTCCTGAATTTTATGTGCTCACAGAAAAAAGTAATTTTATCTCTACTTTATCATAACTGACCATTTATTGGTTATTATTACATTTATTATTATTAAATCAATGCATGTATGTAACAATAAATAGTATTTGGACCAGTAATCGGCTGTTGTTAGATCCTATTTCGTCTTAACCCATACTTTGGATCCGACATGTTTGTCACTACAATGTTCTTAAACAAAAAATAAGTTGCTAGTTGATTTCTAATCCAAATATAGAGAAAATTTGTATTTATTGACTGCACCACTCTATATCTAAATTAGTCCAAGAATTGAAGTAAAACCAACTCTCAACTATTTCCCCTTAATATGTTATTATTATGTATACAGGCCGAATTTACTTAACTTATATAATTCACCCGCTTCGGTTCGAATATTTTATGAATGGTGCAGTAAAAGAGATTCAGGCAAAATACAACTTTAGATCAACAAAACAAACATTTAATTTAGGCTTACAATTTATACACTTTAGTTTAAATCACTGAATAAGGTATTATAAACATTTTAGCTCATCTGGTAATACAGTCATACTATCTCAGGCAATGGTTAATCTGTTGTCTGAAATACAGCCTTCACAAAGTTCATTTAACTATTTAATAAAGTTCCTTAGTGATCAATTACATTAATATCTCATAGTTACTTAAGTTCCAAATACAATAAAAGGGCAGTAACACTTCTTCACAAGTATACACTCTTAAATCCGTACTCCAGCTAATCTCTGCAATAGTTACTGTTAATATAGGGATATTCTAGGAAGAAACACACACACACATATCTCCGCATAGGAATATCAATAGTTCGATGATTCTTACCGGTAATCTTCCTTGTTCATCTACTTATATACGAACATTTCTTATAACTGTATACACTTAAAACAATTAACAACACTCATTAAACAAATCTTCTTAGTAATAACTGAATAAATTAATGGTCGCAATTCACATAGTTAAATGTTCTTGCTCAGAGCGAAACACTTGTATCTTTGACATCACTTGACCAATTTAGTATTCTACTAATAACTCTTGAACTAAGATAACACACAGTAATTTTTTAACTTGAAGTTTTTATGCACAATTGCCTATACTTCTGGCATTTAATTAATCTTTTAGGCACTATATCTCTTAACACAGCTATCATTTAAATTCAAGCTTACTGCCTCTACTTATTCTCTTAGTTACTCCGTGCTAAACTTCAAGTTTCCATGTGTCCCTGAAAAGTCGGGCCTGAATTTAAATGCCAACTAAAGTATAGCTAGTCATCCAGTTGTCACCTTGCTATCTTCCATTGCTTTATTTGTTGTTCTACAACTTACTAGCTAACTCCCTCAACTAGTAAACTTTAATTAGCTACTTGAGTGACTCGCTGTTATCGCACTCTGATTCCCTGAATGAATCGCTTTCTCCACGTTCTTAGTTTATTTATCCCTTCTTCCCGCTGAAATTATTCTCGTGCTCTCTTCAACTAAAATCCTTTCCAGCCCTTCAATACTAATCTGTCACACACTGTTCTAAACTCGCGCTAGCTATCTTACATACGTCTCCATGACAACCAAAACAAAATATAATAAAACTGAGGTATTGCACAACGTTATACCTCTACATACAGGAACAAATAAAGAATATTTACACTTCAATTAATACACAGTTAAAATGTTGGATACAAATTCTTACAATATTAACATAGCAATAAATAAAATAAACTTAATAATATTTTAATATAGAGTCTTTTCACTATTAATGCATATCCTTGATTAAATAATTAAATATCAAATAAACTTAAAGGTAGTTATATGAATATTAATTTATAAACAAGTGATTTACATTAAATAATAATTACAAGTTTAGCTTATGTGATGGGAGATCATGTTGGATTCTGAAGCAAATATTAATTACTCAAATCTCTATATATTCAGAATCCAACACTGTAATCTGCAGACAGGGTTTTTGCACTTCATATGAGTATTGGTAAATTATAAGCATATCTTCTGATTTTCACTAGTTAGGCAAAATGCCAACAGTCCCCCCAGATAATAGATGACTTTTATTGCTTGGTAAAATACTCCTGCCTTAATTAAGAGGGAGATGTTAAATCCCGTTTTATTTTATAGCCGGGTACAAAACTAAGTTACATACCCGGCTATAAAATAAAACGAGATTTAACATCTCCCTCTTAATTAACAAATTCACCGGTAAAATAGCCTTTTGGTTTATTATACTCCTGCCTTGTTCTCACTAGGTTTATAACCATAAAGGATACCCTTAACCTCAGCACGTACTGTCTTTAAATAGGGAGCCAACAATAAAGCTGTTCCACAAACCAGCCAGTAGATAATACACAACACTAAACTTGTGGTAACCAGCCATTCCAATCAATCTTCAAGCAATTCTGTTGCTACTCACTTGCTCTACTAGGTCATGCTTGGAGAGAGGCTGGGTATGGCTGTATTCAAGGATCACTATACAGGCATGGATAGGAGGCTGGACACTACCCATGTGGGAGCAATGCTCTTGAGTAATTAAAAAAAAACTGTTTTAAGGAGTGGGGGGGGGGGTTCACATTTCACTAACATTTATGACCTCTTCTCAAATTTAAATTATGTGTACTAAATGTACCTAAAACCTGGCATAGGATCTTGGTGGTGTCCATGAATGCTTTCGTCCCTGCTTCACTAAGGCCCTGCTTCACTAAGGTCCTGGATGGTCTAGTCAGGATCATTCAGATGGGCTTGTCTTCAAGATCATTGGTTGTTGGAATAAGTTTTCTTTCCCTCTGTGGCCATAGCCCAAGTTTTTGCAGTGCTGGTCTAGCTAGGTAACCCTGATGTTCCACTTCCAGGCTCATTTATTGTTTGCTTGATAGTGGATATCCATGTGTGGCTCACTGGAGAAGGGGATATATGGCACTGGATCATTCAGATGGGTACCTTCACATGGTTCCAAATGAAGTACAGGAAGATGTGAATGCTATGCATCAGCAGATTAGTGCAATGAGGGCATGCTGAGCAATTATCATGGGAGTTCATCTATACGGATATAAATTGGAAAAGCACATGGCCAGAAGGAAAAGGAATTTATGCAGTTACTAAGGGATAATAGCATCAGAAGATCTATCCATAACTGCAGTAGCAACTCTACCTCCAATCAGGAAAGTGAATATGCAGTTTTCTGCTAGGAGGTTGCTCAACATATGGAATTTTCACTCAAGAAAGGGGTATATGAGGAACTACAAAGCTGGTGATTATCACAATTTTAAATGGTGGCTTGGAGCAGTGCCATGGCTTGAGAAGCTACAAGTAAATAATGAGTTTAACACATGGGAAGTGGTCAACAATGAGTAAGATAAACCGAGTAGGAATTAAATGGATGAGTAGCAATATAAAGCAGAAGCTGCTAAAAAAAGAAAGCATTGGGGGGTATGAACAAAAAGGTGATCATCATACTCATGAGTAATACAAGGCACAGGCAAAAATCAGATTATGAGCAAAAATTAGCTAAGCAGTCCAAAATAAATACAGGGTTTTTTTTTTCCCATTACATAGCAAGTAACATCATTAAATTCCTGATATGTAGTACTAGCATAATTATCTGTGCACCCTCAGCAGTTGTACAGGTTATTATGATAGTACTGCACGAAAAAGTTACATCTTTACTAACCTCTGATTGACAATTTTCCTCCGAATTAATATAGAATTAATATATCCATCTAAACTCCAACATTATCAGGTCTTATATTTCTGTCTTCTGAGGCACTTTTTACTGTATCAATCCACCTACATCTTGGTCTTCCTCTGGGTCTTTTTCCTGCTATCCTGGCAAAGAACACTTGTTTTGCTAATCTATCCTCTCCCATTCTGGTTAAGTGGCTATATCATCTGAGATTAGTTCTGCTAGCACATGCTAACAATGGCAAATTCTTTCCTAATATCCTCATTTTTATGGTACTGCCATCGATGCCATCTGTTCATTCTTGTAATCTTTCTCAGAACTGTCACATATATGTAGTCTCCAGTCTTTGGTCATGTGTTTTATTTCTAACCCAGCTTTCAGATCTGTTCAAACTGGTTTGAACACTGTCTCGTATACAGCTAATTTAGTGTTTTGATTAATTTTTTTCTTATTCCATATAAATTTATTCAGTTGACTTCCTGCCATACCAGCTTTCTTGATTCTGTTATCTATTTCCATATTTAATTTGCCATCTTCACTAAAAATTGTGCCTAAATACCTGATATATTTTACTTGTTCTATAGGTTCACCATTCTTTTTTTATTGCTGATTTTCATACCAAATTTATTACAGTGGTTATTCAATTTAGTCTGGGAATCTTTGAGACTTGTGTTGGATTTATTTAGAAGTTTATACATCCTCTACATAAAGTTAAAGATCTGTGATTAACATCACCAATTTTGATATCAGGTTTTAATACCATTTTCCTTCAGAATATGATCATCATCATGAACCATGGGTGCAGCGCCCATAGGTGTCTGATGCTATGTTAACTATATTGTCCCAGTGACATCTGTTCATTGCAGCATGACTTAATTCTTGAAGGTTTCCCCCACACCAGCCTTTAATATCATTGGCCCACTCATGGGGAGGACAACCTCAGACATGAATGAATAATGTGCACCCTTGTTTCACATCTCATTTAATATCAGACCATCTTCCTGTACTTCCTACCTCTTTCAATTTTAACTGCTGATTTACAAATAGAGACTATGTGTTTCTTGATATAATGTTCCATTTGCACCATAGAGCTGCAGTGTTTTAAAGAGCAACTTGTCATGTGCCTTTTCCAGATCTACATAACTTAAATACAAATCCTTGTTATATAAATCAAGTGGATATTAAATCCAGCATTATTTTATCAAAATCCAGCATTATTGATTATTTTAGTAAATCCTTGTTATGTTCCCAAGATTTCTGAACTATTTATCTTAAAGTGAAAATCTGGTCCTGACAACTTCTCTTTATCCAGTTTGTTCTTCATAAAGCTTCATTTTCACAATACTTCTCCGTTTCTCAAATATACTTGTATAAATCTTACCAGGAACACTCATTAGAGAAATATTTTTGTAATTCTGGCATTCAGTTTTGTGTCCCTTTTTATAGGTGAGTACTATATGAGAGCTCTATTCCAATCATCTGGAATTCAAATCTCTGACCTGGCTTTCTGTCTTTTGCAGTGCAGCCACTGTACAATTTTTATATCTCCATATTTGAGCATTTCTGGTCGAATATCATCTGCTTCAACTGTTGGGTGTTATCTATCACTGTGCTGACACTGATTGTTTCATTTAACAATCTTTCAGAGTAATTACTCCAGTCATCTAGAATATCTTTAACTTCAGCTTGCATGTCACCTTTATCATCTCTGCTTCCTTTTAAAGTACACTTTCCTCCATTTCTATGCATTTTCAATAGCTTCCAGAATATTTTACCACTTTCCTGATATTAATTTTCAATGTTCTTACCAAAGTCTGCCATGACCTTTGTTTAGCTAGTTTTACACAGTGTTTAGCTTTCTTACATTTGTCTCTGTATTCTCTAAGAGCACAAGCTGACTTAATTGCCAGGAATTTCCTTGACTGCCTCGAATCAATCAATTTTTTCTTCAGGATTTGCCAGTGAGTCTCCAAGATTTGTTTCTTGTTTTTGAACCTCTTACATTTTTTTCTTGAATGATGTGCATGTCTTTGAGTCTACAGTTCACCTCTGAAAGATACTCAAATTTGATTTGTTTCAAAACTTTCTTACACACTCTTCTTTTCAATATGAAATTCAGTTTTATCCTTCTCAGAACTAAATAGTAATCGCTTCCTTTTTCAATTTTCTATATAATCTTGTGTTTTGAACCACTGGGAAAACATCACTATCAGCAATAACATAGTCATTGAGACTGTTCTTATTTCTTGCATCTCTCCATGGGAATTTGTGCACATTTTATATGTTGGAACATAATGTTATTACTAACTACTCCATGTCCTGAACAGAAATCCAGCAAGTGCTTACCATTATTATTAGCTTTGCTCTTTTTTCCAAATTTTCCCATAACATTTCTATGTCTGACAATCATTTCCTACTCTGCTATTTAGATTACCAACAAGGACCAACTTTTTCTTTATTCATTGTGTCAGTTGCTTTCTCTAAAGCCTCAAAAAAATTCATCCACTTCTTAGAACCTTCTGTGGGCTCATAGGAGACCAAATGACTCTCATTGTACAGTTCCCCATTCTGATATTTGCCCACATCACTCTACTTGGTTTTGCCTGCCATTCAAGAAGATTATTCTCATATTTTCTGTTGAGTGCTAGAGCTACTATATCACCTTCTTTTCTGTGAATTTTATTGCCTGAATATAACATTTTACATTTGTTGCTTAGAATGATTTCACCTGTTTTTGTTTTCTTTGTTTCAGTCACGCCTATTATGTTGATCTGGTACTATCCAATTCTTCTGCTAGTTCCATTTCTTTTCCATTACTGCTTCTTTGCTCAATAGTAGCAATCTTGAATTCTGTTGACATTGAGTTCAAATGCATTTGGGATTGTTCCAGCTGACGTTTTACTGTTAATCCCTGTTTCCTGAAAAAAACAATGATGGCCTTGTTTAACTGTGACATGAAACAGAATTTCATGTCACAGCTGACATGAAATTCTGTAATATTGTACCGTCATTATGTTTAAGCCACCAAATTGTCAGCCCATCCTCTTTCATTCACAGAATCCAGTAGCAAGTAACCCCATATACCAATACCCATGTCAATAGTCAATGGTTTCCTCTCAGGCTCAGTCAGACATCCCCTGCTTTTTGTGTTGGTTTTGAGAACCCGCATCATTTATTTTATTTTATTTTTTATTTGTAAATAATCCAGCCATCAGTAATTCATGACTGTGTAAATTATAACAATTCCCTCAGCTATAAAGGAGAATAAAGTATTGGCATATGCATATGATGTGATGCAGAGGGTAATGATTCAATAATATATATATATATATATATATATATATATTTTTTTTTTTTTTTCCCCACAAAGCAAAGTCAGTAGCAACTGCAACTGCCACTGCTGGTAATTTGGGATTTGATTTGATTTGATTTTTATGGTGCAAAGACATCAAAGGTCATACTGTTTCCCAACACAGGTTTACAGCAGTGTAAAGACCACCCACATTATTATTATTATTATCCCAAGACCTCATGGAGTCAAAGACTTATCTGGGAGGTTCCTTTATCACACACACATCTCATCATACCGTGCCTTAAACACACTCAAACTCCTTGCAGACACCACACTCTCAGGCAAGGCATTCCAATCATTCACAACTCTGCACGAAAAAAAACCTGCCTCTCACTCCCCTACTCACACCCTCTTTATACAGTTTCCAGGGATGACCTCTGGTTCTCCCCTGATCTCCCACTATTCTCTGTAGAACTTCTCCACCATTGATCTTATAACAACCCCTTACTAACTTGTAGGTCTCTATCATATCTCTCCTCTTCCTTCTCTCCACCAGACTCTTGCAAATTACATCTTCTCAATCTTTCCTCATACTCAACATTCCAGAGGTCAGAAACTACCTTAGTTAGTCGCCTTTGGACCCTTTCCAACATCTCTTCATCCTTCTGAAAACCCGGTGACCAAATCTGGGCACAATAGTCCATGTGTGGCCTAATCAAAGCCTTATACAATGGAACAAGAATCTCCCTACTTCTACACATCAGTGTCCTCCGCATCACTCCCAGAAGCCTTTGTGTTGTCTTCACAATTTTGGCGATGTGTCCCCTAAATTTTAGATTCTTATCCACTATCACTCCCAGATCTCTTATTTTCTCTACCTCCAACAATATATTCTCACCAAGCATTATGCAATATTCATCAGAGGGAAATAATCTGTTTGTTCTTATCATGAGATAAGAACAAACAGATTTTGTACTCTTCCATCTTCATAGCTCACTGTGAACTTATGTTCATCTGCAGGAATGACTGAAAAACAATTCCAGTCAATAAAGGTTGAATCAAGGCTGTTAACTTAGAAAAGTCTAACCACCTGGGTACTATTTGTCTTTAGATTTTGACTCTAATTGGACTTTCGATTGTTCATGTGGTGAAGAAGTGATAAAAGATAGCCTTTAGCTACTTAATATAAAGGAGCTGAGATGTTTACTTTATCTGTCCTATTTTCTTCAAGTACTACAGCTTTCTTGTACCCCTATACTACTCTAGTAGACTTAGGATGTATAATCATTTACTTTTTCATCTCAATAAAAGTTGAAACTAATCTGGTAGTACTCTTCCCTCAATGCATGAAATATATGGGATACTGAGGCAATTGATTTGAAGTTGGTTGTAGCTTCTATATGCAAGTGCCAGAGCCAAAAGGACTCATGGATCTAATTCACATCTCCTGCCACATGATCAACAAACAGCAGGGAGGATAGTGGAAAACCACTAACCAAGTGGAAAAGCTTTTAACATCAACCCTCTCCTAAACATAAATTAAAGATGCCAAGAAGCTGAACCAGAAATTGAAAAACTGAACCAAGTTTGGTATAATCCTTTATGTACGTGTAAGCAAATAAAGTTTGCATGTAAAGTATCTTCACAATTCGACTATTTATATATAGACGCTATTTACTGTGCATAATGCTATGCTTTATGAGAAGGGGCTACTACCCAGACTGGTTTCAACCTTTACTGAGATCTCTCAATGGTAGCCAGACCCAGAAGAGATACCAAGGGTGAAGTAAAGCAGAGGTCATATATTTCCCATATACAAGTAGTGAAAAGATTTATTATTAAATACTCTAGATCAGAGATAATGTTGGAGTCTTGACAAGTAACAGACTGATTTGGAGGAAAATTGTAGATAGGAAGTTAGTGATGATGTAATTTTTTCATGTAGTACTGTCATATCCTGTACACCCCTTGAGGGTACATGGCAGGAATTTGATGATGATGATGAGATCAGAGATAGATGTTGAAATTTTTTTTTACTATAAATATTATAAATTATACTATATGGTTATACTATAAATTAAAGGTGCCAAAAATATATATATTCCTTGTTTAACCCTTTATCCAAGCAAAAGCAAACAAAATTTGCAAGTGTAAAGTATCTTCATGACTGGACTACTTGTATATAGAGGCTAACGCCTTAGTATCCTATAATTCAAGACACTTCATGCAAAAACCTTGTTTGTTTACACTTTGATAAAGTATTAAGCCAAGAATATAATTTTTTTGGTAGCTTTAATTTTGTGTATAACCAAGTGAAAATACTTTCAACCTCTTAAAACCTCCTCCAACGGAAGTTCCTCTGTGTTGATGATTTTACTATTTTTTGTCTTTCTTATAATATGAGGCTTATAGAAAGATAATTACAGGAAATTATTCACAATTTTTCAATCTGCACCTCATCTCATCGCATTTCATCTTATTTCATTTATCCACATGTTACGTCCACTGGCCTATCATGACCAATAATTAATCTCTTAGAAAGCTATTTAATGCTCTGATAGGGTTATTTTATCTGCTTAGTATATTATGCCTATATTGTAGGAGGAAAACCCAATTTCATATTAGTCACTCTCATATGTAATTGTAATCATATGTAATTCCATATTGAGACTAGCTAACTCCCATTCACTTGAAAAGCCCTTGTAAAGGTCATGTTGGTTATTAAAATACTAGATAGGATTCAAACTCTCATTATCAGCTGAGCTATAGAGGTTCCAAAATATACATTTGTTGCTTTATTGTAAAATGTAACTACCTTCCTTTAAAATGTGTTAGATACAATGGCCAGTCCAAGCAGTTCACTTCATGTAAACATACTAAATGGCATTTTAGGGCAGTGAATTATATCTACACAGTTTGCTATCTTCTGTCATGTGGATTTTCTGGATCTGTTTTGTGTGTGTGGGGGGGGGACTTATGTTTCCAGGAAAGAAAAGCCTGCAACTTCCATCTCCTGAAACTTTTCAAGCCACTTCAGGCCTCTAATAAATAGGGTAATAGTCTCATTCTGTATAATACATTTCATCTACCACCTAAAGACATTCATAAACATCGATGCCTGTAGGAAATTTGCAAAGGTCTTATAAAGTTTCCTCACACTCCAGACAGGATTTGAGTTCAAATCTTTTTTCTACCAAATGGATGGAGGCCAAAAACAAAAAATTCAACGCCATTATTTTGAACTTTCCAAAGGAAAACGGAAAAGCACTAAAAGAAGACATCATCAAATTAGCAGAAGAATGCAACATCGACTCTAAAAATATCATCAGGTGCCATCGTTTCGGACCCATAAATAAAAGGAAGGATGGAACGAACTTTGCTTGCCTAGTAAAAGTGACGTGTGACACACTGACAAGCACATCAAAACTAATAACAGCGATCAACAGCAAGTTCAAAGATACTTGACCCCAATCATGCATACGTGCTCGACCAGATTTAACATTTGCACAAAGGGAATAAGGACATCAGCTAAGAAGAAAAACGTCAGAATGGTGACAACAGTTGGATCATCGACTACAGACAAGTTAAATTGGTGCAGAGACCAAATGATGCCATTAGCACCCACCATGGAGACCACTATGCAGTGCCTGCATAGGAAATGTGCAAGACCCTTGCAGTCAAACATATGATTCACAAAACCCTACATATCCACTTCACCAACATCCGTGGCCTAAACTCCAAGCTTAATAGTGCCCACTACCACCTTCAGTCTACCAAACCTCATCTACTCTTTCTGGCAGAAACTCAAATCTCACCCCCTCCCCCAGCACTATTCATCTTAACACATTCGCTGCCACGCTCCTCGGGCATAGTCTGTTACCACACACCAAGCACTTTCACTTCTTCAATGTCAGTATGAGTAATCTCGTCGCTGGCGGTAATCGACATACGAGTATATTTGTAGTTGGCCTGTGAGGCTCGTATACTAACTACGAGTATACACACGTTTGCTGCTACGCTCCACATGCCAGCAGTAAGCGCCATACGAGTATATTCGTAGTTGGCTTGTGAGGCTCATATACTAACTACGAGTATACTTGTAGTTGGCAGTGAATGTGCTAACCTTTCAAACTACACACTCTTTAACTCATTTCAATCCAAGGGTGGTATCTGTGCATACATCCACTCCAACATACCTTGCTAGAGAGCACCCAACCTAGAATTGCCCAACTTTGACCTTCTTTGGATGTAAATATCCCTTCCCAACTCAGTCAAATTCATATGCTATCTCTATTGCTCCCCTAATGCAACCCACCACTCTGAGCTCTTTGATTTCCTCTCCTTAAAAATTGACTTTCTCCAGTCCTACTTTCCTAACAGTGAAATCATCCTCCTAGGAGATTTTAATGTCCACAACACCTTGCATGCAGAGATGCTGAAACATTTGCCATCACCAATGACCTTACACAAATTGTTCATATTACAATGAGAATACCTGATAACCCGAACCACTCTCCAAATACCCTAGATCTCTTCCTGACCAATGACCTTTCCAAATATACACTCTTTGAATGTAGAGGGCCCCTTAGGCAATTCTGACCACAACCTAGTGCTCATCTTCTCTCCTATGCAACAACACTTACACAGCCATTCCCATACAAGAGTAGTTTGGCATTATAACAGTGCCAAGTGGGACAGCCTCTGCAACTTCTATGCCTCATTCCATGGTTGGACTATTGCTTCCAACCTTCCAACCCAAACATGTGAAACTGAACTTATAACCAAAGTAATCCTCACTGGCATGGAAACATACATTCCCCACAGTACTCTGACATGCCATTCCCTAACTTAACTAAACCCTGGTTTTCCAAAAGATTCTCCAAGGCTGTGCAAATGAAAAACCAAACATACCTTAACTGGCTCAAATCAAACACTCCATCCTCCTTTAGAGCTTATACCCAAGCCTGAAATAAATGAAAAAAAAAAAAAAAATCAATGCTTCCAAAACAGAGTTTGAATGAGCAAAAAGCAGGAAATTAGCAATCTGTCCAAATGGCAACCAAGTCTTTTGGTCTCTCACCAAAGCAATTGGTCATAACTTCTGCCCAACACTATTCCCACCCCATCACACCCAGATGGTTCAATTGCATCACCACCTACAGAAAGGCCAATCTCCTGGCTTCACACCTTACTTCCAATGCATGCATAATTGACAATGGCAAATGCCCCTCAACCATTCAAGATGCCCAACATACAATGCCCACTATATCCTTTTGCCAAAAAGAGATTAGTAAAATACTGTCCAATTGGACACAAAAAAAGTCTCCTGACCCTGATGGCATTCTTTCAATTGTCCTGAAGGTTTGTGCACCAGAACTGACTCCTGTCCTATGTCGCCTATATATACTGTCTTACTCCACTGGTATCTATCCTACAGCCTGGAAATTCGCCTGTATTCAATCCATTCCCAAGAAGGGCGACAAGTCACTGCTGTCCAACTACCGCCCTACCTCAGTCTTATCTAAAGTAATGGAAAAAATCATCAATTCCCAACTCCTACACTACCTTGAAGGTACCTGTCTAATAAACGACCACCAGTATGGATTCCATTGCTGCCAATCAACAGGAGATCTGCTCACATATGTCACCCATCTCTGGACAAATGCCATGGAGAAGTTTGGCGAATCTCAAGCGGCTGCTTAATATTTCCAAAGCATTTGACTGGGTCTGGCACAAAGGCTTACTTAGCAAGCTGCCATTGTTTGGTCTATCTCAAGACCTCTAGTTGGATTGCCAGCTTTTTTGTCTGGACACACTATGTGTGGTGGTAGATGGTTCCTTATCCTCTCTCCATTCAACTAATGCCGGGGTTCCACAAGATTCTGTCCTCTCGGCAATCCTCTCCTACTATACATGAATGACCTACTTCAGTTGACCTCCAACCCAATACATAGTTTTGCAGATGACAGCACATTGCACTCCTCCCTTTCTTTTGATAAACCTTACTCCACACAACTCACCTCAACCTACAGAACATCGACCACCACTGCCCTCAATTCTGAACTCCAAGCCATTCTTCAATGGGGGTCAGATAACCTAGTCAATTTCAATGCTAATAAAACCCAGTACTGTCTTATTTCTCATAAAAAAGAACCATTTTCTCCCAGTATTATTTTTGACAACACCCAAATTTCCAGACAATTTGAGATTTCTCTTCTTGGAATTACACTGACATGAAGCCTCTCCTGGCATAAACACATCACAACCATTGCATCCTCAGCTTTTAAAAAAACTAGGATTTCTCTTTTGCTCAAGACATTACTACACCCCTGAACAGCTGTTAACCTTATACAAATCATTGAATACTGCTCTCACATATGGGATGGGGACCCAAAAGCTCCCTCAAAATGCTAGACTCAATACAGAGTAGAGCAATCAGACTCTTACCAACTCACTCCTCCCACTTTCACACAGACGATTGGTCTCTGCACTATGTGTATTCTCCAAATATTTCCATGAAAAATGTTCATCTGAAATAGCATCAATAATTCCCCTGCTTAGTACTATGCTCGTTGGAACACATGCAGCTGCTACTCAACATCCTTTCTCAGTGCATCTTGAAACCCACAGAACAAGTTTCTTCTCTTCCTTCATCCTTGCAACTGCTGTACTATGGAACAGTCTTCCCCCTGATCATTTCCCAAGGAATACAATATACAGTCTTTTAAATCAAATGTGAACAAGTACCTTCTTTCCCAACCCACCACCCGTACACAGTACTAATGTACTATAGGTCGATCAACCAACCTCTTGTGTATAGGCCAAAGATAAAAAAATAAAATTTAAAAAATTGAAGTTTCTGTCTACAATATGAATGTTCTTCAAAAAATGTAAAATGTGTTACTAAAAGCAACTTCTCCCTTTAACAAAACTCTGTGTGTATTCTTCCTTATTTCTTGTATATCTTATATCTTGGAGGCCTGAAACACACTCCAGTTGATAATTGAGCTCTCTGCTCTGAATTCTCTCCTCTTTATGCAATAACACTATCATTACATTCCACAGGATCCTTGGATCCTTCCTCTACTGTCATATGCTGTGTTATTTCATTGTTAGCTTTGATTGATGTCATATTATCACCAACAGCCATTGTCATTCCTTCATACTCATCCTTCTTTTCACTGATCACATAATTAAAGAGCTCCTAGGATTTTTCTTATGATGTTCACACAAAAACTACTATACATAATATCAGCAAAGTCAATTAAGGGTTACAGGGAATGACAATAAATAATTGAATGACATCTCAAGGAATTGGATACTACTATAAATGAAGCAAAGGAAGGAGTATAAAACAGAGAATTCTCTGCTTTGTACTTCTAAAAGCTCCATGAAATAATTGCTGTTATAGGTGGTTTTTTTTTTTTTTTTTTTTTTAATTATGGATATGTTGATAATAGGTTCTGCTAGCTTGATTGGACAAATGGATAATATACCCACTTTCTAACCAAACTGCAGCTTCATATCCCACCTTGGGCATGAATGCTTGTGAATGTCTTTAGTTGGGAGTTGAATTTCATTGCTTAGGATGAGCCTATCTTTCTTCTTATTTAGAGGCCTGAAATGGCTTCAAAAGTCCCATATTTGGTCTCTGGAACATTTCTAGATTACGTTTTTTTTAAAAAAAGATCAATATTGGGTCTTTTTTTGTAAACTATATGTTTACAACTTTTCATGGATGGGAATCTTGTAAAAGAAATAAATAAATAATAAACTAAGTTTTGGACATTTTCACATTTTGATAAAAATTATATTTGTTACCCATGTAATTTTGCAGCTTAAATAAAATAATATATAATGTTACAGGAGAGAATAAATGACTACTATTTGGGTTTTTTTGGTCAAATTTATTTTAAAACTAAGTTATATCAACTAGTTTCACCAACTGTGGCTGATGGCTTCATCAGGGTAAAAGATATATAAAAATAGTAAGAACACTTAAATGCTAAAAAAAACTGTTAACGCTAAAACCATAAAATAAACCGAATACAATTGTATTTTTTATAAAAACAGAAGAACGTGTACATCACACACATAGTGCGTGTATGATTTGCTAGTTATTGTGTAGGAATGATTTGTAATTGACCGCAAAATTAATTCTGGCATGATGAAAGATCTAATAAGGGATTCTTCCAGATCTCGGGAAGAATCAGTCTTTGGTTTCTATTAAAGTTTTGTTCTGAACGGAGAACCGTTGTGGCTTCTTTTATAATTCGTGAGCGGAAGTCCTCCTCTATGTAGGGCATTGAGCTTTTACCCCATTCTATAATGTGATTGGTCCTAGCAAAATGAAAGGCTAACCTCAATTTGTCTTCTCTATTATTATTGACGTCTCCTATGTGTTCCTTCTTCCTGATTTCAAAACTTCTTGAAGTCTGGCCAATATAGTTCAAGCCACATGAGCAGGTGATGCTGTAAACTCCAGCATATGTCTTTCGGAGATCGTAAAAATTGGCGAATGGTCTGTGCAGGTTTAAAAGCTACTCGTATACCATGTGGCTTGAGGAGTCTGGCAGTCTTATTAGAAATTGTTTATAGTTCGTGTGGTCAAAAATAAGAGTATTACCATCATTAATATATAATGTTATTTTGTTCCTTTAGTGTTTGAATTAAGCTGATATTACAAATGAGCATTTGCCAATAGCCAAACTTATCTACATTTGTGGCAATATATTAATTCTGCATGAAATGTTTTAAAGCAAATATGATTGATTATCTTTGCTTTATAATTCACACAGAAGCAGTAAAGAAAGTTAAATATTCCTTGGTAATACATTGAAAACAGGTTACGATGTCATTTGAATATTAATCTCTACATCAGATTTGTAATTGTGTTTAATTTTTTTGACTATTAATTGCATGCTAATTATTTTGCACATATGCACACAGTCAACTCTCATAACTCAATAGCTGTTACAAACTATGGAAAAGGCCTCCCATAGCACACACTCATGTATTCTTAGAATGTGTTTGGCATGTACCTTTAAAATAACTCAACAACAAATCATCCACTTTGTATAATGTTTTTTTACTTCCTTCAGTACTGGATCAAAGTTATTACTTTGATCCAGTACTTTGTCAATATAACTTTGTCAATACTGATCTGTATATTATGCTTATTAATGCTATATAAAATGTTCCTAATGGTAGAAAAGAACATCTCTAAAGATATTTGCTTTTTTCTTTAGGATGTCCTCCTTTAAATTGGAATTCACCAGATTATCTCCAGTCGTACTGTGATATTATCAGTTCATTTGCATTACCACCTATTAATGGTTCAGATAATCCCATTTCAGTCGATGAAGTTCACTGTTATCTGCAAACTTTAACATATAAAGTTGGTAAAGATCCTACTAATTTATTTTCAAGGTATAAAAACATGCTATTTTACTTTTTGTGTTTTAAAGAATTAGTACAGTTAAACATTACACTTTCAAAATATTAATTAATTATTATTTTTTTAATAAATTTACAAAAACTTCAGTTAAATATTTCACAATGCTAGCCTGGTTGGCCAAGTGGGTACGAACCTGCCATGGGCATGGATGTTTGTGATTGTCTGTGAAAATACTAGTGGTAGATGGCTTTGGTGTAGTTGCAGTTCGTTGTAGTTGGTGGAGACAGAGAGTTGTAGAGTAAGTACCCTCCCTCGATGAGTCTTTGGACTCCTTGGAGGTGTGACGTAAATAATAACAATAGTAATAATATAGAAAGTATTTTTAACTTGGGTATAGTTATGTTAAAGATACCAAGCAATTTTAAACCTGGTTTTACTCCATTTTTCCCAAGTAAGCAAACAGACAAAATGTCAAGTTTGCGCCTGCAATTGATGCAAGACTAGCTGATCCCACAGGTAGTGCAAGACCAAGGCAACTCGTGGTAAAGGTGGAGCAAGCTCTGATCACTAATCTTAATATTTACCCTTAATGCCAAAACACATCTCCAAGAAGGGGATGTATGATGTTTTGTATTAAAGGCAAGGGGCCACTACTCAGACCGGTTTCGACCTTTATTGAGGTCTCATCAGTGGGAGCCAGGCTAGAAATACCAAGATTTAGTAATGCAGAGCTTGTAAGTATTTTACCAAAACAAGTTACCATAAGGTGTTATAACCTTATTAAATAAAAATCTCAGGAGGAGATATAAATGTAGAAAGTATTTTTAACTTGGGTATAGTTATGTTAAAGATACCAAGCAATTTTAAACCTGGTTATAACACCTTATGGTAACTTGTTTTGGTAAAATACTTACAAGCTCTGCATTACTAAATCTTGGTATTTCTAGCCTGACTCCCACTGATGAGACCTCAATAAAGGTCGAAACCGGTCTGGGTAGTGGCCCCTTGCCTTTAATACAAAACATCATACATCCCCTTCTTGGAGATGTGTTTTGGCATTAAGGGTAAATATTCAGATTAGTGATCAGAACTTGCTCCACCTTTACCACGAGTTGCCTTGGTCTTGCACTACCTGTGGGATCAGCAAGTCTTGCATCAATTGCAGGTGCAAACTTGACATTTTGTCTGTTTGCTTACTTGGGAAAAATGGAGTAAAACCAGGTAAAAAATAGTAATAATAATTTAATGGATGGAATTCCAAAAGAAAGAGATATATATATATTATGCTGATAGATTTTTTTTACTCTTATTTATAATGTAAATAAATGAAAAATGTAATTAAAATAAATGTTTTGTTTCAGTTATTCTATTTTGTGTTCTAGTATTTCACATTAAAAATAATGAAAATAGTCTAAACATGCACAAGCCTGTTTAAACTGTCTCGTGCATGTTTTTTCATATTTTTCAATATTTTGTATCATAATTTCACAATACTTTTAACACCTCCATCTTATCCACATCCATTTCTTCATTTGCTATTTTTCCACATCATAAAGTATTATATTATTTCTGTGTTGATGTTTAATATCCCCAGGTCACCCACCCACATTATTTCGTCTGTTCTCTTTCTCTGACATGAAGTATTATATCAATTCTACCCAGGTGATATTCATTGACATAATTATTGTTCAATAATTCATGACTTACTACTATCTGTAGCAGACTTTTTATTGTCTGCCTTCACAAATCTGCATATCTCTTTTTCCAACCAGATGTCACATGATGATGAAAAGAAATAGATTATTGACTTCAAGTATATTTTCTGGGTGTAAAGGAAATTAAATAATTTCAATGATATTGCTCTGAAAACCCAGTTTGTAAATTTGTTTTATTAATTCATTTCCATATTTATTATTAATATAAAAGAACTGGTAATCTGATTCTAATATATTTTGCTTGTGAACAAAATTAATGAAGAAAGTGATGTATAAAGTATTGCTCTTCTTTGTAATAATTTAGACCATCATCAGTTATTGTTATTTATTTTATTTCACAGAAAATTATATTCTTGTTTTTGTTATACTGTTTTATTATGGAGTCACTTTGTGGGAATCATGTGTTAGTAGTTTGAAGGATTGATTGGTGGCACTAGTATAGTGCAGTAGCAGTAGTGCTGCACATAGCTTACAGATAAGTCATTTTAGCAATTATTCTTGGCAGTGTTTTACTTTAAACAGTAAAGCTGTGTGTGCGTGAATTTTAATACATATCATTCGGAAAGCATTTTTCATCGCACTGATGTGTATTAGTAAAATGACAGCCAGGTCTTGTTCACTGATTTAAGTATGAAGTATTTCGTATGATGTAATGTGTGTTTGGTGTACTCATTGCCAAGAGTGAGTGAGTGGTTTATAGTAGTTTTGTATAGTATTATTTTAAATGTTGTGTGTGAATGCAAGAAATATGAGTCATGTGGGAAACACAAGAATACAGTAACTAGTATTTCAGTGTAAGGAAAGATAGTGAAAGTGTTGTAGAGAATGTTGAAAGAATAAGCGATAGTTCACAAAATGTGAATGAGAATACAAAAGAAGTGGCTGAAGGTAATATAGGTGATGAGGTGATAGTAAGGAATGAGCTAGTATGCTTGTGCAGCATCCCTCTTAGGACAAAATATCATCTAGAGTGACAAGAAACAATTGCTGAGTAGTACATCAGGAAGGAAAATGAAAGAAAACATGAACAGGAATTATGAAAGTGTGAAAAACTGGGAGTAAGGAAAAGATATTATATGGAGATTTGATGATAAGTGTACTTTATGTGAAACTGACAAAGTTTCCCGTTGAAGCTTAGTGAAGCTGTTAGTTTGTAGAAGGGAGATGTGAAATAATCTTTTGGCACAAATAATTCCAAATGATGAAAAATATGTAATGAGAGAAGATATGAAATTTTTCATTTACAATCATTGCTGGCAATGATTGTAAATGAATTAAAGAGAAGAGTGTTCTGGAGGAATGGTGTGCAGTTTATGCATGTATAGAGTGAATTGGATAAAAAAAAAGACTTGTATATGCCTAATGGCTGCATTTGAATGGTTTTGGAGTTAGATGTTTGAAGACAGTATTGTTCAGCGAAAGGTTGAAAGTGCAGCATCAGGGGAACCAGAAGTATTGGGGAAGTGGGTGCAGTCAAGTGTGGGTTAAGCCACCCCTTAGACATGTAAAAATAATCATAATTAAAATTCTGAATATTTTTACGTATTGTTTATGTTAAAATGTTTATTAGTTTTGTTTTCATAACACGCATTGTCGGCACTTGCGATGTGCCCGTTATGGAATTGTTTTATCCAAAGTGATATGTAAAGAAGTTAAAAAATTGATGTACTTACTAGATTTGATCTTTGTATTACTTAAAAGAATTTGATTGTGGTTTGATATATTAAGTTTTGTGTTTTATGAAGACATTCTCTTGTCGCTAACGGATACAACGTGTCAGCCATTTTATTACAGTACTTAGTTTCTGACTTTTGTGGAGTGCGCATGCTCGCAGAGAAGTTTTAGGAGTGATTGACAGCTGACAAGAGAGCGTTCGGTATCTGAGTAACGGCTGTAAACAAGAGAGTGTTCAGAAGGAATTTAGAACATAGGCCGGCAGACATTTAGGTTCGGAAGGAACTTAAGTTTTTTTAAGTGACAGTCGGAAGAAAATTAATAGTATATTAATTTTCTTCCGACTGTCACTTAAAAAGGAATCGTGGAACTATTAAGTTTTAATGTGGATAAATAAAAGAGAAATATTGCTATAGATCGTTTTAAAAGGATTATTGGTGGAAGATTTATAGTAGATTCTAAAAGGAAATCGTAGAACTGTGAGTTTTTTTAAAGTGGAAAAGTTAAGACTGTCATTAAGTATAGTGAATAAAAGAAGAATTTGCTATTTACATTCTAAAGGAATGTTTGAGAAAACTTTGATTAAGAAGTTTCATCGGTATTAAGGATGCCTGATCTGACTATTATTTCTACTAAAAAGAGACAGAATTAAGTCAGGAAGATTTTTACGTGTGCTACATGAGTGATGAAAAAGGATCCTGTAAAATGAAGAATAGAGTCATATATCTTCTGAAAAGGGCCTTGACAGAGAGAGAGAGAGAAACTGGCTATGAACATTTTGTCATTTTGAAAATAAAGTGTTTAGTCTTAACTGTAAGTTTATTTTAAAAAGGCCTTGGATTCAATTAATTTGTAGTTATAGTTATGTAATATTGTTTGAAGTCTATATATATTGTTTTATTAAATGTGTTTATTTTGTATTTTGGTCTTGAGTCAGTGATTATTTGGATTCTGAAAGAAAGAGTTAAGATCATTGCACCAATTGGAGTGAACCCTTGTGCATATAATAATATATAGGTACACTCGGAAATAAAAAAAAAATAATTGTTAGAAACAGAGATCATTCTCTATGGTAGGATTAATATTAAGATAATATACATGAATAATCTCCTCAATATAAAAATCCACCAATTATTAACACCACCCCTAAGCTGTATAACTGAGAGGAGACCTCCACATAGCCTTTAAAGGAATGCGGAGAACCGACCAGGGCTTCTGACCTAATGTCCAATCCTCACCTTCTCGTGGTGCACCCTGTTGGGTATCTACTTGGATACTGAACGAACAAGGATGGGCTGGCAATTTGGGATTTAGCCGACCAAATTGTATTCTTATTGGTTAAACCAAAATATAGAATGATGGTACAACATGACAAAATTTCATGCCGGCTGGGGCGTCGCCCGGTTAAACAAGGCCCCGTTGTTTTTGCCAGGGAACCAGGGCGAACAGCGAAAAGTCAGCTACTGGAACAAATCTGAAAATAAACCCCAACTCAACATCACCAAAGTTAAAGATCGGTACTATCAACGTAAGAAGCCTGAATGGCAAAGAAATCGAGCTAGCTGAGGAATTAGATAAGTACCAGATCAACATAATAGGGGTGACTGAAACAAAAAAGGCCAAAACTGGTGAGATCTTTCTGAGCAATAAATACAAAATGTTATATTCAGGCAATGACAATCAAGGAAAAGAAGGAGTAGCCATAGTATTCAACACAAAATACGAGGCTAATCTTCTTGAATGGCAGTCAGTCTCAAGTAGAGTAATGTGGGCAAATATGAGAATGGGGAACTGGACAATGAGACTTATTTGTGCCTATAGTCCCACAGAAGGTTCTACTAAGGTAGAAGTGGAGGAATTTTTTGAGGCTTTAGAAAAGCAACTGACACAATGAAAAATGAAAAGTTGGTCCTTGTTGGGGATCTAAATAGCAGAGTAGGAAATGATTGTGAGACATACAAAAATATTTTGGGAAAATTTGGAGAAAAGAGCAAAGCTAATAATAATGGCAAATATCTGTTGGATTTCTGCTCAGGACATGGACTGGTTATTACTAACACCATGTTCCAACATAAAAATGTGCACAAATTCACATGGAGAGAAGAGGCTAGGAATAAGAAAAGTCTCATTGACTATGTTATTGTTGATAGTGATGTTTTCTCCCTGGTGCAGGACACCAGAGTGTACAGAGGATTTGAAATTGGAAGTGATCACAATTTAGTCTTGAGCAGGATAAAATTGAATTTCATATTGAAAAGAATAACATGTAAGAAAGTTTTAAAGCGAATAAAAGTTGAGCAACTCTCAGATGTGAACTGTAGACTAAAATACACAAAGATTATTGAAGAAAAAATGGAAGAGTTTGAGAACAGGAATCAAACCTTGGAGATTCAGTGGCAAACTCTGAAGAAAACATTGATTGATTCTGCCAGAGAGGCATGTGGTGAGGTTGTCTATAAGGATAAAAAAATCAGAACTCCCTGGTGGACATAGGAAGTTAAAGAGGCAGTGAAGGAAAAGAAGAAAGCATACCAAAAGTTCCTGGCAAATAAGTCAGCTTGTGCTCTTAGAGAATATAGAGACCAATGCAAGAATGCTAAACACTGTGTAAAACTAGCTAAACAGAAGTCATGGGAGGACTTTGGCAAGAATATAGAAAATAAATATCAAGAAGGTGGCAAAATATTCTGGAGGTTGTTGAAGAAGCTTAAGAATGGAGGAAAGAGTGCTGTAAAAGGAATTAGAGATGATAAAGGTGACATGAAAACGAGAGAAAAAGATATCCTTGAAGTATGGAGTAATTACTTTGAAAAACTGCTAAATGAAACAAGCAGTTATGACAGCACAGTGGTAAAAAACACTGACCAGGCATGCAGTCAGGAATACATATCCATACTTGAAGTAGAAAAAGCCATCAAAGGCTTGAAATGTGGAAAGGCAGCAGGAGTAGATGATATTCGACCAGAAATGCTGAAGTATGGTGGTATAAGAGTCTTACAGTGGCTGCACTGCATAGTTCAGAAAGCCTGGACAGAGGGACGAATTCCCGATGATTGGAGTAGAGCTCTCATAGTACCCATATATAAAAAGGGAAATAAAACTGCATGTGAGAATTACAGAGGTATTTCCCTTCTGAGTGTTCCTGCCAAGATCTATGCAAGTATACTTGAGAAATGGTTGAGAAGAATTGTGGAAGAAAAGCTTGGTTAAGAACAAGCTGGATTCGGGCCAAATAGAGGCTGTCAGGATCAGATCTTCACTTTACGACAAATAGTCGAGAAAGCATGGGAATATAACAAAGATCTGTATTTAAGTTTTTTTGTCGATCTGGAAAAGGCATATGACAAGGTGCCAAGAGAGAAGCTATTCAATACGCTGCAGTTATATGGTGTCAATGGGGCATTATATCAAGCAATACTTAGTCTTTATTTGAGTTGTAAGTCAGCAGTTAGAATTGAAGGAAGTACTGGAAGATGGTTTAATGTTAAATCTGGTGTGAGACAAGGATGTTCATTATCCCCTCTGTTATTCATTATCTATATGGATCACATTATGAAGGAAAGTGGTATTAAACATGATATCAAAATTGGAGATGTTAATGTCAGCTCTTTGCTTTATGCGGATGATGTTATACTTCTAAATAAATCCATCACAAGTCTTCAAGATTCTCTGACTAAATTGAATAGCTGTTGTAATAGATATGGTATGAAGGTCAGCAATAAAAAGACAATGAAAATAGGCAGAATCTTTGAAAATGTCAACTGTGTTGTGAATGGAGAACCTGTGGAACAAGTAAAACATTTCAGCTATTTAGGCATGATTTTTACTGAAGATGGTACATTAAATATAGAAATAGACAACAGAATCAGCAAAGCTGGTATGGTGGGAAGTCAATTGAATAAATTCATATGGAATAAGAGAGAAATTAGTCGGAACACTAAATTAGCTGTATACAAGACAGTGTTCAAACCAGTTTTAACTTATGGATCTGAGAGCTGGGTCAGAAGTAAAACACCGTACCAAAGACCACAGATATGAGAGTCCTGAGAAAGATTATAGGCATGAACAGATGGCATCAATGGCAGTATCATATTAAAAACGAGGATATTAGGAAAGAACTTGACATTGTCAACATCCAGGAATGCATTAGCAGAGCTAATCTCAGGTGGTATGGTCACTTAAACAGAATGGGCGAGGAAAGATTTGCAAAACAAGTGTTCTCTGCCAGGTTGGCAGCAAAACGACCCAGAGGAAGACCAAGATATAGGTGGATTGATACAGTACAAAGTGCTTTAGACGATAGAAATATAAGATCTGATAATGTTGGAGTCTTGACAAGTAAGAGACTGATTTGGAGGAAAATTGTAGATAGGAAGTTAGTAATGATGTAATTTTTTCATGTAGTACTGTCATATCCTGTACACCCCTTGAGGGTACATGGCAGGAATTTGATGATGACCCATTAGACAAATGAATATGTGTAACTGTGAAACTGAATATGTGTAGAGAAATGATTATACAATCCTGAATGTGATTTCACAGGTTTCAAATCCAAATGGTGAAAATTTATTTATCACTAGGTTAGACTATAATAGATTTAGTTTAATCCTTTATCCCAGTGAGAGCAAACAAAGTTTGCGCCTGAAAATATCTTCAGGACTAAATATAGTGTTGTAGATGACTTGCTACTGCTTCTGCCTGGTATCTCCAGCTCTGGGCCTGGCTCCCACTGAAGAGACCTCAATAAAGGTCGAAACTAGTCTGGGTAGATGGCCAATCCCTTTAATGCATAACAGTATACATATCCACATAGGAAATGTGTTTTGCATTATGGGAGATACTGGGTTAGAAGTGCCTGGTAGCTTGCTCCACCTTTGCCACGAGTTGCCTTGGTGTTGCACTACTTACTGGATAAGATAGTACAACACTATACAACACTATATTTAGTCCTGAAGATATTTTCAGGCGCAAACTTTGTTTGCTCTCACTGGGATAAAGGATTAAACTAAATCTATTATTACAAATCCAAATGGGTTGATAATAGCATTATATGAGGGCAACTGTGGATCTAAGGTAATGTTGAAATGCATATACATGAATGTCAGAAGTATTGGAAACAAAGAAGAGGAGTTTCTGGTATTGGTCAGTTTGACTTGTTGACTTAGTTGAAAATTATAGGCATCAATGAGACTTGGTTGACAGAAAGTGATATAGTTACAGGAAGGAATGTAAAAGATATTGTAATTGCAGGGAGGATAGGAAAATTAGGACAGAAGTTGATGTATTGCTGATGATAGCTGAAGAACTTCTCCCAACAAAATTAGAAGTTAAAGAGGATTTTAATTCTGTGCAAGATGGTTCATTTAAAACTATTTGGTACAAGATAGATGCTAAACAAAATATATTGTTGGTTTCTGCAATAGACCAGAAAGTTCACAAGAAAGATGTGGATGACTTTCATTAGTAGATTAGCACACAATGAGTGCAAGCCAAGCAGTTATTATTGGGGGACTTCAACTATGCAGGCATCAGTTGGAGGGAGGAAAGGAAGAATGGAAAGATGGAATTGGAATTTATGCAGTTCCTAACGGAACTGTAACCTGAAATGCATATCATGGAGGGGACCAGTGGTTTCAAAGTGCTGGATCTGGTAATAGCATCAGAAGATGTCTCCATAACCGAAATAGACTTATGCCTCTAATCAGGGAGAGTGACCATGCAGTCTTGTTTTTGGGCATTGATAAACATGTGTAGTTATCTTTCAAGAAAGGTTGTTTATGCTGAGCTATAAAGCTGGTAATTATGATAGACTTAGGACACATCTTGGAGAGCAGTGCATGGCTTGAGAAGCTACAATGAAAGAGTGTCAGTCGTGCATGGGAAGTGGTTTGGGATTGTTTGAGAGAAGCAGTATCAGACTGCATACCCACAGTCAGGAAGATAAATCAAATGGAGATTAAGTGAATGAGTAGAAATATAAAGCAAAAGCTACAAAAAAAAGAAAAAAAAAAAAAAAGATTATGGAGGGGATAGAAAAAAAAAAAAGTAATCAGCATACCTGAGCAGCACAAATTGCAGATAATAAAGGGTTACTAGTGTAGTAAGAGAGGCCAAATCAGATTATGGGAGAAAAATACCTAAGCCACCCAAAATAAATCCGAAAGGGTTTTTTCATTATGTAGCAAGTAAGAGGAAGGATGACTTTAATCAGTGCTGATGGTAAGAATGTGATGGAAGCAAAAGAAATAGTCAAGTTGGTGATCACTTTACAAAGGTTAATCATCCAGGTGGAAATTTTGCAGTTGCTGATGCAACAGAGACTGATGTCAGAATCGAAGCAGATGAAAAGATGGCACTCAACATATTGAAAAATATCAGTGTGAATACATCTGTGAGACTGGGTGACATTGGTCCATATGCTATGCAAATCTGCAAGAGAATTGGTGGTGCCTCTGTTGAAGTTTTTCAGTCTAAGTCTCAGTTCTGGCATGGTTTCAAGGGAGTGACAAGAGGGTAAAGTAGGTGGCCCCAAGACAGAAGTAACAAATTATAGACAAATTATTATCTCAGGAGTGGTGGTTAAAATATTTCAAAAGTCGGTAAAGATAAAATCCAGCAGTGGGTGGATAAAAATACAATATTCTATGGTAGACAGCATGGCTTTGTAAAAAGTAGGTCCTGCCTTAATAATTTACTTACATTTTATAGTAGAGTGACAGAAGAATTAGATAAGGGAAATGGTTACTCCATTATAATGCTGGATTTTGGAAAGGCAGTTGACAGAATACCACATGGGGAAACTCATACATAAGTTGTTGGAAATGGATATGAAGCTGTTAGCATGGATACAAGGTGGTTTGACAGACAGTCACAAGAGAGTAGTATATGGTGAAGTGGAATTTAGGTGAATGAAGATGACTAGTGCCTCAGGACTCCGCACTATGAAACTACTCTTTGATTTGTATATGTATTTGTATATTAATGATATTAATATACAAATACAACTGTGTTATAAATAATTCTTTTAATTTCCCGACATTTTGACCTTCATATAAGGTCATCATCTGGAGTATATGCAAATATACATAGGACAAGCTGAGTTAAATTTCACACAGTAAGCTAAAGAAACAATGATATTGATCACTGGTTATTCTACTGGCATGACCTCTAGTGAAAAAAAAAAAAAATACAGATAAAATTACAAAAGAATTAATTATTTAGAAACCACATCAAAGCTAAATTCTATTTAAGATAACATGGGAAAAACATTCTTTCTTATCGATAGTTTTCTTACAGTAACAATGCTGTTCTATTTTTAATATTACAATTGTTATTTTAGATTTAGGATTCAGGATTATCTACAGTCCTCTTTATAGTGAACTCTTAGAGAGAAAGGTTCCGTGAGTAGAATATGTGCCTTCCATATGCTTGGGATTTTTAGACCATCATTATTGTTCAGATTAGGGTGGTTGATAAGAATCTCACAGGCTTCCTTAAATTTGCATTCATACCATGTTTTGGTGTGATGTAAACAACTGATGCTTTTCCAATCAATTCTATGTAAAGTGTTCAGAGCATGATCAGAAAGGCCAGCTTCACCATAGTTATTATATTTAATGTGTCATTTATGTTCCTTTTGTCTGATAGGAATTTTGTTTCCTGTTTCCCCTATATATGGTATATTACAGGTGCAATAGATACTGTATACTCCAGGGTGGGCCAGCAGAGGGAGTGGGTCTTTGGATGAGTTGAGTAAACCTTTTAATTTTGCAGGAGGTTTAGAGGTGGCTTTGAGGTTGTATTTTTGTAATATTCTGTTTACTTTATCTGATGTCCCTTTAATGTAAGGAATGGTTATAGTTTTATTGTAGTCTGGTTTATCTTTGTTTTTTTATTGAAGTATTGTAGAGAATTTTGTTAATAATGTTTTGGCTGTAACCATTTTTTAGAGAAAAGTATTGCCGATAACTTTAAATTCGTGATTCAGAGCATGTTCATTGGAGCAGATCTTCAAAGCCCGGTTTTTTAGAGTATTAATGACAACTAGTTTTTGTGTTGGGTAGTGGTAGGAGTTTATGTGTATATATTGGCCAGTATGTGTTGGTTTCCGGTAAACAGTGAAGGAAAGACTGCCAAAAGGAAGACGTATGACAAGTGTATCTAGAAACGGAAGTGTGTTCTGTTTTTCAATCTCAGTTGTGAACTATATGCATTTGTGTTGTTTAGGTGGCTAAGAAAAGTGTCTATCCACCATGGGACCAGATTGTGAAAACATCGTCAATTAAAAGAGTTATTTATAACACAGTTGTAACGTCCATAATTTCTAAAGTGAATGCTGATTACCATGCAACATTAAAAGAAAGGATAGCTTGCAAGGTGATTTAAATAAATTGGCATTGTGGGCAAAGTATTCCATAAAGGCATTCCATAAGATTGATGGTTATCAGTTTAGTGCTACAAAATGTAAGAATATGCATTTCATGTTTCACATTGATGGTACTGAATTGCAGGAAATTGTTGATGATGTGATGTAATAATGGAGAATTGAAGTTCGGAGAGCATATTGCAAAAGTTGGCAAAATAGCTTAAATGATTACTTAGATGTTGAAAAACATACTAGCAAGTAAAGACAGGGAGATTGTTATTCTTCTTTATAAGGCTATGACTATGCACATATTTGGTCACCTATACAGTTGGGTGTAGTTGAGAGGATCCAGAGACAAGTGATTGACTGATGAGTAGAATGCTCTTTCTGAGGATAAGTTGAAGGTGTGTGGGTTGCAGAGTTTAGTTAATAGGCAGAAAAGAGGTGATATGAGAAAAAGTTATTAAAGGCATTTATGAGATTGATGTAAAGGATATTTTTGCAATGCGTGTTGAATAGAGATAGAGAGAGAACTAGGAGTCAACCAGAACGTTGTGTTAGTTAATAAGGAAATTTGGACTTGATTTTTGCTTTGAGAATAGTGAGTGATTGGAATGGGTTGTGAGAATTAATTATGAGTTCCCTGGCTGAATGAATTTAAGGAGTGGTATGATAAGTATTGCATGTGCAAAGAGTAGTGCGAGTTTCCCGTGATGGGTCTTCTGATTCCATGGAGATACCCTTATGATGATAATAATAATAATTAAGAAATGGGAAGGAAAAGAGGAAATAACCTTCTACTACTATAATTAACACTCAGAGTTCATTAATACTATGGTCTGCGAATTTTTGTCTTCATCCATAATTACCTAAGCATGATTCAACAAAAGTTTGTGAAGAATCTTCATAACTCTGCTTCTTATATACATACAGAAAACAGTTGACTTTACATCACATTTCTCTTTGTTGTGATAAAATACTCTCTTTACAGGACATTCATGATGGGATAAATTGGTGAGTGTGAGATCACTTCCCAGATTGGTTTCAATATATCATGAAAATTACGGAAACAACTACTGCGTTAAAGTAAAACTTTAGTTTAATATAAACCAAAATAAGCACTTGATGTTTTGACCTTCACATGAAGGTCATCATCTGGAGTATACACATATATTCAAAGAAACAAGCTGTACAACAATTTACATTGTATGCTAAAGTTACTGATCAACCGTTAAAACTATTGGCCTGACCTCTGGGGGGGGGGGATCTTACTACATCAAAGCTAGAGTCCTGTTGTTGTTATTATCTATTAGGTTAGTTACAAAATTAAATTAAGCTAGAGAGGAACATGTTTACACACACACACAAAAAAAAAAAAAAAAATTGTATAAGTATACATATAAATTATAAAAAACCAGTATGGTTAGTGGCAATAAAAGTTGAAAAATTGCTTGGAGTCCTAAAGTCGGGGTTTGCTGGAAAACTAAGTGGACTCAATGTGTGCCATCCAAATTCTTGGGACTTTTACACCACCATTATTGTTAAGATTAGGATAGTTAATCAAAATTTCACAGGCTTCTTTAAATTTCCATTCATACCAAGTTTTTGTATGATGTAAAGAACAAGTAGTTTTCCAATCAGTTTGGTGTAGGATGTTAAGAGTGTGATCTGAGAGGTCTTCTTCGCCAAAATTGTTAAATTTAATGTGTCCTTTGTGTTCTTTTTTATGGATAGGGATTCTATGTCTGGTTTCCCCAATATAAGGTAAGTTACAAGTGCAATAGATGTAATAAACTCCAGGATGTGAGAATAGGAGGAGAGGATCCTTAGAGGAGTTGAATATGTTTTTTAATTTTAAAGGTGGTTTAAAAGTGGCATTAAGATTATAATGGTGTAGAATTCTATTAATTTTTTATGATAACCCTTTTTATCAGATAACCCTTGTTAATTCTTGTTTAAGAGCTTGTTCATTAGAGCAAATTGTTATAGCTCTGTTTTTGAGAGTGTTAATGACCCCAAGTTTTTCATAGTTAAGAATTTATGGAGACACAACATATATGTTAAAATAATTACTTTATTTAATATTAGGAAAGTAATATTCGACGTTTCAACCTCTGTATTGAGGTCATCATCAGAAAAATACATATGTATAAGATACAAGCTACATGCCACTGTACTTTACAAAGATAAAATGAATCTAAGCTGCTTATTAATCTTTTATTTAGCCTGACTCCTAGTGTAAAAAAAAAACTAAATTAATAATATTAAAAATAAATAAATATAATTAAATAAAATAGAATTTGAAAAAAAAAAAGGATAAATATAAAAATAAATTAAAAACATTGTTTTTAAAAACAGAATGTTTTAATAAGCAGCTTAGATTCATTTTACCTTTGTAAAGTACAGTGGCATGTAACTTGTATCTTATACATATGTATTTTCCTGATGATGACCTCAATACAGGTTGAAACATTGAATATTACTTTCCTAATATTAAATAAACTAATTATTTTAACACATGTGTTGTGTTTCCATCAATTCTTAACTATGAATTCATTTTAATCCTTTCTTTTAGGATTACACGGTGATCAGCATTCATTTTAAAAATTTTATGGAATTTACAACCGTGTTAAAAAAAACTTTTTTAATTATCTCAACGTTTCGATCTTCATATCAAGATCATCATCTGGAGCATACATAAATATACAGGACAAGCTGAGTTACATCATTAACTGTAAGCTAGAGAAACGATGATTTGATCACGTTATTCTACTGGCTTGACCTCTGGTGGAAAAAATAAAAAAAATAAAAATAAAATAAAATAAAAAATAAATTTTTACATCAAGCTAAATTCTATTTTTACAATGACAGGAATAAACATTCTTTTAGATGATGGTTTTCTTTAAGAAACAATTGGTGTCCTATTTTTAGTATTACAATTCTTATTTTTGATTTACAATACTGGATTTTTTACAGTCCTGGTTTATAGTTGTTCTTGGTGAGGAAGGTCGAATATATACCTTCCATATGTTTGGGATTTTTAAACCAACATTGTTGTTCAGATTGGGGTGGTTGCTGATAATCTCACAGGCTTCCTTGAATTTCCGTTCATACCATGTTCTAGTGTGATGCAGACAGCTGGTGGTTTTCCAGTCAATTCTGTGTAAGGTATTCAGGGCATCATCAGAAAGGCTTCACCATAATTATTATATTTAATGTGTCGTTTATGTTCTTTATGTCTAATAGGAATAGTGCATCCTGTTTCTCCTATATATGGTATGTTGCAAGTACAATAAATCTGGTATACTCCAGGGTGAGCTAGTGGAGAGAGTGGGTCTTTGGATGAGTTGAGTAAGCTTTTTAATTTTGCAGGAGGTTTAAAGGTGGCTTTGAGGTTGTACTTTTGTAGTACTCTGTTTATTTTGTCTGATATTCCTTTAATGTAGAGAATGGTTATAGTTTTACTGTAGTCTGGTTTGTCTTTGTTTTTTAGTGTGGTTTTGTAGAGAATTTTGTTTATAGTGTTTTGGCTGTATCCGTTTTTTTGTAAGTTATTACTGATAATTTTAAATTCGTCTTTCAGTGCCTGTTCACTGGAACAAATCGTCTGAGCTCTGTTTTTTAGCGTGTTGATGACACCTAGTTTTTGTGTTGGGTGGTGGTAGGAGTTTATGCGTATATATTGTCCCGTATGTGTCGGTTTTCGGTAAACAGTGAAGGAAAGATTGCCCGAGGGAAGGCGTGTGACAAGTATATCTAGAAACGGAAGTGTGTTGTGTTTTTTCAATTTCAATTGTGAACTGTATGCGTTTGTGTTGTTTGTTTAGGTGGCTAAGGAATGTGTCTAATGTTTGGCGGCCATGGGACCAGATCGTGAAAATATTGTCAACGTATCTAAGCCAGACTTTGGTTTTGGAGGGGAGGAATCTAGGGCAAGTTGCTCAAAATGTTCCATGTAAAAGTTAGCAATGGGGGGGGGGGGGGGGATAATGGCGAGCCCATGGCTGTGTCTTCTTTTTGTAAGTAGAAGGCATTTTTAACTATAAATGCTGACCATTCATAACCTTAAAAGATAGAACTCCAAGTTTTTGCTAAGGGTGGCGATATGAGTTAGCATATATTAGCATATATACCTGAAGAAAGACATGTGACCAGAGGCCATATACATATGTTCATCTTTTTTTGAAATCCATTATTTAAGAACTTTCTTAAATAATGGATACTCCTCCAAAAACATTAAGAGGCAACTATACAGTGCCCTCGAAACAACACCGAGATTCCTAACAACCCCAAGGGTTATATTTCTTTACCGTACATCAGCTTGTTCTCCCGGAAACTAGGAAGAATTTTGAAAAAATTTAATATAAAAATGTGTTTTTCAACTCTTCCAAAACTAAGGTCAGTTCTAAGCAGTGCCGTAATGAGGGCGTGGCGAAAGAGGCACCCGCCATGGGCACAACTAGGTTTGGGGGGCACAAAACATAAAAAATAAAAATAAATAAATAGATATAAAAGTCCGCTATTTTATATTGTATTTTTAAATTTCGGCAAGACACCGCTTTAGACAGACAAATTCTGCAACTCATTTTGATGAGGTTAATAGTAAGTATTTAACATATTGCATTTAGTAAAATTTAACTTCTTACATTTAAATTTTTCAACATTTTTTTCATTTTTGGGTTGGGGGAGTGCAAGTTAGACACTTTCCACAGGCGCTCTATACCCTCATTACTGTACTGGTTCTAAGCCATCCAAAACAAGCTCATAACCATCTTCAGTTCCCTGGGGGTATATAAAATAATATGTGATTGTGGGAGGCCAGACTGAGAGGTCAATCCTCCTATGGCTAGAGGAACGTCAGAGAGACATTTCATACAATAGAATCAGAGCAAACGCACTCTCGAGTTACGTCTTATTTTCAGTGAACACAAACAATGAAAGCCGCCAGCATAGAGCAGATTGGAACTCAACATCAAACGTTTATATTTGTCACAATGAAGTGGAACAGTGCATAGTGGAATCCAAAGAAATTGTCCTAGACCCTTCTCACATCAACAGCAACCTCTTATAGTCTATCTGACTTGCATAGTTCTGCTATTAGATACCGGCGTACACGTGAACTCATATACTCGCATTTGCACAACAATAGAACTACAGAACGAACTATAACGACAGTTCAAACTTAACTTCAGTTTACAAGTCTGTTATTATAATGGCACAGTGTTTTTATGGTTTTATTAATTTGCTTTAAGTGTTACCACACCTGAAGAAGTTATTTTTGATGAAACGTTGTGTGCTCCAATAAATTAACTTGTTATCTATTTTCTCAGTTTCAGTCAGTCAAAAAAAGATGAACATATCTAATCACCGAGTCAATGTAACTAATGATCAACATATACATATATACAATATACATACAGGCCATTCACTCATATCAGCATCTTCCCATTATCATTAATATACATGTTAAACAACAGTGGCTCAGGTATAGAACCCAGTGGTACACTGCTGGTCACCCTCCTCTTCGTAGACTCAGCTTAACAATACAGTATATCACTATTTGATACCTGTAAGTCACATGTGTCAAATTTATTTTGTAAGCCCTTCCCTTTGAGGTTGTACGTAACATTTACCAACATGGAATCCTGTCAGATTCCTTGGTAATATCCAGAATATCATGGTATATCCATTCCCTTTATCCAACTCTTCTGGCACTCTTATAGGACATAAGCAGATTGATAAAGCAAAACACCTTTAAAAAAATCATGATGTCCTCTATAGAGGATTCCACTGTTGTCTGCCACCCACCTTTGAATATGATTCCTAATCAGTTGTAGCTCCACTCTTGTATAATATAATTATTTGCTTTCCTTCTACTCATTAGGAATCTTGTACATGCTGAGATACAGAACAACCAGGTCAACGGCATTGCTAACTGTTTTGCACATTTCTTCAGTATCCAATTCGATATTCATCCAGTCAAGCTTTTGTAACAGCCTTAATACTTCTTAACTCATCCTCTATTCTTTCATAATCAGTAAACTAGTAGGTCTGCCTGCAATATATAATACATTTTAATACAGTGATTACTTAAACACCTCAACTGTTTCTTATATATCTGGCACTTTTCTACCATTTGCATTCACGAAGGTTATTCTTTCATGTTCATTCTTCCTTTTTTCTTCTTTTTACTTGCTACATAGCAATAAAATTCTTTCAGATTTCCTTTGGCCTGGTTTGTTTCATTTTCCTTTGGCCTAGATGAAGAAAGTGAAATCTAATTTTGCCTTCCTCACCATTGCTGTCACTATCCTAGCTAACTTGTTCTTCATAACACTTTGGAATCTCATCTTTACTCTTCTTGAGGTATTGGATCCACAGTATCCTTCCCCCCCCCCCAGCTCTTGCCTTAAAATGTTATTCATCCATTTAACTCAGATGCATTAAATCTCCTAACCTAAAATTAGAGATGCAGTCAGATATATATCTTCCTCTTTAGGCATCCTTTGACTAATTCCTATGCACAGTTAATTAACTTCCTTGCCATGCAATTTCTCACCAAGTCACCATTTCAAGCTGCCTTGTCAGTTTATTATAATCATTTACATTATAGTTTCACACATGCTGTTTCCTTCTTAGTCCAAACTCTTACATACGAGAGTGGTCTGAAAAATTCTCGGCTAAACAATGAAAAAAACGAATTTATAAATTTTTCAACATAATCTCCCTTAAGACTAATACATTTATTCCAGTGATGCTCCAGTGCCATTATCCTGTCCCTGTAGTAGTTTGCAGTAAGATCTGTAAAATACCCTTCTACAGCTGCAATCACTTTCTTGATTCGAAGAAACAAGAAGTGATTGTTTCTTCGTTGAAGAAGCGACAAAGAGTTTTAGTTTTGGGAAGAGATCGAAGTCAGAGGGAGCCAAATCTGGGGAATAGGGTGGATGTTCCAACAATTCATAGTGCAAGTCCCTTAATTTCCCATTGCCAAAACAGCTTTGTGGGCATGTGCATTGTCCTGATGAAAGATGATTTTTTTCTTCTGCAAACCGGGTCTTTTCTCACAATTTTTTTTCGTCTAGTCTGGTTAAAAGATCGGAATAATATTCTCTGGTTATTGTTTTACCCTTTTCAAGATAATTAATAAAGAAAATGCCTTTAGCATCCCAAAACACAGATGCCATGACCTTTCCTGCTGATGGAACCGACTTTGTCTTCTTTGGTGCTGAACAACCGGCTTCTGTCCACTATTTTGACTGCTGTTTGGATTCTGGTATGTTGGTGAATCAAAGTCTCAACCATAGTAATAAATCGATGCATAAAATCAGTTTTATTCTTGTTAAAATGCTCCAAGCACTGTTCAGAGATTTTCATGGGAGTGTGTTTTTGATCTGCTGTGAGCAAGTGTGGCACTCATCTTGCGCATTTTCATATGCAATTCTTCATGCAAAATATATTCTACACATTCTTTTGAAATGCCTATAATCTCAGCAATTTCACGCACTTTGACTCGCCGGTCATCCAATACCATATCATGCATTGATCAATGATTGCTGGGTTGTTACACTTTTTGGACATCCTGTATGTGGATCATCTTCAAGGATGGTACGGCCACATTTAAACTCAGCAGTCCATTTCTTAATTGTCAGAAACGAAGGAGAAGAGTGCCCATAAACTTTTATGAACTTCAAATGAATTTCTGTTGGCGTTAAACCTTCTTTTACGAAGAACGTAACAGCACAATACTCAGTTTTATCCATTTGAAGGGATGCAGACAACACTTTTGCTTTAGACAGCTGTATAAAACAAACTACATGATAGAATGACTTGCAATTTCACATGGATGCTTATGACAGATGTACCAACTTAGAAAAAAAATAAAAATCTTGCCGATAGTATTGCCATCTATGGTCGAGGCTGAGAACATTTCAGACCACCCTCGTACATTGCCTTCTCCAGAATCCAAAATGCTGATCATTCTCAAATTAAAGGCATAATGGTCAACACATTTATTTACAGATGCTCAGAATCTGTTACCAGGTACAATTCTTGTACTGCAATTCCCTCCATTCACATACTGCTTAAGTATTATTCCAGAGTGATTCTATGAATTCATTTTCTCTTGTCTTGCATGCTTTCTCTGCATTCCACAGTCTATATACCCATAGAAATTTCTCATTATGATTGCCTTCATTCTATTCACAAGTCTTTAATTCTTCCAGTATTTTGTTTCATTCAATGAGACATCGTCTGGGAGCAATATGAGACTTGTAACCAGTGCTTTTTTTTCTGGTGATACACAACAGTATGCAGTACTGGCACCTTTTTTCTTAAGTTTCTAAAAATTTGTGATTTATTGACAGCAAAATGAATTATAAATATTCCAGCAGATGGTACTGTGTTCACAAATTGAATTTTCAGTTTTGATTACTCATAAGTTGGTACCCTGCTTTCCTGTTTCCGATTGCTTCCAATATCAGTTTATCAGTTCTATATTCACTCTGCAACAGGCAGGTGTTCATGTGAGTTTTGAATTAATCTAATTTAAATCAGTGCAATCATTGTTCAAAATGAGTAAAATAAGTAGTTACTTTATGCCAATGACTAAAAAAAAAGGAAGGCTGAGGAAGCAGAAATTGTTGAATCTACTTTTGATCCTGTAAAACAGAAAACTAGCACCGAAAATACACTTGGTGAAGAGGATCACAAAAACAAGACCGAAGATCCACATGGTCAAAAGGAAGCAGATTCTAATAATGATTGGCCGGAATGTTGGACACTTTTGCAGAAAAATGACTTCTCTGAGAGAAAAGAGTGGCTATATGTCGAGAATAAAATCTTGGGCTGTAAAGTGTGTCGTGATGTCAGAAGTCTTGCTGTCGATAAATACATGGGAATGAAAATTTCAGCGGAGTGGGCAAATGGTAAAATCAGTCATTTTGGAGAATCTCGTAAACAACAGTTAATGTCATTAAGAAAAAAGATTTATGATCATAAGGAGAGTGCAGTGCACAAAGCATGCCAAAAAATAAAATCTGAAGCAAAAAACGAAACATTAGAGAAAGTTTTTCTAAATACTTTGTCTCATAATAAAGACATAACAGGAAAAGTGTTTCAAACCGCTTATAAAGTTGCAAGGAGAAATCAATCATTTAACAACTTTGAAGACGAAATAAATTTACAGGAACTTAATGGCCTAGACATGGGATATAATCTTCATTCTGCAAATGCTTGCATTAACATTGTGAGCCATATCGCAAATGAAATGAGAAAAACATTAATACACAATATAGTGAACTCCAAGAACAAAATATCGTTACTTATTGATGAATCGACAACTGTGAGTAACACAACAACATTAATTGTTATTGTTCGTTTAGTTCTTCCTGAACTTTTGAATCCTTTCGGGTTTTTTTGAATCTTTTCCTAGATTTGATCAAATTATCAGATGTAACTGCTAGAGGAATTCTAAACTCTTTAATTAGTCATCTTGAGTGTTTAGAATTATCTGAAGATTACTTAAAGGAATATTTGTTGTTTACAACTTGTGATGGTGCAGCCATGTCGTTTGGTGTGCATAATGGTGTAAGGAGGCTAATGCAAGAGAAGTTTCCCAGTGTTATTTTCTGGCATTGTGCTAGCCATCGCCTTGAATTGTCTGTTAGTGACACAGTGAACAATGTGGCAGGAGTGAATCACTTTAAGGGTTTCATGGACAAATTTTATGTGACTTATCATGCTTCACCTAAGAATGCTAGGGAACTACAGGAATGTGCAGAGGCTCTAGAACTTCTTAAAATCGGCAGAATTTTAAGCACTCGCTGAGTTGCATCTAGCTTTTTCACTGTTTCTGCAGTGTGGCAAGACTTTGAAGCCCTCATCCATCACTCTCTGGGGGAAAAAGAAGACAGAAGAAGCAAAACAGATCGCTTTCTTTATGAGGGTCTTTTAAGAAAAATAACATCATGCGAGTTTGTTCTGGATTTGGGCTTTATGTGTGATGCTCTCCAAGAACTTAGTGAACTAAGTCTAGATTTACAAGTGAGAAATATTGACTTGTACAAAACAGACAAGAAGATAAAGAATACATTTCAACTTTTTGAAGAAAGAATTGAAAATCCTGGTCCGTACTACAGTATTTCTCTTCAAAGATTTTTTTTTGAGCTCCACAAAAATGAAAGACACAGTCCTGCAATAAGTTCATCTTCTTTCTATAAAAGTCTGAAAGAAGCTGTTGGAAAGCATCTGCTTGAAGGAGATTATGCTGATTTGCCTGAATGTGCTAAGATTTTAGATTCCAAGTATTGGGCAGAAAATCCTGGGAAACATCTGACATTTGGTGAAGCTGAAATTTAAAAGTTAGCACGTAAATTTTGCTTAAATGAAAGAGAAGCAATTCGGGGTTTCCATGAGTATCTTCAAGAAAATAAAGTCCCAGACATACTACTTCCTCTAAAGCACACTTTGGGCACAATTGCAATATCTTCCAGTGAATGTGAAAGGGGTTTCTCTCAGATGAATCTTATAGTAACTCTAGGTCATCTCTGCTTGTACGGACAACTTCTGCACTGATGTTCATCAGGATAGTAGGACCTCCTCTCACTCAGTTCAACCCTAGCAAATATGTGGACTCATGGCTACTCCGAGTTCATCATTCTGTAGTTGATACCAAAAGCAAGAAGCGATCTATAGACGACAAGGGTATATCGGAGGATATGTTAAAAGTATGGAAGTTTGCTGTAATAACATCTTCATGGTGAGTACTGGCACCTTTTTCTTTTTCAAGAAAAAAGCACTGCTTGTAACACTCACTCACTCTCTCTCTCTCACACACACACACACACACACACACACAAAAAGAAAAAAAAAACATGAACAAAAGACTGGTCCTAACTAGGTAAGGCACTCTGTGAAGACACCTGGCCTAGGATGTAAATTGGGATCTTGAAGTATTAGTGTTTCCCATATTTTGGAAAGTTTCATGCAACTATTTTTTTAAATTAGGCTCATGTTTGAGAGTAGCAGCAGATTCCATAAATAGTCTTTCTCTACTGAATCTATTACGATAGAGCACGGTGGTCTTTTCCAATTGCTTCTATGAGCCATATCCTAAGCATGGTCTGCAAGGCTTGACTGACCATAGTCATGACTGGAGATGTGTTTTTGGTGTTCTAAAATATCAAAAATGCCCTTTGTGAGCACCTGTTGGCAGCCTGGGATGTAAACTGGGATCTCCAAGTATTAGTGTTTCCCATATTTTGGGAGGTTTAATGCAACCATATTTATTCAAATTAGACTAATCTCTTAGAGCAGCAGCAGATTCCAAAAGCAGTCTTTCTCTTCTAAATTTACTGTGATGGAGCATGGTGTTCTTTTTCCAGTTGATTCTATGAGCTATTTCCAAAGCATGGTTTGCAAGGCCCAATTGACCAGTCATGTATTTTTTTTTTTGTTCTTCCATACTGATGCTGCTGCCTGATCTTCCTGTTTGTCCGTAGTAGGCCAACTTGCAGGAATAGGGCACTTTATATACTCAAGGCACTGAGAAAGGAGGGAGCTGATCTTAAAACCAACAATGTGGCTATGCTGTGTCATTGATGTCTTTGCAGTTTGGATTCACACAGAACCTGAACTCAACTCATTTCTACAAAAAATCAACACCCTGCATCCTTGTATCAAGTTCGCACTAAAAAGGAATCATCAACAAGTATTTCCTTTCTTGATGTACACATCCAGCGCAAAGAAGATGGATCCATTTTCACTTCTGTCTACCGAAAACCAACTTTTTCAAGTCATTATAGCCATAACACATCAGCTCACCATCCATCTCAAAAATAGGCATCATAAAATCTTTAGTATCCAGAGCACACAAGATTTGTTCTTCTGAAGAATCCCTAAAACACGAATTGTAAATTATCAAAGCAACAGCCTTACTAAATGGATATAATCCAATAACAACCCCAAAAAAACCAATTAACCACTTTCCTACAAATCAACCCAGACAAGAAGCCCACAAGACTCCTATTCCATATATTAAAGGCATCTCTGAATGTGGTAAAAATTATGAAAAAATATCAACTCATTGCTACCTACATACCCATCAACCAAATTCACAACTTGCTACCTTCTCCAAAAGACAAACTCTCACCAATGATGCTACCTGGCGCATACTAAGTACCATGTTTGCGTAACTTGTCTTACTATGGACAAACAGGAAGATCCATAAATAAACGTATCTCTAAACATTAAGACCACATCTGCCTTATCAAACCTCACAAATCTGGCCTTGCACAAGATAGAATCGAAAATGCTAATCACAGGATCCATTGTTAAAAGGCCAAGTTACTACATGGATCCATATATAAACATGAATGGTTATATAAAGAAAGAGAAGAAGCCTTACTTCATAGACCTAATCTTAATCAGAACAACTGTCTCACTATTCCAAATAGTCTGGGAAATTGTTATCCTCAATTGTATTCAGTAATTTATCTGCTATCTTTTAATTTAATTTAAGCTATCTGCTATCTTTTATTTTAATTTCAGCTTAGCAGTTTTTTAATCCATGAACATGTGACTTTTAATCCCTCTATGTGACTGTGTACATAGAGGGATTCCAATTTAGGCATGTACACTACTGTTTTTTGAATTCAGTTTCTATTGTTGTTCATTAGTTGTACTGATGATGTCTTATGATACACAAGACAAAATATTTACATAATAAAAAAGTTATTTACTGGCATATATGTTATTCTGTAGTTGTAGATACCCCACAGGTTTCACTATATTAAAAAAAAAAAAAAAAAATGTTAATTTTTTTTTTTTTTAAATATTTTTTTATGTAAAATTTTTAATATTTTTTATATAAAATGTTAATTTTTTTTTTTTAAATTTCATACTGAAAGTAACAGTACATCATTAAAGTTATTACTGTTGGTTTTATACGTGTTAAGTTATTAATATTGAATTTGTTGAATTTGACCAGACCTGTGCACAATAGTCCAAGTGAGATCTTATCAAGGCCTTGTAAAGAGGCAAAATGACATTCTTATATTTACATGTGAAAGTTTGTTTCAGCATTGCAGTTATCTTTTGAGTTGTATTTGCAATTTTTGCTACTACACGGCCCTGAACTTCAACTTCCTATCTACTAACACTCCAAGATACAAAACTGGCATCTTCAGATAGAATGATGAATTACGACATTGTCTTCCTTTTCACAAACATTTCTCATACTGAGACAGTTTTTAGCTGAAGAATTGCGTCATACCTAATGGAACCATACATCATTCTTTCATTTCCATTATGACTAGCCCATATCCTCAGCAAATGCTGTTATTATTAGCTTTGCCGTTTTCTCCAAACATTTTGGAAAAAATTGGAGAATAGGAGAAAGCTGTAATAAAGTTAAGTCTGTTGGATATCTGCTCAAGATATGGGCTAATGATTACTTACACCATGTTCAAACATAAAGATCCAAAGTTCACATAGAGAGAAGACACAAGAAATAAGAAAAGCCTCACTGATTATGTCATTGTTGATAGTGATATCTTCATGCTGGTTCAGAATACAAGAGTGTGCAGAATATTTCAAATTGGAAGTGATCATTACTTAGTGCTTAGTATAATAAAAATGAATATCACATTGAAATGAACAGTAAGTAATGATTTTAAAAAGACTTCAAAAAGAATTAGCTGTTACAAGTAAATTGTAGACTCAACTATACAAACATTATTGAAGAAAAAATGAAACAAATTGAAGACAAGAACTAAACCTTGGACTCAGTGGCAAACTCTGAAGAAGACATTGATTGATTCAGTTAAAGAGGTATGTGGGGAAGTTGTCTGCAAGGATAGAAAAATAAGAACACTATGGTGGACACAAGAAGTTAAAGAAGCAATTGTGGAAAGACAAAAGCATGCCAAAAGTTCCTAGCAAATAAGTCAGCAGATGCCATAAAATAATACAAAGAAAAATGTAAGAGAACTAATCTGTGTGTAAAAATAGCTAAACAAAAGTCATAAGAAGATTTTTTAAGAATATAGAAATTAAATATCAGGAAGGCAGCAAAATGTTCTGGAGACTATTGAAAAAGCTTAGAAATGAAGGAAAGAATACTGTAAAAGGAATCAAAGCTGATAAAGATGACATGAAAACTGCAGATAGGGATATTCTCGATGTCTGGATTAATTAATTTGAAAGACTTAAACGAAACAACCAGTGGCAGAACAGTGGTAGAAAATTTTCAGTAGGAATGCATATAGGAGCATATCAATACTTGAGGTAGAAAAAACTTTAAATGTGGAGAGGCAGTGGGAGTAGATGATATTCGACCAGAAATGCATCAATACGGAGCTATAAAAGTTTTGCAGTAGCTACGCTACATAATTCAGAGGGCCTGATTAGAAGGTTGAATTCCAGATGATTAGAGTAGAACTCTCACTTAGTTCCATCCATCCATCCATCTATCTATTCATTGGACAGCCACAGATGTCATATGGTCACGCAGATGCTCGTTGATGTGCCGCGCCAGCCCTCACCACGTAGTCCTGTTGTATGCTTTTCTAGAGCCTTCAACTCTCTGAAGATCAGTTACTCCAGACACACCATCCATCCATCCATCTCATTGACGGTCTACTGCTTCCTCTTTTTCCAGGAACTTTACCTTCTGTTACTCTTGTGAGAAGTCGTCCTGCTATCCCTTCAATGTGTCCAAGGTATTTCAACTTTCTTCTGTCAATATCCTTTCTAGCACCTATCCGTTTGTCTGTCTTTCAATATATGATATCCTCAAAGCCTTCTGTAACACAACATCTCAAAAGCAGCTATTATTTTCCTATCAGATTACTCTTTTTATGTTCTAAGTCTACATCCATAAGCCACTGTTGGTAAACAAGTAGCATCCAAAATCCTCAATTTTGTTCTTGTGTAGATCCATCCTTCCAGATTTTAGACAAGTCTCTGACTGTTTATGTAGCCATTCCTAATCTTCTTCTCTCATCTTCTGAACAGCAATTCGTCACGTTAATAATGGATTTCAGGTATTCAACCTTGATGACTTCCTCCATTCTTTCTTCATGAAGGTACACTTGTTTCTCAAGAGCTTCCCTGTCTGTATTTCCTCTGAAAACCATAATTTTCATAGTTCCCATCTATTAAAAAAAAAAAAAAAGGAATAAAGCTGACTGTTAGAATTATAAAGGAATTTCTCAATGTGTTCCAGGTAAGATTTATGCAAGCATTCTTGAAAAAGAAGTTGAGAAAAATCAAGGAAGAGAAACCTGGGGAAGAACAAGCTGGATTCAGGCCATATACATGTTGTCAAGATCAGATTTTCACTTTACAACAAATAGTTGAGAAATCATGGGAATATGCCAAGGATCTGTACTTAACTTTTGTAGATCTGGAAAAGGTATACTACAAGATGCCTAGAGAAAAAATGAGTCTTTGGACTCCCTGGAGGTGTTATGTAATAATATTTGCTCTTATTCATGTTCTATATGGATCACATTATGAAAGAAAGAAAGTGGCATTAAATGGTATTAGAATTAGAATTGTAAGTCTCCGGGATTCTCTAACTAAATTGCATAACATTTGTAGCAAATTTTTGGTGAAAATCAGCATAATAAAAAGCACAAAACTATGAAAATAGGCAGGAACCTAGAAAACTTCACTGCATTCTCAATGGAAAACTTATACAACAGGTAAAATATTTCGGCTATTTGGACACAGTTTTTAGTGAAGATGGCAAATTAAATTTGGAAATAGGCGACAGAATAAAAGATTAGGGGAGTGAACAGGTGGCATTAATTTCAGAATTATATTAAAAAGGAAGACACTAGAAAGGAACTTAACGTTGGTAGCCTTTTCTCCAAATTTTCTGAAAATATTTCTGTATGTCTGATAATCATTTCCTACTCTGCTATTTAGATTCCCAACAAGGACCAACTTTTCTTTTTTTCATTGTGTTAGCTGATTTCTCTGAAGCCTCAAAAAATGTTTCCACTTCTAGTAGAACCTTCTGCTGGACCATAGGCACAAATAAATCTAATTTTCTAGTTCCCTTTCTGATATTTGCCCACATCACTTATCTTGATATTGTCTGCTATTCAAGAAGATTAGCCTCATATTTAGTGTTGATTACTATAGCAACTCCATCTTTTCCCTGATTGTTATTGCCTTAATATGACAATTTGTATTTATTGCTTAGAAAGGTTTCACCAGTTTTTGTCTTCTTTGTTTCAGTCACCCCTATTATGTTGATCTGGTACTTATCCAATTCTTCTGTAGTTCCATTTCTTTTCCATTCAGGCTTCTCTTGTCGATAGAACCAATCTACTCTGGTGATGTTGAGTTGAGATGTGTTTCAGGATTTGTTCCAGTAGCTGACTTTTCACTGTTCACTGTTGGTTACCTGGTAAAAACAATGGGAGTCTTGTTTAACCTGGTGATGCCCTAGCAGGCATGAAATTCTGTCATGTTGTGCCATCATTTTACATTGTGGTTTAAGTCAATAAGAATACAATTTGGTTGGCTGTATCCCAAATTGCGAGCCATCCTTCTTTCAGTGTCCAGGTAGATACCTAGCAGGATGCACCATGAGAAGGTGAGGATTGTACATTAGGTCAGAAGCCCTGGTCAGTTCTCTGCATTCCTTTAAAGGCTATGTGGAGGACTCCTCTCAGTTATACAACTGAGAGGAGTCCTCCCTTAAGCACCCTCACAATATTATTATTATTATTATTATTATTGTCATTAGGGACTTGCTGGGAGTCAAGGACTCATTGAGTTCTTGACCCCCTTGGAAGCCTTATATCACACTCACACACACACTAGATGCACTCATAACTTCAACTCGCTCACTTACTGTTTTGTGAGAGAAAAATTTAGTTCTTGCCCCTTTCTTAACCACATGCAAAGTTAACTTCTACAAATATTCCATTGTCCTCTCCCCACCTTCGGTAATAAATGTTTCACCAACAGATATCCTATGAAACTCTTCCAGAAGTTTATGGACATCTATCATAGCATTCCCCCATTTCTAGTGTCTACACACACACGCACTTTCCTCATAATCTACATTTCATAAGCCCAATATCATTGTTATAACTCTCTTTGCAGCCTTTCTACAGTTTTTGTATTCCCTCAAAATGCAGTATACTAAATCTGTGCACAGTAGTTCAGATGTGGTTGTATCAATTCACTGTAGACATTCAAAATTAATTTCTTTCTCTTGCATGGCAGTTTTCATCTCAACATCACAGTTATCCTCTGAGTTATATTTGCAACTCAGAAGATAACTGTGATGATAGGTCACATTCATTTGAAATTTAAATGTGACCTTTTGAACTTCAAATTCCTATCCCCCACATAACTCAAAGATTTCTAGCTTTGTCAGTTTCTCCTAGCATAACCCCCACTAATATAATATTGATCTCATCACATTAAAGTGCCTGTCTTTACTTACCAACATTGAATTGAACAGCCATTATCATTAACCCACACTAATCATCTGTAAGTGCTGTATATCAGTATCATACCTGATTACCCTGCCTATTTTTGCATTATCAACAATCAATTGAACATTGCTTGATCCTTCCTAATATCACTAATATATAGATAAGCACACTGGTCCGAGGACTGATTCCCATGTGCAGCATTGTTCACCTTATATCCAACAGATTAAATCCGTCTCCCCATACTACTTTCTGATATCTGTCCCTTAGCCACTCACTCACCCAAGTCAATAGGTTATATTGTGATCACTATTGTGGCATGATCACTATCACCAACTTGTGGCAAAATGTCCACATTATTCACTGAGACCCCTATATTGACATGATGATCAAATCTGAAACTCTTTGACCTAGAGTTGTTTCCCTCACATACTGCTTGAGAAAGTTGTCTCACAACAGCTCAATAAATTCTTCATTCTTATTGTGAACTTTCTCCTCTACCCAATTGATATTTTAATAATTTGTCATCCGTAATAATTGCTTACTTAGTACCCATCAGGGTAATTTGCCGATGCATTTTGTCATCCTCAGTAGTCGAACTGCCCGTTCTCTAGGAATACCCGCCATACTTTTATCCTGTTAACCTTGACTTCACACCAGATAACCTCAAACTCACTCCTACATGGGATGTTATTATTGCTTGCATGAGTTTCTACCCTAACTGATGCAAATCATCTGATATCCACTTCTTGACTCATTTCTGCTACATGTCAGTAATAAGCTAAACATTTTTATTCTCTCGCTTTTCTTTCTCACTTCTTCCAACAATCCTTTCATATTCATTCTCATACTATATTTATCACTACTTAAATCATTAGTTTCAGCAAGCCATACCATCTCCTTCACTTTTCTTTTATGTTTTTCTATTACATTTGCTATATCTTTAGTTTTTTACTCCTTGGAAGCTGGGAGTAGTGAATCCTTCATTGGGAGGAAATTTCATGATTGAATCCCCTTACTGTATTACTTCTTTTTTTCTTATGTTGTATATCACTTACCTTATTGTTAGTATAATTATTCATTATTACCTTACCTGCTTAAATGTTTTTGCTTCTTCTTATTCTTCTGTTTCTTGTCCTGTCTGAGGTTACTTAATTGTTTCTCAATTTTTCTAATTCTTTCATCAGTTGTCTAATTTGTTTTAATCATGATATTGCATGCTTCAAAGTATCTTCACTTATTTCTCCAACAGTGGTGCTGCTTTGTGCATTTGTGATGGTTCTGCACAGTTGTACAAAAGTTTTTGGCATCATTTTAAAACTACTAAATTTAACAATATATCTACAATTATGTTACTAAATGCACAAATTATAGCAATAAATTAAAAATACATTAAAAAACCTACAATAATATACAAAAATACACCAATTAATTTATGAAAACTCAATAAATCAGAAAAAATATCAGTTTCACAGAAGCTTCCTAATAACATAATCATACCATTTGAGTATGTTAGAACAAAAGTAGTAAGAGTAACAGTACAAAACAATGATAATTTACAAAATGAGATAAATTCGGTAGTATACTTAATGTCAAATCAACATGCATGTTACAAACTTCATTGAGGATCTGGATTCATATCCATATCATTTTGCTGGAAACTTTTAACGAAAGCCAACCACATTTAAGAATAATACCTTGGTTTTTGTGCATACATATGGGAAAGAATGTATGCCGTCTTTATTGCTTCCTTGAATTTTTTTTTTTTTTATTTTAGCTGCTAATTAATGCTATCTGTGGACTGGGTTCAAGAGCAAAACAATCTTCTGATATTCTTCTTGAAAAGGGTGAATTCTTCATAAGTATTCTATGAGTACTCTTCCATAGAACTAAAGTAGTTTCACAGAAGTAGATGTAATAAAAGATGACTGGGAGTAGTAGTAGGTTTGGTGAGTCAGTAGTTTTTGTGTAAATATATGTTGAGCAGCTGTTGCTGTTGGTTTAGGACAAATGGAGGAGTATAATGGATGCTAGTTCTATTGGTGAACACAGCACCCATGGAATTAACTGTAAAAGAGACAAGAACTCACTGTGAGACAGCAGCTGAAGAGAGTTGAGAAAGGGCTGTTGTCAGTCAACTGAACTGAACCCACTCTCTTGAACAGCATCAAGAATTTTTATTAGGGTTTAGGTCAGTGATGGTGAACCTACGATACGAGTGTCAGGACTGACACACTTTGGATATTGAAAGATATTGGTATTCTGATGAAAAAAACTGTGATAAATCATGTAAGATCGCTCTCAGTTAAGGCGAAGGTAGGTTTCGGTTCATTGAAAGAATTATATTTTATAGTTAGCCTATTTCTATTTTATTTTTTAACTAGCCTATAAACAACGAGCGTTTTAAGTTTACGTTTTCTTTCTTAATCATTATAATTTTTGCATAGTCATATTATATTATAAAAGCTTATAAAAATTATTATCGATATTATATGATACAAACTTATAAAAATTATTATCAATATTATACGATACAAACTTATAAATATGTGCTTTATATATTATAAACTTAAAGTTTTCATTTGACTTCTGTGTGAAATTCGTTCATGCATGCATTCCAAGTCTCTCGACTGAGTAATACATGTTCTAAACATATTTAAAACCACTTTAACAGAAAATATAATTCGCAGCATTAAATATTGAATTTATCTGAGTAAATAATGAAAATATTTTTATAGTTGTAATAAATTCAGTAAATTTTGTTAAATAATGCAAATAGTATCAACTTATGATGATGTCGCAACAAAACCTACTAAACAGCTGCTATTTAGTAGCATGATAGAGAGTAAAACATAACAAGGTTGCTACGAACGTACCGATAGCAAATCTGGCAACCCTGCTGAAAGAAGTAGTGGTAGTCTTGCATGGTCTGCCACTTAAGTAATTTGAGTTGCTGGTGTATAATTCATTTCCAGTAATTGTTAGTTCTTATTAATTATTACTGCTTAATTACCGCTGTATATAATTGTGCTCTTTTTTAATTTGTGAACCCTTTTACAATGGCAGCTAGCACTAATAAAAAAACTAAAATTATCACAGAAAGGAAGTGGAAGAAATTTCCAAGATGCCTGGACTGAACAATATGGTGTTATTGATAGAGGCGATAAAGTTCTCTGTAAATTGTGTGGTGAGCTACTGTGAATAGAACTTGAAATCTAAGAAGATATTTTGAAACTAAGCACAAATGTTTCCTAGAAAAAACTTTTGAAGAATTCAAAAACTACATATCGCAACATCTAAAACTGGCAGAATCACAATCAGGGACTTTAATTAAATTTGTTTCAGGACCTTCAAATTCAGTAGCCACAAGTTACAGTATTTCACATACTATTGTTGAACATGGGAAACCACTTAGTAATATTAAAGAAGCTTTCGTAAAGTGTGCACCATTTTTATTTGAGGACTTTCATAATAAGGAAGCTATTGTAAAGAGCATGAAAGAGTTGCCATTAAGTAGGAATACTATTAAAGACAGAGTTATATCAATGAATGCTAGTATAGAAAATCAAATGCAACAACTCATGCCATTAATAAATTAAAGACTTAATTCTGCATGTTAGTCAAGTAAATATTAGTTTAATATCCAACGTTTCACTGACTGATATCTGTCAGCATTTTCAGATATTTCAGGAAACTAACCGACATTTCTAAATTATATAAAGTTATCACTGTGCGTGATACAATGATATAATACGCATGTTGCAAGCGCAATGTTTTATTTGTTGAGATATTTAATGTAATTTTCATGAAAGTTCATTTCTTTTTGGTTAAATGATTAGAGTTTTCCATATATCTGGTAAGATTAGGCCTTGATTCTTATTTAAGTTACCTGTTGAACGGGCGACTGTAGCAGCTTCTTTAAATGTTCTGGAATGGTAGTTGTCTTCTATGTAGGGCATATGACTCATATTCCATTCGATATTATGATTGGTAGAGGCAAAGTGTGAAAAAAGGTCTGATATATCCTGTCTGTTATTCCTTACGTAGGCCTATGTGTTCTTTCTTTCTTGTATCAAAACTTCTAGATGTCTGTCCGATGCAATTAATACTGCAAGAACAAGGTATGCTATAAATATGCTATAAACTCCAGAGTATTTATAGAAAGGATGGCTATCTTTTAGTGATCTTATAAACTTTTGAATGGTCTCAATAGGTTTGAAGGTTACTCTGATATTATATGGTTTTAGAAGAAGAGCTAATTTTCTGGATATGGCACTAACAAATGGAATTGTTATAGAGCTGATGTATTGGGTTTCATCTCGTTGTCTTTGTGGTATGTCACTAAAGAGAATCTTGTTGATGATTCTTGTAGGGTAGCCATTTAGGGATAGATCTTTGAATATTTTTATTAATTCTTCTTGTAGGTCGCCAGGGTCTGTGGTACACTATATAGCTCTTTTTTTGAGTATATGGATAATGCTGAGTTTCTGGGATATGTGGCGAGATGAGTCGAAATGGAGCTAGCGTCCAGTGTTAGTAGGTTTTCTATATACTGACAGGTTGATGCTATTGTCAGTTTGTTTCTTAATAAGGACATCTAGGAATGGAAATTTATTTCTTTTTCTAGTTCCAATGTGAACTTGATGGTGTCGTGGAAGCAATTAATTTTGTTTAGATAATCTGTTAATTCTTCTTTTTTGTGATTCCAAATGATGAAGATGTCATCAACATACCTAAACCATGTGGTTGGTTTGGGGGTAATTTGAGATAAAATTTGAGTTTCTAGATTTTCTAAGAATAGGTCGTCACAGGAAGGAGAGAGAGGGCTACCCATGGCTAATCCAGTGAGTTGTTTGTAGTAGGTTTTTTGCCATGTAAAATAATTTGAAGCTAAGCAATGCTTGAACAACTTGGTGATGTTGGGTGGAACAAGTTTTCTAAGATGTCGATGACTTCTGAAACTGGGATATTTGTGAACAGAGGTGTGACATCCAGGCTAGCCATAATATTATCTTCAGAGAAACTGATGTTTTTTTAATTTCTCCAAGAAATGTTGGGAGTTCTTGATATAAGAATCCGTGTTGTGAATGTGTTCTCGTAACATTTTGGCTAGATAGTCTGTAAGTCTGTATATAATATATTGTAATAGTCTGTAATATTTTGATAGGGGGAATGGATACCATCTACTATCGGACGCAATGGTGTGCCTTCTTTATGGATTTTTGGAACACCATATAGTCTTGGAGTTAACGGATGCATAGATTTTAGTTTTTTGATTAAGTCCACAGGCCAGTTGATCATATTATATAATAGTTCATTGGTATCAAGATGGTTTTTGTTAAGAACAAAAGAGGATCTGTTAAGAGGATTTTTGTTAAGAGGATCTGTGTTAAGAACAACATAGACAGATGTGGCCGATAATAGATTATTGATCTTTTCTTCATATTCCGTAGTATTTAAGATGACAGTGTTGTTGCCTTTGTCTGCTCTCAGTATAATGATTTCTTTGTTGTTCCTTAATTTCAGTAGTACTTTTCTTTCCATAGTGCTAGATTTGGTGTGAGAATAGCTTGAGGGAGCGGAGAGGATTACACTGCTTTTTAATCGTAAGTCATTGCTGTTGTGTGTGGAAATAATGAGAAGGCTTTCTCTAAGTTGCAGATAAAGTCCATTTTTGGAATAGTAGTTGGTTTCAAGGCAAAATTGAATCCTTTTTTGAGAATAGAAATCTCTGGTCTTGTTAAGATGTGATTAGATTGGTTCACAATGACTTGGTTGTCTGGTAGGGAAGGTTTGCAGTTTATGTGATTATCATATAGTGCGTTAAATTTTTTAATTTGTGTCTTTTTACTTTGATTGAAAGTTTTTGTATAACTTTTTTGAATCATGTTGTCCAAAAGTTGCCAAGTTTCTTCATCTAGGATATTAGAAATGTCTGTGAATAAGTCATAGCATTGGGAGTCGATTTAGTTGAGTATGAATCTCGAATGACAAATTCTTTCTCTAAGTAGAGCGAGTGCTGTATTGAGGTAAATGATATTAGCTTTTTTTGACTTAAAAAGTTGTTTTTGGCGAAGAAATTTTGATATAATGTTGTTGTCGTGACACCTTTTTAAGAATGTCAAATGGTTCAAATACCTAGCCTTTCTACATTTTAAACTTTCAAGATTGCATACCTTTCATTTTGTGATTTCGTCGATGCTATTCATATTATGACCTTTTTCTTGACTACTATTATTAATAAATTAAAGACTTAATTCTATATGTTAGTCAAGTAAATATTAGTTTAATATCCAACGTTTCACTGACTGATATCTGTCAGTCTTTTCAAAGGAATACACTGGTAAGCAATAGAAAGTAACAAAAACTAGGAAACTAACCAACAATTCTAAAAATTATATAAAGTTATCACTGTGTGTGTGATACAATGATATAATACGTGTGTCGCAAGCGCAACGTTTTATTTGTTGAGATATTTAATGTAATTTTCATAAAAGTTCATTTCTTTTTGGTTAAATGATCTGATTAGAGTTTTCCATATATCTGGTAAGATTAGGCCTTGATTCTTATTTAAGTTACCTGTTGAACAGGCGACTATAGCAGCTTCTTTAAATGGTAGTTTAAACTACCATTTAAAGAAAGATTTTCTTCTAAAACCATATAATATCAGAGTAACCTTCAAACCTATTGAGATCATTCAAAAGTTTATAAGATCACCAAAAGATAGTCATCCTTTCTACAAATACTCTGGAGTTTATAGCATACCTTGTTCTTGCGGTATTAATTACATCGGACAAACATCTAGAAGTTTTGATACAAGAATGAAAGAACACATAGGATATGTAAGGAATAACAGACAGGATATATCAGACCTTTTTTCACACTTTGCCTCTACCAATCATAATATCGAATGGGATATGAGTCATATGCCCTACATAGAAAACAACTACCATTCCAGAACATTTAAAGAAGCTGCTACAGTCGCCCGTTCAACAGGTAACTTAAATAAGAATCAAGGCCTAATCTTACCAGATATATGGAAAACTCTAATCAGCTCATTTAACCAAAAAGAAATGAACTTTCATGAAAATTACATTAAATATCTCAACAAATAAAACGTTGCGCTTGCAACACATGTATTATATCATTGTATCATGCACAGTGATAACTTTATGTAATTTTTAGAATTGTCGGTTAGTTTCCTAGTTTTTGTTACTTTCTATTGCTTACCAGTGTATTCCTTTGAAAATGCTGACAGATATCAGTCAGTGAAACGTTAAATGATATTAAACTAATATTTACTTGACTAACATACAGAATTAAGTCTTTAATTTATTAATACTAATAGTCAAGAAAAGCATAAGTTTTTATTATTTTCATAATAATAAAAACTTATGCCATTGTTTTTCCATTTGTCTCGACAAAACTACAGATATTATGTCATCAGCTCGATTGGCTATTATTGCAAGGTATGTTCACAGTGATTCTATGCACGAGGAATTGATAAAGTTAGAAAATTTACCTCAGAATACGACAGGTAAAGATATATGCGACTGTGTTATTAAAGTGTTCCGTGAGAAACAGATAGATTTATTGAAAATATTTTCGATTACAATTGATGGCGTGCCTAATACGGTTGGCCGTTATGTCAGTTTTATCAATTTACAGAATATGTTGGTCATCCCCTGGTTTGTTTCCATTGTATTATACATCAGGAGACACTGTGTGTGAAATCAGGCTTAAAGGATTTGGATGATGTGATGAGAATTGTGACAAAGGTAACTAATTTTATTGCTGCCAGGGCTTTAAACAAACGAGAATTTAATTCACTTTTAAGCGAAGTTGAATCAGTGTACAATGGTCTGTTAATGTACAATAATATTCGATGGTTGAGTCGTGGCCAAGTACTTGAATGGTTTGTTGAATGTTTAAATGAAATTAAATTATATTTAAATACGAAAGGCATGGAGCACGAATTTTCTCAGTTGAACCTCAGTTGAAATCTGTGAAAAACATCAGCTTACTGATGTTTTTCACAGATTTTTCATTGCACTTGAATGAACTTAATATACAATTGTAAGGTTTCAGAAAATCTGTCGATATTATGTTTGGCACGATCAAGAGCTTTGAGAATAAACTCAAAATATTTCAACGTGATTTAGAAAGTAACAATTTTAAGTATTTCCCAAGAGTGAAAATTTTTTTTAACAAAACCATCCTCAAAAATCGTGAACAACGTATCAACCAATCTATCGAAGTTCTAAAGTCAGTAACTGAGCAGTTTTCTTCTAGATTTGAGCAATTTCGAATGTTGGAATAAACATTCCAATTCATAAAGTATCCTGATGAAACAGAATTCATGGATCTTAAATTAGATGGCTTTGAGTGGTTGGATTTAAAAGATCTAGAAATGCAACTAGCCAACTTCCAGTGTAATCCTATCTGGAAAAGAACGTTTATGCTCTTAGAAATGAATTAGAAGAACTTGAGTGGGAACATCTGCATGATACCGCATGTAAAAATTCAGACTGTGAAATTCTAAGCTTGTGAAATAGCTTTCCCAAAAACTTTAATGCTCTTAAAATCTTTGCTAAAGCTCTTCTAACAATTTTCTCTTCTACATACTCTTGTGAAACTCTATTTTCTGCCTTAAATAATATCAAATCGAAAGGGAGAAATAGATTGAGCAATGATTTGAGCACTGCCTGTGTAGCATTAAAATGTACACACTATAGCCCTTCTATAAAGCAACTTTCTACCAGTACTCAGCAACAGAAAAGTCATTAAATGTAATGTAAGTTTGTAATTTCACTTTATTAAATTAATTGTATAATATGAATTCATAGATTTTATATCAATGTCCTATTGAATAAATAGCCTAATATGATATGTATAAACAGGACTGGCGCATAGTATTTTTCTTGTGTTTTGCGATTAATGTTCAGCGCCTTTCCAAAAAAGTTTTTTTGAATAAAGTGTGAATAAAACAAAGAGGAAATGAAAAACAAATGAATACGGCTTTACAGTATAATGTTACCTACGGATTAGTCCTGCTTATATAAATTTTCAAAATAATATAAAGTTAAGAGATTTATTCAAATATTCTTTACATTAATTTTGCTAAAAGGGACTCGTCTGGCTTTCATTTTAGTGAAATCCTGTCACAGTTCTTTATTAATTGTAATTTAGAAAATGTTCTCTCTCCCTTAGCAACTGAAATGGGCAAAATCAATAGTATTCTCAATACAATCAGTGAATTTGCAAAGAGTTCTTCAAGGTTGCCGATTATTTTGTCGCTGACGCCGCTCTAACAGCCCGCTAATATAACAGGCTCGAATGTTGAGAAGAATGAGTTATCAGTAGTAAGCCGACTTTTAGTGCTGGACCAAAAGTCGGCTTTTGTTCCGGTCCATGCATCTGGTTAAAATTAGGATACGGCCCTTACACAGAACTCAACAATTAATCATAAGTTGATTTATAATACATCAAAAAATAAAGAAGAACTATTTTAGGTATATTTTCGTAAATTTTAATCAAAAATTACAGATATAATCGGGTCCAGGATACAATTTCAGAATTTATTTGTTCTTTTCCAGGAAGATCTGAAGGGGCCCCCGAACAGAAGACGACATACATTCATAATTATATGTACATTCGTTGTTCGTTTAAACTCTTATCTCATATTTTTTGACATCTTTTTGCCACCTTTTCTTCTGCGGCGCCTGTGTATATTGCACACTTCACATACGCCGCCAGCCAAGCCTGTGTATAAGTCACCATCTATGATTATGTAGTTAAATTTATAATGCTTGTATGCAAGTGGCACATCAACAACGTCATTATTTAAAAAAAAAAGATGTTTGACACATCTGGGTAAAAAGGTTTGCCATCGCTGGTTTAGGTGCACCATCCCAGATGTCAGAGCAATGTTTCAAGGTTAAGCAGATTTAGGATTTGTACAGAGTACAGAAAAATAGCATCACAAGTGAAAAAACAGATGCCAAGTTTTCTGGAAACTAAAAATGCTATAGAAGTGATGTGATTTTGCCAGGAAAGGCTAGGAGTATGAGTCAGTCCGAGGAAAGATCTGGTATGAACTTGCGTATTGGACTATTATATTTGATGTTCATTTTACTTATATATTTATATAAGTAAAACAACGAATTTACTTATATATTTGATGTTCATTTTACTTGTTCTGTTTGTTACCTAATAATATTTATGTATGGATAAGTAATATGGTTCTCTTGTTATGTTCATGTATTAGCTGCTGCTTTAATGTCATCTCTACTAGTCCCTCAAGTTCATAATCTTTTTTTTTTTTTTTCATCCTAATCACTTGAGAGGTTGCAAGCTGTGCCATGAAAGTCCCAATAATATTATGTTTTTTAGAAAGATAGTGAAGCAGTGTTGCATGGAAATATTTTCTTGTATGTCTTCTTTCTTTAGACTTTATAGGTGAATTTGTTTTGAAAGAAGATTGAAACCAGACCATATAATTTGGAAGCAATCTGTTTTTGGATATATGTTGTTGTTGAGTTGTTATTATTATTCCACGGACATCCCCATTGAGTTCAAAGACTCATCGCAAGAGACTCAAATTATCCACACAATCTATCATATCTCTCCTTGAACCCATTAACAGACAAAAGACTAATATCTGACTCTGCAACCCATTCCATTCATTCACAACTTTCTAAGTGAAAAATGTAGTCCCTACTAACTACACTTTTACTCAATTTCGAGGGATGACCTCTTGTCTAGAGGGGTAGAAGAAGTGCTGAAACATTTCCCCTGCATCAATTCTATAAAATCATTTAAGTAACTTAAATGTTTCTGTCATATCCCCTCTTTGTCACTTATAAACCAACTGCTGCAGTCAACACATCTCAGTCTATCTTCATCATCTTGGTTGCTGTCCTTTCCACCTCATCTCCAAGAAACCCAGCAGACCAGACCTGAACATAGTAACCAGATGTGGACATATCAAGGCCTTTTAAAGAGAAATAATTTCCTTATCTCTACTTGTTAGTGTGTTCTTCAATAGCCAAATAATCTTATGAGCTATCTTGCCAACCTTAACAATATGTCCTCTAAACTTCAACTCTCTGTCTACCACCCCCATCCCTAAATCCTTAACTTCATCTACTGGAGTACAGTTCCATCAGTGTTGTACATATCTTGTAATATATTTATCCCAAAGTGCATAACTTGACATTTCTCCACATTAAACTGACATCCATTATTGTTTGCCCATACTGACAGACTATTTAAGTCATCCTACAACTCTAGGTTGCCTTGATTAACTATTATTCTACCTAATTTTGCATCATCAGCAAACAACTGAATATTTCCTTTCAGATTATTTCCTATATCATTTATGTAAAAATTAAACAGTAGCTGTCTTAGCAGTGAACTGTGCAGCACATCACTAGCCTTTACCTGGCTTCTGTTCCTTCGTATACTACTTTTTGATATCTGTCCAGCAGATACCCTCTTATGCACATAACCAGTGTCATATCCATCCCCATTTGTTCTAATGTGCATAACAAAGTTCCATGTGGTATTTGGTCACATGCCTTTGCAAAATCCAGCAGAATCAATGTGTAACCATTTCCCTTATCCAACACTTTTGCACCAGACTTGTGGTTTTTCACTTTCTTATTTTTTTAATCCCACACTCAGATTAAAATTTATTTGACTATTATGAATAATAATTTTTATTTTTATTTACCTTTTAGTGTGAATCCCACCTACAGTTGTAAATGTGTAGTGTTAGTGCTGTGGGTGGATTAATGATTAAATTATCCAGTATCCCTGTCTAGTGTAGGGCTTCTAGATAATTATTAATAATAATTAATTATTATTACATCTATTGCTTAATTGCAGAGTTAATCAGTTGCTGTCAAAGCATTGGGTTTCTAAACCGACAAATGAACAAGTCATTCCCTGGGCTGAT